>NW_024467535.1:0-600000 GCF_001890125.1 Aspergillus versicolor CBS 583.65
TTTATATAATAGAGCTACTATTTTAGTAAAATTATAAATAAATTATTAATAATATATTACTAATTCTAAAAATTAATAAAGTTTATATATATTCTTAAATTAAGACTATTTATTAATAATCTTAAATTTAATTAATATAGACTTAACTACTCTTTTTTTAATAATATAATTATAGAATTTTAACTCTTTTATTTTAAATATATACTTTAAGCTTTTTATAAATAGTTTATTCTATTATAATATATCTAGAATTATCTTAAGATAATATTTATATTTTTTTTATATATTTAAGAAGATTAGTATATTATTAAAATAGATAAAATAAAATATTTCTAGATAATTAGTTTAAATTTATTATAAATATCTAAAATATTACTAGTATATTTAATAATTTAAATAATATAACTAAAAACTTATATTTTTTAAGAATAATATTAAATATTATTTTCTAGACTAATACTTTATTTATTTAAATCTATTAATATTCTAAAAAAAATTAATCTTAAAGAAATATTTTACTTTTTTAACTTAATTAATAAAATTCTAGATCTATAAAAAAGAATATTTATTCTTTAATATCTTCTAATTTAATAATTAATAATTAATATATATTCTCTACTTTTTATTAAATTTTAAAATAAGGATAATATAGAAATTTTATAAATTCAATAATATTTTAATAATCTTTTTTTAAAAAAGTTTTATAAGCTATTTTTTAACTTATTTAATTTTTATTATAATAATAAATAAAAGGACTAGTTTACTAGTAATTTATTATTAATATTAATCTAGTATTTAAGATTCTATTTAAAAAAAATATTAATAGAAGTTTCTTTCAAAAAATTACTATAAATGTTTTTATAATTATTTTAATCTTTTTCTCTACTATTATTTTTTTATTCTAGAGTAGTTAGATAATTATTAAAATAGTTTTTTTTTTATTTTTTTAATATTTTAAAAACTTATTTTATATTTATTAATTCTAGTATTAACTTAATATTTAAAATATGGTTTCTAATATTAATAAATTAAATAATATATATATATATATTATCTACTTTTTTAGAGATATATTTTAAATATATTCTAGTTATTCTATAAATTAGATATTTTTAACTAATCGTATTCTAGTACTATATTATAATATAATTGATTTAATATATATACTTTTATATTTATTTTTTATTTTTTAAAGATTATAGATAGCTAGAAATAATTTTTTATAGTTAAAAATTTTTTATTAATTATTTTTATTTCTAGTTATTTTATTTTTTAAGATATTTAATATTTCTAAAATTAGTTAACTAACTAGATTTAAAAAATAAATAAATAGCTAGTTCTAGAGTTAATAAAAATCTTAATAATTTTAATAACTACTCTAAATCTAATAATATAGATAAATAAAGTAATATTTAATTCTATTATATATAGTATAGTTACTAGTCTATAGACTAACTCTAAAATTAAATATCTATTTTTTAAAAAAAATTTTAATATATCTAGAATTTTTAATTTCTAATTATTTATTCTAGAGATTTTTATTATTTAAATTATTAATTTTTTTAAATTTTTTAAATTTAGATTTCTTCTTATTTGTTTAAATAAAATATATAAGCTTTAAATATATTTTTATATTATATTGGAAATAAGCTTTATATATTATATATTATAATCTCTATTCTAAATTTTTTTTTAATTAATTAGAATATATAGTAAGAATATTTAAATGTTTAATATTTATTTATACTATATTTATATAATATTTTATAATAATATTTTTATATTTATATTAGTTAAATCTTTATATTAAATCTTTGAGAATAATAGAAGTATTAAAATCTTTTATAAAATAAATTTAAAGAATATATTTAACTTCTATCTTAAAATATTAAATTATAGAGTATTTAGATAAGACTAGTTTAATTTAAATAATTATATTTAAAAATTAATTATTATAATTTACTATACTAGAGTTTTTTATATATAATTAATAAATTATTTCTATTTTTTATCTTTATTAAGAAATTCTTTAAAGCTATTTATAATTTATTTATAAAATTTTTATTAAATATTAATAAAATTAATCTCTTTTTTTTATACTTTTTTTATATATTTATTATATAGTTCTAGCTATTCTATTAAGAAAATTCTTAATATAATAAATTTTTTATATATTCTAGAAATTCTTTTTTATTAAACTATATTTAATTTTAAAATATTTTTCTACTAATTAAAACTATTTATTTATAATATTATTAGTAATTTATCTATTATATTTTAATAATTTTCTAATATTTAAAAATTTTAAATAAGACTTTATTATTTTAGATTAAATTATTACTTTTTAACTTAGGATTAATATTCTTATAAATAATTTTTATTAAATTATTATATTATTATAATATTATTTTATTATAGCTTTAAAAGCTTTTTTTTATTATTATAATTTCTTTTAATTTTTTTATTAAGATTAATTTTACTATTCTATAATCTAGATTAAGACTAGAGTATAATTAGTTTATTATTTAATAAAATACTATATTATCTTAATATTATTATCTTATTAAATAGAAGAGTTATAATTATTAATATTATTAAAAATATTATAAAAATTATTCTATAGATTTACTATTATTATTATTATTATAATAATTAATAATTTTTAATTCTAAATATATTTTTCTAGAATATTATTTTTATATTTTTTAAAGTATCTCTTTATTAACTATCTTTTAAATTCTAGAAGTATAGAAAGATCTTTTATTAATTTTTATTTAGTTTAGTTTTAAAAGTTTTAATTTACTAATTTTTTTTAAAAATTACTAGTAAAATTAAAAATATGGTACTAGATATAATAATATCCTAGGTTTAATAAATATTAAAATTATTAAAATATTAAAATATAGTTTAAAAATATATTTCTAGTATTATTATTATTTAATCTAGCTACTATCTATATATTTATATATAATTTAATAAGATATTAGTAATTATTTTAACTAATAATATAATTATAGGATATTAATATCTTTAATATATATTAAAAGTATTAGTATCTCTAAATATCACTATTAAGATTTATATATAATTATAAATATTTTTTTATTAAATATTATATTTAATAGTTAGGCTATAATTCTAAATATAATTAGTAAATTTAAAAGAAGAATTTTATTAATACTAAAAAAATTATTACTAAATTTAAATTATTCTATAATTCTAATTATAATATTTAATGTTTTTATTATTTATTTATTTATTCTAACTATATTTATTATCTATTCTAGTCTATTCTATTTATTAAGTCTAGCTTTAAGCTATACTTTACTTTTTATTTATAATTAATAAAATTATTATATTCTTAAATTTCTCTATATCTATAGTAATATTATCTATTACTTGTTTTATTATTATAGTAAGCCTGTTATTATCTTATTTTACTTCATTAACTAGGACCAATTTAGCTTAGCTAATAATTAGTTAGTTATTCTAGACCTACTATTTCTATATAGCTGTCTGCCTTGCTTAATATATCATCTTTTCTAATAATTTCAAATTGCCACACTAGGATACTATCTACTAGTCTTAGATTATTTTAAAATTAATTTAGTATTATAAAAGTTTCTTAATAATTTTCTAAATAACTCTAGAGTAATTAATTTATTACTAATATAATTTAGATTTATTTTTTATATAGCTAATAGTAAATATAATCTTTTTTTCTTAATATTATATTATTTTAGCTTAATAATAAAGTAATCTTTAATATTATTTTTTCTATATTTTGAAGACTATTATATCTTTTTCTAATTTTTTGATATATTAATTTTTAGTTATTTTAGGCTACAGCCTGCTGTAGTTATAATTCTATATAAATATATCAAAAATATCAAAAAAAAATGTTTAATACTACTAGTCTTTTTCTTCTAAAATTTCTAAGAATAAACATTATTATTCTAGAGAGATATTAATATATCTTTAGCTTAATCTAATTCTATAGTAAAAGATTCTATTATTTCTATATTATTCTACTCTATCTTTTTTATATTACAGAGTTTCTAAATCCTAGAAAGTTATTTTTATATCTAAAAATTAGAAATTTTAGATAATCTAGAGAGTAGAGATCGACTAATTCTTGATTTTTATTATTATTAATAGATTATCAGAGAAGAATAATTTAAATTATAAAATACTAGTAAGTATTAAGAATCTAGTAATTATTAAGCTAGATTAATTAAAAAAGAGTATGAGATTAATGAATTAGAAATCTTAGTTTAAAATATAATAAATTATTTAAAGAGCTGGAAAAGAATTAATATTTATAAAAGTAAAGAATAAATTAGTCTAAGATAATTTAGTTTAGAAATAAATCTTTTTATTTATAAAAAAATAAATAGTAAAAATTTCAAAATTAATTTATTAATAAATTTTATTTCTTAGAATCAGCTTTTTATAATACTATATTCTTTACTATTAGATATATTATACTATTCTATATTATTTGTAACATCCCTAAAGGCTAAGGACCTATAGATTAGTTATTAGTAACCCAAAGTCCACCACCCAGATCCGACATATACTCTGGTTAACCCTGGTGATTTTATTAATGTAGTAGGTCTGAATTCTTTAAAGTAGTTAATATTTTCTAGATATTATCTTTCTAATTAACTCTAGAATAAAGCTAGAAAATCCTTTTAATTATAATATTTTAATAATTTCTAGTATTAATCTTTTTTTTTATAGAATATTTACTATATTTAAGCCTTCTAAAATACTTAGATTAAGATAGAATTCTATATATTTTTAATATAATAATTAAATCTAAGTTTTAACTCTATAAAATACTAAGTTTATATATTAATAAATTATTTTTTAGTTATAAATAATTTCTTAATAGGTCTAATATATATACTAATCTAAATAAGCTATTTCTAAAAAAATATAAAAATAAATATCTAAATTATTTAAAGAAAATATTAATAATATAATTAATTTTATATTCTTATTAAATTAGAATTAATATATATTATATAATAAATTTATTAAAAAATTAAATCTTTCTATTAATATAATAGTCTTATTATAAATCTTTAAAAAATAAGATTATATATAATATAAAGTTTCTTAAAAGCTATTTTTATTAGACTAGAATAAATATATATATCTTACTTAAGTCCTTAAATATATAAATTAAATAATTAAATAATAGAATTAAATTCTTTAATTTAATAAAACTTAGATTACTTTAGATCTTTATAAATAATATTATATAATTAAAAAATAGATAAAAGATACTAATAGCTTATCTAATAATAACCATCATAATAATACCAACAGAAATATAAATAGTAATATTAATATAAACCTTATCTTTAAAGCTATAAATACCACCAGTAACTAGAAGACTGATAATATTAGATACTTTTAGTCTAATATATATAATAATATTTCTATAAAATATATATATAATACTATATATTATAAAGATATTTATATCTTAGTTGTAAGGCCTCTGCGAAGAATACTGAGTATTCGCAAGCTGAGTCAGCCTGAAGCTGACTCAGCTAGAGAGATATCTCTTCACTTCATGAAGGGTGTATACTTAGAACTTTAGTATTAATCTATTAACTATCCTTTATTCTTGAAATCTGGCTATCGTGATACTATATTTCTTATTATTAGGTGTATTACACCCTTTCACACTATTTGTAAACAACCCCAAGGCCAAGGACCTTATATTTATTAATTAAATATAAGATATTACTCTTTATAAAGATAAGAATCTAGTTAAAATTAATTTTTAAATATATCTTTATAATATTATAATCTAATAGTTTATTTTTTAATTTAATACTTTTAAAAAAATTACTATCTATATTATATCTTTTAAAGAAAAATAGATATCTTATTTACTTAAATATTTTAAGCTAAATCTATAATAAATATTATAAAAGCTTTATATAATATATTATATTTATATTAATATTTATACTAGTAAGACTACTCAGGCTTTTACTAAAAAAGTTATTTATTATTATTAAATAACTAAAATTAATAACTAATTTAACTAAATATTTATAATTTAGAATTATCTTAATACTAATCTATAGTAATATATTCTTAAATTAGAAAGTAATACTATACTTAAAATCTTTTTTAAAATTTTTAATTAAAAATAATATCTATAATAGAATCTTATTTCTAAGTATAATAGTTAAAAGACTAGCTATACTTTCAATTTAAATAATAATAATAGATCTAAATAAAATAAACTCTATAATTTATACTTTCTATAAGAATACTTTATCTATAATAATAATAGTAGATAGTTAAATAATCTTAATATTAATTAATAATATAGTTATCTACTATATTAATTTTTTAAATAGTAATATTAGCTATATTTTATTAAATTATAATACTAATATTTTATATATCTACTATACTTATAATTATAATATTAATAAGCCTATCTATACTAGATATAAGACTATATCTATCTAGTCTACTAAATTAATAATAATAAATTTTTATATAATAAACTATTTATAAATTATACTAATTAGATTTTTAATAATAAGTTTAATATTTATATTAATTTTAATTTTAATAGTAATTCTTAAAATCTATATTAATTCTAGAATTAAATAAATATTTATATTATTAAATAGCCTGCTACTAATCTTAAATATAATATTTAAAATTAATTTATTATCTAGAATATTAAATCTATATATATTCTTTTTAAATTTAATATTTATTTTATATATTATACTAAATTTTTTACTTAATAGAATAATAAATACTCTATCTATTATAGAGAATTTTAAGCTAATACTACTTAAATTATCTATTTAAATAATAAAGAAGATAAAACTTCTATTAACTATATTAATATATATTATATTAATACTAAATCTACTATTATATAAGATTTAATTATAGTAAAAAATATTTTTAGATTTATTATAATTAAAAATAACTATATCTTTAATTTTAATAAAAAACTAGATTTTATTATCTATTTTTACTATATTAAAACCTTTAAATTAAATAATAAGTTATATAAATATTTATCTTATCTATATATTAAGTAAGTTAAGTTTATATTTACTTATTATATTATCTCTATAATATCTCTATCTAGTATTATTATTATTAAATTTAATATTAAGAATCTCTCTAATCTATATTTTATAAATTTAGAGATTTACTACTATTTTAATAAATTTAAATATTATTAAAATCTTTAAAGAAAGATATTTTAATATAAATTATTTCTAGTTAATTAATAATACTAATTTTCTATAAAATATTCTAAATATTAAAATTATAAAAATTATAAAAGCTAATAAAACTATTAGTATTAATAGTATTAGATTAAATTATATATTTAATATATATATAAAATTTTATTTATACTTTTTTTTCTTTCTAGATACTAATATTATATCTATTTTTAAATATATTACTATCTTAGTTTATCTAGTTAATATTACTACTAAACTTCTTATTAATACTAAAATTATAGATTAAAAAAATATAATTATTAATCTTAGTTATTAATTTACTATTATTTATTTATATTAGAGTATAACTATTCTTATATATTATAAGATTAATAACTATATAAAGCTAATTAAAATCTATTTAATTAAAAAAATTAAAATATTTTTTTATATAAAGATTAAAATTTTTATATTTATAAAATTTATTATCCTGTCTGATAGAGATCTAATTTTTAAATTAAAAAAATTAATAAAATTAAATTTTTATATCTATATTTATCTAGTTAATAATAATATATTTTTTATTAAAACTTTTAACTTAATCTTTAAAACTATTATTTTATTTAATTATTATTATCTAGATATTATTAATAATCCTAAATTTATATTATATTTTTAGTTAAATCTAAAGTTATAAAATTAGTTCTAGTATATCTAGTTATTTTTTAATAATTTTTAATTATAGTAAAAAAATCTGATTTTAATATTATTTATACTACTTTAAAGACTAGTAATAATTATTTATACTACTAATATATTAAATAATTATTTATTAATATTTATTATATTTTTATTAAATATTAACTATCTACTAAAATCTATTAGAATATTATTAAACTACTTAATAAAAATAATATATTATTAAAATATATCTATATTCTATTTAATAAAATTATTATCTATATTAAATATTTTAAAGCTATTTCTTACTTTACTAAATTTATATTTTATTATAATATCTAGAGTATTAATATAAATATTAATTCTATTATTTATACTCTTAAATTTTAATAAATAGAAGTACTATTTAAAAAAGACTAGAAATATTATATATTTAAATCTAAAATATATTATATATCTCTAAAAGACTAAGCTATAATTAATAAAATCTTAGATTTTTTATATAAAGCTAGCAAGCTTAAATTTATTATTATTTATATATCTTCTAGCTATTCTATATTTATTATCTAGTATATTATATATAATTACTAAACTTAAAAGAATAAAGAAAAAGATTATATTATTATTAATTTATATAATATAAATAAAAAAGCTAAATCTAATTAATATTTAATACTAGCTTAATAAAAAATTATAAAACTAGATTATAATTATTAATATATTATTATTATTATTAATATTTATAAATTCTTCTACTAATAACTACTTTATTAAGATTATTAAAAATAATTTATAATTATTAATTATTATAATTAAAAAATCTTTAATATTATTATTATAAGCTTTATTAATTTTATATCTTATATCTAATACTAGATAGATTTAAATTTAATAAAATTTAAAGCTTTTTATTAAATTTATATTAATAATATAATTATTATCTCTAATAAATTTAATAAATATCTCTACTATTTAAGTTTTATATTCTAATATTTATAAGATTTAAATATTAAGATTAAATTTATAAAAATATTTATTAGATTTCTATTTATTTAATTATTTAGATAATAAGTTAATATTTTTAATTTTACTATATTTATTAAAAAAATTAAAGTTATTTTATTATTAAAATTTTCTATTACTCTATAAAATCTTAAATATTACTTTAAATTAACTAGCTAGTTCTATTATTAAATTAAATATTATATTATATAAAGTAAATCTCTATAATTATATAAAATTAAGCTTTTAAAAAATAGCTTATTAAAAGATTATATTTATTAAAAATATATAAAGTATACTATTATTACTAAATCTATTATTATTAAATTATTATTATTTTTTAATTTATAGAATAAGTTCTAAAATCTCTAGTTTCTTATATATTTTAACCCTAAAAAGTAACTTTATTAATATATTAATACTTTTTATATTATATATAGAGTTATAGTTTATTATATTAAAAATAAATATACTAATTATTCTATCTCTTTTATATAAATAAAGATTTTATCTATTCTATTCCTAAGTTATTTACTTATTAGTACTAAATATAATTATTAAGTAATTAAATTTAAAGTCTTTTATTTTATATAAATTATTTATAGAGTTTACTATTATATTAAATTATTAAAATATTTTATTATTATCTATACTAATTATTTATTAATTATTAATATTTTAAAATAATTATTATTTTAATTTATTATTATTAAAAATCTTAATTATTAATTAGTTTATACTAGTTAATATCTATAATAATTTAAATTTATTATTTATTATAAGTCTAGAAGAGCTAATATTATTTCTAATATTTTATTATAATTATTTTTAAAATTTTTAACTATAGTAAAATATATTATTAATATATAATCTTTAGATTTTAATAATTTATATATTTAAATATATTATATTTTTATAATTATTAAATTTACTAATAAGTTTAAAGAGTATTTAAAAAATAAATATCTAAATAATTATTATATTTTATTAATTTTTAATATTATAAGAATAGTATTAATACTAAACTTCTCTATATAATTAAAAATAATTTATTATATATAAAATACTAAAATATTATTAATAACTCTAAAGATAATATTATTATTATTAATAACTCTAAAGATAATATTATTATTATTATTAAATCTTAGATTTATATTCTTTATTTTATAACTTATAAAGTTTTTAAAAAGATTTATAATTAATATAATTACTAAGACTTTAAAAAATATATATAAAATATAAAAGATCTTATTATTTATAAAAATTAAAAACTTTTAAAAAAATATATTCTATATTATTTATTTTATAATATTAATATTAAATAAAAATATAAGCTTTATAATAATCTCTAATTAATTAATATTATTTCTATACTATTTAATATAATTATTATAGATTTTATAGTTATTTTATCTCTAAATATCTATAATATTAATAGTATTTCTTATATTATATATAAAAATAAAGCTAGATTTAATACTCTATTTATTATTATTAATAAATTTATAAAATATATTAGCTTATTTTCTAGTTAAATTATCTTTAATATTAAATAATACAATATATTAATTATATAATATCTATAATTTTATAATTAGAGAATATCTTATTATATTATTTTTAATTAAGATTAAATCTTTATCTTTAAATTCTAGAAAGTTATATATAAGACTACTAGCATAATCTAGTATTATATAACTATATATTATTTTTAAATAAATAATTAATTTAAATAAATTATTTAAGTTATTAAAATAATATTTTATTATAACTATATATTTAATTATTATATATAATTAAGTTTTTTATCTAGTATAATCATTATAATTAATAGTTTTTATAGTATTATAATTAATAAAATATTTTATTATCTATTATTTAATCTTAATTTATATATTTTCTAGTATATATTTTATTATTTTTTTAAATAGGATTTTAGTTTTTATTTTAATATTAAAAAATATATAAATTTACTTATATCTAAATAAAATAAATTTATAATTATTATTATATATTTATTTTATTTAAACCTGAAAGTTAAATATATCTTTATTTATATAAAAAATATAATTTATTTATTATTATTAATATTATTTTAAAACTAGAATTTTATTATACTAGATTCTTTATAATTATTTATTATATTAGATATTTTAGATATAAACTATCTAACTTATTTAATTTATAAAATATATATTTAATTATTTTAATTATTTAAACCTATATCTATAAATCTTAATTTATATAAATCTAAGCAAGTAAAATATTTTATTGTTTTTAATATTTATTTTCTTAAAAATCTTAATTATTATAAAATTAAATATATATTTAATTATTAAATTTATTTATATAGTTAAAATATATTTTCTTTATTAAATATTATATTTAATAATTAGGCTATAGCTCTAAATATAATTAATAAATTTAAAAAAAGAATTTTATTAATACTAAAAAAACTATTATTAAATTTAAATTATTTTATAATTCTAATTCTAATTATAATATTTAATACTTTATTTATTTATTTATTAAATTTAGTTCTAAGTCTTTACTATTTTATTTCTATTATTTAATTACTATATATATTTAATTATAGTAAAAAAGCTTATCAGGCTATTTCTAAATCTATTTTATTATATTTAATTCTATTATTATATAATTAATAAAATTATTATATTCTTAAAAATCTCTATATCTATAGTAATATTTATCTTTTATTATTTTACTATTATAGTATATCTATTATTACCTTACTTTACTTAACTTGAGCTAGTACTAATTTAGTTTAGCTAATAGTTAGTTAGTTATTCTAGACCTGCTATTTCTACCTAGCTGTCCGCTTCAATTAATCAATCATCTTTCCAAACAACTTCATTCCTATAAATTATAAAATTTATTTTATTTTATAATCTATTTTCTTACTAGATCTTAATCTAATTAAAATAATATAAAACTGAATAAAAAACTAGATTTAAAAATAATATTCTTATAATAATAATCTTTCTTATAATATTTTATAAGAGATTATATAAGCTTTATAAATATAATACTAAAGAACTTTTTAAAAAACTTTATTAAATTTATATAGGTAAGATATTAGATAATAATAGATATAGAAAATAACTATATAAAATACTAATTAACTTACTTAGAAGTAGCTTTAATTTTAATACTAGCAGAATTTAAAGGATTATAATTCTAGTAGGACCCACTATACTAATAAAACCACCGGGGTCAACCGGAGTAGACAGTGAGTCACGTGTCACAGTCTTGGCAGGTGTGACATACTAAGTAAACAGAATAAATAATAGTAGCACTGTAGCAGTATTCTCAGTAAATAATGCCAGTCTATGGACTCTGCAATACTGGTTATTGACCACATGCTCTATCTTATTAAAGACCGTATTTCAACTAACAATCAGCTAACCATACTTCCACAGATCAAATCATCACCAACAATAGACTATAGAACATCCTTCAACTGTCCCTAACATTTTTTTCCTATAATTTAAATTGACACAAAGGCAAAGGAAGTAGCCCTACAAGTCCGAATAGACATGCGACAAATTAAGAGGTACGAATATAGGAGAAAGTATCATTCACGTTGACATTGATTTTGGTTATTTTCACAGCGGAACAATCTAGAAAAATTGCCACGACCCTACAACAAAGAAGAGCCCAGGAACTTGCAGATTGTAGAATCTTAAACGGTCTCCAACACCTGTTCCTTGAACTCCCTCTCCACCTTTTGGCCTTTGTCATCGGTGGTTGACTCGCCATGTAGGTTGAGCAATGCACCGAGATCAAACTTGGGCGCCTTAAGAAGTTTAACCTTGCGGATATGGACCTGTATACTGATTAGCTGCAATCTCTACGATTTTATCGCCACAAGACGTACATGCTGGAGGGGATAGATTCCCTGTGTTGCCTTCTCGATTTCGCGGCCAATAACCTCAGGGATGAGCTTCGTCGTAAGCTGGGAAAGAGAACAGCTCGAGGCCTCCCGTTGCATAATTTCGGTCATCTTTTTCCTGATAGCGCGAATCTGGGAGGAACGAGCGTATGTGGTCTTCTTGATCTGGTTGGGACGTCTCTTGGTGAAAGCGATCGCGAATAGGCGTAGAAGATAGTCATCGGTTGTCTTCACGGTGACGTTGGCCTCAATAAGTGACTGCCATTTGCGAACAAGGGATCGTAGCTTGTCGGTAGTGAAGTCAAGACCGTGAAAGTTGGTGAGACAATTCTTTCCTTGGATTTCGTCAACGCGGAGCTTGACCTTGCGGAAGGCATGATCTTCGTCGTTTTGGAGGTCCGCGAGAGAGACTTCGAAGATGCGGCCTTTCAAAGAATCGTTCGCATTCTTAAGACCGCTAGTGCGGTTGACGAGAGTCTTCCCGACGCTTTCCGAAGACGAGTTAGTTCCTTTCCCACGATCATCACGAAGAATTTTCAGCTAGAACCCAACTCACTCTCTGGTCTGGAAGGTCGAGGGAGCCTGCTCCTTGTTAACAAAACCCGGGATCCAGGAAATCAGGTTGCCTACCTTCACAGAGTACTCGTCCTTCCTGGTGAAGGGATCAACAGTTCTCTTCTTGATACCCTTCTTGCCCTTCGACAAGCGCTTGTTCCTAGCCGTTCGTTAGCAACGTGCTGTTTGGGTTTGAGGCTAATGACTTTGGGCTCGAAATGTCGTACTTTCCAACAGCCATAATTGCGACTCGGTCCTATCCGTCAATAATCGAAGACAGACGAGAAGTTGACACCACGCAATTAGGTGGAAGTGGTCGAGTCGGTTCGTGCTGCTTGCCGCGGTTTCGACGGACAAGAAGTTGAGGGCAAAATCCCACAGAAAAGTTCGGTTAAGCGAGACACTGGCCCTATAGCTTCCTTACGTAATATGTTACCCACAAACCTAGGATCGCTTTATTGGAGAGGACTTAGTAAGTCACGTGGATCCCCACACCCACCGCTCGACCTGCGCTGTTTGCCTTCTGGCCTTTGCTTCCAAGCTGTGATTGGATTTTTGTAGACACCAGCTGACAGAAACTATTTTGTTTATGAGACTAAACTGAGAGGCATAAGGTCTTGTCTCAGATGCTCAAGCCAGACCCCTCGCCTCGAGATGTTATGAAATTTTTAAATCCACATTCGACGCCTTGATGTGGTAAGTTCACCACCCCCTGTATATTGTACATTAATGTTAGTAGCAGGGCTGTGGCACTCCCTCAACAACAATGATGTATCTACAAACTCTTACCAAAGGGTAATTTTTCGTATACGCACAATCAATCTCTTGAGGATGTATGTAGTACGAATACTCCCTTTGGTTGTTTCGCGTGCTCCCCACCTAGGGTCTGTTAAAGTTAGGTGGGGCTAAGCTGCAAAGTGCAAACAGCCCGCTTGCGAGCCGCAGCCCGCAGTATATGCACCATTTGCACCATTTGCACCCCGAGTTACCACCTTGCCGAACCTGATTCAATCAATGTAAGAGTTCCGGGAACATTTACAAGACTCCCAATCCTCGTTGCCATATCCCATCTGCATTCATCCAGTATGGTATGTTTAGCTCTGTTTGTTCTACCTATACAATTTTGAGGTTGGATAAATCCCGGAGTTGTATCTGATGCGTTATAAATGATAGGGTAAACGTAAGAAGTCGAGCCGTCAACCTCAGCAGCCCAAAAAGGTAGTACAAGTTTGAAGACAACTTCATATCATTTCGAACAGGGGCTGACTTTAGGAGCAGAGAGAGCCTCTCCCAAGCACGTTCGCATGTCTATTTTGCAACCACGAGAATTCGATTGTTGTGAAGTTGGACAAAAAGCTCGGACTAGGACATTTGTCCTGCAAGGTTTGCGGACAACGATTCCAGACGGGTATCAACTGTGAGCTCTGGAATCTCCTGATAAGAACGCGCTAGTATTAATCATATGCTTCTAGACCTCTCCGCTGCTGTCGATGTATACTCGGATTGGGTTGATGCCTGTGACGCAGTTGCCAAGGACACCGCGGATAGATACGAAGAAGGCGATGCCATCACCATGCGTTCTAATAACCGGCCCTATTCTCCAGGCGGTCAGGGTGTTGGTGTTGCAGAGCAGACTGGTCAATTTGATGAGGACTAATGGGGTTTTTACCGAAAAGATAAACAACCTACAATATGAAGACTCTATGAACGTCCACCCTGCTCTGCTATTCCCAGAAATCCAATGTCCTGCTAATAGGATACACTGCAATGTGGGCGTACCTCACCAATGGTAAGTATCGCTGCTCCGGCAAAACAGTTGATGCGATTTATGTCGGTCTTTTTGAGGGGGCCGTGGGCCGTCTGGGACGGCTCTTATAAGGTATAATAGCGGTCACCGAAATCACCGAGACCGGGAATTATATACCTATAAAGTCTTAGTATTAGAGGGGTTATCAAAACCCACTGGCGTGTCCTTACTTCTTTTCATCCAGACCTTGGTCGATAAAGGCCGTCACAACCCGTAGCCTAGGAAAGCGTTCGGCGAAATCTGCGACACCCGAGGGGCTTGCGATGAGGTTGAGGAAAAGGATGCGCTCTTCGGGAACACCCTTAGCCTTTAATATGTCGACAGCAAGTGTTGCGGATCCTCCTAGCTTATTTTAACCTTGTTGAACTCAGCACCGCTAGTACGTATTTGCTTACCCGTTGCAAACATTGGATCAAGCAGAAGGACCCATCGATTGGAGATGTCAGTGGGTAGCTTCTCATAGAAAAGTTTCGGCATGCACGTTTCTTCATCTCGTTGTATGAGAATCTTGCCTATTCGCACAGAACGGCAGCAATCTCTCAGCCCCTGTTCCATGGCCTCTCCAGCTCGCATAATTGAAACACCACAGATTTTCCCCTCGAACTTTACGCCCAGGTAAGAGCGACCTACGGGGGTAGTGACAGATTGCTCGACGACTGGGAGATGGTTGAGTCCTTCTTCTACCAAGAGGCGGATTATTCGGTTCGAATAGAAGATGAAATCAGCGCGACCGGTATTTTGATCTCTAATCATACTGCGGTATATTAGGCGGGCCTGGAGTGTGGATAATCCCGTGCGACTTACGTCAATAGTGCTATGAGTTGAGGGGTCTGAGGAAGAACATGGACGTTGTCGTAGGATATGCTCTTGGACACTGTTGCTGTGGGCTTTTCCCTATCAGATCGGTAAACTGGTCCAACACCTTGAGCCGGTGAAGGAATGGGTTCCGTTGTTCCGCTCATTTTGGCTAGGAGAATGATGCCTAGGTAGATGTAAAAAACAAGATAAAAATGAAGATGACACTGTTATCGTGGTGATGGGGTAGAGGAAGACGCAGAATACTAAAGGTCCCCAAGGGTAAAGCCGTGTCCAATGTTGTAATAGCGTTACTAGAATGGTTGAAAAGATGTTCAGGGGAATAGGTAATGGCTACACTGGAAGTATCAAAATGCAAACGAAGATAAGCTACTCCTGCCTCTGATCGCGTGTCCACCCAGCTAGTGTCGCCTGCTGAGACTAACTAGTTACTATGTTACGTATTACCTAACTTATCAATACTAGACTACCACGTAACTCCGTGGCCTGGTACGTACTGACTACGGTGTACTGGCGGCCCCATGGTCCATTGTTACAACTAGCAATGGTGAGCAATTAAATCACTTTTTACATAGTTAATAAGTGAAGATTACTATGGTCGTGAGGGAGTGCTTGGAGTCCATAGTACTTGGTACTTTGCGCAGTATAGGTAAATACAAGCCCTGAATATACCACGCAATATTCCCACCAGAGCAGGAATCGCTGACTTTTGTTCCTGGTTGATGTGCTGTTCAACACATGGGTAGGTTAAGAAACTTGAGTAACCTTCGGCGACAATATAGTAACTGATAAGTAGTCTAAATACCGAGGCCCCGTAGTTAGTTAGTTACGAGTACCAGTGTTAGTCATCATGTGATGAGAATGAGAGGCTGACCTAGTCCCCAGTTCTGGAAGAACGACATACGAACCCTGGTAACTTGGTATCTGGTATGGCCTTACTTCAAGGACACTGCATTCGGATATCATAAGAGGATGCGTGGAACACTGTGCTTTGCGTACCTTGCCCATATCATACAATCTAGGCCTCTTTATTCCTCGCACCCTGTCTACTCAGCATGTCGCAAAATAGGAAACGACGAGTGACGTATGGTAAATCACCCTTAAACAGGCTTGAGTCACATACGCAGGGATTAGGTGATTCTGCCAGAGCATCCACGTCTCGCATTTCCCCAATTAATGAATTAGCTACGTCAGCAACATCTTCTGTTCGAACGTCTCGGTCTTCCCGGCTGCTGAAGAGCTCAAGTGAGTACTCAGGTCCATGAGCACGTTGATTTACTCATAACAAAACTAGGCAATTCTCCGGTCACGAGAGGGGGGAACGAGGATGAGAATAAAGGAGACGAGCATATCGCCATGCCGCGAAAACGGAGGAAGTCGCTTCATGAAGAACCTTACATTGACCCTACACTACGCGGGATGAGCTCACATGCGGCTGCGTCCCTGGGTGTGAATCTAGGGAATGCCGGCCTGCAAAACAACATTAATTCCCCTCCAAAACACACCCATCGGGGCAAACCTTCGGGCGGCGGTGACACTTCTCGGTCTGCGAGTCCAGACACCACGCTTGAGGCCGAATCAATCAACCGACCAGCATATTCTTACTGGCGCTCTACCCGTCGACAGAAGCCAGCTTCTCAGCTTCGAGATGATCGTAAGGGTTCAAGTAGTTCTTTGGGTACATCTCAGAGGCTCGACTCGGCTTCGCCGCGGAAAAGATTGGTCGACTCGTTAGGCACTGCAGATAATGGAGGCAGTGGGGCTTTTGCGCCATTGTCCCATTATGTGCCTAAACCACTCTACTCCTCTGATGAGGTGGATTTCACTTCAGCAGGCCGGCGTCTTGATAGGGAAGCGTCCGAATCCAGGACATGTGACCCTGAGCACCTTCGAAGAAGCCCTCCCGCGCCCGTACCTTCTTCAATGTTGCGATCTTCAGGAGTTACTTATTCACGGCAGCGTTCATTTTTGAATGATTCACTTACTTTGACCGATCTCGAACACCATGATGTAAAGAACTCTCACGAATTCGAAACTGAAGCAGAATCTCTTAACGTACGCTCTTCGCGCATATCTCCCGAAGAGGATGATGCCCAGGATAGCAAACCCGTCCGTAGCATCCACGAGCTTCGGCGGGCTGGAGACAATGCCCGATTTCGAGAAGTCATCGACTCGATTTTTGAAGATATCGAAGACAGATATAGTTCAAAGTCTGGAAGATGTTGTGCCCTTGCCGAATTATGTGGCAAACTTTTGGATCCCCAGTTTGTACATCGTTTCTCTGAGCAGGGATTTGACGAACGTCTGGTGAATTGTACATTAAACGATTTGGATTTAATATCTGCTTCCCTTGCTCTCAGTGCTCACAGACTGATAATAGTCGGCGGCCATACTTCCCGCGTTTTTTCCGACTCTTTGTGGGCAAGGATCCTCGAATTACCCCCCGCAGTATTGGATACGGAGGACGATATCCTTATTTTAGCCCGAAAACCTTCGATTGGTCTTTCAAAGACTGCACAGGCAGCCATCAGGGATGTTCGGTCTCATTTATTGCCTGCCATGGGTTCTCTTTCGCCATGTCTGTCACCCCAATTGCTAGCACTTGAGTGCATCAAATCTTCTCTGGTCGTTCTCCGGGAGAGTGGGCATACAATTCACCATTTTTCTACACTATTTTTGGGCAAGTTGATCGATCTGATTGCGGAAAATGCCATCAAAGATCTAAATTCCTCAGCACCGAAAGACCAACTTGAGTTTCTGGATCGAATATTTCTGATTCTCGAGGATTACTCGGTAATATCGGGGCCATTTGATTATAATCATTGCCAGTGTTTCCATCGTCTTGTTCGATTTCATAACGTTTTAAGTTTAGATCATCGCGATCGAAGACATGCCTCGATGTCCTATATCCGGGTGATACTAAATCTTACTAACAAGGAGCCGAAACTGTGTGACTGCTTTGCAACCCCAGATATTGTCTGCGGGCTCGCGGGTATTGTTACTACAGAATTTCGGGATATTTCTAGCGAACTTTGCCACCAGGACGATGGCACATTGAATGAGGTCATTTTGGCTCTAGGAACCCTCATAAATCTAGCAGAGAAGACCAAGCAGTCCAGAGCTATACTTATAAGTTCCGATAACAGAGCAGTTTCTTTCTTTCGCCAGCTTCTCGAGCAATTCTCTGGCAGTGTTGGCACTATGGACCAGGTGAGGAAACAATTATTACCTATTGATGTGTTCTGACATTATATATAGGCACACTCCGTGGCCGATGTGCATGTGAATGTTGTTGCAGGATACCTATCCATCCTTTTGCTTACTATTTGCCTCGACAAGGAAGCCCGCCATCTGGTTAATGAATTCCTAACCGGGGGTGGGTTGGCATTGATCCTGTCAACAGCTGAAAAGTTTTTGCAGTACCATAGAGAGGTTGAAAAGGATACTGGCCCCACTGAGACGTGGGAGCAAGGAGAATCTAGGCTCACGACTCGACTAGGGCATATTATTGATCAAATATGTCAGTTGGAGGGGCTTGCTCATACGGTGAATAGAGGCTGAAAGGAAAAATTCCGCCGTTTTATAGTAGTGGGAATCTAATATATAATTCCCTGGTATCAAATTACTTGCTATTTGATACACCTTTGAAAATAGGGCCGGCTGGCATGTCGATAGAAGCTGCTAGGGAGAAAAGAAAAGGCGGGGGGGGGGGGACTATCAGATCATTGCCCCCCTGCTAGCAATTCTGGAGTTGAAGTGAGATAGGCGACATTTTCATTTACAAATCCGTTTTCGGTCGGGTCTGGTGTGCTTAAGTACCTATGACGCGGTCGCACGTCGCAACAACGGTCTACTCCCAGAAACATACTTCGTGGACATGGTATAAATACGACTTGGCTAAAAATGCCCGAGTCAATGCTGTTTAAAAGTATCATACTTTGTCGTAGCAGCCCCAGACCAGCATCGGATATACCTGTTCTTGATAGGTATGTTTGCGTGTGCCGGCAAAAAATAAGCAACATTCGTTCGTTAGCTCCTGAGCTGCTGGACGTTTGCCACATCCCACTGAGTCATCATCATCGGCACTGCACCGCTCCCAAGAGCTAAAGGTACGTATCCATTACTCTAACATTGTTTCCCTAACCCAATCGAAAACTCCCAGATCTCTTCATGATTTTTGCCCATAGCAGTTAGTATCTGTCCGCCGCGGCTCTGGCTAGCATCGCCGGACGCATTAATATCTGCAAGCGCCACGAGTTATCTTGTCTTTCCCCGATTGCTATCCCCTCCCTGGGCCCATGAAAATGCCCAGTGCACCAAAACAACGAAAAATAGCTATCGTGGGCAGTCGCTCCGTAGGCATGTGTCTACGCTCCCCGATTTTCTCTTTTCAGGGCTAATAATTTCCCAGGTAAATCCTCGCTCACGGTTCGGTTCGTTGAGCAACACTTCGTGGAGAGTTACTATCCGACGATTGAGAACACCTTTAGTCGAATTATCAAATACAATGGCCAGGACTATGCGACAGAGATAGTTGATACAGCCGGCCAAGTGAGGACACTCATGACGTGCTCGGTTATTGCAAAGCGCTAATTCAAAAAATAAAAAAACAACTAGGACGAGTACAGCATATTAAATTCTAAACACTTCATCGGGATTCATGGGTATCTAATTGCCTACTCCGTGGCGTCCCGTCAGTCTTTTGATATGGTAAGGGTCATCAGAGACAAAATTCTAAACCATTTGGTAAGTAGTCCACCTTTAACTTGCGTTTTTACTCTCAGCTGAAGTGCACCAGGGGGCAGATTATGTGCCACTTGTCGTCGTGGGAAATAAAAGTGATCTTAAACCTGAACAACGTCAAGTGTCCATAGATGAGGGCCGGCAGCTAGGGGAAGAGTTTCGTTGTGCGTTTACGGAAGCTAGTGCTCGTCTTGACTACAACGTAGCCAAAGCTTTTGAGTTAATGATCGGAGAAATTGAAAGATCACAGAATCCTTCACAACCAACTGGAGGGAATAAGTGTGCTCTGATGTGACAGACGGTCGACCGAACCAATAGAATGGATCGTGTTTTGCTTTTAAAATCGGCGCTCTCTACTCTTCTCCTAGTGTGTTTCAGCCAATGTTGATGCGCAACAAATTGATCTTGGAGTGTCCGCGGGTGACCATGTTTGGCTGTTACCGAGGGACCTCACTAATCGAATTACAGAACCAATTGACTTGGCGCCTGAGACGCGGGGGAACGGGGCTCTTGTTCCTATTTGATTAGAAACCTTGATTCTGGATGAAATGTTTGCACATAGTGCTATCTGATGTAGTTACCAACTGATTGAATTCCCCTCCAGCTGTTTTCAAACACACCCGGAAATGCGAAGGATAAATATTTGTAGAAGTCACAGGCGGCTTGTCCTCGAGGTAGTTTCCACTTCGGCACCTGGGCTAGCTACCGCAGAGAGGATATAAAACAGCATAACCTCCATCAAAATAAAAAGGGAAGGCTTTTCAGGTCCTTACAGATTGACTATAATAACCCCGCAACTATGCTATAAGCTACCTCATGGTTTGTAAGTAGTTGCGCAGTAAAGTAAGTGTTTATGCTACCCCTCGGCGCAGAAGAACCAGATTGCTCCAGAGGTTCACTCTGTTCAGCTAATCGACTCGATTGAAACCCTCTGGCTATATCTCGACGTACTCGTCTCCGCTTCAAAGGTCTTGTAAAGTACGGTTATGGAGTAGCCCTGATAGTTAATAATTAAGCTGCCTGGTTAGGCTTACCAGTGTTAGTAAACTAACTAGATTAACTGTTACAGAGTAGTTATTTACAAACCATCATTTGATGATTTGAGTAACGTGTAACTCACGAATAGTTACTAGTTAGTTAACGAGTGATGAAACTGATGATTAGATGATTTTTATTTAGTCCTCATTTAGATACATATGAGCTAGCCTATTTGAGGTTGGAGGGTCAATACTTTAGGTGCGGGTGGATGCCCTAACAGTCAGGCTGATCGGAGAAATGTTGATCAAATTTCGATTGCCCCTCAATCTCCCCGCTTAGTCGAAGTTGCTACACATTGATCAAACAAACGCCAATACCAATACTCGGTTGGGTCTGCCACCTGGAATCGAACTCGTTTGGTTTCGAATACGCGGGAATAATAACAAAATATGTTGGACCTTGCTGATTTCATTACCGACCGTGGCGGAGATCCGAATAAAATCAAGGAGAGCCAGAGGAGAAGATCGGCCCCTGAAACTGCCGTCGATGAGGTTCTTTCCCTATATGAGGAAGCTCGCCGGGGTAAGTTCTTATTGATAACTCGCTTTAGTGATGCGGACAACTTGAGATATAAATAACTAATTTTGAGATTTGTTGCAGCACGCTATGAGGTTTCCCAAATAAACTCCCAGCTCAATGCGCTCCTCAAGGAGATTGGTAAAAAGAAAAAAGTGAGATTCGGTCCTCGAGATCCTTAAATTCAACAATATTGTCATTTTACTGACTGTCGGAAACTAGAACAAGGAAGACGCAAGCCTTCTTTTGGAGGAAAAGGCAAAGCTAGAGTCCCGGCGGAAAGTGGCAGAAGAGGTCGCTTTGCAGAAGGAGAGCCTGAGAGACCGAAAAATTGGAACAATTGGCAACTATGTCCATGACTCAGTCCCCGTGAGCAGCAATGAGGTCAGTGGTGCTTAGGGAAAAGGGTAGAAATTGTGGATGATACTGATCGCGGCATGTAGGATGATAATTCTATTATCAGGACGTGGTCTCCGGACGACTTGGTTACCGAAAAACCGAACTGCTTATCGCACCATGAAGTTTTGACCAGACTTGATGGCTATGATCCGGAACGCGGGGTCAAGATTGTTGGCCACCGTGGATATTGTCTTACCGGTTATGGTCTCTTCTTGAACCTTGCACTTGTGAACTATGGGTTGGAATTCCTATGGAAGCGTGGGTACAAGCCGAACCAGCCCCCTCACTTTATGCTTAGGGAGATGATGGCAAAAACTGCCCAGCTCGAGCAGTTTGACGAAGAGCTCTACAAAGTCACTGAGAGCGAGGATAAGTCCACTGACAAGTATTTGATTGCCACCTCGGAGCAGCCGCTATCGGCGTTGCATGATAGCGAGTGGCTCCAAGACAAGGATCTGCCTATTAGGTGAGACATCCCGCATTTATAGTGGTACACAGAGGCTTACTGGATGGCAGGTATGCTGGTTATAGTACTTGTTACCGTAAGGAGGCCGGCGCTCATGGGAAGGATGCTTGGGGGATATTCCGTGTTCACCAGTTTGAGAAGGTCAGACATAGACCCCCACTAGGTTAACGATTTCACTAAAAAAAAAAACTGACTCAATAATAGATCGAGCAATTTATTCTGACGAAACCTGAAGACTCCTGGAAAGTGTTTGACGAAATGATAGCCACTTCTGAGGAGTTCTACCAATCCCTTGGACTCCCCTATCAGGTTGTCTCTATAGTTTCTGGCGCTTTGAATAATGCCGCAGCAAAGAAATTCGACCTTGAAGCCTGGTTTCCCTTCCAGCAGGAATACAAAGAGCTCGTTTCTTGCTCCAACTGTACCGACTACCAGGCACGCGCACTCGGCATCCGGTATGGTCCCAAAAAGACCACGGACGCGAAAAAAGCATACGTCCATGCACTTAATGCTACACTGTGTGCTACCGAGAGAACGCTCTGTTGCATACTTGAGAACTACCAAACAGATGATGTATGAACCAGGTATTGTCTATATAGTTGGTATGACTCATACTGACAACAGATAGGGATTTGTTGTTCCAGAGCCCCTCCGCAAATACATACCCGGGGCGCCAGAGTTTCTCCCATACACCAAAGAGCTTCCGAAAGACAGCACTTCGACCAAATCTAGACCCAAAGCCGCCAGCAAGCCTTTTACTGGCACAGACGAAGCAACTAAGAAGCTGCAAGGCATGCAGGTATAATTCAAGCGGGGAGAAACTTTAACAACTTCCAACATTATCGACTGGCCTCTTATGGTAGGCTTTTGGTTTTAGCTTGATTTGGATTCACACAGAAGATACCTAACATGGATGCCTTGGGACATGATAGTAATGTGGATGAATGACTTTCAATCCATGCCAAATTTATTCCTTTAATCCGTCCGCATGGAAACAGCATCTTTGATAGCAGGTGCCAAAACCATGCGAGATGACGGGCCTGGAGGATATAGATTATTATTCTGAAGCAATTCTTAGAGAACTTCTTTTCTAGAAAAAAATAAAATAAAATACATGGAATGAGTTCCGTAAACAAACTCTGGATTAAGCAACCGTTATGGTACCGAGTCATCGCAGAAGAATCCTTTTTTGAAAACAGAGAGAAACACGAACGGAACAAACACCTAACAGGCTGGTTGACAATTTGAATGATTAATGACCTCCCTAACTTCACTGTGGCGGGGCTAGGATAACTGCCCCACCTTGACCCCTCCATTGGACTTGTGCTGCTCCTCAGACTCCGAGTCCGGAGCTGATTGTTCTGAGCGACAAATTCTTGGGCGTCAGGCGCTGGCTGCAGTGACTAGAAAGTCCATCGTTGAGCGTGGTAATATAGCACTGGTATAATTCTCCTTTAGTGAATATTATTATTCTAGTATTGGATATGCCTGTTCAACCCCTATTAATGGGGGCCTACGGTGTTTGAAACCGGTTCATCGACTGGTGGTCGCTGGAGTTATTTCGGAGTAAAGGCGAGTAGGATGACTCAATTCAAATGGTACAATGACCCCGTAGGCCCAGCTGCTCCAGAACTGCGGCGCTTATTAAATTTTTCATATAAAAGAAACTTATGACACACTACGTTTCCTCCTTTGAATCCACAGCTTGTCTTTACCTTCCAAACATAAAATCGCCCAAGGGTAAATTGCCCGGGAAGTCAGTGAGAACTGGTGAGCGAACCATTCTCCCCACTCTATTGTTACCACTATCTTGATAGTTCTAACCTTGATTATCCGAGATCAAAAGAACAATTTCTACGGAGTCTGTCTCACTTTGCGCCCACTGACGGTTAAAATATGGCGGCATCCGCGAGAGATATAGGTTCCGGTAGGGATGCGGCCAGCCTGGGTATTTCGCAGGGCCAGAGCTTTTCAACTTCACCAAACACGTCTTTCCAATCTGCTCCGTCTAGCCATGGCGGCTCGGCCTTCACAAACCGCGTGGTCCCGTCTCTCAATGCGAAGCACCTAAAACCCTTTGCCACTGAGGATATCAAGGTCTTACTCCTGGAAAATGTCAACCAGACAGGTCGTGATATTCTCAACAAGCAAGGATATCAAGTAGAGTTTCTCAAGTCATCGCTCCCCGAGGATCAACTTATAGAGAAAATTCGGTGAGTGTAGACTAGCCATTCGAAAATGCCTACTGACTAGATTTTCTCTTTGTCAATAGAGACGTTCATGTGATCGGAATTCGTTCGAAGACAAAGTTGACAGCGCGTGTGTTAAAGGAAGCACGCAATCTCATAGTGATTGGTTGTTTTTGTATTGGAACAAACCAGGTCGACCTCCAGTATGCAGCGGAGCATGGCATCACCGTGTTTAATTCTCCGTTTAGCAATTCTCGGAGCGTGGCTGAACTGGTCATTTGTGAAATCATTGCTCTCGCTCGTCAGCTTGGCGACCGATCCAATGAAATGCATAATGGCACGTGGAACAAAGTCAGTAACAAATGTTGGGAGATTAGGGGGAAGACACTAGGTATTATTCTTCCTTCTTAGCCACGGTGCGCCTAATATGGTTGGCTCGTGGGTTTAAATTGGCCGCAATCTGACATTCAATTACAGGAATTATTGGGTATGGCCACATTGGGTCCCAGCTATCGGTTTTGGCGGAAGCTATGGGCATGTCGGTTGTTTATTATGACGTCGTAAATCTCATGGAATTGGGCACAGCTCGCCAGGTTTCAACGCTGGAGGATCTCCTATCCGAGGCGGATTTCGTCACGTGTCATGTGCCCGAGCTTGCTGAAACGAAAAACATGCTGGGACAGAAACAATTTGAGCTCATGAAAGATGGTAGCTATTTGATCAATGCCAGTCGAGGAACTGTCGTCGATATACCTGCCCTGATACACGCGATGCGGTCTGGAAAAATTGCCGGTGCTGCACTTGACGTGTATCCCAACGAGCCTGCGGGAAATGGTGACTACTTTAACAGTGATCTTAACACTTGGGGAACCGATCTCTGTGCTCTCAAGAATCTAATTTTGACCCCACACATCGGTGGTAGCACGGAGGAGGCGCAACGTGCCATTGGCGTTGAGGTGGCAGAGGCTTTAGTTAGATATGTTAATGAGGGCACAACTCTGGGCGCGGTCAATCTTCCGGAGGTAGCTCTTCGATCCTTAACCTTGGATGAACCAGATCATGCTCGGGTATATAATGCTTCCCCCCTTCCTTCTTTGCAAGTATCATGCATCGACCCGCTGACAATTATAGGTTATTTATATTCACCACAATGTCCCAGGTGTTCTCCGGAAAGGTAAGAAAATACCAAATATTTCTATTAAACTGGCTGACCTTTCCAGTCAACGAGATCCTCGGTGATCATAATGTCGACAAGCAAATGACAGATAGTAGAGGTGATGTAAGTTGCTCCCCGCCGGCCCCCTAATACTAGTAATACTATTAATATTTTTTTTTTGATGGTATAAACATAGCGCTAACCATCCTGTGCAGGTGGCGTATCTGATGGCTGATATCAGCAACGTCGATAATACGACGATAAAGGACTTATACGAAAGACTTGAAAGCCTCTCATGTACTGATACGATACCCCCTCCACCCAATGAATGATTCTTGGCGGCTAATTACTGGTTTTCTCTTTAGCCCGGATAATGACGAGAATATTGTATTAAGTCTGCTCAGATTGAGTTCTCCTGAGCTCCATTGCATTAATCATTCCACATAGATTAGGGGGCACATATACTTCCATGTCGCAACAGGAGAGAACTGGACGGGCGGGAAGTTAAGAGGGTTATGTCATTTTTTTTTTGTTTTGGTTCCTGGTAGGAGTCCCTCAACGGTACCTTTCTACCCGAATTTGCTGGGCTTCAGAATGTTGGAGGTCGACCACCTGACGTGTGCAACTTGAATACTTAAGAACTTGCTAGAGAAAAGTCTTTCATTTTTCCGTCTTAATATTTCGGATCGACGCTGAAAAAGTAAATGTTGTTGTAATGCCAAGCATTCAACGTGAGCGAATAAGTAACTAATTGTTTTTCGAAACGAAGAGCATAAAAGTATTTGTCGTTTTAACACCACCCCACCGGCGCCGTAGAGCCGAATCCAAAGGGTAACGAACGGCACGGTGAAACTATCGGATTATCGGCGATACGAGCCCCTGTCTACTCGTTCTTTATACATAGGGCTCCGGCTCCGCCTCCTTGATGAATTCTCTCGCGAATAATCAAGCTTGTTCTGGTATGGCATGTCATGATATGATCCACGCCAGTCGGAGTTGGTGGGGCCATGGCCTCTCTCACGACTTCGATCGCTCCCGCTGTAAATAGGAATGTATGAATCGACACTTGCTTCGGGGCCCCCATAGCGAGGCCCGTACCCTCGGTCTCGCGCTCCTTTATCGGGATGGCCTGTCCACGGTTCATGATGGGTTGGCGCTGGGGGTTTAGGTGGTAAGCCGCCGTCTCTATGCCGAGACGGGAGACCTTGGTTTGAATCCTCATTAATCCTTCTCTGCCGACTGTGCTGGGAATCATTATTCCAGGTATCGCGCCGTTGGCTCCCCATGCTTCCATTAGAAATTGCCTTAACTCCCCGGGAAGCTCCTGGAACACGAGGGTTCCTGGCTTCTGCGTTTGTTTTGTTTCCTGAATTGGTGGTCCATCCTCCATTCCGACCCACCCCCACAGAACCTCCAGCAGGTGCTGGAGGCATAGCAGCTCTCTGTCCACGGAATCTCCGTCTATCAAGTTCGTGGGAATCCTCAAAAGTTGGAATGTCACCCGGACGCGCTGGAAGGGGTGGTGTCGAGAAATAAGGGTGTTTTAACGCGTCAATCGCGTTCACCCTTTTCCGCCAATCAAGTTTCAAGAGCTCGGCTAGCAAAGAAATGGCGATAGGGCTTTGGCTGTAAACGAGCTCAGTTAGATGCTGATTCCCTTGACGTAAAGATATGGCCAAATTAAACCAAGGGGGCACATAGAAAGGATATATTACTTTTTGAATACCTCAGCAAGATTCCCTGGCCTGTTGCCGAAACTTTTCACGCCTTCACAACCCGGAAGGGAGCTCCACCCTGGCATATTCTCTTCTGTAGGAGTGCCTACAAGACTGAATATGAGTTGTGCTTGATTGAGATCACTGTTACCGGCAAGGATTGGTTTTCCCTTGAACATTTCACCGAAAACACATCTGTATATGTTAGATATTGGACGAAAAAGGCTTCAAGTGCATGAAGTACCCAACACCCCACATATCAATAGCAGAGGTATAGCGACGGAGTTGGAGAAGTAGTTCCGGAGGGCGATACCATCGAGTCACAACCAAAGTGGTATAATCTCTTTTCGCTTCTCCCCCCCCTTTCCCGGGCTGAGGAGGTGCTTCGTCGAAAGGCCGTGCCAGACCAAAGTCAGCGATCTGTAGGATACCGTGGTTGCTTATAAGCAAGTTCGCGGCTGTACCGAGGTAAGCAAAAGTATCCCTTTAAACATTATGACAGAACTAGCCTTTCATGTCGCGGTGTAGGATGCAATTCTGTACTAAGTCAGAAAAAGCCATTTCCCCTTGTACTTAGGCATAGGAATACCCCGTGTAGATATCTTAATCCCTCGAGGAGTTGGATCATGTAGCACTTAATTTGGGGTTCAGTGAAATGAACAGCAGGATTCTCCAAAAGTCCCGAAAGGTCGTGTTCCATATAGGGGAAAACCATATACATGCTAGCCTTCTTGCGTCCCTCTCCTTCTCGATAGTCAGACCGGTCTCGCAAGGGGTATAACAAGATATCTTGTACCTTTACTTCGCTCCACAGCCATTTCCCTGAGTCGCATGATGTTGACGTGGGACAGCATTTTGAGAAGCTTGATTTCTCGGAGGGCCGTAATCGGAAACTTTTTACGGTCAGATAGTTGAGGGGGGAAACAGGAATACCAGATCAATCTCACCCCATCTCGTTCATTGTGCATAAGGATCTTTTTCAAAGCGACGATAGAGTCGTCCCTTTTAGCTCTCGCCTTATAGACCTCTCTGAAGCAAAAGCTCCAGGTCAACCAAATCCAAGATGATCGTGGAAGATGCTTACCCAAAGGTACCTTCACCGAGTTTACCCAAAAATTCAAAGTCGCGGATCCCGGTACATCCAGTGAACCTCGTGCCACCATTGCTATCTCGATCCAGAGGGCCGATACCCATTTTCCATCAGGATGGGGTTCGCATTCGCTATGTCTTGTTCAAAGGGGATTTGGATGTTTGTTGATATTGCGATGGAAATGGAATCCGATGGCGACGGAGATTTGAGTGTCGTCGCTTTCCGCTCAACGACAATGGGATATACTATAGTTATAGTTCGGGTATTTCGAGAAGTTCAAATATGTTCCTATAAACCAGAGTAAGATAAAGGCTTTTTAACTGAAAGAGGGAGAAAGGGGGAGCTCGAAAGTTATACCAAATTGAGACGAAACAGGCCAGAAAGATCAGCTTGCAGTCCTATCACGCTTGGCAGTACTTGACACAAAAGTTTCATATACTTGGAGGCTTGGGCTACTTCCAGCATATAGTGCAACGGAGCAATCAAGCATGATGGATACAGGATCACGTGATGAGTCCCGATTGGCTCCGGGTTGGAAGCAAACCAACTTCCCCGTTCCCGGCCTCATCGAACCTCATCGTCAATTGATATCCGCAATTTGAGTAGGTGAGAACCCATCCGCTATTGCCCAAATCATATTTGCGGCGGCATCTCACCGTTTTCCAGATATGGCAGCGAATCATCCCATCCACATCCACCCTGCTCGACCACTCTACCGCTTTACGGCAACTGCCCTCGGCGCCAGCATGTGGTTTTTCGTAAGTTCGCCAGCACCTTACTACGATGTCCTCGTCAATTCTCTAATAAAACCTCAACATATTTAGTTAATGTACCGAGCTAAGAAGGACGGGCCTGCATTGCTCGGTTGGAAGCACCCTTGGGATCATTGAGCGCAAACGAAAATGGGAGAGAAACCATGTTCATATATCTAGTACAGGCTGGATCAGCCGGCCATACACCTCTCGATACACTGAATACCACGTGTTAGAACATCGAATGCGCATGTATTCACAATTCACCAGTACTCTGAATCTATCTATCTCAATTCCAACTGGGTGAGCGCCGATATGCGCATCCTTGCTATCGCACCGACTTCTCCACTCCCAGTTAGCAACCTATCTATTCATCTCCTCAAGCAGTATTTTATACCGGCGTCGTTGCTTCTGATGACCTGGCAGCATGGCGATTTTCAGGTGTCCAATAATGCGAGCAAGTTGGGGAAATATTGTTCGCTCTGCGAACCAAGCGAACAAGAAGCCTCCAATGGCTAGTCCAAGCAACCATGTAGCAAACCCGTCTGATAAGTACGTCAACTGCATAACCCGCTTTACCCAACTGGATGGTCTGAAAAGCATATAGACCGAAAAAAATAAGTCTATAAATATGACAGCAAGGAGTGGCCCTGGGAAGTATCAGAAATCATCGCCGGACAGTACAATTTTCAGAAAGGCGTACTATTCGACTTCATTGGGTTTCGAAACGGTGGGCCCACACTCAAAACAACACTTGCCAATATATACTGGAAGCTGGATGTCAAGAATAGAACGGTGTTTTCCGAGTTCTCGATATTGTCCTCTCCTAGGTCTGTATTGGGAGCTTTGAACCTGCCAAAAAGGAAAAAAGAAAAAAAAAAAAGAAAGGTGAGCAGTGGTTCCTAAGAAGTTTCATAGACACGGAAAGTTACCAGGGTTGTGACTGGACAGATTTGTAGGCTATGAGCTGGACAACTACGCATACAATTATCTGCCCGAGCAATGGCGTCAAGACCTTTCTGGAGACAAGGTCTGCAGTTGGTCGCTTCCATGAAAGAACGGGATAGGGAGCAGTCCATCCCACTTTGAAAAAGAAATAAGTTTCACATCTTAGAATGATAGAATGGGGTTGGGATTTTCAGGCTTACTAAAGACCGCGATTGGTAATATGAGAGTAAGGTCGATGAATAAAAACTGAATGAACGATGATTAGTGAAGTCCCTAATGTATTAGGGGGGAAAAACTCTCACTTGGAAGTCTCCGAGGTTAGACGCTGTTGTGTATAGAAAGCTGACAGTTGCGAACTGGATTGCTGAATACAAGCTCATATACTTGAAGCAGCAGAAACTCGTGACCAGTGAGCTACGGCCCTCTCTGTAGTAGAATTAGCTGCTATGTTATAGAAAGAATCGGGTCCTCAAACCTGATCAGAGTCGGGACGCAAGTAACGTCAAATTGGCGGCTGGTAAAGGGGGCTGCTACAGAGGCTTCGGCTTCCGACAGGGATATGCCAACATCTGCAGCCTTCAATGCTCCGCAGTCATTAGCACCATCGCCACAGAACCCACAGCAGTAATCAAGTGATTGAAGCTTTTCCACAAGTTCGTGCTTTTCGTCGGGGGACATTCGCGCAAACACATTTCCACGAGCAAGCATCTGAATAAAAAAAAAAGTTGAGTTAGATCATAAAATGTAGTAGGAGAATGGGTCAATTTTGGGTTCCCAAAACTTGCATGCATACTCACCCTTTTCACAACAGTTTCGTTCTCATAATCTAGAATCCATCTAAAAATGTCACCGCTGATTGCGAGCGAGAATTTGCAAGCGTTGTAGGGATCCTCAGGAAGGGACGGATTAGCTTCACCGGAACATAACACTGGCTGCTCTTTTTTAGCCCCCACATCTAGTTAATTCAAAGTCAAGTAACATACCATCAACGTTTCTGGATCTAATTCCAAGGCTGGATTGTCAACACTTTCCCAGCATAAGGATGCTTTCATATTATGTGGTATCCCTGGTCATATTAGTGCTAAGACGCGCCATGAACCATCCCGGGATAACCAACCTTCGATAAACCGTGGTATAAAACATTGGTCTTCAATTCCCAGTATCCCACACTCCCGGGCAACACTTACTGCTGTAAGTATATTATCGCCCGTACACATAATGTTTCTTATGTTGGCCTTGTTCAGCTCAGCGATCGTTTCGGTAGACTTCGGTTTCAGCTTATTCTCGAAGACTATAAACCCGACAAACTCCAGGCCTGCCTCTGCATCCGCGCGCGTTATTTTCTGGATTCTCATCCAACTTAACCTTTGTTCATATTTAGCAGCACAAGCGATGACGCGGTAGCCGTTGTGTGTATACTGGCTTAGAATCTCTTCAAAATCCGAGGGTACTGTATCAGTCGGTCAATAAGTCAATGCTGAGAAAAGTATGGACACACTGACAGCTTCCTGGGCGACAGATATCCTTGACGCTTTCTGGTGCACCTTTTACAAAAATAGTGGCACCACTATCACCAAATTGTCTTACAATCACACTTGCACGGCGAAGTTGCGAGGCAAATTCGAAACTCCGTAAGATACCGAGCTCCACAGTTCCCTAGGAGTTTGGCCAAAACGTTAATTCCCACGGTCGACTAGATTGGCAGTAAAACAAACGAGCGGGTAGTTGCTTACATTCACAATATCATGATCGCTACCGCTCATGGACGCTGTGGCATTGGGCGGACGGGCAACAGAAGGAACGATGGTTTCGTTTTCGGAATTTTGGTGCTCGGGTGCCAGGCCTCCACCCTCTTGAAAAGACCACCCTGTAAACTGAAACATCTTCACATCCAACGGGTCGCCTAGGAGCTCATCGTCTACTACTCGCAGAGAGTGACACGTCGCCATGATGCGGATGATAATATCATAGCTATCAAATCCTTGAGATAAGGCGGAAACCGGGTCTGGTTTGGATGATGTGTCGGATATAAGTTCAGATAGTCTAGCCGAATCAGCCATTGGAAGCAGGAACTGTGCTACAGAGCCAAACCTTTGATGTCGAGTCATTGTTCGTATTCCAAGGACATCTAAACCATCCTCGGTGAGGGTACCGGTTTTATCGAAGCAAATCACATCAAGCTTACCGCCCACATTGACTCTATCATAAATGTTAGCATGGGCATCTTCGATATTATAGAGCGCCCGTTTTACCTCTGGGGACTAATGCAGAAAATCCTTTTCTTTTTCAATCTAGACAGAGCAAAGTTGGTTCCGATTGTTAATGTAGCTGGCAGTGCCGGGGGAACAACGATTGTAATCAAGTCAAGCGCCCTGACAATGATCAAGCTCCACGAAAGCTATCAAGTATAAGTCCATTGTGTTTCGGTGATTAGCGGCGGCAGGACTTACCCCTAGGCGCACAAAATTAACGAAAGATGCGATGAAGCCTAGAAAAGCAATTAGGCCCATGACGGATATATAACGAAACGAGTCCTGGTAGAATTTAAAGCCCGAAGGCTTCGGAAAAAGCATTGAGCGAATGAGAGCTCCTTTAGTAGTTAGAAACCCAGTCCTCATGACAATTGCCAGCGCAATCGCCTCGTCATCATCAACTCCCTGAGGGCGTCGTGCTCTGATGATCTTAGTCCCGTTAAATAGAAAATGCCTGGCAACATTTGAATGAACCGAAGGTGCACTGAGATTAAGATAGTCGAGAGCATCATCTGTCAAGGGGGTTTTCGAAACCGGAACCGATTCGCCTAAGTTCTCTTTAGTCTTCACCGATACCCATAGTAACATTCCTGTATTCCATACCTGTGAGCATGCTTTCATTTACAATACAATCCCCAGATAGTAAGATACAATCGCATGGAACCTGGTTCAGGGAAGGGTCAGAAAACTCAAATACATCTCCAGGAACTAGCTCCTGAGATGAAACAGATCTCCCTAGAGTTTGTTAATACTCGCCCCGATAGTGCGTACGGCAGGCACACTAACAAAACCCATTTCTAAGAACACGAATATCACATTCAAAGAGAGACATCTCTTTCAGGCGTCGCGTTGTCTGAGTTGTTTAGGTATATGAGGCAGGTTTTTGCGGATATATGATGGTCATTACATACTGCAGTGGTCTCAACAACTGTAGTTCCTATGCTAATGACGGAAATAATGAAGATGCAAGCAGCGTAGTAGTAGTACGAGTCCAGAGACCAAAGAACAAGACTGGCAAGTTGGAAGATGTAAAATGGGTGAAAAGCCTTACCTCATCAGTATATAAACAAACCAACGCCTGTGACGCATACGTACCTCATCCGTTAGGAGTTTAAATAGCGACCGTTGTTGAATATCAATAGCGTTTTTACCAAAAATCTGTTCACGGCTATCACGATCGTCGGCATTGAGTCCAACCCTCATAGACTTTGCGTTCGTCCAGGACGGGTCTTTCCAGCCACTAATCAAGAGAAATTTGTCCTCCAGGGGGTGGTAGAAGAGACGTAAATACCTGTAGTCGAAATGTCTGAGTCGTTCAACGGTAGGGTCGCTATCCTCGTCGTATGTATACCGATAGGTGTCGGCAAATATCGTAGAAAGAGGTTGCTCATATGCTCGATTGTAGACTTCGCATATGCTGAGTTGTTTCCATTGATCCTTGTCGCATTTAGAAATAGACCATGAATAAGAATTAAATGGGAGTCTCATACCTCAACCACCACCCATTGACACGAAGTCAACGGCGACGGCCTACCTAATAGACATATTCGCCATCTTGGGAGCCATCTGAACAATAGAAAGGCAAATCCGAAGGTCAAAACACACAAGGAGTAGTATAAGATAGCCCCGCTTGTGGCTGTGGTAAAACCGGCTATAACGATGGTCGTATCTTCGGACGCGATATAAAGTTCCTGCTGGATTCCACCACCTCCCAGAGGCCTTTTATTAATAGAGCTGACAGATAATGAACGCTGTGGAAGTAGTGGATCTTCAACAGAGCTCCGGCGGTAGGAATATTGTCTTGATCTGTACGAAAATTTCATAGATTCGTTTGTGTCATCATCAAGCTCAGCAGTAACCGGTTCATCGACACCGTTCTCGAGGTCTAAGGACTCCCTACGAGGCCATTCAATGGAATCATCCGGCTCTTGATGATAATATGAGAGACTTATATTGGAGTCTCTTCTGATGCGGCGACGGGAGAACGAAGCGACGCTAGATGGGATGCTTTCGGATATTGGTCCGTCAAAAATCTATTACGGTAAGTTGGATCGTCCCCCTCTCCTATATATTAAAAAAAAAGAAAGCTGTATAGGCACCATATACACGTACCTCGTTGCGAGCCATTCCGACATCCGTGGCAACACTAAAACTGAACTGACATCAGCCGGATTGAGATGCACGGTCTCGTGGTTCTTTACCTGCTTCTCATTGAGTCACGTCGCCGCGCCATTGAAATGGCTTCCGGTGTTGGTGACTGGGTGTCCAGTGTTGTATATGAGGGGCGCTCCATTTTGCAGTTTCAGGATGATCATTTGGTTTTTGCTATTCCCATCACAATTCTGCCCAACGAGAATACGTAGCTCGGGGTCAGGGGATTATTGTGGGTTCAAGTAATCGCCATAGACCGAAATCAAATACTTTATATGTGGACTGTGGTCTTGTAATAAAACAGATGGTACGGAGTACGTCACTGTACATCTGCTCACTTCGCACGTACGCCGCTGGCTAGTATTACTAACCCCAGCACGTGATAAGCCTGAGAACTCTACCACTATTCTTGTATCGGCCCTAATCTGGGTCCCTGAGATGGTTGCAGGTCTTCATGAGATAGGGTATCAAATAATGTGCGTGTTATGGCTTGGTACTGCAGCTCGGTATGATGAAAGTTCATCCAGCAAACTTTACTAACCAGTTAAACTACAACATACGTATTTTGGAGGATAGAAAAATAAAAACTTTGAAAATAGCCCTTCATTGGATATTGATGGAACAAGACAATGATGCTTGCTTCTTCTTACAGGTGGTTGTTGTTGTTGATGAAAAGTTCTAATTAAGTAGGTCAAAGCCCACGGTCCCTTCGCGCCTTCCATGACAGTACTAACAGTAACTAGTGTAAACTCTGTAGGAAGCACCAAGTAGTACGTAGCTAGTATAGTAGGTACCGACTACCTACAGATGAATGTAGTATTTAAAAATAAGGAGTGGCAGTACCTATTCCTCCTGTAGATAAGCACTGCAATTAACTGCCGTCATTAGAAAAAGGTGAACTTCGGTTCTCCCAGGCCATCACCATAAGGCTCCAGTCTCATTCTCCAATTGTAAGGACCTGAGGCGGTTTGGAGGGCATATTGATTCTTTTTTTTGTCAATCTTCAGCTCTCCAAAAGTTATTTATCTAGAGATGACAAATATCACCCAAATTTTGTTCCTAATATCCTGCCTTTTATTTATTTTATTTTTCGAAGTTGTTGTTGTTCCCGACGTTTATTTTTCGTGGGTGTTCTCAACAGTCACTTTGTCCCGCCAAGCCCCTCGGCCCAAAGACGCTAAGATCCCACCAAGCCTGGATTCCAGACCCCAAAATCTCAGCGTATCAAATTCTTTCAACCCTTAACCTCCCTCTCCGCGACAACCCCTCAACGGATTTTGTCTTCTTGAGGTCTCCGTATAACCCCTCGATTAAATATCTACGATGTCTGAGCCCATCAGGAACAAGAAGGCGGATTTTCCTGTCGCCCCGTGTGTAACTCCATTCTGCTTTGTTCGGAAGGGCAACTTCCCAACATATTTGCCATATCTTGATTTCTGACCAATTGACAGGACACCGCAAAACACGCCAGCTAACAATGCACCGATTTCCTCCCATGCTCAGCAACCTGGTGTTTCCAGCATCAAAGAAGGTAATTTTTTTTTCATTTGCTACGAATTTATGATCTGGCTAATCGAGTTCGGTTAATTTGTAGAATCTCTTGACCATGCTACTGCCGCTTCGTTGTTCGCGAGAAATCCCGGACTTGTCTCCATGATTCAAGGGAAACTTGGTTCGCTTGTTGGCCGCTCATCTGGCTACATCGAGTCTTTGCCTGTCTCTGTTCGTCGCCGGGTTGCTGGGCTGAAGGGTATTCAGAAGGAACATGCCAAGCTTGAAGCCCAGTTCCAAGAGGAGGTTCTTGAACTTGAAAAGAAATATTTCGCCAAATTTACCCCCCTTTATGAGAGACGTGCCACGATCGTTAACGGGGCTACCGAACCGACCGACACGGAAATTGAAGCCGGTAAGGGAGAAGAGGAGGAAATTGATGCTAAGGACGATGACTCGAAGAAGGAGGGAGATGAGAAGGAGGAATCTCCGATGGCTGGAATTCCAGAATTCTGGCTCTCTGCAATGAAAAACCAGATCTCACTTGCCGAGATGATCACTGACAAGGACGAAGAGGCTCTCCAGAATCTGGTTGATATCCGTATGGAATACCTTGATCGTCCTGGTTTCAGACTTATCTTTGAATTCTCGGAGAACGAATTTTTCACCAACAAGACAATTTCAAAAACATACTTCTACAAGGAGGAGAATGGTTATGGGGGCGATTTTATCTATGATCATGCCGAGGGAACGAAGATCGATTGGAAGGCCGAAAAGGATCTCACCGTCCGCGTTGAGAGCAAGAAGCAGAGGAACAAAAGTAGGTCCCACATGGCACTACATGGGCATAGATGGAACACTGACTCATTATTAGATACCAAACAAACTCGTGTTGTCAAGATTACGGTACCGACGGAGTCTTTCTTCAATTTCTTCGCTCCCCCACAACCCCCCGCAGAGGATGATGATACGGTTGCTACGGATATTGAGGAGCGCCTCGAGCTTGACTACCAGCTTGGAGAAGATATTAAGGAGAAGCTCATACCCCGAGCTATAGATTGGTTCACTGGGGAGGCCCTCCAGTTTGAGGAATTGGGTGACGATATGGATCCTGATGAGTTTGACGAGTTTGACGATGAAGACGACGAGGATGACGACGAGGATGAAGACGGCAGAGCGTCTGATGAAGATGTTGATGACTCTGATGAAGAGGTACGTATACATATCACCATCATGGTTTCTTTCTTACATCTACGCTTTCCAAATACTGACGCTAGATAGGATGGTACTTCCAAGCCAAAGAAAGAGGCGGCTGAGTGCAAGCAAAGTTAAAAACTAAGTCCTGCAACTGTGGCACATGCAGCCAATTTGGCTGCACTGGCTTGTAACGGCGGCTTTTAATTTCGCATCCAGTTTCCCGTCTTCTTTTGCTCCCCAGATTGTCCGTTTAAACATTATCTAGCAAGGCTATCTAATGACCCTCCTGATAAGCTGAGTATGTGTAAAACATACAGGGTCTCCTAATTCGATGGATATGTGGACAGGCGTCCACTTCTTTGCTTTATCGCGTTGGCAAAGACTGAGCTCGCGTTCCTTGCTCCTTACCACCCCATCCCCACCCTTTGGTTCTCTCTCTCTCTTCCCCCCACCCAGCTCCCTCCCTTTTTTATTATTATCTTAATTTCGAGTCATTAGTGGCGCGAGGAGTAGGTACATTTTCTCTTAGTTGTTCTTAAAACATGCGAGTTGATAGCGCGAATGTTATGAAAATACGTGACAAGGATTTTAAAGGTTACAACTTAGTTCTATTTGAATATACAAGTAATATTTGTACGGGGTTTTATTGTTGTTGGATTTTGAAGAATAAGGGGAGAAGGTCAATTAGTTTGGTATCAAAGGATGCAGTTGATTGATATTTATTTCTATAATGTCTCTCTACATTCGGTTCTCTTCCTTCATTGAAACCCAGCCAGGTTGAATCAGATAAAGTTGGTATTAACTAACACGCTGTCACAAATATTGAATTGCCCCAGATTTTAATGATAGAATATTTAAGGCAAACCCTGAAGAAGATGATGATGAGTAGTCCGTGGTTCACCTCCACATGTGCGGTGTGCAGGCAGTGGACAACTTAAGGTGGTTGGGGTTATTCGTGCAAAAGTACTGGGTCTTGGCGTGGACAATTGAGACGGTGGAGAACGGCTCAGCCAGTGGCCAGTGGTGCCGCCCCGAGGCTCCTCAGGGGCTTGCGTTGGAGCGGCCAGTCTGGTCATCCATCATTCAGGTAAGAAATTCGAGAAGCATGAGATCTCTCTTTCTCACCCGACGACTTGTTATCTAGTGCCCTGGAAGGCAACTCTTTACTTCTTCGCCAGCTTTCTTTGAAATCTCAGTTTTGATTGTTTTTTGTTTTATTTTTAATATTTTCTTGATGTCTTTTATAGACTCGTTTTAAGAAAGCAACACCTAACCCAGTGACCCCCCCCCCGGCGCGCCCATTTGAAACCACACCATTTACGTGGTCACAATGGCACATAACTATGAGGCTGGGACGAGGGCCTGGCAACCAGATGCAACTGAGGGCTGGGTAGCCTCTGAGGTCAAAGAGAAGCTGGTTGATGGCGACAAGGTTAAGCTTGTTTTTGTGCTGGAGAATGGCGAGGTTCGTCTAAATCCACTTCGCAGTGCATCCAAATCTTTATGACCAACTAAGACTAATAATTAAATGATAAAAAGACCAAAGAAATAGAAACCACACAAGCCGAATTGCAAGTGGACAATAATTCCAACCTACCGCCGCTAATGAATCCTGCTATGCTTGAAGCGAGTGAGGATCTTACGAACCTCTCCCACTTGAATGAACCAGCTGGTATTGCCATGAGTTGAGTAAACACCTGAGCTTGCACTGACTTTTGGCAGTCCTGCAAGCTATCAAATTACGCTATGCGCAAAAAGAAATATATACCTATAGTGGCATTGTTCTCATTGCAACCAACCCATTCGCCCGTGTCGATTCACTATATGTGCCACAGATGGTCCAAGTATATGCCGGGAAACACCGTGCATCGCAGGCTCCACATCTATTTGCTATCGCAGAAGAGGCATTTGGGTAAGTGCCGAGAGTGCTTCCGGTGATAAGTGTTACTTATTGAAGTTGTGTATAGGGATATGTTACGCGATGGAAAGAACCAAACGATCGTGGTTTCAGGTGAATCTGGAGCAGGGAAAACAGTGAGCGCAAAGTATATCATGCGGTATTTCGCGACTCGCGAGTCTTCGGACCAGCCTGGGAAATATACTACCAGTAGAGCCGATGCAATCAGCGAAACCGAAGAACAGATTTTAGCGACAAACCCGGTTATGGAAGCTTTTGGAAACGCGAAAACTACACGCAATGACAATTCATCCCGCTTCGGCAAATATATTGAGATTATGTTCGACGACAAGACCAATATTGTTGGCGCCAAAATACGAACTTACCTACTTGAAAGGTCTCGCCTTGTCTTTCAGCCTCTTAAGGAGCGCAACTATCATATTTTCTACCAGCTTGTGGCCGGAGCTACCGATTTAGAAAGGAGTGAACTCGGCCTTGCTTCGGTTGAAGATTTTGATTATCTCAACCAGGGGGGAACTCCAGTCATTGATGGAGTTGACGACAAGGCGGAATTTATCGCAACTAAAAAGTCCTTAGGAACTATCGGTGTACCTGAGAAGACGCAATCAGAGATATTCCGTGTTCTCGCAGCCTTGCTTCATCTGGGAAATGTTAAGATTACCGCAACGAGGACCGAGTCCGCCCTTTCGCCTTCTGAACCATCGCTTGCCCGAGCATGCGACATACTTGGTATTGATGCTAATGAGTTTGCCAAGTGGATAGTCAAGAAACAGCTAATCACAAGAGGAGAGAAAATCACATCCAACTTGACGCAACAACAGGCGATCGTTGTTCGGGACTCCGTTGCCAAATTCATTTATTCTAGCCTTTTCGATTGGCTTGTCGACAAAATCAATCGAGGTCTTGCAACAGACGAAGTCTTGAGCAAATTCATGTCGTTCATTGGTGTTTTGGATATTTACGGATTTGAGCATTTCGCTAAAAATTCTTTTGAGCAATTTTGCATCAATTATGCGAATGAGAAATTGCAACAGGAATTCAATCAACACGTCTTCAAATTGGAGCAAGAAGAATACGTGCGAGAGCAGATAGACTGGACCTTTATCGACTTTTCGGACAATCAACCATGCATTGACCTCATCGAGGCAAAGTTGGGGATCTTATCCCTTCTGGACGAAGAATCTAGACTGCCTATGGGCTCTGATGAACAATTTGTGACCAAGCTCCATCACAACTTCGCAGCTGATAAACAGAAATTTTACAAGAAGCCTAGGTTTGGGAAATCGGCGTTCACAATTTGTCATTATGCTGTTGATGTGACTTACGAGTCGGATGGTTTCATTGAGAAGAACCGTGACACTGTTCCAGATGAACATATGGAAATCTTGCGCAATTCCTCCAACGACTTTGTGAAAAAGATATTGGATACCGCTGCTTCTGTCCGCGAAAAGGATTCGGCGGCCGTCTCATCCAAACCAGTCACTGCCCCAGGCCGCAAAATTGGAGTTGCAATTAACCGCAAGCCAACACTAGGCGGGATCTTCAAATCGTCATTGATTGAACTCATGAGTACTATCAATTCCACCGATGTGCACTATATCAGATGCATTAAGCCCAACGAAGCGAAAGAGGCTTGGATGTTTGAAGGGCCGATGGTGTTGAACCAACTGAGGGCTTGTGGTGTGTTGGAAACCGTCCGCATCAGTACGGCCGGATATCCTACTCGATGGACCTACGAGGAGTTCGCTATCCGTTATTACATGCTCTGCCATTCATCTCAATGGACGTCGGAGATCAAGGATATGTGCCACGCCATTCTGCGGAAGGCCCTTGGCGATGCTACACAGCAAAAACACGACAAATATCAACTAGGCCTGAGCAAAATATTCTTCCGGGCTGGTATGCTCGCTTTCTTGGAGAACCTTCGGACATCAAGGCTAAACGAATGCGCAATAATGATACAAAAGAATCTGCGTTGTAAATACTACCGGCGCAGATATCTCGAGGCGCGTTCGTCCGTCCTTGCTACCCAATCTCTTGTGAGAGGGTTTCTTTCTAGACAGCGTGCAGCGGAGATACGTCGGGTCAAAGCTGCGACGACTATCCAAAGGGTATGGAGGGGCCAAAAAGAAAGAAAGACATACAATCAGATTCGCAATAACGTCATCCTTCTGCAATCGCTATCGAAGGGTTTCCTTTGTCGGCAGAATATTCTCGACTCGATTCACGGAAATGCGGCAAAGGTCATTCAACGTTCCTTCCGTTCCTGGCGGCAACTGCGTGCGTGGCGACAGTATCGTCGGCAGGTGGTTATTGTCCAAAATCTCTGGCGGGGCAAACAAGCGAGACAGGAGTACAAGACACTCAGAGAGGAAGCCAGAGATCTGAAGCAGATTTCGTATAAGTTGGAAAATAAGGTGGTCGAACTAACTCAGTACCTGGAATCTTTGAAACGGGAGAACAAGTCCCTTAATTCTCAACTCGAAAATTATGAGACTCAGTTGAAATCTTGGAGGAGTCGACATAATGCGCTGGAAAATCGGTCGCGAGAGCTTCAAGCTGAGGCTAATCAAGCTGGCATCACAGCTGCTCGGCTGACGGCTTTGGAGGAGGAAATGAATATATTACAGCAAAACCATACCGATGCACAAACAACGATCAAGCGTCTGCAGGAAGAAGAGAGAGTTTCTCGCGAATCAATACGGTCCGCGAATCAGGAACTCGAGAAGCTCAAACAATCGAATGCCGAGGCTGAGAGCGAGAAATCTTCGCTTCGACAGCAAGTTATCGACCTTGAGGAACAACTCGAGGTTGCGAAGAGGACCATTCCAATTCAAGCCACAAATGGAGAGCAGCAGCATGGTGGGGCAATGCCATCACCCGCAAATGGCCTTATTAACTTGGTCTCCTCGAAGAAAACGAAACCCAAGCGACGCAGCGCCGGCGCAGAAAGGATTGATACAGATCGATTTAGTGGTGCATACAACCCTCGACCTGTATCGATGGCAGTCCCAAGTGCATTAGGCCGCCAGAATTACTCCGCTGCCGCGATCTCGGGTCTTGACTCTGTGGAGACAGAACTCGAAACTTTACTTTCTGAAGAGGAGGATCTTAACGAGGAAGTAACAATAGGTTTGATTCGCAACCTCAAGATCCCAGCGCCCAATTCTACTCCTCCGCCCACAGAAAAAGAGGTCCTGTTCCCCGCATACCTTATTAATCTTGTTACATCTGAAATGTGGAATAACGGCTTTGTCAAAGAGTCTGAGCGCTTTTTGGCCAATGTCATGCAGTCAATACAACAGGAAGTCATGCAACATGATGGTGATGACACCATTAGTCCAGGTGCCTTCTGGCTTTCGAATGTGCATGAGATGCTTTCATTTGTCTTTTTGGCCGAGGATTGGTACGAAGCGCAGAAAACTGACAACTACGAGTATGACCGTCTTTTGGAGATCGTCAAACACGATTTGGAGAATTTGGAATTTAACATTTACCATACCTGGATGAAGTTGCTTAAAAAGAAGCTCTTCAAGATGATTGTTCCGGCCATAATTGAGTCTCAATCTCTTCCCGGCTTTGTCACAAACGAAACGAACCGATTCCTCGGAAAGCTTTTGCCATCTAACAACAATCCAGCCTTCAGCATGGACAACCTCCTTAGCCTTTTGAATAACGCGTACAAAGCGATGAGGGCGTTCTATCTCGAGGATTCAATTGTCGTTCAAACTGTCACGGAGCTTCTTCGTCTGGTTGGTGTCACAGCCTTCAATGATCTTCTAATGAGACGGAATTTCCTTTCTTGGAAGCGAGGTCTCCAGATAAATTATAACATAACCCGCATCGAGGAATGGTGCAAGAGTCACGATATGCCAGAAGGAACATTGCAACTGGAGCATCTAATGGTAAGTTATGCTCTTGAACGCTGATTGGCGAAAGCTGACAAAGATATAGCAAGCAACTAAGCTTCTTCAATTGAAGAAGGCTACGTTAAACGATATTGAGATTATTCAAGACATATGTTGGATGTAAGATTATCGTCGCGTTTATTATTGACGATGCAAGCACTAACAAATTCGTTTAAGGCTCTCTCCGAACCAGATCCAAAAACTTCTGAACCAATACCTTGTGGCCGACTACGAACAGCCCATCAATGGCGAGATTATGAAGGCCGTAGCCTCCCGTGTTACAGAGAAAAGCGACGTGCTCCTTCTTACTCCTGTGGATATGGAGGATAGTGGGCCGTACGAAATCGCCGAGCCCCGGGTTATCACTGCTTTAGAAACGTATACTCCATCTTGTGAGTGCCTGCAAATTCATAATGAAGTAAACCAGACCTTGCTGACCGCTTTGTTTTTTCTTTTTTTTTTTTGCCAAGGGCTCCAAACACCACGTCTGAAACGGCTCGCTGAAATCGTTTCAGCGCAAGCAATGGCCCAACAAGACAGATCGGAGAATCCTGACAATGGGGCGATCCCCGTTGAATAGTTTTAACTTATATGTCCCCCTTCGTTTACCGTCTTCTGCGATGGCGGTCAATGAGTGCTTCTACGAACCAGTTGAATCAATGGCTTTTGAGGAAACATGCCACCACCTCGATGTATAGTGAACATAGTAGATGTATATTTAGGACCTATAAACCGTCCTGTCTTGCTACTGTGATGGCCTAGTACCATGTCTTCTATCGATATAATTTCATAGTTAATTACTCCGTATTACGGCGCGCCTGGGAAAGTGTGGGGACGGCCACAGCTTGAGTACGGAGCTAACGCCGGCTAGGTACCTCAGGTATCCAGCGGCAAATACCTACACTTAGACTGAAGCATTTCCCTCCCTCACTTATAGCGTATATCGCACACGGAGATACAACAAACCATTGAGAAAATCAATTTCTACAAATATAATCTACCAAGATCGATTCTACTCGCCAAAAACTCTCGAATTTGTCAACCACTACAATTGCTTGATTTATAACTATGACGACACTTAATTTCATCACCAGTAATAAGAATAAGCTGGCGGAGGTCAGAGCTATATTAGGCAGCGTGGTCGATGTTCAAAGCGAAGTAGTCGATGTTCCTGAAATACAAGGTACAATTGAGGAAATAGCAAAGGAAAAGTGCAGCCATGCAGCGAAGGCAGTAAGTAGCGAAACCAAGGATACGGCGGCCTGTGAAGCACATATATTGACTGGCTGACAAAAAAAAATCATTATAGGTGGGAGGCCCGGTTTTGACCGAAGACACTGCTCTCGAATTTCTTGCTCTGAAAGGCCTCCCCGGCCCCTATATGTAAGTCTCCTATAATCTGCATTGAGGATCTGCCTTTCGTATTTCTGAGCTGAGAGAACACCTCCTAGTAAATGGTTCCTCGAAGCATTGGGCCATGAGGGACTAAACAGGATGCTTGACTCGTTTGAAACGAGAGGCGCTGAGGCCGTGTGCACTTTTGCGTTTTCTCTTGGACCTGAGTCGGAACCGATCCTGTTCCAGGGACGAACGGAGGTATGGATAATGAGATGATGGAATATTCTCTGAGAACGAATAGGCTAATATTCATATTCACCTCAAAGGGCACGATTGTGAGACCCAGAGGACCGACAAATTTTGGTATGGATATATTCTTTCAGTGGCTGATACTTGTGGGTTTGGTTACTGACTTATATCTCTTTCTACAGGGTGGGATCCGATATTTGAGCATGGAGGCAAAACGTATGCAGAGATGGCCAAGGAGGAAAAGGTGCAGAGTTTCCTTTGTGTCGACCCCCATTTTTATTGCTGCTGACACAAACAGAACAAAATTTCTCATAGATACAAGGCTCTCGTTAAGTTGCAACAGTGGTTAGCTGAACAACAACCATAAGCCAACGCGCCGACCTGGACCAGGTTGATACCCTACCCACTATGGCTCTATTACAGGTTTTCGAGTACTTCAATCTGTATTCTTCGCTTGGTCGCTTTTCCAGTTGTCTATCCATGAACAGATCCTAGCGCAATTGCTCTCTACATCGCCATCCTCTTCGCTATTTAGTTCAACCACGATTTCACCGTCAAAGGCCTCGCGCGCCTCTTCGACAAGGACACCGAAGATCTCGGCATCTAGGTTTTCTTGTAGTTTTGTTTCATGGTATCCCCTATGGCAGATAATCCCGTCAGGTTTTCCAATCAAATGGGTCAAATGGAGAAGGGTGATGAGTTGCGTGGAGGCATGCAGTAAAGGGTGATGTCAGATATAGATAAGTACCTTGAACTGAGGCGATCATATAAGGTGGACGTCGACGGGCAGCGTAGGACCACGACAAGGTCGATCCAAGATTTAGGGAATAGGTCACAGGCATGCCAATCTATTAAATAGCCACCTTGGAGTAGCTCGTCTTCAATCGCATCTAGAAGCTTCAAACGGTTGGCCAGAGTGAGTAAGAGCAGGAAAATGAAACGAACAAGAAGGCGATGCGTCAAACAAAAAATTGACGAGAAGGAAAAAGAAGAAAACCAATAGACATACTTTGTCCTCGTCCACTATCCAGGTTCTTAATTCTTCGTCGTATGTCTCATAGCAGCCTCGGTCTTTGGCGACCTGGTTTATCGATAGATGGCGCAGGCCTGAATCTTGGGCTAGCTGTTCGCAGTGTACTGTTTTCCCGACACCGGGTGTGCCTGTGACAATAATGTTGGGTACTGTCCGCATATCTTATGATTATTATGAAGATTTTTTTTTCTCAATGTGAGCAGTACTTTAAGGATTGGTCCTTGGTCCTTGATTCTTGCGATTGACATTTCGCGATTGACATTTCAGATGCCAAGAGGGAAAAAAATTGGTGGGGTTGTACTCCGTATCAATTCCTCAGGCACCCAGATAAACAATATGGAGATAAGTACAAACTAAGGATCCATCCGTAGTGCTACTGCAAGTACATCCATACGTCGTCAGGAGATAGAAGTAGACACTTACGTGCCACTAACTGAATTAGTATATTACCAGTACTTCATTCAAGTGCATAGCAAGTGTACCTATGACAGGCCCGCCGCTAAATAAACGTACCGGGCCCTTTGTTCAACAATAGGTTAACTTTCTGGTGGGATACCAGGAGGGTATAGCCTGGATCTGTCAGGAAAACTGGTAATCAATGGAGGGCTGGGTGCGTACTTGAGGAGCTCAAAAGCTTGATATTTCCTCAAATAATTTATGCCTTTTCTGTATCCTTTCAGGATACGAGTCGGGTCAAGTTTCTTTATGTTTGTAGTGGTGGCATGCTTGATCACGGAGGGTGCCTGGAAAGTCGGGTCGAATACTAGAATATTTGCGTTTCCTTGATCCCGAGCCTCAAAACCAACAATGGTCATAGAATGTCCTTTTGGTTTTGTTGAGTCTTAGCTGATAAGTTCCCCAGCGAATATTCAGTGTATATTCGAACAAAAAAAGGCCACGAACCATGGTGTTGAAAATAAACAGGAGGGAGGTCCGTCAGAACGACCTTTTCTACCTCATTCAAGGGAGATGCGCTTTTAAAATAGGCGGCAATGTGCGATAGTAGAGCGGTATGAGCCGGCATTTCCTCGGTCTTTCCGATGCTGCTTGCTTCGCATCTGGTGCTGTCAGTTTCTGGCAACATGCACCAAACATACATATATTCAAACGTACTGGATTCCAAGGCTGAGAAAAAGAGCTTGTGCCTGTAGGTGTCTCAGAACGGGCAACGCCTGAATGAGATACGTCGCGGTTGCCTTACCTCGGAGGTGCCGATGTATTTTCTGGTCCCCTTGATACCTCCAGTCTCAGCCCTTCCCACACTGTTATAGCCCATATCCCATGCTCGCTCTATCATATCCTGTAGTTGCAAAATTGTGGGCAAGGCCCCTGGAAAGTAGTCGTTTCCACGGTCGCGAGTTTCTTGCATATATGACACCAGCATTTGGATATTCCTATATCCGCAAAAGCTTCCTTCTCTTGGCGTCTTCGAAATGTGGTGGACATGGGTGCTGCACAAAAACACACGCTGCACAGACTTGTCTTGTTTGCATAGGCGAGCGAGTACCGGTACAACATTAGGCGTTTCATTCTCGATGATCGAATGCCTCGAGAGCTTGCCGTCCGGTGAGATCCTATTTACTTGAGTTGTGGGGTTGCCCTTGTTTAGCATTCGGAGGAGCCAAGAAGGCATCTTCTTTTCATGCGCATAAGGTCCTAGCTCTGAAAGCTGTCCGGGATTTTGTTAGTATATATATTATTAATAGTAATAATAGCAACGATAAATACACAAAGACCAGCGAGCAGAAGAGAGAGGTAACAACGTACGCCGAGTCTTTCGGTACTTCTATTGAGCACTCTTTTCGAGTTAATTCGTGACGAAGGCTCCATCTGATCATTCCGTGAAGTGTGGGAACTTGTAGATTTATTTCTAAAGTCCTCACTGTTGACATGAGGTTGTGGCGGGTGTGTATATTGAGCGATAGTACGGACAGATTCTTCCAGATTTGCCGTGTTATCAGCATGATATAGAGAACCTGGTAATTGGCCATCACTCCCATCCGCATGACCTGAAAAGCTCATTGATTCTATGACTTGAGGTGATGACTTGGTTGGTTCTAACCGTGATTCATTTTCAGGGTGACAGTATTGGACATGCTGGAGAACAAAACCACTGCTTAGATCAAAGAACGGACAAAATGGGCACGTTGAACATCCTATACTTTGTGCATCCATCGCACTGGTAGCAGTAGAAGGTATAGGTGTGGATTTTACCCTTGGTGTTTGATCAAATCTTGCACTCTTTACAGGTACCTGGGTTGGAATAATGTGAGAACAGGTATCAAAGAAGCTGCCTGAGCAAAACAAGCCGCGGTCAGGCACCAAGCATTGTATAGCCTATTTTTGGCCAATAATAAGAAACAAAGCGAGTCCCGACTCCCGACATCGTCGTCGTGGGGCTTGAGACCCGCAAGTTACTCGCGCGCCTTATTAATGTACCAAAGATTCTGGCTCCCCACATGGGAGGCGGAAAAGGAAGGAGAAAAATTATGCCCTCCGCTTTCGCAACCCCGCCGGGCCTCATAAAAGATTCCCGTTGCCGGACAGTCATACTAACTCCAGATCAGGAACATACCTGCGATATAGTCCCTTCAAGATGAAAGGCCATTTGCAGTCTAATCCAGATATTGTATCTATTATGAAAGATGCACCAGCGAACTCCACAAACCGCAATTGGGTTGTACAAAAATTTGGAGGCACGAGTGTCGGGAAGTTTGCTCTCAATATCATTGATCGAGTTGTCCTGTAAGTACTCTTCTTGAGCCGCGACTTTATAGCCGGAAATCTAGCTAAGCTATTATCCAATCTAGTCCCAGCTTATCTGAACATAAAGTTGCCGTAGTTTGCTCTGCAAGGAGTAGTTCTACAAAAGTTGAAGGCACAACCAATCGGTGAGTCACATCGCAACAATTCAATATGCGAAAGGCTTGCCGCCTATTCTCCGGAGCTGTTTTTGCAAAAGAGAAGTTAATTTGATATGATGTTGAACAGTTTACTCCGAGCCGCGCGCGACGCAGAAGATTCCCATTCGAAACAATACCTTTCCCTTATTGAGGCGGTCCGGTTAGAACATGCCGAAGTAGTGGAGACCCAGATCAGTTCTGACCAACTCAGAGCACAACTTATCTCAGAGATTGACACCGAATGTGAAAGGGTCCTGAAGGTACTGGAAGCAGCTCAGACACTTGGCGAAATCAGTGCACGTTGCGTGGATAAAGTTATAAGCACAGGAGAAAAACTGAGTTGTCGCCTAATGGCCGCATTTCTTCAAGATCGAGGTGTTGACTCACAATATGTCGACCTGTCTGAGATAATCGATTTCCACATTTCAGGCCAAGGATTGGATCAAGGATTCTACGACAACCTCGCCGCTGCCCTTGGCCGCAAGCTTCGTAGTTGCGAGGACAAAGTTCCGGTCATTACGGGGTACTTCGGAACAGTTCCTGGAGGGCTTCTTGATCAGATTGGACGTGGTTATACTGACCTGTGTGCGGCTTTGGTCGCCGTTGGCATTCATGCTAAGGAACTTCAAGTATGGAAGGAGGTTGATGGGATATTCACCGCAGATCCGCGCAAGGTGCCCACCGCTCGTCTTTTACCAGCAATTACGCCTGCAGAAGCTGCTGAGTTGACATTTTATGGCTCGGAAGTGATCCATCCTTTTACTATGGAACAAGTCATTCGCGCCAAAATCCCAATTCGGACTAAGAACGTGATGAACCCGAAAGGAAATGGGACTGTAATATTTCCTGATTCCACCTACGAACTAGAAAGAACGACACCGGGACACGACCCGAGATTATTCCGTACGAGGAGCCCGAGTCTTCTGCAACGGCCGAAACGTCCAACCGCCGTTACTATAAAACACAACATTCTCGTCATCAATGTACATTCGAACAAGCGCTCCCTTTCTCATGGATTTTTCGCTGGGATATTTTCTGTCCTGGACCGCTGGAAATTGTCGATTGATCTAATATCTACTAGCGAAGTTCACGTGTCGATGGCTCTCCATTCAGAGAGGCCGCTTTTGAACGGTGTCGGAAGAGATGAGTACCAGATCATCGACGAGGACCTTAAAGGAGCCTTGAATGACCTTCAGAGATATGGAACGGTCGACATCATTCCTGGAATGGCCATTCTCAGCCTCGTCGGGAAACAAATGAAGAACATGGTTGGAGTGGCTGGACGGATGTTCACCACTCTGGGTGAGAACAATGTAAACATTGAGATGATTTCTCAAGGTAAGCGTGGCCTTACTCCGGTTGTACTTACTCAAACTGACTAGTTTGATCTAGGCGCAAGCGAGATCAACATCTCATGTGTCATTGAAGAACGAGATGCAGACCGTGCTCTCAACATTATACATACGAGCTTATTCACGTTTCTAGATTAAAGAAATGCCTGCGGCAATCCCTTGGGTCTGTTCTTATCGGCCTTTTGTGCAGTTCAGCGAAATCCTTTTGTTGTCATAGGAGATTCCATGTATCTCTATTCCTGCATTTCCTCCCTTTTTCTCTTTTCTTTTCTCTTTTCTTTTTGGCCTTGGAAAACCGGCGGCCTTGATGTGGTTTACTAGCATGTTATAGGAAAGACACTTTTTAGGCTCTTTGGAAGTTTGTTTTTGCATCGTGGCGTTCTTGAATCTTTCTGCCTGCTATTTCTGGTGAGCCTGACATCTACTTTTTGGGTGGATAGATTTCTTTGTTCTCTTCTTCGCAGGCGCTCACGAGCCTAGCGTATAGATCATAATATGTTATGTGGTTCGTTTTGTGGTACGTCATCACATTGCATAATGACCAAGAATTTTGTGGCATATTTGTAGATTGCTAGCCTGCCATTTATCACAACCAGTTAATCAAATTGATGCGAAATCGCCTCTCGAAAGGGGTCTTCCAACACAAGTTGCAATTTTGACCTCTTGTCTCGGGGTGGGCCTCAACTTGATTTTCTAAACCCTCCTACCGGAAATAATGCTCCAAATCCGTTCCTTACATTTGCGAGACGACGTAAAGGAACCCTAGTTTGCAGTGGGGTGGGACGGGGTCCCTTGATTCATGAGGGAGGGACGGATCCTTCAAGTACATATAGTTTGTATTGAGTTCAAAGGGATGTGGGTTTGGACGGGGCTGATGGCCCTCGCCGAAGTAGGGGGCATTCGCCTTGGCTACCTTACCCTCGCATGACCTGTGATGGTTGATCATCTCTCATGCTTTTGAAACAGAATTACTCGTAAGGACCGAGTAGTGACTCCGGAGAAGTGAGTATGCGCTCTGAGTTCAATCGCATTGAGATCTCTCTCCTTGGCTCAGAGTGGGGGGCCTGTATTTGGACTTTACTCCTAGAAGTTTGGAGGGAAGTCGTCAGACAAGGGATTTTTCCACCAACAATGATCTCCCTAGATCACTAACATGATGGGAGGATGACTTTTGGTGGCGGATCATCGTGCGGCAAGGAGAGCCACTCGCTAGCCACGCTCCTGATCTCCTTCCGCTATTTCAGGAATAGTTTCGATTGCTTTGGACGTTGAAACACGGGTGTGGTATTGTAACAATATGACAATATCCAAACCTCGAACAATTGGGTGCCACCCTCGAAACCGCCCTGGAAACGCGTGACGCGCCCGCGTCGATACCATACCATACGATCGCGTCAGTCGTGTCGATATCAACATCATCAGGCTCTCAGGCTCGTCCATTCTCTCACATTCCCCAATTCAACTAAATCCATTTTATTATTCAGAAAGTATCTTGCACCACCCCACTTGGACTGCGCGACCTTACCAAGGCAAAACGAATTTGATTAAAAGTCAAATCGCCCGCGTTCCAGATTACCTCGCCCCTCAAATCCCTCCATTCTCCAGCTCCTTCGCGCCCGCGACTACCAAGAGCTGTCCGCCGCATCTTCCTGTCATCGTCATCTCCCAACGACTTGTTTCCTCTCTCGCCTCGACAGTGCCGTCCTGTGTAACGACAACCAGCAAACCTTGCTCCCATTTAGCTCCCAATCTACGCGCTACCACTAGTTCGCCAGAGTCATCTTTTATTCTACGTCAGCTGCTAGGACAAGCGATTGCAAGCGAGAAGTCAATCACGGAGCAGTTTTCTAACCATCTCTCGAGTCGCAGCGCGTAAACGGGTTCTAAGCTGGCCCGGAACGGAGCTAGTCTGACAGCATTACCATGAGCCCGAAACAACCCGTACAACGAGCGCGTTCATTGCATGATAAGGCAACGGCCAAATCACGGCCTCGATTGGAACCATCGCTGTTGCCTCTGAAGCCTGTTGAAAATCCATCATCAAACCAAGATTACGTCCTCAATCCGACTTCGATCCCGCCCAGCAAAGTGTCACCTACAAAAGCCTGTCGCGACCCGCGAACTTCAGCCCCAACTCAAGAGCGATTGGGGTTTGTCCCGATCACTGCCCCTGCAACTCCTGCATTTACTACTGATTCTCCAATTAAAAAAATACCATTTGATACTTATATTCATCCGACCACCTCATCCGTTCCAATGCCGCATTCTGCCTTGTTCACAACATTCTCCAGTGTCAACACGGAAAATAAACCTTCATTAGAACACCAGGGCGCAGACATGTCTTCTGCAGAAAATTTTGCTGATTTTCCTGAGCCATCTCTGCTCGCCAAGCAGTCCCTCAAACGATCACTTTTGGAGGCGGCACCTTTGAAAGAGCGGTCAAAGAAACAGAAGCGCGAAGAGCCTACAACAATGCGACTTCCAGAGCCCCATGAGCTGCCACCAATTGAAGACGACGGCACGAAACCCCCCTACAGTTACGCTACTCTCATCGGAATGTCAATATTACGTGCTTCTAATAGAAGATTAACCTTGGCGCAAATCTACAAATGGATATCAGATACGTTCTCATACTATAAGAACAGTGATCCAGGCTGGCAAAATAGCATTCGTCACAATCTCAGCCTGAACAAGGCTTTCATTAAACAAGAACGCCCGAAAGACGATCCTGGAAAAGGAAACTACTGGGCTATTGAGCCAGGCATGGAAGCACAGTTTATAAAAGACAAGCCTTTGCGCCGAGCGACGATGTCCAGCATTCCCCTACCTGTCGTGCCACAGCGGGAACTTGTACACCCACAGGGCTCAAGCACGACCACTTGGGCTGTACCGCCACCCGCGCAGCCTTCTGTTACACAGAGCTCTAAGCAGATGGATTTGTCTTCTGATGCCACTCTTCCTGCGTCTGATCCTGCCCTCCAGGACGACGCGGGTGACGAGAGTGCAAACTGTGCAATGAAAATTCCCCCTCCACGATCTTCGCCTCCACAGCCAATTCATTCGTCTCCTCCCGTTGCACCGCCTCGATTCACGCGTCCCGGAACTCCGCCAACTCCTTCGCTTTCTGCTGCTCCTAGCAATGGCCCTCGGCATCGTAAGCGAAAATCAAACGCCATGAATGACAGTGGCTACTTCTCATCACTGGAATCCTCTGCGATGCGGTCAAACAAGGCTAGCCATATCTTGACTTCTGACCTGGACATAGAGCCGCCTCGCATCAAGCGTGGACGGGCAGAAGAAGAGATTGCGCGAATTCGAAGTTCCTCGCATGATGCCAGCCCGAGTCATTCTGGATATATGAAGGAAGCTGGCGTAATTGTCGGGTCTTCGCCTATCCGCAACGAATATATCAGCATGCTGCCACCTCCAATTACACCTTTGATCAAATTCAAGAAGCCTGCAAAACCTCCGCCATCAGTTTCTCCAAACACTAACCTTAGAAATCATCGCAAGAAGATCCAGCAAATGGTCAACTCTCCCATTAAACATTTAGGTCTCACCGAAGATGACCTTCCGTGGAGTCCTGCCTTCAATATCCAGGACGAGACTTACACTCCACGTGATAACCTCCACACTTCGTTCGACGTGTTTGCCGATGCGACGGCGGACCATATATCCACCCCTGCTTATGGTTCCCCCGAAAAGCGCTCGATCAAGCGGAGTCGAGCAGATGCAAACGGCTCTAGTAGCAACGTACTATCGGATATCACGACAATGAGCGCCAACAACCGGATTGGGGGCCACAAATCCTTATCGCCTAGCAAATCAAAGGGCCTCCTTTTCCCAGAGTCACCATCGAAACTACCTGACCCCGGACGCTTCATTGATACTGCACATGATGATTTTTTCTCGTTCCATCTTTTCGACGACAGTCCTCAAGAGTTAGACGGTGTAGATCTTTTGCAAGGATTTCAAAAGATTGGAGGTTCAGGAAAGGACGACCCGTCGAGAGCTCGACCTCACGTCTCCCGGCCTCATTTTCAGCGAAGCAGTAAGGCGCTGTTCTGAGATTCCATGCCTATTTTTCGTTTTCTCGCCTGTTTTCCATTTAAGGAGCTTGCGCCATCGACGCAAGAACCCTACTTGACGCGAATTCTGTTTCAAATTATTCTATTTATTTTCCTCTTCGCCTTTGCAGCTGGCGTCCCTGGTTTTGGTCGCGTACATATGCTCTAATACCTAGTACCTCTTTGGTTCCAAGGTCATGGTTTGGTGTTCTAGGGCTATTCTTGATTTCTGTTCAACTTTTGGCGCTTGTGTGCATCGTTCTTCCTGGTGTTCTTTGGGAAGGCAAGGTTTGGTGTTTTGTCTTTAGCTGGCCTCGGAACGATCTTATGACGACCTTTATGATGATATTTGTTAGGATGTACATGAGTATGCAATGTTCATATGAGCTTGTTCTTTCACATTGTTATTATTGTCATTCTCACTCCCCGTGTAACGCGTGTCTGTTATTGAGAATGCTATTTAGTCGCACACGGCATTTGTGATTACATAAATCACTTGTAGCAGTTATAGATGGAACACTTATTTGTGCAGGCTTGAGGTTATCATCGAGTCCTCGAAGCAGAGTTAAATATGGCCGTATTTGATGAAGCCTTAGAAAAATGATGAATAGTGATAACCCCAAGTGTCCAATCCCCGGCGGATGGAGTATGCCGGACGAAAGCGAGACCCACGATCTTGGCCAAAGACACCTGGCCGGCGAAATTGGCGCAAGAACAAACCCTCTATGGAGTGTCAACTGTCCAAATTTGGGTCCATCGGCGGACTCCTAAGCTAAGTATGTCGGACTCTGAATTCGAAGATCAAGCCGATATCCCCAACTACCAGTCACGTTTGGCAGGCACTCTCGTTATCCTAGAAGAAACACACCGAAGGCCTTGATGCAACTCTCCAATAGCCAGTGTGACCAATATAATGTACAGACACGGCCCAAGATTATGGTACCCTAGTCGCTACTGGCACAGCCTCGGCATCCACAGCTCACACACTGTATTATTTGGTCCTCCTTGAGTTGGGCCTTCGGCACCCGGCAAATGCAAGTAGCATTAAAGTTTGTTTCCTTTGTCTGAATGCAACGGAGGCAACAAAGCTACAGGAAACGTTAAATCGAGTACCTGATCATGGCCATTGGTTTTTTTTTTTTTTGGTAACTTCATACCTTTTCATACCCTTGCTTCTTCCACTTCGCGATCAAGTTCGGATCCGCATAGCCATTCTTCAAGAGCCAGTCGTAGAGTTGTTTCGATATAGCCTCCTTCTCATAATATAGATCATAGATGTATCTTGACCCTATCGTCCACGGCCATGGTATTAGGTTAGCTGAACTGAAACACCTATATCCAAATAAGGCGCGGCTATAGAGCGGCGCACTCACGCTGATGGCTAATCTGGAAAATGGGCCAGAGCATCTCGTGTTTCTTCTTGCCCTCATGCGGTGCATTTTCGGCGTCCTTCATTTTATTGCTGAATTCCAGGAGGGTGTCTTCGATGTCATCGAAGCCTGCTGGGGGTGGCTTGCGATTGCGAGATGTGCGGACTGGAGGCATCTTTCAGATATGCGATCTTCGAGAATATGAGTGAATGAGAAAAATGAAAAAGAGCAAAATACGAAGCTCTGAAAAAGTGGGCGTGAACAAAGGTCACCTTTCGGAGATATTGAATGGGCGTTATCGGATACGCAAATTGCTCACCGCCTTAGTTTCCAAGCGCGATGTCATTTTTCCGGCGACGGAAACCCAAGAATATCTGATCAAGAACCTGTGTCTCATTTCCCCCAACTTCTTGCTTCCCGAACCCATTAGATACCACCGCCCTTATAGATATCAGCGATACTATCTCTTACATCCACGACAAAATGGATCAGTCTCTCGACGTCTCAAAGCTCAGCGATACCGACAAGAAGGAACTGAGCCAACACCTTCAAAACGAATCCCAAAAAGCTGCGATCCAGCAAAGTATGCTACCCTTCACTCGAATGGATCCTGATACCTTCTATCAATTATTACCACTGTCCTCTTTGGTTGTATATTTGAGCTAATAAATGCCTCGCCTCGTTATTCTCTAGACGTCCATCACCTCGCAGACACCTGCTGGAAGAAGTGCATCACCTCGAAGATTACATCTGGCCGCCTGGATAAGAATGAAGAAGCATGTGCATCAAACTGTGTTGATCGGTGGATGGACACAAACCTTGCTGTATTGAAGCACTTGGAGACTCTCCAGAGGCAATAAATATATAATTTCCACCTGGGTACAGTATGTGCGGCGGTCTAAATGGGTGGATGATGGAGTAAATGGCCCGATACCTACGAGTATACTTACCGTTACGTGACTCGAATTATATCAATGTCTTCTATTACGATTTGATAGACTTGGGCAGTGGACTGTTCGGTGGGCGAGTGCCGGATAAAATATGTACTATATCAATGGAGCGATCCTTCGTAATTATACCAAATTCCCCTCTGCCAGTTGCATATTTCGCAAGAAACAGAGCCCCCATTATTTCGCAGTAAATTCATGTGCCAAAAACCTAGGTTTCCAGCGCTTTTCATAGCTAGTACTAGTTTCGGAAGGTTGGAGTTTTTAAACTGTTGGACTTCTACACATGGAAATCTAGTGCATCAAATTCTTTTGTTTTATTCATTCAGCCATTGTATCACACAACTGGAGCTAAGTGTATGGCTGGTACCCATGCCACCGCGCAAAAGAAAACCGTTTCCCAGACCCAAAAGACAATCAATCACTTAGACAATTGCTAGCTTGGTAGCAGCAATGTCAAGAGCGTCAACATCAGGGGTAAGGCGAGCGAATGCCTTCTTCAGTCCATCGGGCCTATAAAGCGTTGATTAGACACTGTTTCCGCTCGCTGACCACAATAATCTGGGACGTACCTGACGAGTGTGTTGACCTTGACAGTGTCAACATCGTAGAGCTTCTTGAGAGCGGCCTTGATCTGGCGCTTGTTTGCCTTAACGTCCACAATGAAAACAAGGGTGTTGTTCTCCTCAATCTTCTTCATGGCGCTCTCGGTGTTCAGAGGATAGAGGACGATCTTGGCGGCGTCGAGACGGGGAAGGTGAGGGACGGACTTGCGGGGGTACTTAGGAGTCCGGGACAGCTGGAGAGTCTTGGGGCGGTGGAAGGTAGTTGAGGTGCGGATCTTGCGAGTCTTGTGCGCCTAGTTGAATTGGATAAATTTTAGCCAGATTTCTCCAAGGGGTGTTTGATCCCATATTGGTATATATAAACGTACGCCTGCACCCTTCAAGACTGCCTTAGCGGCAGCGCCGGCCTTGTCGCTGGGCTTCGACTTGCCTGTTCATAAAACGAAATGTAAGCGATTTGTATAGACGAGTGTACGTTCAAGTCCAACTGCCGTGTGCCTTCGAAACAAAACCCTCAGAAACACAAGATATCACAAGTGCGAGGCACTATTACATTCATCCCGTCGTATATTGCGCGGGATGAGTATGAAGAGTGGGAGTCTGAGAAATGCCATTTGACAGCACTCCCTGCTCTCGCACACATCTCAAAATTGGCAAAAAAGAAAATTGCAAATTATATCTGGGTCGTTCGACTGTGCATACCTGTCTTCTTCTGTACGGGTGCCATGGCTGTCGTTTGGCGCTGTTGTCGTGATTGTCGCAGTGTCGAAAGTCGAATTGTTCGAAGTGACTTCGCTTAGCAAAAACCGTCGCACTGTCGACTGTGGGTCACATGACCAGCCCTCTTCGAAATCCTTGGCAGATTCTCCACATCTTGACCACCGCCTTGTTTTCAGCTGGCAGATAAGGAGGCGGTCTATAATTTTGGAAGCCAGGCTGAGAATCGGCAATTGTCTCGCGTTGATGACGATTGGTTGATTTTTTCTTTCTCGTTAACAATTCAATTCTTGGGCATACTCCAGACAACATGCCTATAAGGAAGCAGAAGAGCAAGCGCCCCGTGCTGCTATCTCGCACCCGTCCTCCAACGGTCCGAAAGAGGGATGCCGCCTTATCAGCAAGAGCAACGCGGACTCTCATACGTTCCCATCACAAGCTTCTCAAACAGCGGATCCAGGCACTAAAAGTTGGTAACAACGATTTAGTTGACAAAATCGACGCCCAGATAGAACTAAATGGCGGCTTAGAAAGCTACCAGATTGCAAGCAAACTCGGTCAATCGCTTGACCGGGGGGGCGACTCTAGCAAAGTCCTTATTGATTGGATAAATATTCGCTTGGGCGTTTCGAAGAATACTTCTTCCAAGCTTCGAGTTCTCGAGGTCGGTGCACTCAGCACCAGGAATGCGTGTTCTCAGAACGGACATCTTGATGTCACGAGAATTGACTTGAACTCCCAGGAGCCTGGGATCTTGAAGCAGGATTTTATGGAACGACCGCTTCCGCAGAGTGACGACAGTCGGTTTCATATCATTAGTCTTTCTCTGGTGTTGAATTATGTCCCAGATCCAGTCGGCCGAGGAGAAATGTTGAAACGCTGTGTAGCTTTCTTAACAAAAGCGCCACTGCCTGGCTCCTCTATATCTATCGTACCTAGTTTATTCTTGGTACTCCCTGCACCTTGTGTCATAAACTCCCGGTATCTCACAAAACAAAGACTACAAGACATCCTGACGAGTATGGGGTTCTCTTTAGCAAGACACAAGCAAACATCAAAATTAATTTACCAGCTTTGGGAGTTTGGTGGAGGCTATGAGCCCAAACAGTTCAAAAAGGAAATTTTGAACCCAGGAAGAGCAAGAAATAACTTCGCAATCGTTGTGAAAAATGGAAGCAACTGAAAATGAATATGCGTTTTATTGTCCACGGTGATACAGCTTATTTTGAAAGAATCATTTCCTGCGGCAGGAGTGCCCGGACAGTCCGGGTTATTGCGAGCACTGAAGAGACCAATCCAAAATCTGCACCTTCTGATTGATGCCATTCCCAAACATTGTCAAATAGAGCGAAAGGGGCAGATTGATGCATACGGTGAAGCACGGCGCGGAACCCATCAACGCCATTATCCTATCGAAGAACAGGGAAACGATTACCATCAAGTTCGAATCAGCACTTTGGATGTTTGGCGAAGTAATATTTCTCGACTCCCACGGTTGGTACTTAGCTCAACACGAGGCCGCAGAGAACTTCGATAGTGACCGGCAGCTATTAAATAGATATTTCTAGTTGATAATATGTTTTTTCCAGTATTATTTGACAACGGTAAGACCTAGGGGTTGAAGATTTGGGGCAACTATCCCAGGCCGCTATCCCAGGCCGCAGAAATACCCTATTTAGTCTGGCTCGAGTATTTTACAAAGAATGGGAGTCGGTATAATACTAGTGTTCACCGGTTCAAGCAAGAGGGAGGTGGAAGGGTGTACAAAGGGAAAGGAGTGGAAATATGGCATCTTATACAATGCCTGATCAGGCCGGTCAAAAGTAGATAGCATGCAGCGGGATTTAGCCGCGAAGGTGGCCATTTTCAGCGTTCTTTTATCACTAGTTGAGACATACAGAGCACTTGCTAAAGTTGAGTGTCAACATCTTGCAAGTTGACGCTTCCGTATCAGCTATACAGATCATCCGGAGGGTTATTAGTTACTATAGTTTCCTGTATACTTCTCTTTTTCTATAGCTTTTACTACTAGTTCTTGTTTAGCTTAACTAACTAACTAATCTATGAATCATATTGCTGCCGCAGCTTGCTACACAACACAATAACTTGGTAATGCTTAGCAGGTGCAGGATACGCCTATGTAATGGGATCCTTGGGCCGCTGGAAGTTACAGGTGGAAAGGCGGCCCCTTACGGTTTCTGTAGCGGTCATTTTCAGTGTCAATTTCATAGGCAAGGCTCATATCCTAGTAGTTGTAAGTTTTATCTCTCCAATAAGTAGGAGTGTCGACCATGGGCCGACGCCGCAGTGGGCGGAATGAAGACTACAAATAGCTGAGATTGGGTCATATGGAATGACACCTCCCAAGCCATTCTACACCATCCTCATAAGATCTTATATTTTGTTCCACTTCGACGACTGCTAGATGTTTCAAATAATTTCAGTAACGACACATGCAAGCAGAGTTCAGTTAGCCAAACGGGCTTCCAGCTCAGCCCAAGTCAAGTCCAACCTCCGGAGGCGGCAATGCACAATTATTAGATAATCAGGTACATGAACTTGTGCCTCACTAACCGCTGCGATGGACTTAACTAAGTTAACTAACTGATTTCTAGCGAGCTTACATCATCCGTCATAGGCGCCCCTCATAAATTACAATGCGGCTGCCACCCCACTGTGCCTGACGAATTTTGTTAAACACCCCGCTGGACTTGGACGGCAAATCTACCAGCCTCAAGGTATGTAACGTCGTTTATCCCTACTGTTATTTCTAGTTTTAGAGGCAGTTCATTCTTGACTTCCAAGTATTTCGTGGCGTTCCCCTTCACCTCAATTAGTCAGCCCATGGAAACCTCCTTTTCTCAAATCATGGCACTAACGTTTGATCAAGAACCAGGTGGCCAATCTACAAGTTTCAAACTAGGGCCATACAGTACCGTTGCCCTCCCCCAAAATGAGCGCGGTCCAGCAGGCGAATGAGGCGGAGAAGAATATTGAGATATGGAAGATCAAGAAGCTCATCAAGCGCCTTGAGGCTGCCCGAGGAAATGGAACGTCAATGATTTCTCTCATCATCCGTAAGTATCCCGTTTTTTTTAAAAACTGGTATTTGGTGAGTTGCTAACACCGGCACTTTAGCTCCTAAGGACCAGGTATCCAGAGCGGCAAAGATGTTGGCTGAAGAATTCGTCAGTTTTATCCTCGACCCCAAAGTGGACATGGATAGCATCTAATATTTATGCATAGGGAACTGCCTCTAACATCAAATCTCGTGTAAACCGTCTTTCTGTACTCTCCGCCATTACGTCTACCCAGCAACGTCTGAAACTTTATAACAAAGTTCCCCCAAACGGCCTAGTTGTCTACTGTGGTGAAATCATTACTTCTGAAGGAAAGGAAAGAAAAATTAACATCGATTTCGAGCCCTTCAAGCCAATCAACACGTCTCTTTACCTCTGTGACAACAAGTTCCATACAGAGGCCCTGAGTGAACTGCTTGAGTCAGACCAGAAATTTGGTTTCATTATTATGGATGGTAATGGTGCTCTTTTCGGTACCTTGAGCGGTAATACAAGAGAAATCCTCCAGAAATTGAGCGTTGATCTACCTAAGAAACACGGTCGTGGTGGTCAGTCTGCCCTGCGTTTCGCGCGTCTTCGTGAGGAGAAGCGTCATAATTATGTCCGAAAGATTGCCGAGTTGGCTGTGCAGAATTACATCACCAACGACAAAGTTAACGTTGCCGGTCTCATCCTCGCCGGTTCTGCCGATTTCAAAAACGACTTAAACCAGTCCGATATGTTTGACCAGCGACTACAAGCGAAGGTCATAAAAGTCGTTGATGTGTCATACGGGGGGGAGAATGGTTTCAACCAGGCGATCGAGCTCTCATCTGAGACTCTGAGCAATGTGAAGTTCGTCCAAGAAAAAAAGCTTATCGGAAAATACTTCGAAGAAATCAGTCAGGACACAGGGAAGGTCTGCTACGGTGTCGAGGATACCCTGAAGGCCCTAGAACTAGGCGCGTGCGAAACCCTGATCGTGTACGAAAACTTGGATATCACTAGATGGGTTCTTAAGAACTCCGAGGGTTCCGAAGTGACTGTCCATACCACCAAGGCTCAAGAGGACAATAAGGAGTTCTTCCTTGACAAAGATACTGGTGCAGAAATGGAAATCGTGGACCAAGGTTCCTTCCTTGAGTGGCTCGCCGAAGGATACAAGGACTTTGGAGCCACGTTGGAGTTCGTTTCGGACAAGTCCAGCGAAGGAAATCAGTTTGTTAAGGGCTTTGGTGGTATCGGAGCAATTCTCCGGTACAAGGTTAATTTCGAACAACTTGCTGATTATGATGACGAGGATGAATTTTACGACGGTAAGCGCAATTGGCGCCATTTTTGTCGATTTCGTGCTAACAATAACCCTTCCAGATTGACGGTTCAGCGGCCTCGCAGGGAGCGAGGATGAAAGGCCAAAAGTTTCCAAAACGGATCTTTTGACGGCTCGCCCGATGCATTATAAACGCGGCTCGGAAGGCGAAACCGTAGCTTTCGCGGTGGATACCGTGATGCGACCTGGACAAAGCTTTGTGCAGCTGCTCAGAGGTATGCCTTCATATCTTTAATTTGATATGTTTTGTTTTAACACGCTCTAGGGCCATCCAACCTCCGTAGCATGGTCACCAATGTTGCCTACACATTCTAGGCCAACGACCAGGTGTAATTCGCAAAAGGATGGTGGATTCGTTACGCATAAATCTACAACCATTCACCTCGCGAATTGTTGCACTTATGCGTTTTGAACTAGCAGTTAAATTGTTTTGTTCTGGCAACCCTCTGGAACCAGAGTTGCTCTAGTTTATGTCGAACTTGTGTCGTATTATTTTACTCGGGGAAAATTGTTTACAAATAGACATTTTGTTTTCTATAGTCCTCCATAACCAACGTGTAAAACTAGCTTTCTAGGGCAGTTAGCAAGATGGGATGAGAGTACCGTTACGGAAAAAGTATGATATATCGATCAATGCTAATTCTATTGTCAGGTAGCGACAAGCCGATTCGCCCATGTTCCCAAGTGCTTGCAATTCTCGGTGACCTTCGTCAGGCTATTCATGATTTCAGGTACAACTTCCTTGCTCTGACCGGTCTCACTTTCTACTAGGAACACATATTTCCAGGCTTGTAATTGACTTGGCCGCGTACTTATGCTCGTAAGATTCATCCCACAGTCTTTGAAGATCAGCAGTGCATCCGCCAGTGTCCCAAGGGTGTCCTGAGGAACCATGAATGAAATCAACGTTTTTTCCGTTTTGGAGGCTGTCAAAGGTTGTTTCTCGGCAATCGACTGTCCGGCAGATTCAGGATGAAAGTGAGTCAGATGTTTTGACTTCACATTCCTCAGCACTAAGAAACGAGTAGTATTATTGGTTGTGTCCTCAATATTTTTCTCCAAAATATCCAGACCGTAATGCTGCCCCGCAAAGCCACTGGCTATGGCGGCGTTGACCTCGGTTGTTGTATTCAACACAGTCTCGCCAGCCTTTGATGTCGACGACACATCTTGCCTTTCCACGCCTCTGAAGTGTTCTGCTAAAAATTTCTCGCATTGACCCCATGCCTGCGGATGTGTGTAAAGCTTAGTGATAGAACTGTAATCACGTTGCCCTGCAGGAAAGAGGCCCTTTCGAGCCAAAAGACAGTGATGTACTGTGAGATAATACTCGCTGCACACTTTCACGTCGCTGTAATCATCATTGCGATCCACGAGAAGGTCCAATGTTTGAATGACTGATCCATTCGTTGAGTTTTCAAAAGGAACAATCGTATAGTCCGCCCCTCCATTCTGAACGGCAGCGATAGCATCTGCAAACGATAGACAAGGTATAAGCTCAACGGAGTTCCCAAACGTCTCAACGGCGGCCTGGAATCCTTAATTAACGACGCCAAAGGGCTTCAATTACGGATTGATTGTGCCTGACCTGGTGTGAAAACGATGCCGAGGGCCCTAGGAATGTTACTTTGAGAGGAGCCATGGAGTCATAAACAGGTCTCCCTTTCAATTTTAGTGATGGTGAAAAACTCCCTGCTTTGGCTGAAGCCCGGTGCAATGAGGCATTAGAGTTCGCGCAATATTTCTGTCTTCACTCAACCTGCAGATCATTTGTGGGATGCTCGAGCCTCTGCGGTACCGGTATTGTCAGACAAACAAGTCAAACTTCCGCCACAGACCTGTGGAATACTAGTCATATCCCTTCGAGATTGTACAACTACTGCCACGAGGCTACCACCATGAGAAGGGCGGTGATATCAAGGCCTCTAGGCGTAGCCAATCGGCGAGGTAATTTTTGTGCGAGACGAGGGTATGCGTCCTCGTTACCGGAATGTTTATACCAAGATTTGACATCCCGCCAACTTCCTTTATTCTTTGATTATCTCCATCCTCAGCCCTCTCACCTCTTGGATCTAACATTAACAGGCTTATTTCCCAAATTAGACGCATTCCCTCAAACGCAAACCACTCTTCCAACTATCATCCGGCCTTCGCCTTTACCACCGGCCCACCACCTAGTCTACTTCCCTCCACAAGTCACACCGTCCCAGCTCTTACCCGACGGCACCGATACCCTGCATTCTCCTGGTGCGCCCTTCAATAGGCGACTATGGGTCGGCGGCGGGGTTAGATTTGCAGCTACAAATAAATTAATGCTAAGCGGCCGCCGCGCCGTATGTATTGAAGGAATCCGCGATGTTATTGTCAAAGGCCAACAGGGAGAAGAGAAAATATTTGTCAAGATAGAGAGGCAAATAAACACCGTGGGAGAAGGCGAGACTGAAAATGACATAAGGAAACGAATATGGAGGAGTAATAACAAGGATATGGGAGAGCACGCCCCAGTCGTCGAGGACAGGAACCTGGTGTTCATGCGCGATAAAACCGCCGACCAATTAGACCGGGATAAGGCGAAGTTCTCTCAGGTCTCCAAAACAATTAAATGTGTGTAGAGCTCAACTAATGCTACAGAGTGAAGCAGCTAACCGCTCTGGCGCCACCAAAGCTCCCACAAATCCAAAGTTTCGATATCAGATCAAGCCTACTCGGGCGCTACTTTTTCGTTTCTCAGCCCTAACTTTCAATGCACATTTAATTCATCTTGATAAGGATTACACACGAGACGTCGAAGGCTATCGGAACCTACTTGTGCACGGTCCTTTGACATTGACCCTTCTTCTTACGGCCCTCTGCCACCATCTACATGGAACGGGCCTGACTATCAGCGACATTGATTACAAAAATTTGGCACCCCTCTATGTGGAAGAGGAGTTAGCTATCTGTGGCAAGCCAAAACCAACCAGAGATAACGCCTGGGACGTCTGGATCGAGGCAGGTAACGGAGGTGCAGCCGTCCGAGGCACTGCTCATGTTGGCGGTGTTGCAGTTTGACCCTACGCTTCATATCGCTGATAAGCTGCGAGAAAGTGTAAGGTAACTTAGAGACACCTTCAAATTACTCCAGACGCCCACCAATCATACGCATAATGCAGAAATTTTTTGACTGCGTTCTTACCACTGTTCATTGCCTATTGCTCCAATACCATATAGTCTTGCGTTCTGTGCATTTAATGACATAACGATACAATAGCTATCTCGATGATTGTCTCGGTCAAATTGAAATAGTAATGCAGATAATGCTTACCTCGAGATTTACCGTGAAGGAGAAGACCATATCTCATGCAGCTTTATTCTTCTGGGTTGTGGGTCGGCAAGGCTCTAGCGGAACGGAATAATAATCTACCAAAGGCCAGACAGTCGCTTAAATGTCGAGGTCAATCTTTTTTTCCCCTCCTTTCTTCTCAGCCATCGGCTTTGGTCATTTGTTGTCCTATAAACAACTTCGTGGTCCCTGGACACAGAATGTGGTGTCAACAACGAAGCTAACCTCACGGATCACGATTTTCAATTTGATATAAACCGTTATTTGAGCTCATTACTTATCTCAGCAGCAATGGATGACTTTCGGGCTCTTCCTCCCGTCGCCAGGTATGTACCACTCCCATCTAGAGATTGTTTCTCTTCTAATCTATGGTCCAAGCAGGACACTTACTGCACTCACATTTATTGAGTCGGCATTAGTTCACAGTCAATCCCTCAGCTATTATTTTGTCCCCCTTATCCCGAAGCTTCTTTTCAAATTTCGTCCCGAGATATGGAGGCTATGCACACCATATCTCTTGACAGATCCAAAGCTGAATTTTGTGTTTGACCTCTATTTCAGTATGCCGGTCAACATGGGGTTTTCTTGTCGTTTACGCTAATGTGCCGTAGTGTACACATATTCCAGCAGACTTGAATTTGGCTCGCCTCGATTCAGCAATCCTGGAAGCTTTTTCGTCTACGTGCTTTTCATTGCGTCTGTTATTATGGTAAGTCCAAGATATCCTGGTAGAATGTATCTACCCGATAAATTATCATATATTATCCCTGTTATGCACTCTACATCTTGCTTCATACCTTATATCAAACCTCGCATATCTGCCCGCCCAGCCACATTCTAGCTGAAGCGGTTCCTGGAACCGAGGAAGATCACCCCTACATCGCATATGGTACCTCCTTCTTTGATCCTTACAGGGCCATGTACATGTGGGCAAGGTGGGACCACCAGTGAGATAGCCTACGTAATGAACCAGTTTACGCAGGTGGTTTTGGTGCCCTACACTACTCTAGACAGTGCTCCTACATAGCCATGTACCTGACTTGTAACATTTCTGCGTTCCACAGTTGCAGCGGCGCCTTTATCCCCATGCTAACAGCGTGAAGCTTACCGCAGGGTTTTACTTGGGAGCCGGGATATTCACGCAGGGTGAGTTTGTTGCGGTATTTATATCTTGTCTTATGCTAATTCCCTTCAGCCTTGATCCTGGCATTCGCCTACACGTACTCTCAGGATAACAAGGGCACTAGAACCATGTTCTTCGTAGTCGAGATACCCACCTTACTCCTGCCCTGGGCGAGGCTTGCCCTAACTTTCGTCATGAAGGGGTGGTACTCCGCGTCTATTGAATTTACAGGAATAGTGGCCGCTCACTTGTATGACTTTGTGACCCGCATATATCCGACTTTTGGTGGAGGGAAAAACTACATTGTCACACCTGCATTCATTCAAAGATGGTTTACTGGGTCGTTGCGAGGAGGCCGGGAACGCGTGTACGGTCAAGCCTACCGGCCTCCGAACGAAGCGGAGAATCCTCCCCGGGGTTGGGCGTCGTCTATCCGAACTGCCTGGGATACCAGGGGCTCAGGACGCAGACTCGGTGGAAATTAAAGCGTGTACCTAGGTAACCCGTCATAGACCATCAGAAAAACCTTTGCAAAATAAGTGAATATACAGTACAGTATAAGTTCTTTTTTAAAAAAAAAAAAAATTAAAAAAAAAAAAAAAAAACATAAATGTAGACTAATACATAATTCAGTCACAATTTTTCTTTTGAGCGAGGTTGATGGCACGTGAGTAGCAGTATTGTATTCGCTAACCCGATTGGTCACTGGAGCTCTTGTCGCACTTGAAATTTTTCTGGATCTTCTTCACTCGGAACAGAACAAAATCTCGGGCCAAGGGAGTGCATTTTCCCGTACTTTTCCTCAACGCCAACGTTCAGCAGTCTTCCTACCTACAGTGAGCCAGCCTGTTATTGATAGCAGTCGCAATGGCCTTGGAAGCGGTGGACTACACAATCAAGCCGGAGGCTTCAACCTCCAACATTAGCACGGAAGACTGGCCGCTGCTGCTCAAAAATTATGAAAAACGTATGTTTTGTTAATGCTCTTCTTCGGTCTCTATAACTCTTTTGTGCGAATTCTCGTTGCATTTACCAAAGTAGCTGTTACTGATCTCACTTTTTAGTCATGGTCAGGACTGGACATTTCACTCCCATTCCCGCCGGCTCCTCTCCTCTCAAGCGAGACCTCAAGTCGTACATAAACTCCGGTGTTATCAACCTGGATAAGCCCTCAAACCCGTCCAGTCATGAAGTTGTTGCTTGGATGAAAAGAATACTGAGGTAAATCTTGTCTTGAGGAATCGTTTTCAAACACAATGTGCTAAAATATCGTTTTCGTTGAAATAGGGCAGAAAAGACCGGGCACAGCGGTACACTTGATCCTAAGGTCACCGGTTGCTTGATTGTTTGCATTGACCGTGCTACTCGTTTGGTTAAATCCCAACAAGGTGCCGGAAAGGAGTATGTCTGTGTTATCCGCCTCCACGACAAAATTCCTGGTGGGGAGGCTCAATTCAAGCGCGCTCTCGAAACTCTTACCGGTGCTCTCTTCCAGCGCCCACCTTTGATTTCTGCAGTCAAGCGCCAGCTTCGCATCAGGACAATCCATGAGAGCAAGCTTTACGAGTTCGATAATGATAGACACCTTGGTGTTTTCTGGGTCAGCTGTGAAGCTGGTACTTATATCCGTACCCTCTGTGTTCATCTTGGACTCCTCCTTGGTGTTGGTGCCCACATGCAGGAACTGAGACGTGTGCGAAGTGGAGCTATGGATGAAAACAAGGGCATGGTCACCCTGCATGATGTTTTGGACGCGCAGTGGCTATACGATAACCAACGGGATGAAACCTACCTGCGCAAAGTTATCAAGCCCTTGGAGTCTCTTCTCACAACTTACAAGCGTATCGTTGTGAAGGACAGCGCAGTGAATGCCGTCTGCTACGGTGCTAAACTGATGATTCCCGGTCTCCTGCGTTTTGGTAAGCTATTCTATTTGAGCGCTTGTGCAGTGAGTTCGGTTCGCTAAAGCTCAATTACAGAGTCCAATATCGAGCTCGGTGAAGAGGTTGTGCTTATGACCACCAAAGGTGAGGCTATCGCAATCGGCATCGCCCAAATGTCAACCGTTGAGCTTTCTACCTGCGACCACGGTGTCGTTGCCAAGGTTAAGCGTTGTATCATGGAACGCGACCTTTACCCTCGCAGGTGGGGTTTGGGTCCCGTTGCGTTAGAAAAGAAGAAGCTCAAGTCGTCTGGAAAACTTGACGTAAGTAAATTCACTTGCAGGCATGAAATCTAGCTATACTAACCTTGATTTTCAGAAATACGGACGAATGAACGAAGCCACCCCGGCCAAGTGGAAGTCCGAATATAAGGATTATAGCGCACTAGAAGAAGGCTCTGCACAACCCACTGTTGAAGTGGCTCCCAAGGAAGAGTCCTCGCCTGAGCAAAATGATTCTAAGATGGAGATTGATGACTCCAAAGAAGACGATGAGAAGAAGAAGCGCAAGCGACATGAAGGCGAGACTGCTGAAGAGCGTGCTGAGCGTAAGCGCAAGAAGAAGGAGAAGAAGGAAAAGAAGGAGCGAAGGAAGTCGAAGCAGGAAAAGGATGACAGCGACGAGAGTGATTAAGTAGTTTCAGGAATTCACTTGCCAAATTCGGACACTCGTCGTGACAAATACTTATTCGCTTCCGACGAAGCGATTCTCGGGCAGGGTTCCTGTATCATATTTGTTTCTTTTATTGGAGTCTTGGGATGAAAAGGGAATGAGTTTTAATTTGTCTGGTTTCTACACATGTCATTGTCCGTTAACCGCAGAGCTAGTTATAAAACATGTACCAGATTATGCTCTGAGACAATCACACCACAATCAATGTAGAATTCGAGTGTAAATCGATATAAAGCGTGAAGGTGAACGAAATGTACAAAGCAATTCGGCCCGGGGAGGTGTAATACCTTACTTGAAGCTGGTCGGGTGTCGTGATCTCTCCGCGCCGACCGACCAACCAACGACAGACATACTCTCTCAACGCCGACCTCATTATCAACTCGCTGCAGCAATCCAACACTACCAGATCTTTACATATATACATCCAATTAATACAAACGCCCCCGTCTCTCAGAGAGTACGGAGCTTCCATCCTTACCATGGCCGCAGAGCTCACGTCAACGAAGCTCAATGCGGAGAATCACCTCCTCCTAGTATCACACCACATCCCAACCCCGCTTTATATACATCACTTGGATACTAACACGGTATTTCCCTGACAGGATCAACCACTCCTCCGATTGCCCCATGAACTCGCCCGAAGAAATCTCAAGTCTATTCAGCGAGTCGTTGAACGGGAAAAGGAATGTGTCCTTCCTTCACTCAAAGACGCGGCGAATGCCGCAATGTTCAACCACCAGACGCCTGAGCAAACCCTTGCCACACTTGACGCTATGATATCCCGCATGCAGGGCCTGAAGCGGAAGATGGAGAATTTGCATCAAGAAGAGAAGAAGGTCCATCTCCAGTCGAGGAAACGTATACAACATCTTGATCAACTCTACCACATTCCCAGCTTGACGGACGTCAAATACGATCAGTGGTCAAGAGTCCGGTTAGACAGGCTCGTAATTGACCATATGCTGCGATCAGGGTATACAGGAAGCGCTCAACAGCTTGCTCGAGAGAAGGATATCGAGGAGCTTGTGGATCTCAACGTCTTTGTACAGTGTCAGCGGATCGCCGAAAGTCTGCGCCATGGAGAAACCAAGGACGCTCTGCAGTGGTGTAATGAGAACAAGGCGGCTTTGAAAAGGAGTCAGGTAAGTACATTTAACGTTCTTGGTACTCCATTATTCGGAGCCTAATATGGTTGTCGCAGTATAACCTGGAGTTCGAGTTGCGGTTGCAGCAGTACATTGAAATGATCAGAACAAGAGATAGAACAAAGTTTGTGGATGCAATGGTGCATGCCAGAAAGTATCTCGCCCCATATGACGAGACTCAATCGGCCGAGATTCATCGAGCTGCTGGTTTGCTTGCTTTCCCTCCAGACACAAAAGCCGAACCTTACAAGGTATTTTGATTTTGCCTTCAAAATCGGATTGATCTAACATGGCCTAGTCGATGTATGCCTCTGAACGGTGGATATATCTTTCTGGCTTGTTCATTCGCACCCATCATGAACTTCTTTCTTTGCCTTCGCGGCCATTGATACATATCGCTTTATCAGCCGGCCTTTCCGCCCTGAAAACGCCCTCGTGCCACTCAGCTTACACCTCTTCGAGTTCTAACCCTCATTCGATAACTACTTCCGTGTGCCCTATATGTTCGACCGAGCTGAATGAACTTGCTCGAAATCTGCCGTACGCCCATCACACGAAAAGTTACGTCGAAAATGACCCGATTGTCTTGCCAAACGGCAGAGTATACGGTCTTCACCGGTTGCTAGATATGAGCAAGAAGCTCAGCTCCATCGACGCAGGCAAAGTCAAAGATCCTATAACAGGTCAGATATACGACGAGAGTGATATGAAGAAAGTGTACATCATGTAACGGAATGTATGGTGTACGAACTTCATTTTTAACTCAATATGCCTTTATACTATGCCGTTATACAGTTGTGGGGGCCGGACATAGCGGGTATTATACTTATTGTTGTACATATAATTTGCAAATACTACCTAATCACTCTCGGAATCATCTGTTTCCGCTGATCTCTTCCTCCTCTTCCCCGTGGCCCCAGACGCAACGGGGTCGTCTTTCTTGAGCTCAAACACGTACGTTCTAGCTTCCCTATCTTCACCTCGCCATCCTCCTCTTCCACCATCCTTCCCTTCAACTTCCCCCAGCGTTCGTGTGTGAGAATATCCACGATAGCACGCCCACGGGAACTTAAAACTTGTCACAACCCGCAATCCTGCATGTCGTGCTAGATCCTTAATATTCCATAGCGTGTAAGGTTCCCCCTCGAAAAGCGTTATCAATACCTGGCCGGGTTCCGTTCTCCGCTCGTCTTTCGCCTTGACAGTGCCGTCATCGTCATCGCATTTTGCAATCGCGTCCTCACCAGACCCATTTTCATCTGTATCAGAGCCCCACCCATGCTCCTCATCGTCATCATTGTCGTCAACTTCTTCAAGTCTCTCCGCCAGAAGAGGTATACACGCCTTAAAGAACGCAACAAGAAGTTCCTGGTTCGCCCTAACCTGCCGGTTCACATTCGTCGAAAGTCCACCTACATGCGGGAAATTAAAGCATATCACATCCCAGGGCCCAGCCTTGTCCTTCCTCTCATTATCCCTTCCGGAATCTGTACTCCTTTCTTTCTTCCAAGTAAGTGTTTTCCGTTCTTTTCTGGGATATCCAATTCGGACATTCTTCCCTCCGCCGGGTGCGGTGCCGAGCTTTTTCGCGTCTACGGAGAATAACACCTTCGGGCCTTGGGTTTCGCCATCCTTGGGCTTCGACAAGTTGTCAACGATATCGGCGATATTCTTCTCGGCTTGAGGGTATTTGGTGTAAAGTGCCTTTTCCGAGTCGTAACATGTTGCCAATATGTGTCTGCATCGGTGATACGTGGCTAGGGAATGGGCGAACGAGAAATCCCCTATTTAGGTTTTAGAAATGTCAGTCTTCGGTTTCATGGGGGCGTGTTCCTTAATAGGACATGGACGCATATGGGATCTGTTATCGAGGAAGCAAAATCGACAAAGCAGCGCACGAGTGAGTAGGTTGCCAGAAAGCCGGCGGGCGTGCATCAGTAAGCATATATACATATATCGATTTGTATAATCTCGATATCTTTCCGGCAGGTACGCTCGCAATCTCCGCATAGATAATACATAGGGCAGCAACATTCACACGCCATTCCAAGCAAACAATGACGAGAAGTGAAGGGTAGAAAGGGATAACCCACCCTCCCCGACCAACAGTATCCGATCTGTCCTCCGGAATGGTACAATCGGTCTTCTGTGCTGCTTGTGCTGATGTTTCTCATTCTTCCCAGCCGGTGCCTTGTTTTCCTTATTCCCACTAGTATTGCTGTGGCTGTGACTGCTCTTTGTGGAGAGCTTCGCAAACGAGCTCATTTTGCGATGCTTCTTGCCTGCTCCATGGCTCGTATTCGGGTTGGAGCGCGCATGTTGGTGTTGCTGCTGGACTCGGGCTCTTTTTGGTTTCGTCATGGGCTTTTTCGTTCTGGAATTTTTGTTCTTCTTTTACCGGCGTCAAGGCCAAACAGCAGTATTCGGAGATATTCGGGGGGTTAAAATAAATTAACAACAATGGCAATTAGGGAAACGTGGGTGAAAGCGTTGGGTTTTCTATCTCGCTTTTGATACAAAATTTAGAGTTGGAAGCTTCGTCGGGTCTCCCACGCCAGCGGCGGGCCGAGACTCGACAGAACACGGAATATTTAAGGCCGGGACGTTTTAACGGGTCCTACACAATATATCGCTTCCCAAATAGATACAAGAATGAAAATGTGTATAAAGATAGAACTAAAAATAAAACTAGAAAATAAAACGCTTTCTATACCCTAATTAAATAATATAAATAACAATATATACAACATTCATCACCAGACAGTGGACATCGGCTTTGTTCCACGACCGACAAACTCCACGCGTGCCGGCTCCAGTGAATCCAAGAGCATGAACGCGAAGCAAACCCCAGCATCACTAAAGGTTACTACACTGGTGATGGCAAAGGGTGCTGTGTTCACTGCGAGAACAAGGGCATTATAGGGGGCATCAGGTGAGCTCAAAGAATATAGAACGCAGGGTGCAGCCAAGTCGGGGTTCTATCCATGAGCAAAATTTTGTACACAGCCACCAACACCTACTGACACGGAATCAATCGCAAATAAGCCATGCCTGCAATATTACTTTCGGGGCACAAAACTTGCTTTGTCGCATATCCCACAGTGAAAACTGGACCGTGGGCGACTATGTCTCTGCGTTAAGGGGTCATGATTCACGAGCGCAACGAATCCCTCATGCTCTGGCTGCTGGCGCTGACTGGGTTGGAGGTTGGCAAAATTCCGACCTTTGGCTTGGCGTTTTGTTTGATCTTCGCAACAGCGTATACGATGCCACTAACAAACCCAACTAGAATGGCGGACACGCTAGGGAAAGTAACTGGGGCGTCGAAGAATACCAATCCAGAGATAGCGATTGGAAGCTTGTTGAGGGCGCCGACCATTGAATAGGTGGTAGACGAAGTGACACGAACACACCAGGCGGATGTATATGAAATGAACACCGTAGACAACCCGGACAGGATCATGGCAAACATGATGCCGTTGCGGTCAGCAGGGGGAAAATTCTGGGTGACATTCGCAGGTGACCAATCTTCCAGGAAACCGGAACATACGATGAGAACAGGAATCGAAAGGAGGTTGTTGTAAAACATGGCTGGATGGGTGACAGGTTAGAGTAATAAACTTAAGAATCACCGTAGAGGCACTCACTATCGAAATCCTTGAAGTTGGTCAACTTGATCCTCTTGCGCATTCCCAGAACGTAAGACGACGTGCAGAGGCAGTTAATTAACATCCAAAGATATCCGGCATTCAAAGTAGAAACTTTTGACGTCGCATCGCCATTACTTTCAACTGCGTGTTTAATGTCGGCCCAGGCAGCGATGAGGGAGCTGAAAACCATAAGTCCGAACGAGAAGAGAGTGAGATTTGTGACCGAGCCACCAAACCACAAGACTTCTCCGTATGCGATTAGGATGATGGTCAGGTTTTTGAAAATGGTGTAGACCGGGATCGAAAGGAATTGCAATGCTTTAGATCCGGTGTAAATCATCCCAATGAGTAGGAGAGTTATGGGAAACCCTGTACAAAACAGCCGTCAGCTTCGTCGGGAGACACTAATGAGCTCTAAGGTACGTACATTTTCGAGCCTCGTCTAGGTTGAAGTCACGATATGTTATAAGGCCACAGTATTTGCATGTTTGTATGGCAGTGATGCACACGAGAGACTAAAACCGGTGCATAGTCAGCATATAACAATCCTGGCGTTTTTGGAAGGTCCAAGCATACCTGCACACAGAGAAGGAAAAAATTTAAATTGAAATCTGCAGAAAGCACGTATTTATTCATGACAGTCATCAAAATGGATGAGCCACAGTACGCCAGAACGGAGAGGGCAGCATTGTTGGCGACTGAATTGGACGAGGAACTCCGCGACTGAGGCGGCGAATGCGGCGCCTGAAATTTTTTATTTTCGTCCAGCTTCTCCATCTCAATCGCGTACTCATCAGGTTTTCTGTTGTCCGCCATTTTGGAAGTCAAGGCGCTGGAACGTCGATAAGGTGTCTGGGGTTGAAGCGGCGACAAAGGGGGATCCCGCAATTAAGCGATCGAAAAACCAGTGGCGTGGCAACGGACGCGAGATTTGAGGCTATCGGAGTGTCTCGGAAGAAAGAGTGACAAGGCGACTAAAGAGATCGAATTTGGGTAAAGAAGAAGGAAGCTGTAAAAGGTGCCGCGTGAAAAGGGTGTGAGGTAGGACAAAAAAGTTGCTGGCAGTAAGTAATTAAATAACGTGACAATTCATCTGCATCGAGTTTGGCGCCACCTCCGGAAACGGTGCGCAGTTCTTGGATGGATCTGAGGTCTACGTTCGCTTTCCGAGTCCACTTGGGGGTAGTGCAACTGTGCAATGATTGCTGTGGATTCGGCTGTATGGGTTGTGCAAGAACCAACCAGTATTGGTGCTACAGGTGCTGCCTCGTTTTGTTATAGACTGATCTCCTGGATCGGCGGTGTTTTCGCGCAGATTATTTATATATATCTCCATCACCTCCTTTAAGTAATACGTAGTATATTTTCTTCACCCCACTACCATAATTCACCCCACCCACTCCTTGTCTTGAAAATAACATCCTGCAGGCCAGTAGCCTAATACCCATAACACCAAATAAACGCAGAAGAGATATACCACAGCTTCGCAATGTCCCATGATACCACACCCCAACCGCGTCAACGAGACATAAACGAGCTCGATCTCTCCGATGATGACGCCGTGTTCAAAGCCTTAGAAGAAGAGGACGACACCACCTACCGTGCCCATCGCATCGAACAGCTCAATGCCGAGTTCGCGACATCGCAAAAATCTAACAACCAAAGAACCACCCTCATCGAAGACTCTCACTACCCGACCCTGAAAAGCGATCAAGCCCTCCTAGACTTCACCACCCAGGCACAGCGATGCGTAATCCACTTTGCACATCCGGACTTTGCGCGCTGTGCGACCATGGATGAACACATTCGGGCGCTCGCGGCACGGCACCAAGACGCGCGATTTGCAAGAGTCGACGTGCGTGAAACGCCGTTTGTCGTGGAAAAGTTGAAGATAAGGGTTCTTCCCTGTGTGATTGGGTTTATGGACGGGGTGGCAGTGGAAAGGGTGCTTGGATTTGAGGGATTGGGGTCAGGGGGCAGCGATGGGTTGGAAGGGTTTAGTACGGCGACCCTAGAAAAAAGGTTGCTGGTGAAAGGGATATTGTCACATACAAGGTTCAATGCCGGAGATGATGAAGGATCAGAGGAGGAAAGTGATGGCGAGGAAGACGATTCTGGAAAACGAAGGCGGGGTATCCGGGCTGGGAATACGCGAGCCATCAAGGATGACGATGACGATGACTGGGACTGAGACGAGCAGCGCAGGTAGCCTAGCTGCACAGCGAACACCGCACGGCGGCAAGGCAGCCAACTATCAGCTAAAGCCTGAAGCCGCTTACATTTTCTTCATACGATCGACTTGGTGTTCGCTGAGCCCGAGACGAAAGCATCTACCCAATCTCCAAGCAGCCTTTTTCATGATAATGGACTGCTACTGGATTCCATCGGTACCTGTTGCCTACACCAGCAAAATGACCAAGTTGGCGTCATCGCCAGCCGTTCTACAATTAAAAAACCGACTTGTAGATAAAGACAGCCGGGCACGTACTTCGTCAAAATATCGGATGATGTCATGTCTCTGATATACCAGAGAATAATAGCGTGCAACTGCTGCTGGCTCTATAGATTACTAGGAATGGGGGTTGGGATGTGCTCCAACTACCCAAAGCTGAATCGTGGGATCGCCCAACAATAACAGTTGCATATAGACATATTCTGAGATGGTAAAGTGCCGGGGAGCCACATAAAGTCGCAGAACGATATATATAAGCACTCCATAAGAGTAATTTTGAAATTATTGTACGGCAGGAGAAAAGAAAGATAAAAAACAAAACCTTGGAAAGACTAAAGGACTAGTACCTAGTACTGCATGGTCGTAGAGATAAAGTTACACGTAATGTCGAACAGACAGTGTCAAGCAAGGTAGAAAATCGCGAGCGGTGCCGGGCGAGATCACTGAAAAAGCACGATAATGGTAGAAATTTATACAAGGTTATCGAAAAAAGAGAAAATTCTTGATGGAACCCATCATTTCAACGGTTGCGCCGGGTGCACTTTAAAGAGGTAAAAAAGCAAGATAAAGGCCCTGCGCAAAAACAGTGAAAAGGAGGCTGTTCATGATATGCGGACCCAAAAAATAAAGAGCAAATCGTACGACCGCGGCTTAGATGGCGACGTTCTTCATTTCGCCAAGGACTTCATTGTCCAAGCCGGCTGTAGGGGTTCCCTGGCTTGGTTCACGTCTTTGCAACTTCTCGGGATCCGCCTTGCTCGCGGGTTGTTGCTCGCCAAAACCTTCGTTCTCCTTTCCCGAGGCCTGCGGAGTCGCAACTTCTAGAAGGTCTTCGCTGTTGGATTCTTTTGTAGCAGGTTTGGTAGTATTGTCGGCGGGTTCGCTTTCAGTAGTCCCGTGGACTGGGCTCGAAGCCTCCTCGGTGACACGGGCAAGCGGGCTCGACATGCCAAATTGTGTCTTTGGACTTTGGGTAGAACCACGATTTGGGAAACGGTGTGGTGACCTGCCGCGCTCTTCGCCAGGGCCTGGGCTCCCATAAGGCGACTCCTTCCCAGATCTGGTGCTGGTGTTGAGACCTAAGCCGTTGGGTGCCTTGCGACGAGGTGCTTTCCTGCCATATTTTTGATCTGCCCTCCAACGCATGATTTCCAAGTATGGTGGTTCCACATTCTGAGCCTTGAATTCCAGGAGCTTCAATTCGTTCGAGTCCTCTTCCACGACAGCCTTGCCACTGCAGATATCATCCGAGAAAACGGCAAGGAATGTGGCCCAAGATCGAGCAATGACATACTTGCAATCGTAATCCCGGCCGAATATGATAACTTGACCCCATTTCCCCGCGGGTCCAGGAGCTAAATCGATTGCGATACAATTGCCACCCCAATCGCGAGCGAGTGGGATCCAAGCGGGATGAGCGTAGGCCTTCTGAACTGCGCCTGGAGGTTGTGAGTCTTGCCGCTCAAGCAGATCCTGTCGCCACATCGGGTTTGATGCCTGGGGAGGTGTGGCAGAAGATGAGCTGGCTGTGGCCTTCGGAATCGGAGTATTGACCATTGTTGGGGAAGCGAGAAACTCTTCATTGACCGTCCTCCAATTCTTCCATTCCTGGACGATTTCCTCACAGTCAAGGAGCATACAGCCGAAGATGATGCCAGTCGGTAGACCAGGACGTTCCTGGCCATCGTGGTTCATTAGAGATTCCCGAACTTCCAAGGGAAGGCTGCAGTCGAGTTCGTGTTCTAGCTCGTTAATATCATTTTGGGTGCAACCTTCGCATAGATTATCGTAGAGTTCCTCGTAATGGTTTTCAAGCCAGCGCTCTATCTTTCTCCACGAATGGGATACAGGAGGCGGAGGAGGTGCTCCGTCGTGGAAGCTTTGCATCTGGATTTCCGGAGCACCATCTGCCCCGTGGTCTCCTGATTGCCGAGTGTGAGATGACATCGATCGCATTCCTGGAGAGTAGGGACGATTTGGTGAGCTGACGCCATTGGGCTGTTCGTCCTCGTAGGGGCTAGTAAGATCCGGTCGGGATTCGATAGCGCTTGTCGCGATGGATGTAAGAGGCTCATGGCGGCTTTGGCTGAGAGGCACATGTCTACCTGTTCGATAGGGGGAGTCGTGGGACGCGTGGCGGTCGTAGGAAGTCATCGTATGCCAAAAGGAGCGCCATGCTGAGCCGAAGCTGTTACCGCAGGGCAAGCCATTAGAAAAGTGCCGGGTGGAAAGGAATATACACCGAGTCTGCAAGAAATACTCACGGGTTTGACATGTTGGTAGATCAACAGCAGAGCACGGTGGCAGGAGAGAGAGTAAACACAGCAGGATTCCTTCCAGGCTTTTATGCAAAGCGCGAGCGGATCATTGGATAATGGGCATGCAAGGAGGAATATGGCCGGCCAAGCGAACAGGGACAGGCAGCCAGAAGAGCGAGGAAGGGGAGGGTCGCAGGGTCTGAGGGGGGATCCAGAAAACGCGATACAAGGAGGAAACGAGCAAAAAAAGAGCGTGTTGAAACTGAAATGTGATTTTGGATGGCAAGAGGACTGAATGGGGTGAAAATAAATCCAGGTCGAAGTTGGTGAGGGAGAGGGAGAGGGAGAGAGAAAGAACCGAAGATAAAAAAAGAGCCTGGAATGGGATGCGATAGGAATGATGTCGTCGGCGTCCCTCTGAGTGCAGGGAAATGAAGAGGTGGGAACTTGGGAAAAGAAAGCGGACAAGCAACGATGATCAATGCCTCTTCTTCGGCTTCTCTTCAGGTCCCCTGGGGCTAGGCTAGTGTGTGGACTGGCCCTGTTATTATTATCATTTATCCTTAAATCCTTAATCTTGCAATAAAAAGAAGAGTTTAATTTGCATTTGCAGTTCCCTTTGCTCAACCCCTGGGAAGGAGCCCGACCTCTCCCCTCGGTCTCTTTGCCCCCGGCCGCTCGCCGCAACGCCTCTTATTCAGACTCCAGTATCATTGACTCCCGATTACTATACCTGTTAGTTAACCATCGCATTTGTTCATGTTGAGATAATCAAAACAGGGTCCAGGGGCGGGAACTTGCCCCATGTCACGACTACTATAATACTGCAATCGGACTCACCGAACACCTTGTGCTGAAAACAAACATCCACATTCCTAGGCTGGCCAACCAGACACCCGATTGCGGCATGAACCCAAACACTGACCGGTCCAATCTTGATGCACTTTGGCTATTGTTACGGCTTACATCATTGTTTCGATTTCGGTAAGGACCCTTTGTACACATCTAACGAGGATCCTATGATGCACAAAGTAAAGAATGAATTGTGATAATGAGAGAAAATTTGACATAGGGGTTGTGTGGAAAGATTGAGAATGAAGCTTGGCCAATTCAGCTGTGGATTCTTGAGCCAAGTAGGAAATATGAGAAAACAAGAATAAAAAATAAATAATGACAAGACTGTGTCACCGCACCACGGTTACAGGCTAGCGAAGAGCAAGTGCACAACAAAGCATATAAAACAGAAAAGTAATACGTAAAATGAAAGTGGTGTCTGAAGAAACCTGTGACAGAAAAGGTAAAAACTGGAGGTGAGAGGATGTTGACATAAGGCTTCATGCAGAAGCACAGAAGTGTTGGAAAAGGCGATTCCTTGCTAATCCTCACACAAAAGTATACTTTCAAATGACCTCGTTCAAAACATGACCGGACTCCAGGCTCGATGCAACCAGGGAATGGGGGATAAATATGCAATCCCCACCGACGAATCAATCGACCTTGCCAGTCATAAAACCAGCCGCTAGTAATGAAGCATACCAAAACACCGAAACCTGGCCATAAAGACACTGATCAATCTAGCTGCTGAATCAAATAACAAGGGAGAAGAAAGATCATCGAGACCTGGGAAGAGCGTATTCAGAATAATCCAGATAAAGGGAAATTGTTGAAATTGTTGGGCACATCCCCAAGCGAGTGAGGGACAGGACGATTGCTTATTGCAGCCACAACGATGACATTAATATCGTGAAAGTGCAGTTCAAAGAGACGGCACCCGCGTTGCATTAGAAACAATATCATTATGCGAGTGAACTCTGAATGCTGCTCGATTGAATACCCGGGTTGGCATCAAGCTTCAGTACTCGCCGTAGATCATCCTCTATCTTCTTCGTGTCGACCACAGGTGAATTTGCATTGGCAGACTCATACTGAGGACCTGGAGACTTGGAATAAAGCTGGGGGTAAATTTTTGAATCTTGCTGTTGAGCCGGTAAAATCCGAGGAGGATACACCTGGGATGGTGAGCCGTATGCTTGTCTTGGTGTGCTGGGTGCATTTCCGGGGTTGGACGCAAGTATTCCAGGTCCAAAATTTGAATCCCGTAACTGGCGGTTCTGTGGTGAACTTAGATTCGAGTTCTGCGAAACCGGGCGTGGCCCAAAAACAGAATGAGGTGGTCTGTTGCCCAACGCATCCGCATGAGGGTTTATTATGGGTGGGCCCGAGCTGGTCCTTAAGGGTGTCGCAAAATGCGGGACCATCGTATTGAGGCCTGGCCGCTTATGCGCGTGATTGACCGGATCTTGGTTCGAGTGAGAGGTAGACGATGGTCGCTGAGGGCGGGGGTTGAGCAACAAACTCTTTAACGCTTCTGTTTTGGCCTTCCGCTCGTCTTCATTAAGACCCTGCAAGGTCGGAGATGGAGAGCTAGCTGATCGGAGAGCGTTCATACGATCTCTGTAGGACGGTGCAAACGAAGGCCCGATTTGGGCGTTGTGTAGATCCTGGCCTCCCATTTCCAATGGAAACATACCACTGGTGTCGTTGGCGAACTGCCGGGTTTGAATTGCCTTGGAATCGGTTTGCGGTGACTGGCCTCTAGGACTAGATTCAGGGCTTGGCTGAGACTGGGATCTTCGAGCTTCAACCGCAGCCTTAAAAAGAAAATCAAGGGGTGTCGACTCCCGCTCCTCCTGTGGAATAAGTGGGCGCGATTTGGGCTTGGAGGGCGTATTCTCAAGATCCCCATCGACATCGAAACTGTCGCCATCATGCTCCAAGGTGGGCGCGAGATCAGAATCGGGGAATGACTTGGAAAAGAAGCTTGGGATAGGCAGAGCTGAAGGCGCGGGGGATGCATGGAAGGTTGGGCCCGCATAATGAGTGTCCTTCAAATGGGGCGTTGTAATGTTATTGTTCGGATGTGAGGAGGTGTGGCGGTGGCTGGATTTGTTGACTGGAGACATTCTGGAGGTATCGCGCGGCTTCTTTGTAGATCGATTTCCCTTTTTCTTGGACAGGGTGATGGCGCCCGAAGAATCAGTCGTCGTATCCCTGGGACTCAAGGTTCGTGGGGGTGATGAGGGAGGTGTCGCGAGTGTTGACGCATTCTGAGCTGAAGGTGTTGTGGTTTTCTTCTGATTGCGACGATTGTTCCGAGGGCCTTTCGGTGTCAGAGGAGTGGGGGATTGAGTCGGCATTGCGACGGGTTGGCTTAATAAATAAACAGCCTTATTCAAGGGTATGACGCTGCAATAAAAGAGCTTCCGCGACAAGTGATAATAAGAAGAATAGTAGAGGTTTGTCAAAAAAAAAAAAAAAAAAAAAAGGTAGTAACGGATAAATAATAACTTCTCGGTAGCCGGCACCGAGGAATAATTCAACGCTTGAATTACTACTAAGAGATGCCGCCCTCAGCTAATGGTCGTGACGACGATGCTTAATCCGGTCGAAGAAGCGGCTCAGTCTAATTAAAACGATCGAGGAACGGATGAAGAAGGTAGTGAATCAAAGCTCGTAAAGACAGTAACGTCTAATATAGGTAAACGGGAAAGAAGACAGGTAGGGAAAAGAGGTTGAGGCATTATTGTGTGATTGGCGACATTGAGAACGGATGGTTCAAAATAACGTCAGGAAGAGAGTCGAAATGACCTGAGGCTGGGTTGATGAACCGGGCGGGGATCGGGCAATGACTAAGGCGCCTGACCGCCCCACGCCACCTTCGCCAGCTCCAGGCTTGAGAGCTCCACGAGTCAGACTTGGCAGTGCAAACAATACAAACCTCATCCAGCAGGTACCTAGGCGGGAGCCTTTGAGAGACCTTAAGAGCCTGGCTTTGTCTGTTTCACTTTTCATAACATCACCAGGATCTCACCAGGTATATAACTGAATTTTTTTTGTCGAAATTCACTTTCCTACAAAACCTTGACTAACTTGTATTGATAGCTTTCATCGTTGAGTCACCGACGTCCGATAAAGCCTACCCCGAACTACATAATCAGCCAGAGCCGCCCTGCCTCTCGTCCTCTCCGACCAAGCCCTTCGATATCACTGGCATACACATTGAGAATGGCCGACGTCGAAATGAAAGAAGCCTCATCCTCCAAGGTGAAGGCTGGTTCCAAGACCGAAGGAGCCAATGATGGCAAGAAGAAATTTGAAGTAAAGAAGGTACAACCCCGCATGCAGCTGGACTTTGGAGATGACGACGTTGCTAAAGTGAAATAATTGATAGTGGAATGCTGTTGCGTTATGGGCGTGGGATATTGTCGTCGACAACTGCGCCATTTGTCGTAACCACATTATGGATCTATGTATGCTCTGCCTACGGTTTCTCCATTCGACGTTGAGTGTGGTGCTAATATCTTCGGCATAGGCATCGAGTGTCAAGCAAACCAAGGTTCATCTACAACGGAGGAGTGCACAGTAGCCTGGGGAATATGCAATGTGCGTGCTGCCTAAATACCGATTTTGACTTGACCAACACTGACAAAACCCTAGCATGCATTCCACTTCCACTGCATCTCTCGCTGGCTAAAGACTCGTCAAGTGTGTCCTCTTGACAACAAAGATTGGGAATTTCAAAAATATGGCCGGTAAATGCATATTTTTGTTAACGGGAGATGAGGCAAGCTGCTGTGCAGCTAATGCGTTTTGGTGGGCGTTTACGGTCATCGCTTTTTTAGCTTCGTTTCAATCACCTTTACTTTTTCGGCCCACAATGCATTAAACACGTAGACGTCAAAAAATGCGATGCCGTTCCATTCCATATCTAAAATGAAGACCACGACACATGTCACGCCACTTTGACCCCATCTACCGTAACGCCTGCTCTGCCAGCAAATGGAATAAGCCACTTTTCAGGGTGTTTGTTGTAAATGGGCCATGGAGGAATAACAATGAGCGCAGTTAGGAGTGTACCAGCCAACCCGGCCCAGAGTGACAGGTGAATGTCTTGGAAGATGTATCCGACTAAGGAAGCGACCACCTTGAAAAACATCAATCGCTGTCAGTAAGGCACGTAGCACCAGGAAGCAAAAAGAAAGATATTGAACTCACTCCTGATAATATCAAGAGCGCTGTAGAAAGGATCTCCGTGATTTGTTGTCCGTGGAAATCCTAATGCGGATGGGAATAGACAGGTTAGTATTGATAGATTGGCATGATGATTAAGGCAGGCAGGGCAATAGGCCGCGACGGAGACCAGAACTTACGATTTGACCCTCAAGGGCATCTTGGATAGGCGATAGAATATTGTCCATAATGGAGAGCTTGTATGCCTTGAACTGCTGTGTTTGGAAGGTTTAAGTGGGTGTAGACTCAACTATGGATACTTGTCCAAACCCCAGACTGCTTGCGGACAGCTGCCGCCTTATCGACGCGCGGAGACGTTTACCGCCTTTACTGATCAATAACTGGGAACACTTGAACCAGTGAACATGCTTACTAGAAAGTAACGCAATATTTGAATGCTAAGATAAATAAGGATTATTTATTCTTTTCGAATTGCGTATTTGTTTACTAACTTTGGTGGCCGCTGGAACAAAATATTGTCTCAGGAAATTAATTGTATTGCTAGCGATTTCCTTATAGCCGCGAGTCGGCGGTAGTTCAGTACTGGTATTGAATTTTGCCGTTGCGTCAAAAAGAGTCAACAGTTCTTGAGACGAGAAGGGCTGATTCTGGGGACTACCCAATAGTGCTCAGGCTGTCAAACCGTGTAGCAAAATTTCTGACGAGTCTCCATTATTATTTATTGTTACTTATGTATTATTATTATATTTCTTCGTTGGAGCCGTTAAGGTAGCACTCGCATATTATAGGAGAATGGCTGGTACTAAACCTTTAATATCAATGTGATTGAATGATATCTATTCGTTCTTCGTTTTGGGATAAATGTTAGGTCTGCCAGCCAATAACATGAGCATCCGGGCTCGGACCGGTCTGACTTCCTACCATGCTTTGTTTCCTAGCAGATTGCATGGTCATGAAATGAGACAAATGATGTATGTGTATTCAGTGATTCACTATTGCGCCGTCCTGGGCCGGCTCGAGGAGTTTCCACTGACAAGAGATGTTCTGGGAGCTGAAACGAGAGATGATGAGTTCCGCGATCTCAGCGAATCTATGAGTGGCCAAGGCAAGAATAGTTGGTCCGGCTCCAGACAGGCAAATTCCAAGAAGGCCAGGCTGTGTGGCCGGTGTCATTGATTGGAGGATCTCTGTAAGGCCAGGGATAAGTGTCTGGCGATAGGGTTGGTGAACCTTGTCTTGCATAGCTAGATAGATCATGTTTGGATCAGGTGGGGACGACCCTAAGGCTGCTGGAAGTAGAGCAGCACGTTGCAAGTTGAAGACCTGAAACGTTAGACGATGAGTTGTTTAGTAAAAGGGCAATTGGGGAAAACATACCACATCAGCGCGTGAATAAGTAGTAGGTAAAACATTTCGGGCATTGGCAGTGGGCACCACAAAATCGGGAATAATAGCAATTGCTTTGATTTCCTCGGCCCATTGGAACTTTCTATAATGACCGATTCCGAGAGGCGGCTCTGGTGGTTGTCGACCAGTGTCAATTCCACCAGCTGGGGCGGGCAGAACCTCACTGAGAGGGATCTCTTTGCGTGCTACATCTTCCGGCTTGAGATCATTAAGGTAAGTTCCAACAAACCCTCCGAACAAAGAAGCAGCAACATTATCTGGATGTCGTTCTGTTGGCGAGTTAGCGCGATGAATTAGCCTGCAGCAGCAGCATATCGAACTGCACCTGGAGAGTGACTTACCAATCATTAAGCAATAATCAAGGAGTCGATCCTTGCTCAAACCAAGTTGGCCTACTTCATTTCCCAGCATGACACCCGCAACCACCGCGGTTCCCGACGACCCAAGACCCCGACCCAGTGGGATGGGATTTACGATGTGAACACGGGTCTCGACGGGGAATGCTCTTTGATCATGGCATCTAAGTACGTACAAAGCTACACGCGTGATCAAGTTCACCTCCGGGTCCAGACTGATCTTTTCGGCACTGTTGCTCTGGTCGTCATATGTGATGACACAGTTGAGAGGTTTTTGCGAGGACGTCTTCGCAGCGTCGACAGTCACTTGTAGCTCGAGGTAGAGGGAAAGGGCTAGACCGATGACATCAAACCCAGGGCCGATATTTGCGGACGAGCAGGGAGTCCGAATGACGAAGGAATTCGAAGACATTGCGGGGAGAGCCAGTTAAGAGGCCGAGCCAGATGTGAGTGCAAACTAGGGAGAGTAAAACACAAGAGAGTGTGCCAACTGTTGAGCCAATTGCTCTCTAGGTTGACAGTATGCGCCTGTAGTAGTAAACAATCTCCTAGGTTGTTACTTCAGTCTGTCTGGAGTGATTGTTTCGTCTAAGCATGAGCCGATATTCATTGATGAGCTATGACTGTGCCAGGGCTTGGCACACTGAAAAATAGTAAAAAATTTGGATCCAGGCCGATTTCGGGGACACCCAGTGTAAATAGCAAAAAAAAAAAAAAAAAAAAAAAAGGAAAAAAAGGAAAAAAGGAAAAAAAGCGATGGAATTGAGGTCACAGCTCATGTCACCCGTGACGGACGCTCCAGTCACAAGCTGCAATGCTGAGCAGAAGGATCAAGATTCTGCATCAGAAGCAGATCTCGTTGCTTGCTGAAAAGATCCAAGTTGACCCATCAACTGCCTGCCTTCTGACCTCCTTTATCCTCCCCAATCAGAATGTGAGTAATTCACATCGCGGTCTGGACAACAGGACACTGGTTGCACGCGCTCTGGACCAACTCCGTTCATTGGTATCCGAGCGGAACTCTCCGTGATGGTCCGCAGTGGTACCAATTACCAAAATGTAAATGCATGCTCTCTCTTGCCAATGTCCGACGTGTTTCCACAATTCTGGCAGTGGATAAAGGAGAGCTTCAGTGAAGAGAATAATAGGTATCGGAGTTATTTTAGTTCCCCTATCAGACGGCTACCTTCTTAATTGTGAGCTGATGTGGTGCGACAGCCCCGTGGTGGGCACTCCTCGGCGGCCTCGGAGCCTCTAACACGAGCTCCAGACGACGTATTCTTATCCCTCAAATGCGGAAATTTCTGCTCGCCCCCTCTTTTTTGGCATTTTCCCTTTGCTCTTCACTCCACCTCTTCCTCCTGCTCTATATATTCAGACCTCGTACCTTCTGAGTCGGTGGTCTCTTTTGCTTGTTTTCAAAACGAATTTGGAGTCCCGTTATTCCAGCCGTGTGGATTGTGGCAAAAAATCCTTTGTCCATTGCACTCCATACTAGCGCTGAATCCTGCATCATACAACCCTGTATTTCAAAGTTTTCTCCCGCCTTGACACTCGGGCTTGAAGGTTCAACCCCTTATCACCGCATTCGTTATAAGGAGACTGCAGTCGGCCCTGGAATTTGCTTTACTGGACTTCTCGACTTTTGCCCACTGCGTGTTTGATACCATAGAACCATTCTCCAGTTACGTCAAACGAAATTTTCTGCGGTTCACTGATCGCAGGATTTGCTAAAGAGGAGATTTTCTGAGAAGGCTCCCTCCCGTTCGCAACTACGGAGCGCCAGCGCTCCTTTTCGCCTTACTCAGTCAAGTTGGCGGGGCTTCGCTACTCTCAGTCCTCTTTCGTGCACCCTCTCCTGGGCCCCAAGTTCAGGGTCTTCTGCGGGGGAGACACCAGACCTCCCTAACTAGGCTCCCTTGAACACCTAGAATCTGGCAAACGCACGCGTGTCGGTAATGCCAGGCCCTTGCGAGGGGTCTGGCTAATGGATGGAGGTGCAACTACCCCGGGATTATCTCACCCATCCTTATTCCTCTCGTGATTGAATACATACACACAAATACTGGCGACGGCATTGATCGTGGTTGTACTGCGAAGCCAACATCTTTTCTTCTCAATTTTCCCGTTGATCGATAGCTCATTCGAAAATGTCCGAGTCTGGCAAGTCTGAGAAGTATATGGATCTGACTAGGTTCAGCACTCCGGTGCCTGAACTGGATGATCATCGTTTTCATTTAGAAAACCAGCCACGCATTGAAGCGACTCCCGACATGGCCCTGAGCCGTCAAAACACTGCCCCGCAAGGAATAACCGAGATAACCCAACGACCGGACCTTCTGCAAGCTCAAGATGCCTATCGAGATACAGGCCCGTTTTCGCGGGACTTTGAGCAGGCAATAATGGATGATGATCGATCTGCGAATGATTTGAATGCTATTGGGCGCCGCTTTTCTGTCGATCCCGCCGGAAATGCTCGCCATGTTCGGACGTACAGTCGCACACATCAAGACATTGGAAACAGGTCGCGAAAGAGTTCAGTTTCGGCCAGGTCGTCCTCGCCTCCCAATTCGGTTGATGCATTCGCAGACCCCCGTCGCCGAGAGCGCGCAAACACCCTAGAAAGCCACGGAGCCCCAGATCTGGAGGCCATTCTCCAGCGTACAGTCTCTGGTGGTACCAGACGACCAACTTTTAGCAATGCTAGCGTTATTCGACCCCAGCCAGGTGACATACAGCTGGATGTTACGGAAGATACATGTGTGCCTCCATTTGAAGAGCCCGGAAGGATTCCTGTTATTGACTACGAAGAATTGGAGGAATTCGTAGCCTTGAATCAGAAGTCGAAGCCTTCAATCAGCCGACGGAAACATAGCTTGAGCTCACAAGGGAGATATTCGCGGGTGTTTGAAGACCTTCGCCCAGCCGCCGGAACTGCGAGTGAAGCTGATGAGAAACGCTCCTCCAGTGGGGAACTATCTCTTGAGGACTCGATGCCACCCAAATTCAATGAAAAGATTTTTGATAACGCAAACGAGAAGGGTCTGCTAGACAAATTGAAGAATGCAAATGAGCCGACTCGCTTTGGCTTCTTCTCTTCGGAGTCGCAGAGCACCGTACACGCGGCGGAACTGGGGGACCTGGTCCTTCCGGGGGACACTTTCAGAGATCTCTTTCAACTTGGACCAGACGGTGGTGTTTGGTGGCTCGATGTTTTGAACCCAACTGAGGCTGAAGTGAGCGCGCTTTCAAGGGCGTTCTCCATTCACCCTTTGACGACCGAAGATATTCTAACACAGGAATCGCGTGAAAAAGTCGAGCTTTTCAAACAGTACTATTTTGTCTGTTTCCGGACATTCTACCAACTTGAGAAGGACAGTGAACGATTCATGGAGCCAGTGAATTTCTATATGGTCGTGTTCCGCGACGGCGTTCTATCTTTCTCATTTACGGAGAATCCCCACGCTGCCAATGTCCGAAGGAGAATTGGAAAGCTCCGTGACTACGTGTCGCTCAGCAGCGATTGGATCTGTTATGCCATGATGTTAGTTCCTCTTTAGCATTCATTTGCTGACCAAGCTGAACATTTCACGCTGACTTGTATCAAGTGATGACATAGTAGATAGCTTTGGCCCCGCGATTCGGGAAATCGAAGTTGAAACCGAAGCAATTGAAGACCTTGTATTTATTGCGCGCATGGATGACTTTGAGTCATTCTTACCCCGCATTGGCAATTTACGGAAGAAAGTCATGAGCCTGATGCGGCTCCTGGGTGGTAAAGCTGATGTTATTCGCGGGTTCTCGAAGCGTTGCAACGAGCAATATTCAGTAACACCTCGCGGTGATATTGGGCTTTACTTGGGTGACATTCAAGATCACGTTGTGACCATGATGTCCAATCTGGCCCATTTTGAGAAGATGCTCAGTCGATCTCATACTAATTATTTAGCTCAGTTGAACGTGACAAACCTGGTCCTGGGGAACCATGCCAACAAAGTCCTGAGCAAGGTGACGCTTATTGCAACAATACTAGTCCCGATGAACCTCATCTGTGGCTTGTTTGGAATGAATGTCCACGTACCCGGACAAGACGTGCCAGGATACGGATGGTTTTTCGGCATTGTTGGGGTCCTTGCTGCAGTTGTTGTCATCAGTGGCCTGGCTGCACGGTTCTATAAGCTTGTGTAAAACAAGTTGTTCGACAAAATGCCCCTTGGTCGACGCTCCTTGGTATATACGTTCGGTTCTTGTGTTCATATTCAGGCAGTTAGGCTTCTTGAGTTATATTGTTAGAGCTTTAAAAGCAATCCATACTTTCGTTTCAACGTCTTGAAACTTAAACTTAATATGTAAATGTTATTTTCAGTATAATACAGCGCTATATTTAGTTAGTGCCGAGATGTGGCGGTGCCGACTTATCAACAAATGTGGCAGATGCTGCCCGCACCAGGCAGAAAAGTATCGCATGCGCCTCGTATTTGTCGGGCCTGTTGAAGCTTTTCCACTCCATCAAACACTGGCCATTCATGACGCCGCTGCGTATCTTGATTTAAGACGACCGAGTTAAGCCAACTTAACTTGTACATTCTGCGCATGACTCGGACTCACTCCCATCCATCTCCGCCCTCACAAGTCGGCACCTCCGTCGGGGCTTGCTCCTATCTTCTCGTGCTTGCATGATATTTAGATGACACGGATGGCCGCAATGGCCCGAGGATGGACCAGACCATTCAGTTCTCCCACACCACGAAAAGCCGTTCACCGACCGTGTCGTTCTGGTGCTACGGAGAGTCTTAATATCTTACTCGCCCTACTTATCGCCGTCATTGCCCCCGCGCTGGCTACTTTCGCGGGGCCCCCACCTTTTACTACGGAGAAAGGACCTCGCTATTCAATTGCCAAAGATGATACACCTGCTGGATTTCCGTATGCCCTTGGCTCGTTCAACGGCTTGCTCATAGATCATGGGGAGGATGAGATGGGGAAGACATCGAAATTGGATCTCGTCAGTCGGGCTCCTAAAGACGCAGCACTGGAACCCCTTACGAACAATAAATTCGAGGCACATGAAATTAGCATGGGCGCAAGTCAGCGATGGTATTTTCCAGTGAACTCTGCGGCGAGCGACGGCGCTGACAATGCGCGCAATGATCAGAGCAAAACTACGAAAGTCTACATATCCGTCACTATATGCAGGCAACCCATTCCTAAGGAGTCGATATCTGATACTGGGCAGGTTCCGGATCCGCTGGAGGTACATGTTTCGGAAAAGGATAGTGAACAACGGAAATCTCAAAACTTTGCGGAAGGGCATATGAGCACGACTCTACTCACCAAGTCCGATGTGTACATTGACATACAGGCCCCGAAATCTTCGTCTTTCATTGGATCCTATTCCTATCAAGTGGCGGTGTCCACAGATGACTTCTTCCACAAATTTAATGACCACGTTGCGCTTCAGTCCGACACGGGCTCGACAACGGCCCTGCTCTATACCGAAGAATTTGCAAAGGTCGACACGGCCAACTACACCGTGTTCGTCATAAACGCGGATAAAGCTGATTTTTCTGGCCTGTCACAGTCCTACTGCGCCCTTGAGCGAGCTGGCAAAATGGCCAATGTCGAAACAAGCTCCACCAAAACTAGGGAGCAATTCTCCATCACGGGCCTAAATCGTAGCTCGAACTACATGGGCGTCCTAGCGACGAGTAACACCACTAAGTTTGGGAGTGGGATTGTCGGCGGGGGCGGGACGGTCTGGAAGGCCGAACAGTTCAAGACAAAAGCAAGTAAGTATTCACGCTCATACTACGCCATTCCCGACTAGTTTCTAATGAGCCAAGATGGCAATTGCGAAATAATTCACAAATTAGGCTTTTGCTCCAACACTGCCCAAGCAGTTCCTTACAACCCAGCAATGAGCTTATCGGAAACCCGGAAACAATATGATGACAACGCAGAAAAGCTGTATAAAAACTTCACCTACTCTCTTCAACAAATTCAATGCAACACAACCAGTGAAACCAATTTTTCCATGGCTGTCAACTGCGCGGGTTGCGCAGATGCCTATAAAGCATGGCTCTGTGCCGTAACTATCCCCGAATGTGACGATTACAGCGCTTCGAACTCCGAACCAAACAACGGCTCCTTGATCCGCAACATCAAACAACCATTCCCCAATGGCACACACATCATCGAGGCGTTCGACCCACCTCTTATACAAGGCCCTCGGAGTAGTTTCATTAATGAGACTATTAAACCCGGTCCCTACAGTGAGAAACTTCCAAGCCTTAGATTATGCCATACACTAGTGCGGCAATGCCCTATGACGTTGCAGTTTTCATGTCCAGACGGCGATCGGGCAAAGTATTCGTATAATGTCAACACTGGGTTGAGTCTCCGGGCACCATATCCTTTGTGGTCTACTATGGTGGCGTCTTCGATCATTGGAACCGTGTTGTGGCAGTTTTAGACCAAACAACAGTATACATATTTATGGAAGTCCTGCCTTTGGCCTTTTTACTCTCATATTATATACCCATCCTACTTTGTCTATAATGTTGCTACTTCGCCACAATTTTATGGGTCGTCGTCCTCGCTCGCCCTTTTTGATAGCGTTGATATTTAGTTGTATAAATCAAATCACATAGATGCCCAACCCTTCGCCTTGGAGGATCATACGGTCATAATGTTGACCTTCAGCCAAATATTCTCGTCCACGTATGGTATAGAAAATAGTGTATAATCGGCGTTGTAGCACTAAGGTCTGCTGTGGTATCATAATAATCAATATAGCCCTGTAACGTGATCTAGAATCAAAAAGCCAGTCCTTTGCTACCCTTGTACGCCTTGTTCGTGGTTCCAAATATAACTCCGCGCTAAGTAGGACAGCTCACAGGAAAAAAAAAAAAAAAAAAAAAAAAGGGAGAGTTCATTTCTGCTTCCTCGACGCCGGTGTCCACATATCCCTTAGCGTAGATGAGGAAGATGACGTCTCCCGCTTGGGCGTACTTCCCATTCTGGACAGGAGCTTCTGCGCCGCCGGCGTCAGCATTTTATTTGTGCTACTAGAGCCAGGCGTGGCTGAACCAGGAGTGCGGAGTCCAAAGTCCAGCCTTGGACTGCCCGCAAACCGAGGTGTAGCTGTGATGGGGGTTTTGGTGGTCTGCGCGGCCTTTTCGGCCCGTTTTGTGCGGGCGACACGGTTAACCATGCGGTGGTGAAGATCCTCCCGGTGACGGTTCTGCTTGATCTCGAATGGATTCGGGGTTGCGTCGCTTTTACCTAGGATACGGAGGTCATTGAGTTCGGACTCAGTGGCGTTCCGGGATGGGGCAGGTTCGGGTTCGGGCTCATCTTCATCAACAAATGCATACCCGTTTACCCGCGGTGTTTCGCCGCCAGTGTATCCTGCTTCTGTCTCTGTCTGACGTGGCCTGCCCGCAATCGCATCTTGAATCGCCGATATCGATGGCGAGGGCGGCGGGTGGTTGTTGGCTTCCGAGGAGCCCTCTTCTGGAAGTCTAGTATTCTGATATACGACCCGCTTAGGGCCGGCGCGCGAAGTAGCCTCGGCCTTCTGTTGGATAGTCACGAACGAGTCTTCGACGGACGAAGGTAAGAACATCAGCGAGTTTTCCGCCTCCATCTTCCACCCATCGGGCTTGGCAGGCCGAGCATCAAAATCCGTCTTGATGGCAACTTGTTTCTGCTCATCTGGGTTGCCACCCTGCGCTTCTATACGTTTCGTTTCGCGTTGTCGGTGGGCAATCTGCCGTGCAGTCGGAATTTTGTTCCCGCTCCAAAGCCAAGCATATTTCTCTCTATGTTTGATATTCTGTTTATCCAAGAGTTTGTTAAAAGACTCGTTATCCTCGCTGGTATACTTGGATTGAAAATCAAGCAGACCCATTCTGGAGACATCTGGACGGGTAGTTTTTTGCGTTGTCTCCGTGTCTGTTGTAGTCGCCGCCGAAACGACCGACATGGGCGTATCGCCACCCCAGCCTGTCGGTGTATCCCCAGGAGCTCCTGCACTTTTGAATCTCGGAGTTATAGACCCTGAATCAAGCTGAGGCCGAGACCGCTTCGGGGTATTCATCAGATCCGTAAGCTTCTTCCTCGAACTTGTAATCCATTCCTTATCTTTGGAGTCTAGCGCTTCGAGGTATTCCTGTTTCACTTGTGATTCTAATAGCCCCGGGAAATAGTCTCGCGCAATAATATGCGATAGCGCATCGGTGTAGATATCTTCATCAAGAACGGTGGAGGGACGTTTGATCCGTTTTGGGGGAGGCGGCGGCATTAAACTCGTCTCGTTGTCGCGCTTGATAAGCGTTTTGGGGGAAGACATCGCGGAGATGGATTGAGGAGGCGTGTCTTCGTGGAAAAAATCTCGGGTATCTCCATAAAATCGATGGCGTGTGTGTAGGAAATGAGACAAAAGACCTCACTTGGAGGCAATGTGATCAAGGCGAAATGAGGCAGCATATTTTGGACTGGAAGGCGGTATAGCCCACCGCCAATAGGATACCGCCTTCCAGTCTGAAGTTGATAGCTTAATGCTTTGTGGTCATTTTGAGTAGTATATAGTAACAATGAACGGCCGACCGACTGTCTGATGCCTCTATGTATAATGAAATAGATCCAGACCTCGACAAGTAACGCTGACAAAACCAAAGACAAAAAGAAACCCGAATGATTGATGTTAATATATCCCAATACAGCCAATTTTCCGGTCCGCCCATGCCCAAGAATAAATACTATGTAATACTCCCTCGATGTTTGAACCATTTTCTTTTTGGAAACAGACCGCTGAGAAATGCTAAGATAAATGCAAAAGTACTCGTTAACGACCGCATGAAATAAAAGGTTACGTCAAAAGAAATTCATCGCAAAAGATTGTTGTAATGCAGGTCAAAATGGGAATTCATAAAGTCGTTGAAAGGTGTATGGCCGATTGATGGAGAGCCGTGAGGACTCCCAGATTAGGGAGTCAAGAGACCCGTCTTCGATAGGCGGCCAAAAATGAATCCAAAGCGAGACGAGGGTTAGGTGTTCGCAGGCGAGGGAATTTTCGGACATGGAAAGAGGGAGTATGATGTCGTCCTACCCTTCTTCCGATTTGCGCTCTTTGGAGGAAGTTCGGGTCTGACAGCCTTGTTCACCAGGGGAGCAGCCTCAACTTCAGATGTGGACTTGGCACGGTCGTGAACAGTGGCGCCCATCAGCTTTGTGGAATCAGTGCTGTTGATGCTCTCTGGGCGGGACATTATTTGTGATTCGATTTCCCGTGCCAGGCTTTTTGTCTGCCGGTGGTTGGAGGAATGGGAAGAGGAGTCCTGGTGCACCAATTCGGACTGTTCCCCAGGAAGCATAAGATCCGAAGTAGAAAAGTCGCGGCTGCTTGCAAGGCTGTGTACAAGTTCTGGCACGCTCGTAGTGGAAACAGATGAGCGATGTTTCCGCACGATTGAAGCAGCACGGGATAAGATTAGACTCTCCTGGGAGTTATATTTGCTTATGGGCGAGAAACTGCTTCGAGGAGACACAGGTTGCTCTACAGCCTGAAACCCACCCTGTGAGCAAAAGGAGAAGTGTCGATCTGATTCCCCATCAGCCGCGATATAGTCCTCGTACATCGTATCGGGGGAGATGTGTTTAGTCAGAGCTCCTGACAGCACTGAAGAACTGACTGGCCGCAAAAAGACTCCATCTTTCTGGGTACCTATCTCACCCCCATACCCAGCACTAGACCGCGTTATAGCTAAGCGGGAACTCGGTGCTGAGCGCGAAGCACTGGGGTCCAAGTCAGGAGTCGATAGCACCAACGTGCTGTGGTATTTTGGGTCAGAAAAAGACACCGAAGGCTGTGTTGATGATGAGACACTTGGGTTGGATTTCGTAACAGTAACCGCGGTTCCATCTTTTCGAGACTCGTCTAATGAAGCGCGACCCCAGTCGAAATCAGAATTTGACTCTGCTGCGTGTTCGTAGCAGTAGTCAATATCATCTTCCCAAGATTCATATATTGTCTCGTTGATGGTTTTCTGATGGACCGATGATTGTCGTCGGAGTGCAGTTTGGGTGGCTCGGTCGTCATGCGGCGTGTGGGCTCGATCCGGAGAATGTTGAGGAAGAGTGGGTGAGCCCAATGCCTCGGAAAACTTCTTTGAGAGTTCCTGCGCTACATTAATGGACAGGTGAGATTTTGGGGCGACATTTGTTTTAGGCGACACTTGACTGCCCAGAGTTCTTGAATAATCCGATTGCCCAGACTCCGGGCTGTCATGCCAATGTGTTGCTTCGTCCTCCTCGGGAACATCCTCCAATTCTGAGCTGGGACTTGTGAGGGCCGACACAGTTCTCGCATCCATAGTTTCATTGTTGGGATTAGTGGTGATCGCATGGCCTAGGGTAGAGTGGATCATGCCCTCCAAATTGAGGCTTGCTGGCGAAGAGGCTGGCATGGAGTCATCATCTGCGTAGTATGTATGCTCCGGATATGGCTGTTGTTGAGAGTCCAAGTCCAGGATCTCATCAATTACTCGGGGTGAAGGTTCCGGGATCTCAGGTGATGACGCTAATCTTGGCGACGAAGCACGCGGTGGTGAGGCAGGTGCATCAACTCGAGGGTGCCTTGATACAGGGCGCGAAAAGTTCTCAAAAATTCGTGATTCTCGTAGGGGTCGCGAGTCTAGTTGGCGTGGGCTAGTAGACCTCTCACCGGGCGAACGTGGTGGACTAGCCGGTGACGGGCTAAAGTTGTCGTGACCGATCACAAAGTGTGAGAGATCCTCAGCCGAAAGGCTTCGCAAATTGATATCATCTGCCCGGATGCCTTTGAGATTCGTGACAGGCTTCTGGGATGCCCGGATGGCGGAGAATTCCGTAACCAAATCGTTCTCCCGGGTCTTACCTAGTGACTGGAACTGAGCCGGGCTGGTGTGAGTTAGGTGGTGGAAGTCGAAAGGATCAGAAATCAGGCGCTTCCTCTGCTCATCTATACAAACCCAATAAGAGACGTGTTATTAAAGATCCCCGGGAGAACCATATTTGTACTTCCCGCAGACTCGGAGCTGGGGAGGAGGAGTGCACTTACGGGCATCATTCGACCGTGCCTTATGGTGACGGCTAAAGTCGAAGCGAGATTTCTCGCGCTCCATTTCCTCTTCTTCCTCCGGGGTAACAACCATATTGACCTTACTCCCTTGACGGCGCAGTATCCGGCTTCCACGTAGGAAGAGTGACTTGGTTACGCTTTCATGCCGGTCGTGGCGTGCACCGCCTGCGGGAACAGCGCGGTCTTCCTGCGCGGAGGGCAAGGGTGCGTTCTCCATAGATGTCATTGAAGAGGAGGGAGAGCGACGCGACGAGTTCATGGAGGTAGATGTAGAGGTCGTGGTGTTGCTCCTCGAACGCCCACTGAAGACGGACAATCTTTTAGGGCTCTGAGTATGAGCAGTTGACCTTGAGCGCATATGGACCGGATGGTCGGGGGTGTCACTGCTGGATGCTCCGGTGGACGGCCGGTCGAAATCCTGCGCCGTTGGGCGAGGGGCTGAAACAGAAAAGTGAGGACTCAAGGGCATGGTGGAACAACCTCGGTATCACACACAAAGTCCAAAAGGGCCGGGACAATCTGGTGGTCTTTGTTCAAGCCAACAGGTGGTCGCTAGAGTAGGGCCGGTTATTATGGTCACGGTTACGCCTTGGATTGGTATGGCCGGGCCCTGACATGGACCATGGTAGTAAGATGAAATGAGACAATGGGATTGACCGACGAAAGGGGAGACGCTAAGTATATAAACGGGAGCAAAGTCGGAAAACAACAAGAGAAGGGAGGGGGGGGGGTGTCAATTGAAGTAAAGCTGAAGGAATGGAACGACGACTGTCAGACGACAGACACAAGACGAGAAGTCTGGATCAGAAACAATTGGAACCTGGTGGAGGAAGAGTGCACTAGCCCCCGGAGCGACAGCGATGATAGTGGCCAGGTTGGGGAATCTACAACACAGATTCAGAGTAAAGAAGGAATGGACGCGACAATGGTGAGGGAAAGGAGGGGAGAATGAGTGAGCTGCACGGAGTACAGTTGAGTGAGGATAACTTTGGGGAATGAAAAGGAGAGACAGAGAGGGAGGAAAGAGAGCGAAGAGCGAAGGGAACAGAAAAAAAAAGTGGGATAGTCCGCGTTGATGAAGAGCAACAAGTAGTGAGGGAATATCCGTGGTAATAATATTATTTACTGGAGAGGCAGGGAAAATAAAACTCCTATAGTCCAGCCGATAATAATAATAATAATAATAATAAGAATAAGAATAATAAGAAAATATGACCACAACACTCCGGAGGACTCTTCCTTACTACTGGATGGTGTGCGCAAGTCGCTCTCTGGATGGGGATCCATGGCAGCACAGCATCGCTTTGTTCAGCCTCCGCCAGTCTCGACTTTTGGGTTGATGCGCTCTTTCAGAATTCAGATAGTTACGCCTACTTATTCCAGGTGGGAGTCGCATTCGTACCCATGTCGACGCCACAGATTCACTTCCCGACCTGTGCCATGGCAAGGGAAACAGCTCCAAGCCTCCAACTCGTAGGAAGCGGCCAGGGACAGGCGACGGCAAGCTCCTGCATTAACACGTACATCAGGAGTCTCAGGCGACAAGGGGGATGCGCCGACGCAGTGTGTACGGCGCAGGGACCAGGAAACCGCAGTAATACCGTCCCTCGCCCACCTCCGAGGTGACCAGCGCGCAAGTCGTCGACTATTTTGATGATTGTCGCCCAAGTTCCATGGTACAGACGGCGTGCCCCGTCAGTTGAACGCTGATCGATCGGATCCCACCTCTCCATCGAGATAACCCTCGACGTCGACAAGAGACACAAAAGCAGTAAGAAACCTCTGTAACAGGCAGCGGCCGGGGAGACACGCCGCACGGCAGGGATGTGACATGAACTTCCCGCCCCAGCCTTAGCCTCCACCAGGTGCGAATAAACTAGGAGATGGGCTGCTCCTGGCGTGGGCGGGCTGGGATGTGGCTGGCCGTTGCATCGACGCTTATCCTCTTGGTTGGAGCAGACAAGTTACAGAGCCAGAATTTGGAAATTCCGACCATGCAGTTCCAGACTCGCTCTGCATCCCACACGGACTATGTTGGGCAGGTATCGGCGGTGGGTTCGAACCTCTGGAGTTCTGGTTCCCTTTGGATCTGGTGTTCAGGAGGTCGGAAAGGGGAAAAAGAAGGACCATCACCGCCCGATAGGCCCTTTGTCGCGAAATTATCTCGACTGAAGCGGGAACCAGAGAACGAAGCTAAGCCCAAGAGTCCCAAAGATGGGGCCTGAGCAGGAGTTAGCGCGAGAGTTAGTGTCTTGGTGAGTGGGCGACGATGCATCGAACCTCCATGGAACTGGAAGATTGGCGTGTCACCACCGCAGCCAACATCACAAACAGCGGCTATTGCGAGCCCCGGGGGACGGAGAGAGCGTGGGAGAGCCCTGAGACTGTTGGCAAACTCAATTTCTCGAGTCTCATGTTCGCAAAACTTCTCACAAGCTGGCGAACGGTGGAAACCACAGCCAGAACATCCGAGGATAAGACCCGACGCGGTCCACGGCAAGTCGAGGAAGAAGCAAAAATACAATTCCACAACACAGAAAACCAAGCGTGGACGTCAATTGGAAGTTAATCCAGGCACGTCTGGATCGTCATTCGCTTCCACTCCCGATTTTCAACGTTCTCTCCACCCGAGGCACGAGACCAAGCCCGTGAGTGGCCGCCCAAAAATTGTTGTTTTTAGCGGGATCCTGCGACTTGAGGCGATTGTCGCGTCGGTGTCGCATCCATCTTTTCAGAGACGCTCGCGAAACTCTTCGGCGCTGCTCGCCTGCTCGTCAACCGTGGTTCGCGCCCGTCACTCTTGATTGACTGCGAATGCGATGGGAGGGTCTTGGCGGTGGGCGACGATCGTCGAGTGCCATCTTCAAGAAGCGAGATGTCCAGAACTATTACAATCATACATAGACTACATGGTGGCCAAAGTTTGCTGACCAGCGCCTGGTGTATATTTCGTAGACCAGGAATAATAATAGTTAACTAACTCATGCGCCATCGCGTAATCGCGAGCCCCAAATCTGAAGACAATCGGCTCCAGCCTCGGATCGGATGTCAAGCTCAGCAGTCAGCATGTGTGTGCATCGGCAGTTCGCCATCGACAATTGTCGAAATAATATGATCCATCCAACGATGGATCTCGCTGGATCATCAAGCACGAGACATGTCCAGCCCGGCCTTCCTGAAATAGAAGAGACAACAACCTCAAACATCCTGGAGCCAGGCACATGCGCAACCAGACGCAGGATGACGCAGTGACACGAGGTGCTGCTCGCCTGCTGGCGATCACACCGCCAGAGAACCAGGTACCTGCAGCCAGCACGAGTCGCTTCCTTTGGATATGTCATCTGTAGCTCGAGATATTGCTTTTTCTTCTAGCTTCTATAGTCCATGACCGCTCTGTCGGGCTTGCTGGTGTTTACCCGAGACATCATACGTATTTTGATTCCTGTCAAAGGAAAATCATCCTATCTGTCAGACTGTCACTGTCAGGCTCCCACGCCGGATTGTTGGGTTGGACACTTGGACTCCGCCTCGCGATCGAAATTCCCTCGTTGATCCACACAGTTTCAGTTCCTTACTCCATCAGGATGGGCCTGGACAACCGACAAACATGTCGTTCTGTCCTCTTGAGCAAGTCTGTGCTGCACAGTTGCGTCGACCGGCGTCTGAATTCGAGCTCCAGTGGCAGGGAGACAAGCGACGCTCGTGGACTTTGACCGACAAGGACCGCGTGGCCATACCAAACAATGCATCCCGACAGGTCGAACTCCCGGGTCCATCCCCCTACGGCACTGGTTGGACAAGGATGGGCCGTCTTCCCCAGCTTTCACAAGGAATTGCTCCAGGCTGGCAGACATGATTCCCTGGGTCTCGGTATTATAGCTCGGTCGTCAGGGGTTGTCACCGTCCGTCGTCCAGGGATCGGTTAATGTGGGCGTGTCTTGTTTCCGCCTGAAAGGGGGGGGATGCATTCTTGTTTCGGCCAACCACAGAACACATTATCCGAATTGATGAGGATTGAGCTGAGATCTCGCCGAGTTACTAAGTTAGGATTCAGGATGAGGAAGATCCTTCCCTCGCAGGCTTCCTTAGTGTGCCCGTGTTCGTCGAGTTCTTCCTTCTGGGTAAACCCGACAATCATCCGGCCAGTTGAACCCCCGTGCTCTGCTGCCAATGACCGCACCAACGTCTCAGATCTGAACCTTAACCACCACTTTGAAGTTTGAACTCTCAAGAAATTACGCCCGGAGTACGAAGTAGACCCGCCATTGATATCCCCGTTTAGACATTGTTGTGTTCTTCACAACCCTCACCGTGGGAGACTAGAGGCTACTGAACTTGGTGAGCTAAGTAGGGGTACTCCGTGCTGCGCCAGAAAGTCGCATCTCTGAAGTCTCAGCATGTAACCGAGCCTCTGGTATAACTATACTACTCATATATACTGCGTAGTGCAGTGGCCGTGTTTTATCAATGAGGGAAAAGTTAGGTCCAGCACCTGTAATTCAATTTTGCTTACATGCACGCATTAAAAGAAGCTCGAGTCTGGAAATACACTCATCCCAACGCCAAATATATATCATATGGGATTAAAAACAATGAAAGTGTCGAAGAAATGTAAACTACATAGTGATGAAATCGAAAATAAATGGGTTGAAGAACGCAGCGAGCAGTCTTGTCTACTCATCGCCATCCTTCATCTCCGTGTCCTCTTGTTCGCTGAACAAGCCCCCATCATCGCCACCATCATCTCCAGCTGGTTGAGCGACATCTTCTTCTTCATCATCGTCGTCGTCGTCTGCAACCCGTCTCGTCACCTTGGCTCTGCGCCTTTGTACGACTTCCTCTTCCCCTTCATCATCATCACCACCTGTCGGCGTAGCAGCAGCGGGTTCGTCATCATCATCTGAATCAACCACCATTTCAGAACTCTTATACTTGCCCTGTGCCTTTCCAGCACTAGGAGGAGCACCCCTAGACCTTCGCTCCAACCGTCTTTTCTTCTTTGGCGCGCTTTCCTCCTTGCCACTCTCATCAGACTCAGAGCTACGTGCAGCCCCGGCCTCGCCCTCATCGTCATTAATGAAGTCATCCTCGGTACGGCGTTGCTTCTTCCTCTTGCCTGATGTTGCAGTCTTCTTCTTCCTCTTAACCTTTTCGCCCGTCTCGGACTCAGTCGTCATATCAGCTTCTTCACGCGCCCGTTCCTCATCCGCACGCTGGGCGGCTAGCTTCTGAGCTTCTTCGACGAGCTGTTGTCGCTCCTCAGCAATACGTTGTTTCCTCTCGCGCTCTTCCTCCTGGGCTTTTTGGACTTCTTCCTCGCGACGGCGGATCTCGGCCTCACGAGCTTCACGAGCTTGCTGAAGCTTAGCGGCGTTCTTCTCCTCGTATTCCTTCTGGCTTTGAAGGGCTCGGTCAAGCTGCTTGATAATCGTCTTGGACATGTTGGCACGCTGCTCCAGAGACTCAGCCGGGTAAGGCGGGTTCTTGACCTGGGCGATACGCTCGAAGGTATCCGCTGCCGTGCGGAGGCCGTCGGCTGCGTCTTGGACGTCTTGCACAGTCCGCTGTGTTTCGGGGAGACTGTAGGTTAGAGAGGCGATTTGGTTTTGGACGAAAGCGACGTTGAATTCTAAGTGGGCCTGGCTAGGTGCGACGGAGTGCGCACGCTCCGTGTAGTCCAAGGCTGTTTTCATTGCTGCGAGATTCATTTCCTGCTTGCCTTTGAGAAGCCAGACACGACCGAGACAGGCTAGGATCTGTGCGTCGCGTGCCCGGTCCTTTGATAGGGCTGCCTCGTAATGTTCGATCGAGCGTGTGTATTGACGTAACTCCGCATAGACGTGACCCAGATTTAGGAAGACGCTGGCATCTTTAAGGGAGTCGCGGATTTTGGAGAATATGTGTACTGCCGTGCTCAAATCCTTCTTGTCATCCACAAGCGCAATTGCAATGCCCTGTGCCGCGTAGGCGTTCCGAGGATCTAATTGAAGTGCCTTATCGAAGAACTCAACAGCACGCTCGTACATCTTGCGACGCTTCTCCTTCTCCTGGTCCGTATCACGCCGCATGTCTCTGGCAAAGAGTAGATGGACGTTGCCCATCCCGGTGAGGGAGTATCGGTCATGCTTGTCAAAGTACTGCAGTGTATGCTTGTGATGCCTCTGTTCATGGTCCTCTGCAATGTTTGCAGCCCGTTTCTTGGACTTGCTAAGATACCACCCAAATAACGCACGGACTTCAAGATTTGTCGAATCAGTCTCATAGAGCTTAGCCATCTTCTTTGGCCCTTCGTCTGTTGGGCTACGGCGGAGAGCAAGGTATGTTAATCGCGCGTTTGCCTCCGTGTAGTCGTTGTGGCGTTCCAGGAGACCCTCGTAGATCTTCTTCGCCTCGTCTGGCATATCAGACGCCTCATATACCCGGCCAAGGTTGTAACTTATTGTTGTAACCAGCGCATCAGTGTCAAGCTCACTCTCTTTCTCTTGCGATCGAACACAAGAGTCAAGTGCTGCTTGGAACATGTTGCGAGCTAGGCCCAGCTTCTCGCTCTGGTACATAAAGCAACCAATGTTGTTGAGAAGTTGCGGCGGCAGATTCACTCGAAGTGCAGCCTTGATTTCCTCCTCGTCTTCGACGTTCTCGGGGCGTTCTTCATCCGGTATATCCGCCAATTGAAGTTCTTCCAGTTGCGTCAAGCACTGCATGCTCTTATCTGGAGCAGACTGCTCATACAACCGCGAGAGATACACCAAGACAGACTCGTCTGGTGTGATCTTCTTACTTTCATCCTTCCACAGCGCGCGAACACCTTCGAAAAGGGTTATGGCTTTCTTGATTTCCGCTGATTTATCTTCTTTGCTCCCGCTTCTCTGTACTGCGAATACATCTTCCGCATTGAGAGCTCCTAGGAGCATCATGCACTCCGGATTCTTTGTTTGTTGTATGATCTTCTCCAACTGGAATTTAGCCCCGTCATAGTCCTTGTTAGACACCTGCATCTGTACGGAGCCAAACTTGGCCGGAAGATATCCCCTGTCGCCACCTCCCCGAGCCTGATCGGAGCGACTGTAGTATTCCGCTGCTTTAACTAAATCGCCCTCATAATGGCATTTTCGGCCGAGCAAGTACCATCCGTCGCTAGCTATCTGCATGACATCGGTGTTTTCAATTGATTTGCGAGCAAGGGTGTCGACAGTCGAATATGATTTTCTCAAGAGGAAATAACTGCCGAATAAGGCGCAGGTCATGGGATACTCCTTGTCCAACTTGAAAGATTTCTGGGTGTATTGAGTCATTGCCAGTTTGTACAAGGAACCGAACGCCGGGTCCGTAGTAGCATGCCGAGAGCTATCGTAGAGATAGTATACCGCGAGGAGGATGTTGGCAACTTTCGAGTCAGGGTTCTAAGAAACGAAACGGACAACCGAATTAGTTCCATCGTAATGACCAGGAGATATACTATAGTGCTGCAACATACCAGTGCTAGGGCACGTTCCCAAGCCACCTTAGCTTGATCCTTGAAGCCCAATTGCCATAGACAACACCCGATGCCAATCCGAGGATCTGGGTCACTTAATCCAGGCATTCTCACCAGGGCTTTCTGGTACCCTTCCAGCGCCTCAGCATAGCGTCCAAGAAGATAATGCGCTCTTGCCCTCCCAAGAATGGCCATGACGTTTCTACCCCCAAACGCTTTGGAGGACTCATCAAATTGTTTGAGAGCTTGTCGCAATGATTCCACCCTTTCTGAATTATCAACAGTTCCAGGTCGTACCGGTCGGGGGGGATGTAAAGAGGCGCGCAATAATGATAGAACGCCACGAGCGAGGAAAAGTGGCGGAAAGGACGGGTTCAATCGTGAAGCTTCGTTCAGTATTCCCGTCGCTTGCTGGATGTAGTAGTCCTTGGTCCTGGCTTCTGTGCCTAAACCACCATCTGATATCACCCGGGGGGCCTCTCGGCCTTTCAGCAAATAAAGCCAACATACCCAACCCAGTAACCCGAGCTTCTCCTTCGTAGCACCTTGAGCAACTGACGCGAGGCCCTTGTTCAGGATGTCAATCGCGTGGTCAATCTGCTTTTGTTTGGCATAGGCGAGCGCTATGATTACCCAGAAATTTTTCGCCGCCTTTTCATTCTCCAGAAGCGTGCAGAGTTCGGTTGGGTCGTCGGGGAGCCCTTCAAGACTGACCTCGACTTCGCTATCAAGTGTGGATGCGGGAATATCGATGGCAGATGGAATGTCAGAGAAGCGGAGATTGGCCAGAGATCCGGTCGTAGGAAATGCATCCCCATTCATACCGTTTGCATAGCCATTTTGTAGAGACGCCATGGCGGCCGTGTGTGAACTTCTCCAATCGACAGCGCGAGCTTTAAGACGCGGATATGAAAGTTCGGTCGGAGAATGGAGTAGGAGGGCCTGACGTTAAAAAAAACTCAACTCATACTTGTTCCATAAGTGAGATTAGACAGACGATATTAGACGGGTTCGCTGGCTGCGTAACAAAGTGAAAGAGTGAGGGCGCCTTCACTTCTCTGTAGCTGTTACTGCTCTGGTTCGCGATGAGGACAATGATTTGGAATTTTAATGCCTGAGGCCTGAACAAGCGGATCTGTGGCTGGTGCACAGCCAATTTGTGGCGTCAGCTCTCAATATCCGGATCTCCTGTATGCAAGTTCTTAAAACCGTGGGTGTTTATAAATACTCATCACAACTTCTCTATGATTTAATTGTTCATTAAAATAACTCCTGTATATCCTTTTCATTCAGTGCGTTGACCCCTGAACAGGAAAAAAAAAAAAAAGTTTAATTATAACCCTTGAGAACCAGTAAAAAAATACCTAAGTGATCAGTCATAAGAATAGGAGTAGACATTATTCATAATAAAGTCATAATAAAGTCAAAGTTATAGGCAGAGGTTCAGGGAGAGGGCTCTGACTCTAAGCGACCGGGTTCAAGAGCCCTGTAAGTTTAGGAACCCGGCAGAGAAAAGCGAGGCCGAATACCACCCTAAATATCCGACTGACTTCAGTCCAATGCCCCAAGCGGACATGGGCCTCGGCATATCCGCATTTGCCTGCATCTAACTGAGTTTGATCTTCATTGCCAACCTCGATACTACCAGCTAGAGCGGATGGGAATCTTCCGGTTTCAAAGTATTGCTCGAGTAACACATCCTTTTCCGTCCAGCGGGCTCTAAGCCAGGCATCAAACTCCTGCTGGTCATCCAGAGGTATATCTGCAACTGCAAAACGCCTCCAGTACATGTTGACGGAAGTCGGTGGGCGTCCTTGTACATACGTTGACCGAAGGGTGAAATATTTGTCAGCGTAACTACCCCTTCTGTTCCATAGAATTAAGATCGTTAGTTAGACTTAGGCTATACGTATATTAGAGAAGCATCGTGACTTACGGAGGGCCTTCATAGCCAATAGTGCAGTCATATACCCAGTCAACGGTTCCTCTCAACTGCTGTAAGCAGAAAAACAAGCCAGTCGAGCGAGGAAGAATCTGATGTTGAAGGGGTGGGAACGAGTTTTTAGCACCATAAGCATCGCTTCGTCGTTTAGTGTTTAGGGAGAGGTTTGTTCCTTCCGGGAATATCAAAAGCCACATAGGATCATACTTCGGCGAGTCCGAATCAGAACCCCTATGGTGAGTTTTCAGTTTCTCCAAGCGGTGCTGCAACCGGGGTTTATCAGACAGCCATTTTCGGGCCATGAAAATGAAGCCATAGAATGTCATGCCTTGACCTATGACGGGTATATATTTCAGGGACTCCTTAAGAATGATGAAAATGCGGCCATGCATCATGTTCGCATAAGCAATCCACCAAAGGTAAATCCAATCGGTGTACACCTGGTGGTTCGCAATCATGACGAGTCGCTCGGGAAAGGTTGTCTTTAAGCGTCCATCGCTTGCAATGTGGATGTGCCCGCGTACACTCTCGTCGCCGCTAACCCGAACATAAGTCGGGCAGCCCCATTCGGTAAGGGCTGTAATGACCAGCCCAAAAGATCTTTTGGTGGATGCCATCCAGGCGTAATAATAATGTTTCTTGATGAAGTACAAAGGGGAACCGACTAACTGCGTTAACAGAATAACAACGCAGCAGCAATTGAACCAGGTTGCGAGAAGCAAAGAACGCAGCACTTGCATGGGTATCCCATGCTTGAGGCGTGGTTCGGCATCTCTAGAAGCCTGGGTATGTTCTTTCGTGCCCGCCGCCGGCTTCCGCTGCCGAACCTCTGTTCCGTTCATGATGGTGGGGGATCGTATTGATGGGTGGGAAAGCACGACACTGTTCTTCTCCAGGGAAAGAGGACTGCAACCACAGTTAATTTGAATCCTTGGAGAATCATCACGCGACCATTCTGAAGGGAGCCTCCTGCTCCCAAGGCTCGGTGAATGGGTGCAAACGGCTGTGTTTACTTACAAGGCGAAATACTCTAAGAATAGGACTCACACGAACGAGACGAGCGGAGAACAAGAGATGGATGGATGGACTAAGGCTAGGCCATTTCACATTTCACCCGGAAGAAGATAAAGGAGAAAATACAAGAATGACATCCCAGAAATCACATGGAAGAGTTGAAGGAGTTGGGAAGTCCAAGTCTTGATGAATGACGGCTGATGCACCCGATCTTGTGGACAGCCTAACTTCGGCTAGCAAGAAGAGCAGGCGCCATGGACTGTGCCATGACGTTGGGAGCTGCTAACTTTGGCTAAGCCCTCAGGGCGGTCAGAGCCAGAGATCGCCGATCATTCTGGGGAATTGGAGGCTTCAACTCTGCACTCGATAAGCAGGCGTTTCAGCCTTGAACTACTCAGTGGAGGCTTTTGTTTTTCTCTTGCACCTATCTCGGGTTTCTCGCTCACATTTGTACAGAAAAAGATGACCGCTTTTCGGATATAAGTACCTCTTGCCAGGCCGAACCCTATCTCGAATGCTGCGCGAGAAAATGTCAAGAGAAACTTCAAGCACGACACTCTAGATACCACAGGTTGACGATTAAACCGACGCCCTCTTAATGATAAATTCTGTGTTCTGCCAGCCCCAATAATAATAAGAGTCGAAAGCCGCCACTTTCAGCACGATGCGGTCGGTGATAAGTCGGCTGCAATCATTGAGGAATCCCACGCGGAAATTATCATGGACTCGGAACTTTTCAGGCTCCCTAAAGCGACTAGAAATTAGAGACGTTGATACGCTCCCAGAGCGATTAATTCCCAGATATCATGGTGCGCATCAGCTTTTAAGACCATTACGTTCGTCGCTAACAAACGGCTAGAGTCGAACGAGAACGATCTCCTTTCACTTCAGTGGCCCGCGGCCCCCAGAAACATTTTTGTCGTGAAGAAAGACTGCGCGCCAGAGGTCACCCGATCGTTAATTGAATTCATCAGGTACATCTTACAATGTGTTAGGAACGCATACGCTAATCGTTTCGGGCATCTAGTCACACAGCATCCACATATCCGTCACTTGGCATCATTTTAGAACCGAGTGTAGCAGAGGAAGTACACTTGTCGTTGCCGTTCCCCGTTTATTCGGCTTCCTTAGAGAAGCTGCCCTGTGCATTACATAGGAAGGTGGATCTCAGCGTTACCCTAGGCGGCGATGGAACGATTCTACATGCTTCCTCCTTATTCGCCACGTGCGTCAATGTTCCACCGATGCTATCGTTTAGCATGGGTACACTTGGATTCCTGGGCGAATGGAAGTTCAGTGAATATAAGCGCGCATTTCGCGAAGTGTACATGTCCGGTGCAGGAGTGGGAGACCGCGCTTCTGCCCTTGGGGTTCCTCACTCCTTGGGTGCCGAAGAACGATCAGAAGTGATAACGGGATGGTCGTCAGTTCGCGGCAAATCTATGGGTTTTAATCGAGGTGCCCGTATTCTGATGCGGAACCGCCTCAAAGTGGCGTTGTTTACTGCCGATGGAAAACCCGCAGTAGCAGATAAGTGTTCAGAACCCGCCCAAGGTATAGGAAGTGAGGGACTGTATGTGATGAATGAAATACTCATCCACCGCGGAAAGGAGCCGCACCTTGCCATTGTGGATGTATATGTGGGAGGAAGGTTTCTCACAGAAGCTGTGGCAGACGGCATCATCATTTCCACGCCGACTGGAAGTACAGCATACAGTCTTAGTAGCGGAGGCAGTATCGTTCACCCTCTTGTGCCAGCAGTACTCCTAACACCAATCTGTGCTCGAAGCCTCAGCTTCAGGCCCTTAGTTCTGCCGGCTAGCACACCAATTACGCTTCGTCTGAGCGAGAAAAACCGAGGACGGGAACTGGAAATCAGTATCGATGGTGTCAACATGACTCAAGGGATGACAGCTGGAATGGAAGCTCGGGTGTGGAATGAAGAGATGCGGCACGGCAAAAATGAATGGCAGGGCGGGGCGCCGTGCGTGATGCGGAGGGTCATGGGCAGCGAGGCTCATGATAGCGAAGCCCATGATGGGTGGGTAGGAGGACTGAACTCGTTGCTTAAATTTAACTACCCATTCGGGGAGTAGCAAATTAAAAATGGATGGAGCTCTGGTCCGTCTCTGTATACTTCGGGGGAATCACCCCCAACTCATATACTATGTATCTATTATTCTCTAATATCCTCAACAACCCCTTCACGAACACCCCCATGTCGAAGTACTAGTCATTCAACCATCCAAGAATACTCTTACGTCAACGGCCCCTTCAAAGCTCAAATTCCATCCGTTTGACCTAAGAATTGATTAAGGGGTAATATCGGAAACCTGTGGGCCTTTCCTCTGAACCGATCTTTTTGGTGGAGCACAGTCAGTATCCGTAACCCAAGCTTCAAATACGTATACTGCAAGTAAATTTAGCAAAATTCTAGACAGCCAAGACCCGAATTGCTGTTGTATGTATCAATATCCATATCGCTTTTTCATCACAAGTGCCAGATCCGAGGCGGGCTTGTAAATAGTCTGCCTGAACATAAAATATTAATAACAGGCCTCCGGCCTCCCCTTAACAAGGGAGGACTCCAGTTATCCGTTCATGATGAGACTTAACAGCGAGAATTCCGAAATCCGGATCAGATCGCTGTTTCAATCAAGGTGAAACATAGCTCTTCGGTCTCTGCTCACCAGAGTCTGAATTGAATAACAAATCAGGATTTCGGACAATAATAATAAGTTCGAATCGAGCCACCATTGGGCACGAACTCCTTCATTGGAGTTAGAGCCCAGTATATTCCTCTGGGACTCGGATACTATTGCTGAGTCTCCCTGTTCCATGTCAGTCTGTGGCATACCAACAGTTCGCCTTCTGCTCAAGTTCGTTGGGTCTAAACCTGCCAGCAGCTATGGTTAGCTATGTGGATAGAAAATGTCTGAAATGATAAGCATTGGATTACAGAAACAAGAAAATAAAAGTATGAACTGAATGAGACAGGGCCAGCAAATTAATAATAGGGAGTTGGCGGCAAAGGGAAAGGAGTTTTCTCTCGAAAGAGCCGCCGCCCCCTTCAGGGATTCTGGAGCCTCGCACCCCAGCCAGCGGTGGTGAAACCTCTCAGTTGCCATTCGATTCACCTTTTGCTCTCGCTCCCCTCCTAGTCCCTCTCCGACCCAAGGCTCTCTACCTATCTTGAAAACGCCCTTAAAGCTGCCATTTTAACGAGTGCTTTTTACTCACGTCTTTCCCTCTTCTCCATCTACGTCCCTTGTTGTCTGTCGCTTCCATTTTGCCCACCGCCAGTGTGCAACCACCCCCCCCACCCCCCGCTCTTTATTTCCCAGACACCCAAATTTGGCCCCTGCTCCTCCCTCACCGCGTCTGAACAAAAGGAGAATTCGAGACGTGCACCTCGCGCTCGAAGCATCCTCGCAAGCGCGGGGATTCTTTCCTTGAGACTCGAGTCCTCTCTGCCACAGCGTGGGTAATCCCGGATTTACGCCCAACCCCTTTTGTTAGAAACCCTCCCGTCTACCCCAGCGTTGACTGGCTGATCCGGTTCCCCTGTGACATTGGATCCAGGTGCAAATGCGCCCAAACCTTGGATCGCCAGTTTGGTTCTGTCGCAGAACCTCCATTTTCGACCTCCTATAGTTGCTAATGACCTTGATAGTTACGGGTGCGGTTTTTGAGTCCTTTACCGACCCTCCTCGTTCGGCCCTCTTTCTCTCCCGTCTCTGAGGTGATCCCGCCTCTTGGGGCGCCCGCCATCCGAATCATCACCCAAAATGGCTTCCTCTTATGGAAAGTAAGTCAGCACGGCCCTTTTCCCGCTGGCTGCCCCTGATTGCAGTTGTCACTATGACATGCGACGCATCGAAACATATATTTTGATACCCTTCAACGGCGAGCCAACTGACCGAATTGTCCAGCGGCATGTATTCCGCAGACCAGTTTATGAATCCCGGGCCTGCCCCTCGCCCACCGACCGACCGTCCTAAACTTAACCTCGCCGCAAGCACCTCCGGTGTAGCAACATCGTTTGGCCAGATGAACATTGATTCGCCAAGCACCCCGACGACCGCTAACCTGTCGCTGTTTCCCAACACCAGCAGCCCATCCCTCGTTCGGACAAAGACAGATCAATCAGGGCCGGCAGGATACGGTGTTGTCAAAGAGGGGTATGTGCGCTGTAAAGAGGACAAGTTCTTAGCTACATGGAATCAGCGATTCCTAATTCTTCGCGAGTCTCGCCTGGATTTTATGAAAAATGAGGCCGGAAAGGTGGTTCTCTCCATTCCCTTATCCGCAGTCACAGGCGTCTCTCGTTCGGAAGATACACGGATGGCGTTTGAAATTATTCGTTTAGCCAACCCGAAAGATGCTACCTCGAAGTCGGCCCTACTCACTCGCGATATTCCCACAAAAAGCTTGACCTGTGAGGTCAGAACCGATGAAGAGATCTACGACTGGATCGACAAGATATACGAGCGCTGCCCCGGAATGGGTGGTGTGAGCAATCCTACAAACTTTAGCCACCGCGTTCACGTTGGTTTTGATCCGCGGACAGGGGCTTTTGTTGGTCTACCCCCAGAGTGGGAGAAGCTTCTGACTGCGTCCGCAATTACTAAGGAGGACTACAAGAAGAACCCGCAAGCTGTGATCGAGGTGCTCGAATTCTATTCTGACATCAAGATGCGTGAACAAAACCCACAATACTACGCTGGCCTGGGCAATACATCTGGTCAGGCGAAACCATATGGCAATAATTCAGTAGGCGGTTCGATTGCCCCTCCAAGACCACCCCCACCGGCGCCTGCGCAGCGTTTAGACAGTGGCCAATCATACTCCAGTCGCTCTGCATCTTCTGGCCACACTCCGAGCAAATCCGGCTCAGATAGGGCTACGGAACAGCAACAACAACTAGAAAAGATGAAGGAATTGGCTGATCAGGAACGCCGAAGAGTAGAGGAAGACCGCCGTAACAGACAGCGTGAAGAGGATCAGAGCCGACTTGAACAGGATGCCTACAACGCCTCTCTTCCGAAAACTCGTGTCCCCCTCGCCAAACAAGAACTCGGAGGATATGGAGGATCTGAGCAATCGACGAATGACCGTTACAAGCCGAGCCGCCCTGCTCCGCAGGCCCCAGGCTCTACCCGCCAGCCTCAAGATCCCTCCCGCCAGTTAACAGCCCAACGACCGGCACCATCACCACCAACGACTTCAGGGCAAAGGCCTGGAGATTATTCGTCCAATGGAGCGTCGCGGGGCCCAGGCTCACGTTACGATGATCAATCCAATGCCAGGCATCCTCCCCCAGATCCTCGCGCTCAAGCCTCAGCACCCCGCAGCCAGAACAATGGCAAGCCGCAACAGGCACACGGCCCTCCTCCCAGCAAGCTTCCCGCTCCTGTACAGCCCGTAAAGCCTTTGAACATTGCCAACAAGCAAGCGCCTAAGAATAATGCCCCGGATGGTGTTCGACAGGCGGAAGCTGCTCTGACTAAGAAGGCTGATCCTCATAAGAAGGAGGTCCGCATGTCGGCTATGAGTGAAAACGAGGTCATGGATAGGCTGAGGTCCGTCGTGTCCAAAGACAACCCAAACGAATCCTACAGCAAGCAACGAAAAATCGGACAGGGTGCTTCTGGTTCCGTGTACGTTGCGCGGGTTAAAGAAAACGCGACATCTGGTGTCGCTCGAGAGCTGTATCGCCAGTACGGCCCACGTTGCCAGGTTGCAATCAAACAAATGGACCTGCGTAGTCAGCCTCGGAAGGAGCTGATTGTTAACGAGATTATTGTCATGAAGGATAGCCAGCATGCCAACATTGTTAACTTCTTAGACTCCTTCCTGCAAGAGCAGAGCAATGAACTTTGGGTTGTCATGGAGTTCATGGAGGGTGGGGCGCTTACTGATGTTATTGACAATAACCGTGTGATCCAGGAAGACCAGATTGCTACAATCTGTACAGAGGTTAGTATTTTACGTCCTCATTTGACTAGAATGTTTATCTGACGAGCACATCAGACTTGCAAAGGATTGGCACACCTGCACAGCCAGAGTATCATTCATCGTGATATCAAGAGTGATAACGTTCTTCTTGACCGCGCTGGCCATGTTAAAATTAGTAAGTCAACCCTCCCCATTAGCTGGCAATTATTGGAGGTACTAACGAACTATACAGCGGATTTTGGGTTCTGTGCCAAGCTCACCGAAACCAAGAATAAACGTGCTACAATGGTCGGTACTCCATACTGGATGGCACCCGAGGTTGTTAAGCAGAAGGAATATGGCCCTAAAGTTGACTGCTGGTCGTTGGGCATCATGGCTATTGAAATGATTGAGTCTGAACCCCCGTACTTGAACGAGGAACCCCTCAAGGCTCTTTACTTGATCGCCACCAATGGTACCCCTCGACTCAAAAGTCCAGAGAAGCTCAGTAAGGAGCTTAAGTCTTTTCTCAGCGTTTGTTTATGTGTGGCTGTGGACAGTCGTGCCACCGCACAGGAGTTGCTGGAACATGATTTCCTCAAGATGGGCTGCAGCCTCGCAAGTCTCGCAGAGTTGCTCCGTTGGAAGAAGAACACAGGCCAGTAGTGATTTACAACTTCTCCGCTTTGGGCCCCAAGACCCTTAGACCCATCGATTTCTCATCTCCTTACGATTTACACGTCTTGCCCCCACGCACATGTGGACGACATCTACGCGTCGCTGAAACTTACGACATGTGAACAATTTCTGCTTTGAGTGATATCCAACCCGCTAAACTTCTCACTCTCCCCGCCGCTTGGCATTGATAAATTCGGCGTTTTCTTTTGGCGTCTATTCTCGTTTCGTTCTTCCTCCCTTCAAAACCCGCATTGACATGAACGAGCTTGGTTTTGCTTTTTGCGTCCGTGTCACTCATGATTACCTTAAATAGTCAGGGGTTTAGTTCCAATCTGGGGAGAAACTATCTTGTCTTATCTCTGTGACGCTGATTATGACCAGCGTCCGTCCCCACACATGGCGGCTGCGCATTCTGCAAACGCATACACTTGACTAAACATAGGATATTACCCACCCGTTTTCTTCTAGCGATGAGTCGACGGAAAGAAAATTGTTTAGAGCCAGCAACTATCTAGGCATTCAAGAGAGCAACTTATAATACATAGACCCATTGATTCCTGGCTAGGATGTAAGAGTGGGGACAGAACCGGTTTCGTTTTTTTTTTTTTGAAGGCCCTTTTTCATGGCGTAATAGTGTATCTCTCGAAGCTTTTCCCAACAACTAGAAAAAAGGAATGATAACAGGAGTAATAAACGTATAATCGTAGGCATACATACGTACATATCATGATACAAGAACTGATCTAACTAAGCCATAAGGTGTACTATAAACCATTATGGAATCCTGGCATGCAAATAGTACGGCCAAATTGAGAGGAAACCAAGTAGATAAAAAAGAAATGAAAAGAAAAAGGAATAAAAGGAACATACTCTATTGTTATAATTCCCTTATTCCTCGGCCGAATCGGCGCTCGCCTCTCGATCTTCGCTAGAGAAACTAGGTTGTGGGCACAACTCCCGAACGAAGACTCTCTGAAGAATAGACTCATCTTCGTCTTCGTCTTCGTGTTCTTGGGGTCCCCAGAGCCCGGCTTTGGTGAGCTGAGCTTTCCATGCCAAGCGGTCCTGGGTCGAGAGATCTGTCCACTGTCGAGCATGGTGGAATGTTGTATGTGAGTTTAGATCTGGTTCTACTTCCGAGACTTCCTCCGGAAACTGAGGGTTGGGATTGGGCGTGTGTGGCTCGACGAGGAGTTCATTGTTTGACGGGTTGCAGGATATGAGAATGGATGTCTCCGTGTCCGGGATAATATCGCGGAGGAGTTGAGGCTGTGGTTCTTCCGGCTCGGTATTTGAGTTTGGAGGTGTGTGTTCAATTGGTGATGGAGTGGGAGGAAAGGTAGGCGCGTTGTATGGCCTTGCAATAGCGGCCCGAATATTAGGCGGTAAGTGCTCCGTTATACCAAGGTACGGAGGCATGACACCCCTGATTTCCGTGATGGCTTGGAGAAGGAATACAACCAACGCAATGGAGAGGAAGGAAGCGAGAGTCCCGGCGAGACCCGTTAAGAATTCGGATTCACCTGGCCGGACAAGGACATAGCGAGGATTGCGGCTTGAGGGTGGTACTGGGGATAGCGGAAATGTATGCACGACGACGGTATTGCCCATGCTCACTGAGGCGAGCTTGACGTATTGTGGAGGTGTCTCTGGAGCAACGGGGCTCGGAGGTGCGCAATGAGAAAAACATATCCTTGTCATTGAGAAGGGATGGACATCACGAAGGGTGGTATAAACCCGAAAAGGAGTGTACCCTGCACTCGTGCGGTGTTGTCGGCGGGAATCGAAGTCTATGGTTAGGACCTCGAGGGATTGATCACCGCCGGAGATTGCGATTATTGATTGTTGCTGGGCATCCGAATTGGCGCCGAGATTACATACATCAAGGCCAAGGCCGAGCTTGATAGATTTGCGAAGCTTGTACTGACGGATGATTGTGGCTTGCGAAGAAGAGGATGATATTGTTGGGCGCAGATCGAGAAGTATGAGCTCGCAGCCCTTGCGGTCTGGCGCATTCTGCAAAAGCAATAGCGTTGTAGGGGAGAGGAACCGCAGCGCACGGAATTTCGCGCGTGCCCCCTTGCCCTTTGGGTTCACTGGAGGAGTATACACGCGTTTCACCTCTGGTGCGGCGTGCGATCGAGTCTCCGGCGAGATGCGACACGTGAAGACATCGAGACCATTGGTATATGCCACCGAGAAAGTGCCATCATCTTCATCCTGACCCGTAATATCAACATCTTCCGCCTCCTCATCACTGTTCAAACGGATTCTTCCAATAACATCGCTTTCTCCCGGCTCCTTCGTGTTTGCATTGAAAAAGACAATTTCGCCTGATGGTGCCAATCCGGTGGTAATCGCCGCAACACGGGTAGCACCCTCTTCTTTCCAAGGCGACAAACGGGTTATTCTCTGGTACGTATCTGTTGTTCCCTTTGGTCCAGCAACTGTCCTGAACAACGACTCCTGGGATAGATTGACTGTTTGCCCTGGTTTAGTCTCTGCGGGGAGTGTAGATTCCTTAGACCCTGTGCGGCGCGGAGGATAATCGATTTGGAAAGATCGTAGATGCCGATTTTTGTTTTGTTGTTGCAAGGCGAGGGAGCTGTTTATGCCGGCGAAGGCGACTATAGAGGTGTCATTTGACTGCACCGCAGCCAGGGAGGTCACTGAATCCTCATCCCGCGAGAGCTCAACGTCGACGACCTCGCTCAGTTCGTGGCGTTTGAACGCGTTCAAAAGAACCTGTACCAACTGTTACTGAAAGCTCACATTATAATGAGTCCGGATGGGTGGGATCTTACAATTTTATTTCCCACGCCACTGCGACTTTCGCCGCCGCCGCCCGCAACAAGAAGAAAGGCATGATTGCGCGGGTCGAAATCAGCAGCGAACAAGGGGCAGGAGAGGGTGATTTTGGCAGAGGGAATGTTGGGCGCCATCTTCAGGACTTCCTGCAAGTCCAATGATGCGATGAGCAATTACTTGGCGATCGGAAGGCGGGCTGAGAGAGCGAAGATGAAGAAGATGAAGCCAAGTTGGCGAATGATGTTGTGGAATGACGTCTCGGCCTGGAACTCTTGGCATGAATTATTCTACAGCTGTATCCGTACATACTCCTTACAAACATTATTGAACATTTGATTATAGCCATATGCCCCGTTTTAAGAACCCATGAGAGAAGATCTGATTTTGAAATATTTCTAGCCGAAGTCCTTAATCTAGTCCACCTCTTGTCCAGTGAACTCGGGCAATCGCTTCCGCACATCTTCCCACGTCTCCTCCCCTTCCACCAGGGACTTGAGGGCCTGCAGGATCTCATCTTCGCTCGCGCGCACCTGCTTTGTCGAGTCGCGGTCGCGCAGCGTAATAGTGCTGTCCTTAACGGACTGGAAGTCGACCGTAACTCCAAATGGTGTCCCCAGCTCGTCATTGCGTGCGTATCGCTTACCGATACTAGCTGATGAATCATCCACGCGGCTGGAGATGCCCAATCGTCGGAGCTTCGTCGTCAACTGTTGCACCAGAGGGCGGAACGCGGGATTGCTCGATAGTGGTACGAGAAGAACTTTAGTCGGGGCAATAACCGGGGGGAAGGATAGAAGCTTGATATAAAGTAAGATAAGAACAGTTCGGGTTGGACAAGGGATTGGAAACTTACGCCGCGTGCTTCATCGCCTTCACGGTACCAGTAGACGTGCTCCATAAGACTGTATAGGATCCGACCGATACCGAATGACGGTTCGATAACATTGGGCGTGTACTCACGGACATTCTCAACACGGGTGCGCTTCTCAATAGTGATAATGTCCTTCTCTAGCTCAACCTTGCCAGACGCAACACCAGTGACATCCACTTCAATTTTGCCACTTTTCTCCAGGTCAAGAGCCAATTTCTCTCGGAGGTCCTGTGATAGGGCATCAATGGCAGCCTCGACGGTCTTGCCATCCTTCTTGAAGCGAGGACCGAACTTCTTCTTATCTAAGTCGATCTGCCATTCCTCAACCTTCAATGGCTCTGCACGAGTCTCACGAACTACAAGGGGGGCCCCAGTCTTGTTTTTGTGAACATTCAGATCATAAGCGCTGCGGTCGGCACATCCAACACACTCAATCCAGCCATAGCTGGTTAGCAGTTCAGCATCCCAGCAATCACACGCATAGTGGGCCATCTCGTTAGCCATGTGCTGGCGGAAGCGAAGCTTGGTAGGATCAACACCGATCTTGAGGAGGAACAATTGAATACGGGCAAGGAAGTATCCGAGTGTCTCATTATCTACCAGCCCAATCTCAACAGCCTTTCCGACTGTCATTGTCTCCGTTTTAGTGCTCCCAGACAGCTGCACGTCTCGGTTGAGGAGGGCCAACTCAATATCTTTAACCTCGTCGAAACGCGCGTGCTTCTTTCCGCCCTCCGGGTCCACGAAATGCTCGATCTCGGCCATGAGGAATTCACGAACACGCAGGAGGCCCGCACGTGGTGAAATTTCATTTCGGAACGACTTCCCAATGGACGCCGAAGCGAAAGGCATCGCCTGCTGGTTGAACTCAAGCAGTTTCTGGAAGTTCAGGAATTGTCCTTGTGCAGTTTCGGGGCGTAGATAGCCAGGCATGTTGCTGCTAGGCCCAATTGAGGTCTGGAACATCAGGTTGAAAGAAACGGGGGGGAGGACATTGCCGCCAGTAACGGGATTTCTGATATCGTACTTGGCAATTATTTGCTCCAATTGGGGACCGTCAAAGTTATCAATCTGCGCCAGCACTTCCTCATAATCCTTGACGACCGCATCATCAAGCTTGATAGCCTCGCTCTTGGCCTTTTTCTTCTTCTTCGCTTCCTTGTCCGTGTCGACCTCAACCTTCTGGCCACGAGCCTCCTTGTCGCCCTTGAGACGGGCCTCGAGCACCTCCTCCACCAAGTGGTCTGCACGGAAGATTTCACCGGTCTTGGGGTCCTTGCACATCCAATCGGCGAATTTTTCGACGTGCCCACTGGTCTTGAGAACCTCCTCCGGAGTCAGCATTGTGCAATCGACTTCGAGCATATCCTCCTCCAGTACAAAGTGTTTCCGCCATGTCTCGACAATGTTGTTTAGAACGGCGCAGCCGGGGGGTCCATAGTCGTACAGGCCGGAGACACCTCCATAGATCTCGAAAGAGGGGGTATAGAAAAGGCGGCGGCGGAGCATAGAATCCAAAACGGCACGGTCAACGGCCTGACCGGTCTTGGTATTTAAGGTAGCCATCACGGATTTCTTGTTTCTTGACTCCTGGAGAACGGCGCGAAGGGTGGGAGGGGTGGAGGAAAAGTGTTTTCTGCTGGCGGGGTACCAACAAGAAACAGTTCGGCGGGGAAGAAAAGAAAATCGAATGGGCGTTTGAGTCATCCGCGGACACGTGAGCCGTTCCTTGATAGACTCAAGGAGGCTGAAACCGGCCGAAATTAGAGGAAACGGAGGGTTAATATGGATATAAAGACAAGCATGAAGTATTAACGAGCGGATATGCAAGAGAATGCGCTCAAATTCTCGCTTTAAACGGAAATAGAGGAAATTATTGAAGCTTCCAGGGGCAGCCAGTCGAGTCAGTCCATACAAAAAAAGACGGCGCAGGCGTAATGTTTGTACGGTCAATACGCCTCTCCGACCGCCTGCTCCGGTCCAACCTTTATCCGTCCAAAAAAATATCTCCGCCAAAGAAATAAAAAAAAAAAGCCCAGGCAGAATGAGAGCTTGAAGCAACCATATACGAACTCTCCTCGGCCCATATTTCAGTATGGTCTCCAAAAAATCACTGTCAAGGCCGCCATCGAGCGCGGTTATGGATTTCAAAACCCGCAACAAACAAAAGCGCCAACTTCTTCATATCAAGCGAAAGCGTGCGAAAGACTCCGCTCGTCGGGCTCAGCGATTCGGGACGAAGAAGGAAGAAGCCAAAAACCCCAAATTAAAGGAGGAACGACTTAAGCGGAACATTCCTTTGACTCTGGATCGGAAGCGTGTGTGGGATGAGGCCGGAAGCGACACTGAAGAACCATTAGGGCTCAGTGTCGATGTCGAACGTATAAAGAGACAAAAACAGGAGGAAGACGAGGAACTCAATCGCCCTTTGGACTCGGATTCAGGGGATGAAAATGATGATAACGATGATGATGATGATGATGATGATGTCGACAGTATGCTGGCTAGCAGCGACGATGAGGACGGAGAGGACGGCGAGGACGGCGAACGCACGAAAAACAGTCGCGGCCAGAAACCGTCTGCTGTCCCTTCAGCGACGGAGCGTGCAACCAGTCCTTCCCAATCAACACGGAGCACAAACCTCAACCTCGCACCGGAAGCTCTAGCTGCGAAGTTTCCATCCCTCTTCTCGCCGGACTCTCAACGGCCGCCAAAAATCCTAATCACAACCTCTCTCAATTCAACCCTCCACCACGAAGGCAAAATCCTTACCCAACTCTTCCCCAACAGCGTCTACATCCGACGTACAGCCCACGCCCACTCGCACAAGTTCTCCATCCGGGAGATCGCGCAATTCGCCTCTAACCGCGAGTACACAACCCTAGTAATTCTACAAGAAGATGCCAAAAAGCCAGCAGGCCTGGATATCGTGCACCTGCCCAAGGGCCCCATGTTCCATTTCAGCATCAGCAACTGGGTTGAGGGCAAGAGGATCCCAGGCCACGGCAACCCAACTGAGCACTGGCCCGAACTTATCCTGAATAATTTCCGCACACCGCTTGGTCTCCTCACCGCACATCTTTTCCGCACTTTATTCCCGCCACAGCCAGACATTGAGGGACGGCAGGTCGTAACGCTTCACAACCAGCGTGATTACATCTTCGTGCGCCGTCACCGTTACGTTTTCCGTGAAAAACGGGAAACCGAAAAGGCTGTTGTCGGTGCAGATGGGAAGGAAATTAAGGGGGCGGAAGGTATCCGGACGGGTTTACAAGAACTAGGACCTAGGTTTACCTTGAAGTTGCGCCGTGTTGATAAGGGAATTCAGAGAGCTAGTGGGCAAGAGTGGGAGTGGAAGGGGAAGATGGAGAAGAAGAGAACACTGTTCCAGCTGTGATTGCATTTCATGTGCCTATCTACATTTGCATCGCATGGAGTTTGGTTGCCAAAAGAAGCCGATTTGGGTGGGTCAAATCTCTCTGATTTTATACTTATGTAAATACCACTTTGTACTTGACTGTTTATAGCTCAATCCAACGAGATAAATTATATTGCAATCTAAAAAGTTTAGTACGCACGAGCCAAGTTCTAGATCCCTATAACTTGTGCGGAGTAATAATTGCAATATTTGGATGCATGCATGCGCCATTCAGCCACCCCATCCACAACCCCGGACGCTTAAATTAAGACAGTGAAAAGTCGCTTTTCATCTATGAAAAAAAGAAGAGAAAATAACAATAATGCAAATGGGTATAAGCTGCAACAAACCAACCAAATAAACTCAAATCAAACAGAGCCTGGATTCTCTTTTATCTCATCATCGAGCTGCTTCAACTTCTGAAGCATACCACTCTTGCGCATATTTGGCCTCGAAAATGGTTTGCGTGCTGTTACTGTTTTCATGCGGCAGGCCATCCTCCTGGTGGCTAGTAATTCCATTTTCACCTTCTCACAGAGGTCACGGACGCCGTCTTCCGTCCAGTTCCCCGTCATGGTAAGCTGTCTCATACTGTACGCCTCTAAGCCTTCAAGGAGTGCAATCAGAGCCATTTTTCCTAGAGTCTTTTCGCGGGGTCCTTCGGGCCACAACCCCACTGGGATCGTGCGCTCTATTATGCGGACATCACTAAACCCCGCCTTGGTGAGGACGTCAGGAACCAGATGGCACAAGTCACGAGGGTGTCCTGAGGCCTCAGCGGCGGAGCGCATAGCAGACGCATATATGCCAAGATAAGAGTCACCCGAGTCCGGGAAGGTAATTGAATCCGCTGCTGGATCTGCGTCAGTGATTTCGATATACCCACCTGGGGTGAGATGGCGAAAGGCCTGTTTATATATGGAGGCCCAGTCGGAGAAGGCCCCTGCTAGGCCGCGGAGATGGATCAGGTCGAATGGCTCGTGGTATGTCCATTCGTCTCGTGCGTCGTCAAGCTGGAAGCTCACGTTTGGAAGGTCGATGGTGCTACCGAGGCCGCCATCAAATACACCGATGTCGGTTGCGATAATCGTGGCACCAGGGTAGGCAGCGCTCATTTCAATGGCCCAGTCGCCTGGCCCTGTGCCAATGTCTAGGATCCGGGCTGTCTTCTTGGCGAGGGGCACGTTTATGAGGTTTCCATCGAGTAGAATGAGACACACTTGGTGGGTGATATTTAAACGGGTTTGTTCGGCCTCGTCATTAGGCATGAAGTATGTATCATTGCAATACCGACGGCCATTCTCCAGCACATACTCTATGTTTTGGGCTTCGAAGGATTTTGTGGATTTTCTAGTGCTGTTAGTTTAGAACAAGATATGCAATAGAGGGGCAGAAAGAAAACCGGAGCTGTTGCTCACATTGAGACTTCATCGGAGTCTGTATCGGAGTTCATCTCAGGGTCTTCGTCCACCCAGCGACGCTTTCCAGCTGCTTTGGCACTGCCTGTCCCGACTGATTCAGGCATACTTTCTGAAATCGCTGCCTCGTCCATGACATGACGAATCCCAACTAGTGGCCATGTAAATTCTTAAACTCGGGCGATGAGAAAGGGCGGAGCGACAGAGGGAATGTACGAGAGTCAGGCATGGGCGGGGAAACTCGAACAAATAGCAATCATTGCGCAGCGCAGGAAAATGGGCTTGTGAAGGTCGAGTACTTCAGAGTCAAATGCGAGTAGACATGGACGAGGAGCGAGGGAGCAAAAGTAATAATAAGATGTGAAACAGGCTGGCCCGTCAACTGGGAACCGGATGTTTCGAGGACATGCACGGTCCCAGGGGAAGCCCAAGATTAATAAACGGACAATTGTTTAGTTTCGTTTAACTCGAACTCAATAATGGGCGTGCGAGTTGTCATTGTCACTACGAATTAATATTAATCAATATTTATGGCAGCCATTGGTTCAGCCTGGGTTAGGCCTGGCGGAAACGAATCCACCGACTCTTTAGTACTTTGTGATTGTCACGCCTCCCTCCAAGTTGTACGCGGCGAGGCTCTCGAACGCCTGCGGACAAACGAGTTTCAGCCTTCCCCACTTCCCAAACTCTTGGGATTCATGGGCACTGGCACCCGGCGCTCACGGACACAGCGGCCTGCGGTACTTTTCCCTCCAGGCCCCCAGGGCGACGTTGGCGGTGGGATCGCAAGCTCGGACTTCTATCCACATCCACCGAACACCGCATCAAGGGTGTCTTACGACAGACGGAAGTCTCGACTGACAAGCCTCCGAATCACAAATGTCGATCTCCATCATATCATAGCACCGGATGATATGACAGCGCGTCAATGCGCCGCCCGTCTGGGTCTCTCGGCCGTCGGCCCAGGACTCAGGCACCCATTTGCATCACCTCAGGCGCAACGATCACATTCCACACCTATCATCGCCACCTCCAACAGCTGCAGCAGTTGGAGCCGAAACAGACCGTGCAGCAATCGAAGACCGTCACACGTTATGGCTTCAGCCGTCTTGCATCGCAAGCTTCGCAGCATCTCGGGCCACCAACCCCAGACAGCCGAGTCCTTCCATGATAGGCAGGAGCAGCACCAAGAAACCGGGCCAGCTTCCAGCCAAGCAGGCTAGCGGTGAATAACAACCCTTTCAGATGCTTCGAAACCGTCTCACGTAGCCCCGCACGACTGGGATGGACTCGATGGAGAGAGGATGGTTTCCGAGAAGAGTAGGGAGCGACACGCGGACGGGCTATCGGTCCTCTCCGGATGATTCAACGACCCAGTGCAGTGGGAAGGGACTGGGGAAAACAAGGCCTTTATCCCAATCAGACCAAAAGCTTGACGATGTGCTGTTCGAGTCTGACGGGATTTGAAATAGCACCTGACTCCGTGTCGACTCTCGAGTCTCGACTGTCGACTGTCAATACCGCCCCATGCCCGACCGGAGGTTTGGGCTCCATCATCGCTCAAATCGGTTCCTGACCCAAGAGACGGGGGATCAGTCCCTTCCTCTCTTTGAAGAACTCGATCCTGAGAAATTGGTACAAGCCAAAATAAGCTCGGCTGCGATTTGGAATTGTTCAAGTAAATAAAAATAAAAATGAAAATGAAAAAAAGTTTCCGTGATGACTCTCCACACTCCCAGCGAACCTGACGATCTCCCGCCGCAGCATTCCGCTGGAACAAACTCTCAAGATTTGTCAAAAGCTTCACTTTCGGAGACTCTTCAGGCTCAACCGACTCCACTTGTCTTCATAGTCGCTCGAGCCCATCACAGACCAATTCAGTGACTATTCATCATTAACAAAATGAGTCATCGGCCCCTCCACTCCCTCTTCATTGCTTCAATCGGGAACCCAGGCCGTTACCGCGACACTCGTCACAGTGCCGGTCACCTTCTCCTCGACGCCATAACCCCCCTCCTCCGGACCCAGCTCCCGCCGAGATACAAAACATGGTACAGTCCGTCGCTAATGAACGCTTCGGGCAAGAAGCTTGTCAACGAACTTGACGCGTTCAAGCGAATCAACCACCCAGACACGACCGCGAGCGGCTTAACACTCGTTATCCTCCACGACGAACTCGAAAAGCCCCTTGGCAAGGTAGTCGTGAAGCGCGGGGGCCCAGAAAACTTGAGTCTGCGCGGGCATAATGGATTAAAGGATGTTTTTAAATGGTTGGAGAAGAAGAAGATGTATCCGCACGATCCAGCGCTATCTATCTTGCGCATTGGAGTCGGCATCGGGAGGCCGGAGAGTCGAAATCCAGACGACGTCGCGAAATACGTTCTTACGCCAATGGAGGGCAAAGAGCTGGATGCTATAAAGAGGGCTGCAGGTTTTGCGATGGATGTTTTGGTTGAGGAGGCTGGATCAGGTACGGGGGGGGAACCCAGAGCCTGAGCCTACTCGGTGAAGCACCAACTGAATCTTTTATAGTATAATATAAGTGTAGATTATGGCATATAGATGGACAGATAGATGATACCCGAGCAATTGCATCGTTTGAACTTCTCCCAAAGCGACCCGTTACGAACTCATCAAGATTACAATGAAAAGGATGATAATGGATATATCAACATGCAAATGTATTACGGTCCAAACCCGGTAAACGTTCCCGAAAAAAAAAACGAGATCAAACAGTACCCGCTATGCTCAAATCCCGAATCTCCTGTAGAACTTCCTCAACCCTGTTATCCAGATCGCCGCGCGCGTACTGGTCTCTCGTCTCCGCGTCAAGATACTGTTGCACTTGAGCCATGCGAGAGTATGCTTCCGCACAAAAGCGCAACTGGATCTTCACCAAGGCTTCGAAGCTTGGGTCAAGGTATGGGACTCGTAGATCGATAAGTTGTGGAAGTTCCGTGAACAATTGCTCGTTCAGCTGCTCATATGCCTGTTTGGCCATCTCCAATTCGCGCTCGGTGCGGGGCAGTTTTGTAGCATCCTTGTCGGGCTTCTCGACCAGTCGCTTCACCTTGGCCCTCATAGCGTCATAGTCAAGCAGCTTGTGGTTTCTCTTTTTAATGCACTCGTTCACATCGGGAAAGTAGGCACAGAAGCGGGAAATGGGTTCGAGAACAGTTGACCTAGCGCATGTCAGTATGAGACACAAAAACACCAGGTGTATCACTAAAGGGGCTCAGTACCTGTACGGTCCGTCCAAGGCTTTAATTGTCTCGGCGTCGAGATCCTCAACAGCCTGTTTATAGCTCCTACTCACACCGTCATTGGCCCCGGCGTCGCCGTAGAATGCGTCTATCGTCTCTGCAATCCGCATCTGTGAAGCCGTCATCGCTGTTCGAAAAGCGAATAATCAGCGCACCATCCAATGTAAACATTATCAGACAATTGGCATACCTCGCAGAGAGTCCAGATAGCCCTTGGCTTCCTTCTGTAAGCGATTCGCAGCAGCCTCCATGGTCCGGTATCGTCTGTAAGAAAACCAATTAGCCCCAGGCGGCTAAAACCGTATACTCGGACTCCTATACCGTTCTTCAATCTCATAATCACGATCGTTCGTCCTCTCTACATGCCCTATACGTGTAGAATAGTAGGATCAGCATCTGCCGCAGTTTCGGTTTCCAATATTCAATCCAGCTGATATCGGTCCACCACTGGGGTCATCGCGGTTGCGCGGTAAGGTTTGTCGTAGGCATACCCGTCTTCATCATAACCTGCGTCGTAGCGCGGTTCACATTCTTTTTAAATCCTACAGAGAATGTTCATGTTAGTGTATCTCAAAACAGAGTCTCTAGGCCGTCGGTTGGATGCGCACCTGCCCAAGACATGATGGACACTAATCGGTCGCGTTATCGGTTCCTGCGAGCAAGAGTAGAGTCAATCGTAGTTGATTCCGATCTGAGTCGCAGTAGGTAATTTGATGTGCTTCAATCGAGTCGTCGGTTTTGGTGTCGAGCGAACATGGGCCTGGAAAGGAGGGAGGGGAATCAAGATTGAAGCCTAATGCGGGACTGATGATGATGTTCTTCCTTGTTCTTGGGGTGGCTGTGTGTGGCTGTGTATTTTGATTACAACTTGTATGAAACCGAAAAATACAGCCGCCCTACACAGTATACTGGAGTGGGATGTACACGTTGTGCTAGTTCCTTCAGGATGGCAAAATCGATAAGGCCCTCATTGTATTATCACTCCAGTGAGGCTACGAGTACGTAGTGCTTGGTTTGTTTTTATTATTACAGCACAATCACCTAGTAAGTCCATACTGTCCGAGCAATACCAACCTCTGTTGTTTCCAGTCCGTTTTGCATACCTTATACCTTCTTACTCCAGGCCTCATCTTTTTGTTTTCTAGTACTATATAGTACTCCTTATAAACAGCCAATTAACCAAAGTAGTGCAGAAGTTGTAGTCTTTTATTACTGTAAATAACTGTTTATAAATGTTGCAGTCATTGGATGCGAGCTAACTAGTGAGCACATTGTAGTGATCTATACTCAACAAAAGCGCGGCATTTGGAGGTGGATCACTCCGACGAAATATATATTCTACAGTGGGAGATTGGTTAATTACTTAGTATTCTACAGGATTTCTTTTTTGTAGATGGAGTCGGATTGCAATATGAACAAAGCAACAGAGCCTACTAGCACCGTCGGCTAGCTTCATAAGGTGCCCCAGGGACATTTTGAAATGGCCCATGACATGCAGCAAGCATCCAATCTATAGACGAAGATGATCCAAAGCCAGAAAATTGTTGCGTTGTTACATGATAATAATTAGGTTATTACCCTGGTCCTTAACCTACACAGTGGTCACCTGAGGTAGTCCAGCAGCAACAACATACATTAGATCCACAGGCCTAATATGAGCGACAGAAAGGTGAGAGAGGTAGCATCAAGTATTGACAATCTACATGCTTCAAAGTGAGCAAACACACCAAATTTGCGTGGCAATCCGGCGCAAAAAGGCAAGTTGACAGCCTCTGTAGCCGGGACCTCACAGCTACAAGCCCACGCCTCGTCGAGATACTGGACAATCAATATACGTCTGTCATAGCCTGGAATGCTTTTCTTCTTCTAATCATATAGGGAGCAACGTGTCCACCACCGAATACTACCATTGACTGATGGTGTGGGCATGGTGCCGTGCCACATATCAAGATGTCCCAGTAACAAACGACCAGAGTTTTCTTCAACGTACCAGCGCAGATCTAGCAAATGGGCATGCAAGATTATCTCCGCGGTTCATTTCCATGGTGCCTCTGCTGTCGCTCATTCCTGGCCCTTTCACAAGAACGGCGGGTTTGTAGGCCAACTAGACAGAAGCATAAGCCAAGTGATGCAAATGATGAAGGCTCCAATGATAGCAAGATTAGTGATGACCTTGAACTCCACGCTTCAGAGACAAATCAACCTCGTCAAAACAATATACCCAGATCGAACAAACAGAAGCGTGTCGGTTGGCCTCGGGGTAGTTCTGACGTCAAAGTAAGCCATCCCCTCATTGCTGCATGCTGCGCCATCCCCCAAGACCAGGACTCGAAGTCAAAAGCCGACGGATCGACAAAGACGAAGTCATACAAAAGTATATACTACCGGTATGTGGCTGTGTATTTACAAAACATGACATATTTACCAGTACAGCCCTATGAAACAGCGGGTACAGATTACACTAGTTTGTTGGTCATACCGTTTCCTTGCAGTTGCCAGAACTGGCTTCAAATCGAACGCAAGCTGCAAAACCCGCAGTATCACATGACGGCCTTTGTTGCTCAGCAGAAAGCTGGAACAAGTGACCTGCAGGCTGTGCCAGAGCCGGCTAACAACGACTTGTGTTCCCCCAGACTCGTGGTGGACGATCGACAACAACTGCCGTCTCGGGAGCAGGAACCGTTAAGTTTCGAGGCTGTTCATTGCAGGTAACATTCGAGATGAACCACGAGGGAAGCAATATCAAATTTCGCCGAAACATCGCCCTATTCCTCATCAGCACTCTCAACTTTGGATCCTAGTATCCCTTGCCAGCAATATCAGTCACCATGAGTACAACGGGGTCTCGGCGGAGGCTAGACCTCCTTATTCAGGACCAGCGCACCATTCAAAAATGGCCAACGCTCCCGTTGAGAACGCAAGGCCCAATCGGGACCCCGACCCGGTGTAGTTATTTGGCAAGTACTGTACAGAGTCCCACGGCCCCATGCGTTGTAACGCCGTGTGATTGCTGTATCGCAGCAGAATTCCAGAAAACTGTGCTGCCTGCTCTTGCAAAGCTCCACCGACCTCTCCAGGTAGACATCCAGCCTCGAGGAGCCGAACTGTTATTGATTCCTTCCTCTGAAGGGAGTGTGCGGAATCTGTGGGTTGCTAGCCCCTTTCAACCGCAAAGTTGCATCAGCTTTGAACATGGATAAACCCCCAGTCTAATTGGGCTAGTTACATGCTAGGGACTAAGTGCAGTGAACGCAACCGCCAGGCATACCTTCTCCTCCATGGAATCAATCCTCTTGTTGATTTGTCCGAGCCCACTCCGCCCGGGATCGAGGTTAAGGTGGTACCAGCCACGATCCCCTGGGGACAAAATACGGCGTGGCCGATGTGGTATGGATTGGAATAAATCAGGTTATACAAATTCTACTTGGCACTGACTAACAGCATGAATTACCCAGCCCCTTCATTCAACAGTCCCACTATTAACCCACAGCAGTATTTTGCAGCTGATCTAGGTCCTTGGCCATCACAGACCACGGCGTTGTGGGCAAACTTGGTTATCGAGTTGCATGGCCTCGATTCTTTAACACAGAGTCCCTTCTCGGCATTCTCTCTGGTTGGGAATGCATGCAAGGTGCATGCCATCTTTTATGGAAGTGTTCCAGAAATACCTGGACAAAGCAAGGGGTCTAGGCAATCCAATGTCGCATGCTTAAGCCGAGAGCACGGCAAAATAACCAATAGTGAAACACGATCAACTGCCCCGGATCAACGTGCAGAAACCGACAAGACAACCCTATCACCCGAGCGCTCCCAGGAGATTAGAACTGGCTAGGCTCTCGACACTTCGTGTATCTGACCATTGATTTATGCATGTCAGCGTATTCCCTACAGGGGCGGGATTCACTCGTGACCGCCAAGTATGTTTTCACATTCTGTGTACTACTGGTACAGATCTAACATGGCAGCCTGCAACAGTTCCATTAGAGGACTCCAGCAAGGGGATGGGCAAGGGTGTCGTAAAAGATCTCGGCCCTTGGAGCAAAATTATGGTTTTCTGTGCCTGGGGCTCCCGGCCGGTATACCTTGAGACCGTAGAATAAACTATATGTAACGGATTTGAGTTGGCATGAAAGAGTTTAACCCATGTGAACATTTCTGTTAAAACTCTCGGTATCCTTAAATGAGACAAAAGACGAAAGTCAAAAAGTAAATTCAGACTTCACGCGCAATGTAGCCCTACTTAGTATCAGTACTCGCAACATCATATCGCTGTAAGTAGCTTTAGTTAACAAGTAACACCTAGCTAAGTACCTATGTCGCACCTTGTCTGCATAAACTCACATGCAAGGATCTACACACTGCATACTGCTCCCAGAGAAAGGCAAATGAATATGGAGTTCTCCCATCTTTAATTATGCGGTAAGCCCGTAGCGTCTTGGGGGGCGGGTAATCTAGGAAAGTATGGAGATGGAAATGTATACCGTCAATTTAATAGTATACGGTGTAGATACAGCAGAGTACAGGCTAAAAGGGAAGTGGACCGAAGCTACCAACAATCCCTGTCGCACAGTTTGGGTGGGTTGGAATGAAGTCATCGGGGAAAAGCTCGCTGGTTTCTAATAACTAATGCCTAGACTAACTACATAATACCCAAGACTAAGATTTGATTCCAATCTCTCGTCCGCGGTCCGGATTAAGCATGGATGTGGGCTATGATGTAATGCGTTGCCTTTGGTGGTCACATGATGTATGCATTCGTCGACTGCGTTGCGCGGTTACGTCTTGGGTCGAGAATAACTACGTAGTCAGTTAACTAGTTAATGATTATCAATATTACTAAGAATGTCTTTTGAACAACAAAGGATTTGCTGGTTTCACAATGTCAAATGGACTCGCCATTCCTCTGTATCTGAGACAGAGACATAATGCCATAGTATATAGTAGGTAAAGGGTGCATAATAGTGTTACAGTTTGACCCCAAGTGAAATATCCCCGGGCCACCATGAGCTGCAAAAAACGACCAGCGCAATCTTGAAAGAAATGCCAATAAGACGGGACTTGTGGTTAAAAAAAAATGGTTCCAAAGCAAAATAAAAATAAAAGGCCAGAGGGTGGTCTTGCAGATAGGCCTGTAAGTAGGGCGTGGGAAGGTGAGGGAAATGAAATAGAAGACGTAGAGGCCGTTAATATGAAGTATATATGTTTGGACTGGAACCATAGGTCTAGTCAAAAAGTCATGATCTTCGTTGCATTAACATGAGAACGTGACGCCAGACTAAGCCCGTAAACTAGGTAGGAGAGGTGAAAAAGACATGCACTGGCATAACGGTAGGAAATCTCAAAAAAAAAAAAAAAAAGGCCCTCCTTCTATTTAGTGTAAAGAAGGACTCAACCTCCCACCAGGAAAGGAAAGGGATTAACACATAACCGCCCGTTTCTATTTGAGAAAGAGGAGGTAGGTAGACAGGAATAAAGCAACCACAAGGGACCCATCGACCGGATGAGCATCAAACAAAACCAGTCCAATGAACCCTTCCGGAGACGATACCTGCCATTAGGGATATGATGCAAGACATCAGAAGCCTTCCTCACCGGCTTGGCACAGCCTGATCTCGCGAACCCATTCGGATTTCAAGATCTGGGATGAGTTGATGCGACGAGATGGGTTCGGATCGAGGATAGAGTAAACAACATTGCGGCAGCGTGCCTAAAAGAAATAAAGATTAGCTTGAGACTTTTGACTTGGTTCATAAGCCACGCCTTACCCTATGCAACGTCTCGATAGGTGCATAACCATCCTCATGCTTGCGGCCCTCCAAGTACCGTTTATAAAAGTCGTCCTCGTCCTTGCGAGCTAGCTTCCACAGGTGCCGTCCTGTCCTCATAGCCATGTAGATGACACCACACGCCCAAATATCAACAGCCCTGGGGTCGAACTCTCTTTCGACATACTCTTCGGGTGCAATGTAAGGCGCAGATCCACAGAGCCCGGCCGTCATATGTGCTTCTTTTTCCCATGCCATACGGAAGCACTCACCATTTCCGAAATCTGTGATCTTAAGGGCGCCGTGAGTAGTCAAAAGAAGGTTTTCGGGCTTGAGGTCACGGTGAGCGACACCCATCTCGTGCATATACTCAACGCCACGCATAAGTTGTTTGAATAGACAATCAGCCTCGGCAACCTCTAGTTTTCCTGCAGCCAGCACAAGAGTATAGAGATCACCGCCAGCACAGTATTCCATAACTTCGCAGTAGTCGCCCTTAGCATCCTGTAGAAGGTCGAGAGTGTGGATGATATTAGGGTGTCGAAGAGATGAGGAAATACAGAACTCTGAAGTTAGACGTTTTTGATACTTCTTGCTTGTTTCTTGTGGACGACGACGAAATTCTTTGACGGCGTATAGCTGCTCGCTCTTCGAGTCCTTCGGATCGACCTTGTGAGATATTCTGACAATGCCGAATGCACCACGTCCGACGATCTCCTGGCATTTACCGTACTTATCGACAAGCGAGGCGGTGGCGTTAGGACCGCCTTTCTTGTCGGCAGCCAACTTGTCCCGCTCGCTTTTGAACTGATCAATCCAAGTTGACATTAGAGATAATTGCTGGTCCTCGGCATGGTCGTCCTTCTTCCGACCACCGAGCATATCGCGGAGGAGGTCGGTCAACTTCTCCTGTCGTCGAGTGCTCTTCAAGTGGTGGCAATGGGAGTTATCAGGGAGGGACTCGAAGCGCTTCTGTCCGGTCGATCCTTCCTTTTGATCTTTGCCACCGGTGGCTTTCGTCTTCTTTTCACTCGCGTCTTTCGTGGAAGTTTGTCGTGATGGGGCTCTAGATGGGGGTTTCGATGAAGGTCTTGATGATGGCCTGGACTGCTTGCCAGTGCCGTTGACGGCGGGCTTTCCGCCATCAGAACTGCTATCTGATAGCTCGCGCAAGGAGTCTTGTTCTCTCGGCGTAGACCTTCCGGTGTTACCAGCAAACATGCGAGATATACGATTCGCCATGGTTTGCTTGGGAGGTTTCACTGAATGGGGAATCACGGCGTGTGCCGCGTCCCCATTCACGGCAGACAAATTCATGCCCGCCAAAGCCTGTGTTACCTGTCGTTCTCCATGGTCGCTAGAAATCTGTGAAGTTGCGGCGGATGAGACTGTGGAGGGTACAGGAGAAGGAGACGGTGGAGTCATGTGCGGTGAGTGTCGAAGTAAAACACGGTAGACAAAGGGTACTGTATTTGCCCCCGTAAAGATAGATTCGGGGAATCGAGCAAAGAGACTCGGAAAGCCTACAGCACAAGGCTGAAAGGCCAAGTAAGACCAAGGTTGAGAAGCTGAAAGTTGAAAGAAGATCGAGGGTAAGGAGGGCGAGAGCGAAATTATACTTGGAAAAAGTGGTACGGCGGTCGTGACCGGTGGGCGAAGCAGCTGCTGGCCTGAGGCTGCATTCACTAGTCTGTGACGGCAGTGAAGTCGGTGGGCTGCACAACCAGAAAAAAAAATTGGAATTTAAAAAAAAAAAATAAAAAAAAAAATTCGAAAAAGAAAAAGGAAAAGGGAAAAAAAGTGCAGGACCACCGTTCAGCCTGGAGCGAGGCACGGAATGCCCAGATGGGACGCTGCTCAAGTGGAGCAGCACAGAAAGTCTTGGCTTCTATAGTCTCTTTGAATGCAAGTTGGCGAGGTCGAGTCAGAAGGATGATGTGGTGCTATTATTATACGAGCCGGGGCAAACTAAGCAAACAGTAGAGTGTATGGGGAGACTGGACGGAGTGGAAGGAAACAATCAAGTTGGAAAAGCGTTCAAGTTGCCTGCTAGGAGAGAAGAGCAGAGGCGAGAAACAGGAGCAGCAGCCGGTACTTGTATAGTTAGCAGAGGGAGCAGCTATGTAACGAGTCGACGGCACTCCCACAGAAAACTGGAGCAGAAGAGGCAGGTTGATTTCGATTTTCGACAGGCTACGACTGTGGGAACCTTTTCATCATCCATTACCCACGCATTACCATTTACCGCCTGCAGCAGGCAAAACTTGACCTGGTTAGGAGGCCGCGGATCCCTAACGAGGGCGAACTGCACGGCCGTGAGGCGTACCGCCTCCCCGTTTGGTTACCAAAGGAATCGGTACCGTACCGAAAGAGCCCGGTATCGTACGGTTACAGCCACAGATCGGGAATTTTACAGCGACAACGGACGCAATTGCCCACCGTGCCACACACGATGATCGACGCAGTATCACTCTACCCGTCAAATGACAATCTGAATCAGCATTATTCAAAAGCATGGCCATCAGCTGCCAGCTACCAGCACTGAGCACAGGTGGTGTGATGATAGCAGCTCTCCGCTTCCTTACTCGACCTCCCCAGAAGTTTGTGGGCTTTGGCGCAACCAGCCACGGTAAAAAGCGCGGTGGGAACTGGAACCTGACGACTCCGGCCAAAAGTGGTGCCCGTCTGTCGATTAATAATATTTGCCCTCATCATGATAACTAATTCGACCAATTTCCAAACGCTTGACAATAATAGTATTTTACGGAGTAGTAATAATAATCAAACCGCTAACACCCCCGTCCGTCTAGCCACAAGTATTCTGGTAGTTAATAAATGAGCAATCATTATTAATACCAAGTGGCGCGGTCGTTTCTTGCTCCGGGAAGCTCCGCAGTTCACTGTCTCCATGAGACGAGCTGTGTGTCCTGTCAGAGGGCTGTGCCTTGGATCCAACTCTGGGTCAACCATGGCTTCCGAGCACCCAGGAATCAACCGGTAAGTCGACTGATGCGCTGTTGATGGGTTATGGGTAGCCGGCGCCAGTCTATCAGAAGAAGAAGCGACTCGAAAACAAGCCGGATGATGGAGGATTGGGAGGGATAATTGATAACAATTACTCAAGAGAGGCAAAGACTTGCTATAGGTTAGTCAACCCTCCGACCTTTCCCATCAAGTCAGGCTGAGGCTGTGCAGGAGTCATTGATTTTATTGATATGTACTGGAGCAATGAGCCGACCCTTCACCCTTGTCCCCGCACATCATCATTTACAAGCGCGGATGGTTTTGCGCGTCCTGATTAGGTGCGGTTCGAATGCCGCTAGTAATAGGAGTCATCTCTCTTGTCGTCTTGTTGAGCGGCAGGCTGTGGCTGTTGGTCGAGAGAACTTTGTGTCAATTGCCAAGATATCGCGTTCAAGACATCTGAGGGGTAGCTGAGTGGGATCAAACAGATGATGGAGGGGAAAGGCCAACTCCTCCGTCGCTTCGACTCGTATAGGGTCTGGGGGATTTGTTACCCCAGCAGATTGGTCGCAGTCTAGCTTTTCTTTTCTTTTCTTTCTTTTTTTTTTTTTTTTAATATTCCTTCTGCATGTAAAAATAAGTCCGAATGCGCGATGTCCTAATGGATTTTGCTGCTATCGTTTAGATCATAGTTCTTCAATTACTTCATAACGGTCAGATCTGCTTCTGCCCGCTCGGATACTCCATCCTGCTATGACTCTGGGAGTCAAAGCTTCTTCAGGTGAGATGATGATCAAAGCATGAGTTCTTTCGACGACGAAAGGCTATGAAGCAGGGGAAACTTTGAGCCATGCACATAACTCCATTGGGGTGAAGTCGAGTATCGGTGTGGGGTTAGCATGTGTCAACGAGACCGATGATGTCGTCCTTATAGCTGTTGACTTTAGTGGTTAATCCGCAGTCTCCCAGTGTTTCAACCCAAACAGGCAGCTGGATGGTAGTAAGTAATACCTAACGGTGTAATCTGGCGCGAACGCTAGGCGAATGTATTGTGACGGCCAGTTTCCGGTGCAATACCACGATTGGAAGGTGGATAGATGGAGTCCGGAGTATGTTCTGCCTCTCGTTTTGTGATGGCACCTCCTGAAGCACCACTCATGGCCCTCTCGAAATCTCCGGCTCCAATTTACGGCTGCGATCGACTCGCAGTCTCCAGAGCAATTCCCCAGACCTCGGCCGTTAGTCCGACCCGCAGAAGCTTGAGGAGGGAGGCACACAAGGCAGCTGGCGGCCACGAAGAAGAAAATGCCATAAAGTCAGCCGTGGAACAACGCCTCGGCCATTGACCACAGATTCATCGTCGTGCATGGTGAATAGGCTCCTAGTTCCGACGCTATAACCCCGTATTATTGTTTGAAAGAATGGGGGATGGTGGTTGTTCCGCACCTGAACATTCCCGAAAGTTGAAACCAAGGTCGATAAGGTCGGGATGGAGCATTTCAGATTAGCACGAGGGATTTTTTCCGACCAATGGCGGCAGGGAGAGATGGAGATCAAAGGAGAAAAGCAAAAAGTGGTTCCAACCAGATGGGTTTAGTTGGAGATTCCCTAGTCTTACTTTATTGACCACGATGCGTGGAGTGGGTCTTCACACAGGATGCTGCAGCAGAGGATGCTGCTGTTGAACAAACATTCGAATGCATTACTATATTATTATTACCTACTCTTCACCATTCACGCTGCATGTCAACGGAGGAGACAGCCACCGAGTCCAGTGCCTGTACTTTTTCCCGGGCTAAGATGGGGTGTCCTGTGCTTGAGGATCCCCACCCTGGTTTTCACTGCATATGCACTCTCGAGAGTGCCATGGGAAGCCAATTGTCGGCTTGGCACATTTAGAGCATTTCCGCTCCTTCGTACAGAGGACACCGTTTATGGAGGGGGTGCTCGAATCATCTGGTAGCGAGAGTCAATGGAGATGGCAGTTTGCATTATTCAGGTTTGTCGCAGGACTCGTGACCGATTACCACAGAGCACAACTTGGGAGTGATGCGTACTACCACACACTGCTGTGTGAGGGGGTTCGACCGCCTCCGATTAACTCAACTCCATCGACGCTTCAAGATCAGGGTTCCAGCATAGGGCGTTGTCCCTTGGTCTGTGGGTTGCAGCAAACTGCAAAGCAGCCAGCTTCATGCACACTCCCTTAAAACGCCATCTAAGGAGCTACTAGGTAGGTAGGTCTTTTTGCCGACCTCCTGTCAGACAAACGAACTGCCCACATAAGCCATTGCTCCATACTGGCGGAGTACTCTCTTCCAACGCCATCATCGTTCTTTCCCAAGTTTATCCGGGTAATGATACTCGAGGCTGACAAGCGGGCCCGTCGCGGAAAGATCCATGTTAGTGACTGCGTGGTTCGACTGACCCGTCGCCGCACTGGCGGCCTTGGTGTCGTTTATCCTGTGTCCTTCCCGACCTGGTAAACGAATGTCCAAGCTCAACTTCAGTGACGAGCATCTTCCCGGATGTCCGATTATCTTACCAGCTAACTGTCATTAATCCCAGGGAGAGAATCGCACTGTCGCGATCGCCGGCGAAGCCATTGGTCCGCCCGGAAGAAATAAACCACGCACTCATCATCAGGTGGGAATCCAAATGTGGGATGGAGATGAGGTGACGAACGCCATGAACAGACGGTGAGCCTTTGCCTTTTTGCCTTTGCGCGAGAAGACTCGGCGGCAAACCCCGGCTGTCGCTCTGTGCGCTGTGCTCAGTGCGCACAGCTTCAGCCTTAGTCCTCACTACAGAGTACGTATTATTTTGCTCTCGAGTCCAAGCTTTGAATATATTTGGGGCCTAAAAGTGGAGGAGAGAATGGAACCACTTTCGACGAATAATACCGGAACAGCCAACAAGATGCCCGTTTCAACAGCCCAAGCTTCGGCTCTGCTCTCGGGCCAAGAATGACCAAGACTCTTCGATGGGGACAATTCAGCAAACACACGGACATCGATTTTCCCATACCTTTCAGCCGAAGGAATAAGCTGCTTATTCGCATTAGGAAACTCAGAAAGTCATCAGTGGAGAGCTGCACGAGCTATCAGAAATCTCTCGACGTCAACCAGCATTTCTTTTCTACCCTGCATGCAGCTGCTCGGTTGCATGGAATTGGCCCGGGTCTCAGATGTATAATGCGCCTGGGATATCAACTTGGTTCTTGGATTCGACTCCTTTGTGTTGGGTCTCCGGCAGAATATTGGGTTCTGTGTTGTCGCTCCTATCTATCTTCTAGCGGGCACCTTATGGGTGTGTGACTACAGTGATACTTTTCTTGGCATTTTTCTCGGTTTTATTGTGGAGTTGTAGTGTATCAATCCCGTTCCGAGCAGATGTTGAACTAGATGTAGGAGATTTCGCTCGCAAAATAATGAGGACTTTTGAGATTTCTGTAGAACATGCCTTATATTTCTCAAATAGACGATGCCATGCCACTCATAAGTTTATTGGTGGTTTGGATAAAAATAGATATTCTTATATATATTTACCAATATTTTGCTAGCACACCACTTTCGATACTATGGTAGGACCAATTCATAAGACACTTTTCATGGATTACCACTCCAGCCGACTCTTGCGCAAATCTCGATCGTTTATCCTCCTACCAATCTCCTGATAGTTGTTCCCACGGATCACCCAACCATCCATGTCATACACTTATGTTGACATAACCCTGACGTTCACCCCCTCACCACCCCATACACCCTAAAGAAATATATACCCGCTATATATATATATTTCACCCCCGACCGCGAATGATAGATCCATCCATCGCAAAGAAAGGCTCTTTATACCACACCATACGACGCTCCGAGCCGAACCAGAAACAAAGCAGACCAGGATGTCCAACCGCGCCGGACGAGCCGCTGAAGACGAGTACGAGGCCGATAACGACGACTACATCCCCATTGAAGAGGACGAGGAGATCGCACCTACCAGCTACGTCTACGAGCCCGGTGATTGGGGATTCACAATGGGAGTGCCCACCCAGCGAGACGAAGCGCGATATGCCGATCCGATGCAGCCTCCGTTTTCGAATACCGATGCGCAGCTAGGTATGTACCCGGATCCAATCCAACTCATCTCTCGATTCTAGATCGACAGGCTAATGGGATACTGAATGATTATAGCCCGTGACGAGAGGGAAGCTGCTGATCGGTCTAATATAATGGGCGGCAAAGGAAGACAGCCTCGTCATGCGAAGCCGCAGGCCGAGTCTTAAGATAGCGCTGGTCTAACCGATGACTTGCCGGGTGGCGCGCTCGAGACACGTGAACATAGGGTACTTAAATTTGGTTATATGTATAACACGAGAAATCGGGATAACGAGGTGCAGGTGTCATGAAAAACTGTTTATCTATGATGTTATAGTTGAACATAATTGTGGACATGTTTGGGATGTTCGTGGATATCTTCAAAGCCTCCTTTTTGGTCACAACGGAGAGCCCTAGAAGTAGGGGAAGCAATGTTATAACGCACAGGGCTCTCGGCCGTGATTGGGACGGCATCTCCTAGTCAGTATTCATTGCTGCCAGCTGCCCGGCATCCCAGACGCCAACGTACTGGATTGTTCCCTGTGCCGATGCTATCGGATGCGCTGTTGTGCGCTGCACTGCCGAATCGGCCTGCGGCGCGTGGGTTCCTTTCTGATCGCCGGAGGCTCAATAGGCCAGAAGCCGAAAGGCTGTTGATACTCCATTTAGGGGTTCGATGCGGGTCGGGTTAGGTGTCAGTTAGGCCATCGGCTCGATATCTACTACCTAAGTTGATTTAGGCGAGGACGCGGGTCTGGACAAGTTAGGACACACATGTCGGATAGGTAGAACCTCGGGTGCTACGTACCACAAATTGCTCCAGTGATTGTTCGAAAAGTTCGTTATTCACACCTTCACCACCGGGGTGTTCAGTGGGTGATAGCGGGTTCTTGACAACTGTTCAAATTAGCCACCACCGCTTCTTGATCTCGAGATACCAGGTCATTTTACCATATTCCACGTATAGGTTGATGTAGATTTGTTGTAACGCAACCCGCATATTTGGGCTCTTGACGTCTGTAAGCATCACGAATTTGATGTTCGTAGGTGTCTCGTAGTAGTGAAGTTTATACTGGCTGGTGCGATACGTAACAAAGCTAGAACAAACAGCGTCAATATTCGGTTGTCTCGAGGGGATCCCGAATCGAAGGTTCTCACTTGTCGTCATCCCCTCCTAGCTTCCGCACCATGTTTCGAAGCGAGAAAACAGTCCCGAAAATCAGCTTCGCATCATCGTCCGTTGTCCGCGTCGACGGGCCGGAGACAGATGTGAGACCATTGGCTACTGTTGGGGTATCGGAGGTAGGTCGCGAGGATTTGCCAACGGCTGAGGTAGGCCGAGGGAGCCAACGCCTTTTGTATATGCACTCAGCTGGGAAGGAGATAGTGTTAGCAGCCGTAGTTAAAGTTGGGGATGCTTGGCTTTTACCATGACGGTCGAAGATGTAAAAGGAATAGACAGTCATCGTGTTCAGGAGTCGACACAAGCGGGAAACCACGTGGCAGCGCCGAATGTCCAATTCAGGGAGACCGACGACTCCCAGCTGGGACGAGCAAATATGTTGTAGTTAGAGGTTGTTCCGATTGAGAGGCGAGATTTGCTGGAGTGATGGAGATGAGGGGACTGGAGCGAATCGGGGCGGTGAACGGCTCTTGTTGACATCCAAGACGCAACTGGGACCACTAGCTGCTTCTTCTCGTGCCTGGCTCTGAATGATAAGTAAAAGTTGGCGTCGAGGTGGAGGAAGAGGTGTCAATTGCACCTGGTATAACGACGATGTTCTAAATATAGGAAGAGACTACTGTTGTCGAAAGAATCAACGTATTATTCGATGGTCAACCATCGTTCAGCTTGTCTTTGATCCCGCTCTCAGCTCCAGCTCCGGCCCCATTCCGACACCTCCCACCGACAGAGATATATTGACTGTGGAGCTCAAGCAGGACCAGCACAGAGCATCCTATTTTGCCTCCTGCTTTTCTCATCTTCGTCCTTGACCCTTCGAGTCCCTGATCGTAAATGCCCAATCTCCCAGACGGCAAGTGGCGTCTTATCTCGATCGCTTTGCCCCTCCACCTCCCCCACATTTCTGACAGGCAGCCAGATTCCAGGATATCCTTTTGCTCGGTCCCTACGGTATTTACCATTCCTGCTGCGAGTCTCTTTCACCGCTAGCCGTCAGTTTTCTGCGGCGCAAATATTCGATGGCCAACGAGGGTTCTAGCTCTCTGCAGCAGAGTGCTAGTCAAGGGCCCGCTGCCGGCTCTGATTCTCAACCTCCCCGACCAACTCCAGCCCGTTATGCGTAAGTTGCTCTTCTATTTCGAGCTTTGGTAACGCCCCGGAGCCAATGCGGGGAATTGTCGATTAGACCCGGAGGCAGAGGTTGCTTACATTACATCCTGCTCTTCAGCTCCACGCCTTCTTTTGAAAGCCCCCGGAGACACCATCGCCGTAACCCGACAGCTCGGCGTCCTGTAAAGGTGGCTTCCCGTTCCAATCTCTTTGCCATTTTCTGTTCAAAACATACATCTTTATTAACCGGGGGCATAGGAAACGCTCAATGCTCGATCGGAGTATACTCTCAGCCAGGATGATGGCACTGCTGAGCACAGAATTAACCAATATGTCATCAAACAAGAGATTGGTCGCGGTTCGTTTGGCGCCGTGCATGTTGCTGTTGATCAGTTTGGAAACGAATATGTGAGATTCTTCAGCTATCCATGGCTTGCTGCGATGCATGTTTAGCTCATAAGCGATTCTCAGGCTGTTAAAGAATTTTCGAAAACTCGTTTAAGGAAGCGCGCGAAATCGCATCTTCTTAGACGCTCCCGGGGCCCAAAGCGCTCTGCTGATGGACTCAATTCCCCACTCCATCGACAGGACGAAGAAAAGCAGAATGCCCTCTATCTTATTAGGGAGGAAATCGCCATCATGAAGAAGTTACACCATAGCAACCTGGTATCGCTAATAGAAGTTTTGGATGATCCGAGCCAGGACTCTTTATATATGGTTATGGAAATGTGCAAAAAAGGTGTGGTCATGAAGGTTGGCCTTGATGAGAGGGCGGACCCTTACGATGACGAGCGTTGTCGCTGTTGGTTTCGTGACCTTATTCTGGGAATCGAATATCTGCATGCACAGGGAATTGTTCATCGCGATATAAAGCCGGATAATTGCCTGGTGACGAGTGAGGATGTCCTCAAAGTTGTTGACTTTGGAGTGTCAGAAATGTTTGAAAAGGATTCGGATATGTTCACGGCCAAGTCTGCTGGGTCTCCTGCCTTCCTACCACCGGAACTGTGCGTTGTTAAACATGGCGATGTTTCAGGAAAGGCAGCAGATATATGGTCCATGGGAGTCACACTGTACTGTCTACGATATGGCAAGCTTCCGTTCGAAGAGCACAGCATTTTCGAATTATACGAAGCTATTAAAAGCGTTCCAGTTGTTTGCGAAGGGGAGCCCGATGAGGCCTTTAGGGATCTAATGTCCAAAATCCTGGAAAAGGAACCCTTGAGAAGGATACAGATGGACGAGTTACGTGTACGTGGCTGTGCTTTATGGCAACATGTTTGTTCCTAACCGAGAATATAGGAACACCCCTGGGTGACAAAGAATGGTATGGACCCTCTTTTGCCCAAGGGCGATAATACGGCGGAAATTGTCGGCCTGCCGACAGAAGAGGAAATGAACTCTGCTATTACAAACAATTTCGTTCATGTTCTGGCTGTGGTATGTACCCAAATAATCCCCATCCAACGTAAAAAAAAAAGACCTAACCAGTTTTCACAGATGAAAGCAGCGAAGAAATTCAAAGGCCTCCTAGGTCCAGCTAGAGCTGAAACACCCATGCACAGCATCCTTGGCCAGGAACATGAAAGTCACTTTGTTGAGCCTCCCATGGAAATGGACCCAGATGAAGGCGTGTCCGTACCCAGTGTGGAACATTTCAACAAGAGCCAAAGCTTGAACACATATAATAGAAGTGCCAGGGAGCGTGATGATGTTATTAAAGGATTTCATCCACGGCGACGGGAGCCTCTCCCGTACCCTCTGCCTGATAATAGTGATCCTATTAGTGGATACGGTGCTATACCGTACAAACTAGCAAGGAAGGACTCCGGTTCGATACGAAGCGTTAAAATAAGGGATGATTCAATAGATGACTTGCCGTCTGTATCTCCAACCGCCCCGCTTTCTCGCGCTAGTTCGACTACAACTAAGCGCAGCATGGAAGGCACACGAGGGCATGCACGAGACCCATTGGAAGAGAACTGCCCTTTCCTGTCTATCGGCCCTTCTACTTTCACTGGTTCGACCACTACGGATACCAAGACTGCTGAAGCACCACCCATGATTCTGGGTTCAGAAGGACTAACAACTACGATACCGTCCGATGAACCGGATTCTATAGTGGAGGATTATTATCCAATGGTAAGCGAATCGCCCGGTGCCGCAGAATTCGATATCTACGAAATAGCCTATCGAAAGGAAGTCGAACGCATCCGGGAACAAGGCGACTCACTGCCGAAGGTGTACCTGACTCGTCGTGTTGACGGAAAAGACGAGTTAAGGAAGCTGGTCAGGGAAACTACCATGAGCGAGCCAGCCATGGGAATAGGAAAAAGAATTACTGTGCCATCAGCCCAGAATTTTGGCTCTGCAGTAAGCATGATCAGAACCCAGCTGGAAGAGCAAAAGAAACAACAAGAACTAGGCCAGGGATCAGCCTCAGCACAAACTCCAGAAATGTCAGATCCATTGGATCTGAGAGCGGGACTCGAAGAACCCGCGATATCGACATCACCCATCGAGGTAACCGCCACGGGCGCCACCACAACTGGCACCGATACACCATGTTCAGAAAACCAGGGAGGTAAACTACGCAGCTTACTTAACCGTGCTAAACGTGCTCGAACCCCTTAACAACGCGAATGGGAATATGGCCTTTTAATTTTATGCAATATAAAGCTATCTAGACGGAAATAACCTCCGCTCGAACCTTACAGGGACGCAGTTCGGTACAGTACTATGCGCGAATACTACTATAATCTGTTATACCTTAGATATAGGTGGTTACTCATTTGATGTTCTACTCTTGTATTCCTGTAGCCACTCACTAGCAGTAGCTCTTAGAGTTTTGATGTATCATAGTGCCTTTGTACCGCTAAATCGCATGACCAAAATGATATCGCCAAGTCCAGTAGTACATACTTTGTCCTACAACTTGCGGCAACACCAACGAAATCGGAGCCTCGAATGCATGGCCAGGAAAATACAAGCGGGTACCAAGCTTTGGTTTTTTTTTTTTTTTGGTGGATAAAAGTCGAAAATAGTTGGCTCTATATATGGCCAGTGGCTGCTATATCGAGGCCTCTCACTAAGCTGACTAGTAGTAAATAAGTACATGTACATGACACATTAAATTCTAAGTACGTGAAGAGATGAAAACAAGGAGGAGCAAAGTTGAGTGGTCAAGAAGACATTGGATCAGAACCAAAAAGAACAACATCATAAGCTGACCCAAAGTGGTAAGAAGGAAAATAGCTATCGTAGCTGAGACCCATGTGCAACGTAATATTCATCAGATTTTCTGTCTGTATCGAACATCTGAACAGGAAATGGAATGCTGAGAGAGCATGCGATTAATACGGCAAATCGCTAGACAGAAGGGATCGTATTCGTCATATCAACGAGTCATGAATTGGGCACATCGAACGAAGAAGGCGGAAAGATGGCTTGGGAGAAAAGAGAGAATTAATATGTCCAGAGAGGAGATTTGTCCACAGCTCTAGTTGCCGGTAGTTCATCAGGACAAATACGCGCGTAAGGCAAGCTAAGCCATACGGCATTAGCCTTGTCTTTCAAAATCCAATTTTTCGGCAAGTAGATCGATTAGAAATGGTCACCAACGTCGGCAACCATAACCTCAGCTGAACCACCCAGTAAGATAAAAGAAAGTTATTAAGTGAGAAAGAAAGCCAAAATAAATGGGAGCAGAGAAATAAAAAGAACGGGCCGAACGACGATGAAAGAATAAATATGGGAGGAAAAGACAGGCCGGTACTCGCGAGAGTATGCGTAATTCGTGAGTTTCTTTCCCTCAGTTTAGTACGTTATTCGTTTTGGTTTTGCAAATCGGCAGGTAGGAGGGCGAATCAATGCTATCTATCGCTAGTAATCGATGGTGTAGCTCATTCATCGTGTCGCATCGAAACAGGGAAAACAAGAGTGCCGTTACTTATTCAATAAAAAGATGTCCATTATTCTGTGCGTTTTTCGGTCGTTGTTGTTAAGGGGACTTGAATGTCTGGTGCATGGGGTTCGTCTGGGTGCCGGGGAGAGGGATGAACGAGACTCCGCCGGCTGCTGTCTGTGAAGGGGAAGCTGTCAGGAGGTAGAGATTCGTAGGGTCGGTCTCCAGAATCTATGCGTGGTATAGCCTCCCTATGGCCGAGTTGCAATTCCTGTGGAGAAGGAAGTGTCTGTCTGATTTCTTGTGGTCGTGGCAGCTCCCGCGATGCCGGGCCCATCTCACGATTGGACATACTTCTCATTCGACCTTCGTCGTTAGGACCAGACATTGGCGCCATTCTTAGTGGAGGGGGTACGTAGCCCATGCCCGGCTGTGGTATGCTTGGAGGTCGATTGCTGGTATAGACAGACCCACTGGCTTCGATACCCGAAGGGCTGGTAGGGCTGGACGAAATCTTTGCTTTATGCGACCCTGACCGGGGGGGCGGATATGTCTCACCGCGGGCTTCAGCAGCTGCTTTGCGCCGCTCCGATTCGGCCTTGCTTGGTCGACCTCGTTTTCGTGGAGGTTCACCGGAGGCCGTGACGCCTCCAGCGCCTGGGGAAAGCACTGTTGATGCGCCACTCTCGCTGCTGTAAGAAGCCGGACCAGTGGCAGGACGAGGCTGAATTGCACGCGGGAGAATAGGTTTGTCTGTTGGGTATAGAGGCCGCTTCCTTACAGTAGTACTCGGATCCAAGTGAGGCCCCTGAGGTGCGGGAGCAGGATGTCGTGGTGGAGGAAGCTGTCCAGCCGCCAGGTTGGCTTGGGGTTGCAATTCAAAAAACATATAATTAAATGCTGTCTGACAAGAATTGAGAGAACGGCCTAGATAGAATATGTTCAGCCGATGTTCGGATATTGAAAGGCAGGTCCTGATAGACCTGCGCATACGGAAAATTGAGGTGAGCTTTTACCTGCAGGAAGAGGAATATCATTCCAACTCGGTTTGATCTTCATATCCTGGATCATTTTGAAGAGTTCGCGCGAGGAGACGCCTGCCTTCTTCAAAATTTCGGTAAATAGGCCATACTAATAATTCGGTAAGCTTAAACCACTTAGTTAAGTAGGCACATCGTGTCCATTCAGACGTCACTATTCAAATGGGATCTGGCACTGGTGCATACCTTCTCATCCTCGGTCCATGGAGTTTCCTGTGAATTCGACATAATCAGAGAACCATGTAAGCCGAAAGTACCTAGCTTCGCTTCTGAGCAGAGGGACGACCTGGTAGATGTAAAGGCCAGGGGAGCTAGGATGGAAAGGCGTCTTTATATCCAGTTTGACAGCAGATATAGAGTGACGCGTCGCGTGGCCGAGACAGTTGAATGAACCGCAGATACAAGAAACGAGTGTAAGCAAAGGATGGAAACTGACGACACGCACAACGGCAGTAGAGCTGAACTAGAGCTAAAGAACAGGCAACAAAACAAGGAACAGGGAGATAATAAAAAAAATAGTATAATAACCACAGAGCCTCCCAAACGGAATGATGCGTCTACACCATGTATCAACACGTGGTAGCTCAAAAAGGAATTGGAAAGTTGGCTGACAGCACAACAAATGAAGACAGAACCCAGCGGCAGAGGTCAGTACAAAGAGTGAACTGCGGAGAAGAGGGGAAGGGGGGCAATTATTATGCAATCGACAGTATACATTGAAGGTCAGGGCGGGGGTCAACAAAAGAAGTGGGAATCATAGAGGGTCGTATAGTCAGATGCTCAGGAAGAAAAGACGGACAGCTATGAAAAATGGGTTGATCGAATGAGGAGAACCGAATGGGTTAAACTGCAGTTACTCCTATGCTTTAGATCAAGGGTATAAAGAAGGGACCAGAAACAACGGTAGGAAAATAACGTTAGTGGATCGTTACCCTGACCTCAAAAGGGACCGCGGAGAATGTCGTTGCTGGAGATCGAATCGCATCAAGATTAAGCACTTTCAACGATGCACATTGCCACCAAACAGACGTAAGAACGAAATGGGAAAGTCAAAGAAGGAATGAGATGGGGCGGGGGTGAGAAGGGAAGGGGGTTCGGAGAACGATAGACGAAAGAGAGACGAGTGACAACCTATCTTTGCCCCAGGAACTTTTTCTCTTGACCAAACGTACTTTTAGTTCGGAATCGCGCAGGCCAGTACTGGGACAGGAACCGCAGGCATGTGTCCGGAGGGCAAGAGGAAAGCTGCAGGGACTGTTGACTGTTTCTTGTTCGCCTCTGCGTTCTCCAAAGTCGCGAGTGAAGGAGCCACGGGGAAAACAAGACAAGACTTCTCGGAGAAGAATAAACAAGAATAAACAAGAAGGAATAAGAAAAGAAAAAGAAAATAAAGTCTGCGGAACCAACCAGGCTAGGGTGGATCAGGCCGTGTTCAACCTAGAAGAGAATAGTGTTTCAAAAACGATGGTTTCAGATGATTCCAAGCGCCCACACGCGTTCTGCAACGAGGATTGAAAGGATGTGGAGGAAAGGCAACCAGCCTTCTCCTATAGAGAAAAGGGGCACGAGGGAACTCTGGATACGCTGAACAAGGATCTGAAAGATTAAGAGGGGCACGAATAAGTAGGGAAAAGGGAAAAAAAAGACTAACAATGCACAGAGTGGGAAGCTGGACGGGGTGGAAGAGCAGGGGGGGACTAGAACAACAGGCTGCGGCTACTGTTGTACTCCCTCACCCCGTAGTCAGAGCGGGTAGAGAAAAAACAAAGATGAGATAAAAGACGAAATAATAATAATAATAATAATAATAGTAATAATTATACAAAATATAAACGCGGGACAAATCTAAATATCAGTAAATCAAACATCATACAAAGACAATTGGAGAAAAAGGAAAGAAGTACTATTGCACCATCAACAGGTGAAGACTGGAGAGCAGGGGAGAAGCCTGCTGTTCGACTCGATGTCGCCTTTTTTTGAGGGGTCACAAGAGTTCCGGTCCCTCACGCAGGAAGCAGCGCGTTACGAATGTATATCATGGACGAAAGACAATTGGTGATAGGTGGACATTGGCGCCCCAGGACGTTGGGTCAACGGAGGGGATAATCGACGTGTTTTGAAAACGAAAGCTGTTTAGGGAGAGCGAGGTTCGGGGTCATCTCCCGGATGGAGGTAGCGCGGGCGATCCAACCCAACGCCAATTCCCTTTTCTGCATGGTTTTATTATTAGCGATCAATTGATGCGCTCCATCTGGACGCAGTCACAGGAGTCGCAGCGACATGCATTGGCCCTATTGAAGATAGCGGGAATGCAACGACAATGACTGGCAGAAAATGGATGGCGGCGGAGGCAGTTGATAACCGCAGGGTGGGGTTGGGGGCTCCGCAATAGGCGCAGGCGAGACCAAAATCCTGAGGGCTGGGAGAGGTCAACAAGAATAATCCAGTAATCAAGTAGGAATACCTAGGGTCGTGTCCTGGCTCTTCTAGCCGCAAGTTATAATTGGCCAGGTATATTCTCAGTTTTGCTGGACGGGAACTTGAGGTAAAATGCGAAGATACTCAGACCCGTCTCATAAGAGGCCAGCGCAATAATAAGGTTAAAAAGAAAACAAGGCAATGAAGCACCTATCAGTGGTCCTGTTTCCTGTGGTCTCTTCTCATCTAGCGAGCTGGATCGCCACCTGCCGAAATTATGATCATATGGCTATCCGGGGCGATAATTTTAGCCTGGAAGAAGGGCCCATAGAAAGGTGGGAGTATTTTTCCAGAAGAGCGCCGCTACACCGACGGAGAGCGTTGTCAGACTCTCAGAAAACTTGTGGTTTTGTACTCCGTTCACCGCAGACTGGCTGGTGAGTCGAGACGTTGAACGAGCCAGCGTCTGGCCAGTGGCCAATGGGTCCGCCTGTGAAAATCTCCTTTGGAAATATTATTAGTCGATTTCTCGTTCAAGGAGATTCGATCGATGATACCCAGTCAATAATATTAATGGTCCATGCACGAGAACCATCGGCATGCAGGAGAGGCGACGCCCCGCCGATTTGAATCAACCGTCCGGGAGTAGCCCGGCAGGATGCTGCTGACGTTGTTCCTAGGTCATCCGCGTGGGTCCCGGACAAAAAAGGGCGGCTTCCAGAAAGAACATGATGATGGAAACGTCCCATACATTCTTACTGGAGATGGTGATACACTGCAGCCAGGGTGGGAGCTGGAGGGGGAGCGAGAGTGAAACCAGAAGGCGAGAGCTCAAAGACTTTGGCAGGCGGGAACAGAAGGATTCAAGGAAGGGATTGGAAGGCCCACTCCCTCAGGTACCCGTCATCGCCGGCACGCTTGTATTGGTCCAGGAACGATGGATCCCAGTGATTGTAATTACAGTCTTAGTATTCTTGACGATTACTGGAATAATAATAATTCTAATGGAATTCTTCCCAAGTCCTCCGTACAACATCCCGATTCTCAAACAAAGTAGATCCAGTTACCAGGATGGAGCTTCTGATCGTCCTCTGTGTCGCATGATGAGACCACGGAATCCAGTTGATTCTGGAAAATTGTGCTGTCCTGGAACGCATCACCATTACCCGATCCAGACGCTGCAGGCTGGAAAGGTATTTTCTTCGACTCTGATCGTAGATTTTGGGCAAGAGCCAATCTGAGCCCACCACGTATTTGATCAATTTGAGATTCCCTCGGCATCTTCATCTCACGTCGGGCCCGTTTGAGTTTCCCCTGATCAACAGCTCGGTCAAGGTTCGAAGTCTGCTCTCGTGTGTTTGAGGCAACACCCGTTCATGCACGAGACTCCATCTGGATTCGCGAGCACTTTGTCTCTGAGCCATCTCAAACAGCGGCCCAGCTAAGAGAAGTGCGTCGTTTCTGGACAATGCCATTCGACGGTGTAACTATAGACAGCCCACCTGGGCGAAGGGGCCTTACTCCGTTCTCACTAACTCGATAATCCCTTCCTAGGTGTTCCGGGCACTGGACAACTGCAACTCACCCGCGCTCATGCAGCGTTCGAAATAATGGGAAGCTCGTGCCCAATCGCTAACCGCCCCAAGCCGCACCAATGCTGGAGAACGGTAGGAAATTTCCCGAGCCGTCATCCGGGCTATCCTTGATCAACCCCCGTCGCGTCTCATCTCACTCTCACTTTCAGTCTATCTTGTGCACATACCCTCCGCTGTAAATTCGCCTCCTCGTATGCCCCCGCTGCAGGGCGGGTTCCCCTGACGATTTGGCATTTTATGGCCTATGACTCTGTCTAATGCGCAGTGGGTCATGAATATGCTGGAGGACACAGGTTTATCCTGAATCCATATTAAGACGATGCACGGTTTTGGCTTTAAGCCCGTGGACTCTTCTCTCAGCAGCCTGCTGCTAATCTACACCGGATGGCAGAACTTTACAACCTAGTTTGCTTTCGCTCTCTCCGTGGACGGCTGAAAATATGACCTCTGGCCGCATTTCTGTTGAAAAACGACGTCAATAGCCATGCTTTGGCATTCTAATGTGATTTGGAAGACGACGTGAAGCAGAGAATTCTCTACTCAGCCTTCTTTTTTTTGGGCAGCCATGGCTTAATCGCTGCTTTCGCGATTATCTTGATATCGGTAATCAATCAAGGGTACTGGCCTGGAGACGAGAACTGGTGCAGCAGCGCTGCATATGCCAGTCCGCACCAGGGACTAAGGGCCGAAAGAGAGACGGTTCGAACTGAGCGAATGCCAACCTCCCTCCCACCATCGTCCGAAGCTGAAGTGTGCATCCCATGTTAATCAGCTCGATCTAGGCGTTGGCAATGCCTCTTCCTTTCTTTTTCTCCTCGAGTCTTGACTGACCGACGTTTCATAACCACCCAGTCTACAGTGAGGGGTGGTGCACTTTAACAGCTGTTCAAATGACAAAGAATAGATAGTTGGACGCTATCCGTGGAAGAATATAGATGCGGAAGGCAAATTTGAAGGAAAATGTATGCAAGAACACTGGAAGATAGAATAGAGTGAATTCCTTATTATCCCTCCTCCATTATTACTGTGTCTTGGCATCCGCAAAAACGTGGACGGAAAGAAGCTCGACAGTTGATTCCTCCAAGTTCTCCCTCCCACTTCAAACTTCTCACCTGCCTACTTCTTTTGTCGCTTCCCCCTCAGACACAGCTCAACTTCCGTTCCTTACACCCCGTTTCTTTTGATTTGCCTTTTTCTTCTGTGTCCAACTCCGAGCTCCGTTTGGACCCTTGTGCGACGCTGTCTCTGGCTCTGATAGTTTTGCGCGCCCCGTCCGTGTCGTCATGTCAACTCATGACAACGCGGACCCTCAGTCAGAATCTGTTGCCGATGGAGTCACAGCGATGAAACTGGAGCCGTCAAATAATCTCTCCGATGCTCCGATTCTCAACGGTGGAGGGGCTGCAATGAAGCCCGACCCCCAAGCCGCGTCGCCAGATCCTGGGATAAAGAGCGAACGAGATACCACATCCCTAGCGAAATCTCGATCCTCCTCCCGCACTCCGCCCAAGAGCGAAAATTCGGAAACAGCTGAAGGGGATCTGAAGGGAGAGAGGGAAGATGATCTGTCCGGTACGGAAAGGGTTGGAGGTGGTATCACCGTCAAATTGGAACCGGGACAACCCCCAAAGTTGACTCGTAACTCCTCACAAAAGGTCATTCCGCGACCACCACGGCTTTTTCTGGATCTGCCCGACAGTACCAAGGAAGCTCAAAAGACATTCGAAGTGATTGAAGCTTGCCAGTATGCCAATAAATACATGGGTTATACGGAACATGCAATGGAGTGTGATTGTGCGGAAGAATGGGGTGAGTTTGCTCTTGTTCTGCTTCGTTTGTTATCTTAGCAGTTTTGATTTTCATGCTGCATTGCCCCTGCCTTTTTCGTCTTTCCTCGCAGAATAAAACTCGATAACTTCTGTTTTCGTGTTGCCGACACTCAAATTATTATTATCTCAAACTCTGTTCTATTTAATCTAACTAAATTGTCTAGATACCACTAGTGCTACGAATCGAGCTTGTGGGGAGGACTCGGACTGCATCAACCGCGCGACAAAGATTGAGTGCATGGGCGACTGCGGCTGTGGACCCGATTGCCAGAACCAACGATTTCAGCGAGGAGAATATGCGCGCGTGGCTGTAATCAAGACCGACAAGAAGGGCTACGGCCTCCGCGCGGAACAGGATCTGCGGCCGCATCAGTTCATTTTCGAGTACGTCGGGGAGGTCATTAATGAAGGTCCGTTCCATCGCCGCATGAGGCAGTATGACGGAGAGGGGATCAAACATTTTTACTTCATGTCCCTCAGCAAGGGCGAATTCGTGGACGCAACTAAGAAGGGAAATCTTGGGCGTTTTTGCAATCACTCTTGCAATCCCAACTGTTATGTCGATAAGTGGGTTGTTGGAGAGAAACTCCGCATGGGCATTTTTGCTGAACGCCATATCCAAGCCGGCGAAGAGCTAGTTTTCAATTACAATGTGGATCGGTATGGGGCAGACCCCCAGCCATGTTACTGCGGTGAACCCAACTGCACGGGATTTATTGGTGGGAAGACTCAGACAGAGCGGGGAACGAAGTTGTCAAATGCGACAATCGAAGCCCTTGGCATTGATGATGCCGATGGGTGGGATACTGCCGTTGCAAAGCGGCCGCGGAAGAAGAAGATGGGCGAAGACGATGAAGAATACGTGGACAGTGTGCAACCCAAATCATTGGATGAGAGTGGGGTTACGAAAGTCATGGCGGCTCTTATGCAGTGCAAGGAGAAGTGGATTGCGGTCAAGCTTCTTGGACGCATTCAACGTTGTGATGATGAACGTGTGCGCAACCGGGTAGTGAAAATGCATGGATATCAGATCCTCAACTCTCAACTCAGCATGTGGAAGGACGATTATAACGTTGTGCTACAAATTTTGGACATCCTGGACAAGTTTCCCCGCCTAACGCGGAATAAAATCATTGATTCGAAAATTGAGTCAACGATTCAACCGCTCACCAGCTGCGGTGATGAAAGAGTCGAGCAAAGGGCGACTGTGCTGTTGCAACTCTGGTCGACCTTGGAAGTCGGTTACCGCATTCCCCGTATGAAGCGGGACCCCAATGCCTCTACGCCGGCTGTCAGTCAGTTTCAGCGACGAGAGAATGTCTCAGACGAGCGGCAGCAACGGTCTAAATCGCGATCTCGATCTCGATCAATCGAGGCTCCTCGCGGGCCAGCAGCGCAAAAACGGGGTGGTGGCCAAGGTCCAAGAAACCCACACCACCATCATGGCCCTCGCCCGTTCCGCCGACGATTCGAACCCCTTCCACAGGGATGGTATGCGGCGGAGTCGAATGGCAGGACATACTACTATTCCGCTCGGGGCGATACTACCTGGACACGACCGACAAAGCCGGCACCTCAACCGCCACCGCCACCGAAAGAGTCGAGAGACAAAGCACTTCAAAATATCATTGACGGTATCATGAACGCAAAGGAGCAGACCCCCAAGGAGAAGAGTGGCACTCCTGCTACCCCTCAGCCATCCAAGCATACACCAGAGAGCAAGGATGGACAAGAAAAGTGGAAGAACTATAGTGAAGAAAAGCAGAAAAAGCTCTACGAAAACACGGTAAGTTAATTTCTGTCTTGGACCAACCGTAGCTAAAACTAATGGGTGTGTAGTTGTTTCCCCACATAAAATATGTCGTTGATAAGTTTAAGCACAAGCTTCCAAAAGATGATCTTAAACGATACGCGAAAGATGTGGGTGCCTTTGTCTCTGGCCATCGTTCAAGTGCTAATAGCCGCTGCAGGTAGCCAAAAAGCTAGTTAACTCAGATTTCAAAAACAATCGAGTTGAGAATCCCACGAAGATCGATGACAAACAACAGAAGAAAGTCAAAAAGTTCTGTAAAGAGTTCTTCGACAAGGCTGTTGCTAAGCATCAGGCCCACGAACAGCGCAAATCCCAGAAAGCTCCAAAAGAACACGGAACGTCTGCGACACCCGCTGGTGGCCAGAGTGATGGCGAGGAAGGAACTCCAGATGTGAAGATGTCAGACGATGAAAGTAGTATGGAAAAGGCCGGGGCTGGTGTTAAACGAAAGAGAGACGCACTTGGCGTCGGTAATGGGGATGCCCTGGACGAGACACCAACTTCGTCAACTAAGCGACATCGGTCGTCAACTCCACCACCTCCTCCGCCTGCCATGGCCCCCAACGATGACGATGACAACGATGACGACTTGAGCATCAAGAGCGATGAGCCTGACGCTGACGCTGACGCTGACGAGGTTGTTCTGGTCGGCAACCCAACACCACCTCCTCCGCCTCCTCCACCTCCGCAAGAAGATGCCGACCCCCCAGACGCAAGTACAGACACGAACAGACACGACTTCGAAGGATACAGCCAAATGAACCGATCTCATCAGACTCATATCGGCATCGAGGGGAATGTATAGAACCCATTTTCAATACCTATCACCCCTTCACACAAATATCCTCTAACTTATTTAATTTCGGCATGTGATGGAATCCAGTACGTCGTTTAGATTACTAGGCTCTTTTCTTTTTCCTTTTCGCTTTTGGAATGGTCATTTATTAGGCATGACCGGGGTCGGTGCAGCATTGCATGGGGTTGAGGCGTTCTCTTTACAATATTCTCAGGCCTGGTTTTGTTTTCTCATATATCATCTTTCGCCCTCGTCATTTACCATAGTAACATTTCTTTTCTTTCTTTTTGCATTTCTCTGTTCCATTGTCACCTTCAATACCCATACCCTGATTTCTATATTGGCTTGTATCTCTATCTACACTACAGCGAGTTGAAAGGGTCCCATGCATTCATACCGCACTCGTTTTTCTACAATAAAAAAGCACTGGGGGAGGCGTCCATGATTGATCTGGGGCTTTTCTTTTATTCATTTTGCATTGTATAAATAACTACCTACTAGTATTAGGGAATAAAGGGAATGCTGGGCTCAACTGATTTAAGGCACACTAGAAAATAAAAAGAAGGGTTTATGTTCTGTCTAATTTTACATCTATCTAGTCCTTTGCTCTGTATTGACCCAGGTCGTATGTTCAAGAATCAACACAATACTGCAAGCCGTATTTGTGAGAGGGATTGGCAAAAATGGGCAGCCACTACAATTAGAGAATAAAGAAAAGATGAACCAGTGAAGTATGTACCTCGCTGCAGTCGAAACCGCAGCCATTGCATTTCTACTCCGTACATACTAAAAGCTATTTACTCCAAAGTCAAAAACACCCCATCCGTTAAGTATGCACGTAACGTATCGTAGCGAAGGGACATGAAAAGGGGAACAGAAAGAAACAGTCAGAGCCGTGAAGTAGTGGTGGTAGGAGGGAAGAGCGGAAAAAGGAACGGGTGATGAAAGAAGAAAGCTTAATAGAAACTTTCCACAATACTCTCCTTATTCGCAGCTCCCTGACCAATACCGCCTGGCCCGTTCTCCCCAAGTCTAAATACACTCTCGATCACGCTCAGCTCTGTAGCAGTTGTGTCCAGACCCGTTACGGCAAGCCAGTCGTTGACAACCAAGCCTGCGCCAACGACGGGACTACCACGATTCACCGAGCCAGCAACGAGGGGGACTTGGAGGAGGGAGGAGAGTTCATCCTGATCACGGACCGAGGTCTTGGGGTGAACGATACCACCCTGGTTTGAGAGTGCCATGTATGACCCTGTCAGGACGTTGTCGGCAATTGTTTGGCGGAATACTTCGACGCCCAGGGTATCAGCGATACTAGTAGTTGTTAGCACACGTTCTCTTGGAGGCCTTCTTTTTCCTGGGGGTAATGTACATTTCTTCCGTCTCACGCTCCAAATCCGGATGAATGAGGGCTACATGGTCGTTACAACAAATGACGTTTCCGAGCGCAGACAGACGCTCTTCTATGCGTTGGACTTTGACTGCATCTGGGAGGGTGTTTCGCAGATGTTGTAGTTCTTGGTCTGTTGTTGTCTGAGGGACGAGGAGACCTTTGCGGTTTCTGCATGCAGGTCGTCAGTACCAGTATATAAGCATATATCATTGGATATGAAGGACAACGCACCCTGCGGTTAAACGACCGATGATACCTGTTCCTGCGATTGTGGCATGACAGATGGGGATGACGTCTTGCAATTCGGCCTCGAATACACTGCATCGCCAGTTAACATCGGGACTGGTCAAAACTGCGGCGAAGAACCGGAGGAATTACCTGTAGAAGTTTTCCGAAGCACCGACGGCCACGAGGGCGTATGAGTTGGTAAGTCGTGAGTAAACACCAATCCTGGTATTCAATTAGCCCTGTTGACCCAAATTGACGATAACAAGGAAACACACTCGTTGGAGTTCTCAAATTGAGCACGGACAGCCATGATTGAGATCTTGTATGCGAGGAACTGAGGGGAAAAGATCGTCTAAGAATGGGAGCGGGGTACGGCGGGAGAGGTGAGAGGGCACTGCAGTGCGTAGGGTGAGGAGGGGATGGAGAGAGAGAAAGAAAGAGGGTAGCTTATAGATATTAGTGAATAAAGATGAGAAATTCACTGCAATATGAAGAAAGAGACGGGGCAGGTAGATATACCAGCGCAGAGACAAGGCTGAATCTCAAAAATAAAAAAAGCAGAAAAGCTCATGCCACACCGCCTGCCTAACTAGTACTGATATGGCGGAGCCCAAGGAGTCATTTATGCAGTCATCTCCCGCTCCGCTGTGACTCATTCTGAGCCACTCTGAGTGTCGTTCCTCTCTCTAAAAAGGTGGTCAAGTCTCTCAATGATAAAGAAAATTAAATATCAGACTATGCAGTACATGATAGCTAGCCTAACCAACGCCGCAGTCCCTGCTAATCCCAGAATCCCAACGTCCAATAAATCTAGTAGAACAGGTGGTAATTAAGTAATTCAATACATCTCAATACGGTGGTCGAGGTGGCGGTGGCGGCGCATAGTATATACCCGGGTGGTGATGGCCGGTCAAGTAGCCTGGTAGAGGAGGCCGTTGGAAGTTGGAGCCTGGTGGAGGAGGGAGCTGCGGAGGTCCACCCCGGGGCGAAAATGGATCAGGGAGGCCAAGAGGCTCACTAATCGGCGGAATCTGCTGTCCCGCAGGAAGGAGCCGCCTCGGTTGGCCTCGGGGCGTGGGCGGAGGCAGCACGAATGGCCGGGGAGGTTCAGGATGTGCATGATGTGGCGGCGGTTGAGGAGGCTGAGGAAGGATGGCGCGATGGGGTGCAAGGCGCGGCGTATGCTGTGAGAGGGCAGGTCGGGGAATCTCAGCGGTAGCGACATCCGCCAGGGCCGTTAATGCTGTAGGTCGGACATCCACAAACGATGAAGGATGATGCTCTTTCACAGCAACACCATCTCGCACTTCAACGATTCCCGTGGCTTCTAACAACAGATTTATGATTTCACTACCAGAAAGTCCGGCAAAAGGGCCCGCGTCTCTTATCTCCTTCATCTGTGGATTAATGTCGTCGCCCAGTTTGGCCCGTTGAACAAAGTCATCCCAGCCCAGTGCAGCACGTTCATAGGACGCAGCCCCAGCTGGATCACGCACGAATGAGGAGTTGAATCCGCGGTATATTTCACGAGTAACAGGCGCCCGCCGTCCGCGTTCGTTTTCTGTTTCAGAGCCGTCGGTCTGCAGAATTTTGTTTTAGAAGGGGTCATATTCATCCACGGAAAGGGACATACCTCAGTGTGCTCATCATCTTCCGCCGCGCGACGGCCCTCGATAAACGTCATGTATTCACCATGACTCGTAAGAAGATGTTCCTCCTGGATATTACGGGCCGAGATCTTTGTGACTTATTAGTCGGTTCTAAGACTGGGGGCCTGCAATACTTACTCGACACCGCTCCTCGATAGCTTCCTTGTTAGCCTGAAAGATCCTGTTCTCCTGTGCTACCTTGAGATCGTATTCTCGTCTCAGAGTATCCTGTTGTTTGCGCAATTGCGCCCCCAACTTCAACATAATGTCTTCATACTCGGGAACGGCTTTATGCGCATTCTTGTCACGAGCCAGGCGTTTCTCAGACTGTGTAGCAAGAACTGCCAATGCTAGTCGCTGGGCCGCAGCTACCCTTCTGAACGCCTTGTCCAATTCGCGCTGGCGGTCCCTCAGCTTTTGAGTAGCTGCACTTGGTGAGGGTGACCGCTCGAACTCTATGTCACTAGAACGATCATTCTGACGCCCAGTGCGCCCAGATCGCGCAGCACGGGTCCCACCACGTCCTCGCCTGTTCACACCAAATCGCGCCGATGTTCTACTGCGAGCTCCCCGACCACGGCCACGAGTACGACCCCCACGGGTTGCCTTTGCAATGGTTGACTCCGTAGCGTTGTCTGGCGTGGTAGAATCTTCAGCCTCTTCAGTGATTTGGCGAGATCCTTCATCCGCTTTCGAAGTTGCGACATCATCGGGTTGAGACAATGTATCTTCTAGTCGGCGCTCATCGCCATTATGCAGTGCCGGCTCAGATGCACGATCCAGCGTGGCATCTTCTAATTTTGGCTTTTTGCTGGGTGAGCTGGAGGTTGACAAAACGGCTCCGCGATCATCTGATTCGAGAGATTTGCGTTTTCGTGACAAAATTGGGCTTGACCTGGTTGAAATCGGCTTTAGGTCTCCTTCGATTTGGGGAGCTCCATACCCTTCTATCTTGTTCGGCTGACCGGAAGACACAGTGCCCTTTGGTGACCCTTCGGCTGGCGGAGTTGGTTCCGTGTCATGGAAAGTGTCAACATCCATCGGATATGGCGCATCAACCGCCTCGGAATTGGCGTCTTCGGCAGACGGAGATTTCACGGCCGAAGTCGAGGGACGACTGCGAGTAGATACGTTGGTCCCTGAGTCGCCAGTTTGCCGATTGCGATTTCTAGTTCTCGTATTGGACGCAACAGAATTCAGTGGGCTGGTTTCAAATGGTTTGGATGCCGCCGAAGTATCTGCGACTCCATTTTCGGTAGGCATTTCATGAGCATTGCTTTTGAGTCTCGTTGACTGCCTCGTACTTCTCGGAGTCTCTTCGGCCACCGAACCCCGTTTGACGCGCTTAGTTCGAGGCGTCTCGGGAGCCGCAGAGGCGAACGGTGTACCGTCATATCGGCTTGAAATTGATTGAGCCGCAGGAGCCGCAGGGGTGGCGGAAGCAGCAGCCCGTGCTCGACTGTTCCGCGTTTCACGAGTGTTGGAGCCAACGCTGGTAGTGGCCGCGGCGGCCGAGGGAGTCGCAGGATTTAGACTTGCTTTACCAGGCCCGTATTTGAGCGTAATAACACGCGACGGACGGTTGTTATCGTGCTTGTTAGTGGTGTTACTGGTATTGTCGTTGGTGTTGTTATTCTGGATGCTAGCACCCCTGCTAGGAGCAGGGTTGGCAATCTTAGCATCATCATTCTGACCGGCACGCGCATCTCGGCTCGAACGCAAATTCCGAGTCACGCGAGTGCTGGGAGAATCATTGCCAGTAGGTTCTACGAAATATTAGCCCTGCAATAATGGTACGAGGTAGAAACTTACCTTTAGGGGTGTTGTGAACGGCGGCTGTATTATTGGCGGATGGGGTGGCTGAGCTGTGAGCAGCATCAGGCCTTCGTTTGACTCCTGCCATCGCGTTCCTCTGGGGTTGTTGTTAGTCTGAATGTGCCCAGGATTGTAGACGAGAGACTCGTAGAGCACGCGGATTGACAGTGACGATGAACTTGGGACTTGTGTGGTGGGATACTAGACAGATGAAGGGAGAGGTTTGGAAGAAAGTGTGACTGAAAGCAGATGAGGCAATGGGGGACGGAGAAACACATCAAGATAGAAAAATGAGAAGAAGCAAGAGAAAAGTGTTACTTGGGAGCAGTGAATAGAATGCAGTGGCTGGAGTACAAGACGCTTGTCGGGTATTCTAGAGGAGCAAACAGCAGGTAGGGAAAAGAGAGCGAAAAAAAAAAAAAGAGCACAAGGAGCGAAGGGAGGAGTAAGTGGGCGTCAATACATTCAGCGGGCATATCCCAATTCTAATGAATGGGTGAATAGTGGATGAACAGCAGGAGGAAGGAGAGATCAAGTGAAATAAAAAAAACAAAGCCAATGGGGAGCACAAGAGAGAGTAAAGGAAAAGGTAAAGCACGGTGCAGGCAGTATGCGGTGCAAGAGAAGCTTGCAAGGCAAATTCGGGGAGGACAGTAAGAAAGCCTTCGGATGGGGAGAGAAAAGGGAGAGGAGCTTACCTAGGCGAGGAAAACAGAGGCGCGACAGAGGCCTGAAAAGATACAAAAGGCGTGGAAGAGGCGGAGATGGAAAGCGATGGATTGATGCGTTGATCGACGACTGGGGAGGATGAGAAGCATGAAGGAAGTAAAAAGCGGGTGAGAGTCGGCCTTAGTCCACTTGGAAGTAGACGGGAGAATCCAAGGCTAACGCTGCTCCGGATGTAGAAACTGGCTGCTCCTGTCAATGCACAGAGCGCCCGGAACAGAGCTCAGGCAGAAACAGCCTGATAGAAGAGAAGTAATAGAGGCAGCAGAACAGAAGACAATCAAACTATCGCCGTCGCGCCGCGTAGCAGATCTCCATCGACTGCGAACAAGGCAGTGTTGTTGATGACAGACAGGGGAAGACAGCAGGGAAGAAGGGATGGGGCGATGGAAAAAAGACCAAGTGGAGACAGGAGGGAAAGAAGCGCGACAGAGCTAATCTGCGGGTGGAAAGCTCATCAATCCAACGGCGCGACAGAGCAAAGATGGGAGAGAAAGGAAGAGAAGACGTGATGATGAGGATAAGTGTAGAAGAGGAAATTTGACTGGGTCCGCAGCCGCAGCGAAGTCTCCAGTCGTTCCGGCGTGTGGCGCGGATCCGACTGCTGCCAACTATAGCTTCCAAAACTATACCGCGCCCAGTCTGTCCATGGCCTCATTACTCTCTATTGTAAAAAACCAGGCTACGTGTATTGTAGGATTATTAATAACACCTTCATCTAGCATTATTGTTTGTATAGCCCTGGTGTTGATCCTGCTATTGTTCACCCGATGATAACACTTTCCTGCCAGCTTCCCAGTTCTTGACAGTTTCTCCCTCCCAGACCGTAGTAATTTCCCTGATCCCAACTTAATTACCCGGTCCCGCTCTCCATGGTTAACACAGGGTGCTGGTTTGGATGATATTCCTTGAGCTTCTGCCTCTTACAGTTATTCATCTTGGTCGAGCATCACTCAAGCAATTGCGGCTGACATGTTCTAAGCGACCCTGTCACTGCTGAGGTCTCCAGAAGACTGGATCGTGCCCCAAGTGCTGACGCTATTAATATAATGGATAAAACCATGTCCAATGGCTTACTATTGCGGTGTCGCGGTGTGTACGGTGAGTCCACCTGTATGCAGAGGAGGCGCACGAATATGACCATGTGAGCGACACCAGCACTTTCACCCCACAATATCAAAGATCTATACAGTTAGAATTTGGGACGTGGGTATTTTCTGATCCCCAGCCTTCGTAAGCCTAACCAGAAGTCGCAAAGAACATTTATGAGAGAGATACGTACCGAGCTTAAATCCATCCGTTTCCGGGATGATACAGCTAAGTAGATTCTTTCAAGACATTTAAAGTCAATGCTTATTTTTCTGGCCTCGTTATCAACACCAATCGAAGCAGTGTATCGCGGGCATGGGACCTTCCACAACAGCTTGAACAGGTTCTTTGCAATGTTTGCTTCCCGTTTAATCTCTTCCTTGCTCATTCCATCAAATAAATCAAAGAAACATCGGGGACTATGGAGGTCATACTCCACATCTCCCCCTTCTTATAATAGCTCCTGCAGGCTAATCAATTGAGAGCTGCTTTGTGAAATACGCTTGAAACTCCCACCAGAAGTGGCTAGCCTCTAAAACATTTAATCTACAGCATCTATTATTGTTGGGAGATTGCTACTCTGGCCTCTCAACAGTAGACCGACTACTTTGCCGCAAGTGACGTGACGAGGTCTGCCCAATATCAGGAACTTTTGCTACGGGCAGTGTGATGCGAAGCTGGATAGGTCCAGGGTCAGCAAAGGGCTTGCCGATATGTCTCGAGAACACCAGGTGATCTTGATGAAATGGATCATAAAGTTGTTATATATAGTATTTTTCTCCGATTTATCAAAGGCGATGTTGAGGTTCTGTGTAGGCTGCTAAGGCATCTGAGACGGATCTAGAAGAAGCGGTGATGTGTGGCGACTGTAGAGGGAAGTTTCTGGATTTCGACTATGGTGAGTGCGTTTGAATCGTGTTTCACCGATTGCTAGCTATGACCAGCTTGTGCTTGGTCAATTATAAATACTAGTAGAGTACTGGTGCCAGTGGTGTAGTTACTATACACCGGCGGTAACTAACTATGTATGGTAAGTTACTTACCTAAACATACCTTGTCAGAGCCACATTTTATACTTATTTTCACGGCAGCTCCATCCACATCTCAGCACAATAAACACTACCTATACCACCACCTCATCAAACTCAATTACCAATTCTGAATCAAGACGAGAAAAGAGAGAACAAAATGCCAATCCGACCGCCCACAAAATCCGACTTCCCGTCCTCTCTAACATTCACCCTCACCCCGCAACCACCATCACCTCAATCCCAATCCCAATCTCGCCCACCACCAAACATCCTCCTCCTCCTCCACGGCCTCGGCGATACCCACACCCCTTTCACAAACCTCGGAACCTCGCTCGCGCTTCCCGAAACAACAGTCCTCACAATCCAAGCGCCCAACCCACTCCCCCTCGACATCCCAGGCTTTCACTGGGGCGACGATATAAACTTCGATTCGCGCACGGGCGCGCTAGACATGGACGCGGGGTTTGCGAAGACGACAAAACTCCTCGTTGAAAGCGTCATAAAGTCCGTGCTTGTTGGAAAATGTGGATATAAGCTGCGTGAGATTATGGTGCTGGGATTTGGACAGGGCGGCATGGCGGGTCTCATTGCCGCGGAGAAGATATTTGCGGAGGGCGTAGGTAATGGGTCTGGTTCTGAAGAAGGAGGAGGGGGAGAAATGAGGGAATTGGCCGGGGTTATCTCTATAGGTGCAGCGTATCCGCTTTCGCTGGCTGGGAAAAAGAGTACTACTACTGGCAGTGACCAAGGGAAGAGCCGGACGCCTGTTTTGGTGGTTGCGGGCCGGGACTCGGAGGTTGTGACGGAATCTGCGATGAAGAGGACGAAGGATGTCTTCCAATTTGTGGAGATGCATGAATATAGGAGGCGTGGGGATACGATGCCGCGGAGTCGGGATGAGATGCTTCCCATAATGCGGTTCTTTGGGAGAAGGTTACGCAGTTGGCAGGGTGTTCCGGAGGGGAGCGTCGAGCTTTCTTAAGGGGGGGGGGGGGGGAAGTTTATGGAGTGATGGTTACAGTGATTGAATTGGGATATGGTACATGTTTCTTGGTATTAGTCTAGTGTACGTTGTCGAGCGCTTCCCGGGCCTTTGTGATGGCTCTTCGGGCTTCATGTGCCGTTGCGGGAAGCTGGACCCGTCCGCCTTCGTGCACGGTTTTGCGCAGTTGCTCTTCTGTCTTGAGAAGAGCGGTTCGGCCGTTGTCGCGCACTTCTTCTTCCCAGAATGTCCGTGCCGCTTCCCATTTCCGCTGTTGCCGGCGCAGCGAGTATATCAGCCCGACGGCTGCGAAGGTGCAGGTTTCGTATACCGAGGCTGTTGGTAGCGAAATGTAGGTCAGTAGGGAGAGAGCAGAGGTCAGTGATGTCGTCGATACGCTGAAGAGCACCAGGCGTTGCGCCATTGCCTGAAGCGATGGCACCGTGGTGTTGAGTAGATGCGCGCGGCTCTTGGTGATTTGCGTGGGCCATGGCATTTGCTCTTCTTTCGGGGGCTCCACGACAGCCACAGAGACGTCTCCGCTCTTGCTCTCAACCACTCCCTCCGCGGGAGCCTTGATGTCTAACGACTCTTGCGCTGTCGGTTCCTGCAGGCCAGCCTGCGCGAGTTGACCAGCGGTCCATATCACCTCCTTTTCGGCGCGACGCAAGTACTTCTTCTCTAGAATCTCGGAGGTAATCATGCTCACGTCATCGACGCGCCAGAATAGCTTCCACCATGCCAAACCACGCCATTTCTTCGTTGCGAACCCTTCCTCAAGCGCGCCACGCAGTTCCGTGTGTCCCTTCTCAGCCCACGCGGAAACAGTTTGATCAAGGTCTGCTCGAACATCTTCAGAAACAGAGGCCTCTCCTTGTTCCCGGACTCTCTTATTTTCTTGTGCCACAACACCTTGCTCTGCAGCATCAACCAGGGAGCTTATAAGTGATCTCAAAGACGGAACTAGAGTCCCTTCTTTGCCACGAGCAGACGATAACCAGTCCACAACTTGCTGCACTCCACTGCTATTCCATCCACGTTCATACAGGGCGGCATTTCGCACAGATTCCCGGAATTTGGACAGGGCATCGTCCGCCTTGTTGGTATCCACAAAAGCAATCCGACCGTCATTGATAGGACCAGTAACTCCCATCTCGACAGCTGCGTATATGGAATCTGCCTCTTTCTTTAGGTCAGACTGGGCAACCAACCCGCTGTAAGCGAGTAATCCGTCCACTCCCTGCGCGCACACAATGCTCCTGTGCACTGGATATCGCACCATATTATGCCGTCCCGTATGCGAAGTGGGAATTGTCACCGTTGGAACAAAAAACGTATCCGACGTTAGCTGCGCAGCGGATGTGTCGGCTCCCGCGCCTAGAGTCGTAACCAAGATTTCCAAATTGCCCTTCTTCAAAATCTGCGACGGGACGGAGATAGTAGGCACAAGGTGGTTCGAGATACTTTCCGAGACTTCCCCGTATCTGCGACAGTTAGCCTAGTCAACTAAAAGAAGAAATCAACATGATGAACTGCATACCTAATCAGCAACCCTCTCTCTAAATCCCCCTGCTCAAAAACGGAATCCAGCATATCCTCCCAATCTTCTTTCCCCTTCAATGGGTCAGCTAATAGAAGCCTCACGAGTTTTCGCGCCGATGAAACATCGTTTAAGCCAAGAACTGTCCACCCAACAAGTCAACTAACAACGCCACGCCAACAGAAACCAAAATTTGCTAGGATGGAACGGATAAAACCTACCCGCAACTCTTATCAAAGGATCCTCCGACTCTAGTCCACGTAGCGCCAATTGCAGCCGACTTATATTGACCTGTTCTGGCGCAACGCTCGGGATATGCGCGAGGGACTCGTACAGTTCCCTTAATCGCGGGGGAACATGGCGGGCTGTGTGGATAGTTGATGGGGCGGTCGAGAACAATTTCGAGCTTGCGAGGGATTGCGGGTGTGATTTTAGGTTCTGCAGCTGCGCTTGCGGTGGTATTTCCGCACGGAGTCGAGGAGAGGAGATGGCATCGTGGTGGTTGCTCCGACGCGTGGAGAGGGCTCTACGTTGCTGGGTGCTGGCACAGGATGGGCAGGAGTGTAGCGCTTTCGTTATTGAGTTCCTCTTACGCGGTATGCTCTTGGGGAGCGAGCCGCGAAGCTTGAGAGGCATTGAGGGGTGATTGTGCCGGTTAGGGGGGTGGAAGTTGGGACAGGATTCTTGATCATTATTATCGGATGAAGTTGGCAGCGGGTCTTGGCGGGAATGGCCCGCCAGCCTCTCCGCGTGTTACCGCGCCAATATTTACAAATCTGTATCAAGTAAAGGACAACATGTTTTAACTTTTTTTTGCTATTCTTGAACGAGGGAAATAGCATAAGGTAAATATTCATAATGTGATTCATCAACTCATAGTGCCAGCGTCGCAGACGTTGGAGCCTCTGTGCAGGACATACAGTAAGCCGCCCGAGCTTGCATCCTCAGTAACAATATCAAATACAGGTTCGTGTATCTCATCCGACAAATTAAAAGCGCAGAGGCGCAGCAAATTACACCATAGGTGCTCCATGATGAATAGACAGACACCCCTTGTTTTTTCGAACACCATTTCACTGTCCCACACACGGGGTTTCTAAACAGCCCTGTGGTCACCAAACCACAGCGATCGAGGGAGTATTCGTGTTAAAATGACGTCTATAAAGGCCTGGATTAAGTCGGGTCGATATCCAATTTTTCGTTATCATGCTTCTAATCCCGACCACCGATGTCCGGGCGGGGCCGACGACCTTTTGAGCCAGCGGACCTACGTAGTATTAGTATTTACTATCGAGACGGATACGAGGAAACTCACATGCTAATCCGCCTGGCAACTGTGGCGAGGCCGGTGTCGTTGTCGGCTTCATGGGCGGCGCGGTCAAGCGCAATGCGTCTTTCTTCTTCGCTGCGTCGAACCACCTCCTCATGAGTTGGCGGGAGACGCTCGTTCTGCAGATCAACTTTGCGGGCGTCTTCGAAATTAGTGATAGCCTGTTTGATTCCTTCCGCTCCTAGCATCAGAGTACCCGCAGGAAGCCGGCCTCCGGCGGCGGTTTTGAGTTCAGTAACCCGCTCAGACTCCTCACGCAACACCTGGAAGACTCGAGACAACCTGCCAATGGCAAGAATCTTGTTCTTGATGGCACGGCGCTTGAATTCGGTGCTCTCTGTATCCATTGGCATCGGAGGGGAGGGTTCGGCAGGTGAGATCGTTGATGGTGTTTCGTCTTCAAGCTCCTCTTTGGAGCAAGTGTTGAGGATGGCGATGAGCATGTCGGTAATCTTTTCACCAACAAATGGGAGCGACCAGGTGAACACATCCATAAAGTTGGGCAACCAGTAAGGGTGAGGGGTGCAGTTGAATTGCCGAATGTTCATGACGTTGTTTTCATACTTCAGAACGGCGGCTTTGTTGTTGTATACATCCAAATAGTTCGGAGCGCTGAAAATGGTCATGACACTGGGAAACCCTGTAGTGCGAGTCTTGCGATACATGCGGTAGCCTGCATCCTGGGCTTCATGGGCACGAATGACGGAGAGCAAGTTGTTCTTCTCTAGGAAAGCACACGCGGCTGGGTAGGAGAAAAAGTACGAGCATCCTCGAACACTGTTGTGGATGAAGTAGTCGCCAGTTTTTTCTTGGCCGAAGTCTTCCAGGGGATCTGCCCAGAGGATATCGCACATAAGGCCGTGGGTAGGCGGTTCTCTAAATCGATCAATCTAGTTAAGTTAGCTTGGGTGTCACTTGATATGCATGCTTTTCTGGTTCCAACAACTTACCGACTTGATATCTTCCAAGGTATGCAATTCGGGACTCAACCCTCCGTGGATGCAGAGGAATTGCTTGTTCATGACCGCCGCCAGCGGCAGCGCGCAAAATGATTCGATGCAGGCTTCGTAGATGGTCTCGCTATATTTGTGCTTACACTCCAACTTGAAAGTGAAGTAATCCGTCAAGTGTCGGCATTCGTGATTGCCTCGAAGCAGCCAGAGAGTGTTCGGATACCAAATTTTCAGTGCCCAGAGGTAAAGGACACACTGAAAATGTTAGAATGACCAAGCGGATTGGGAACACGTTGAACTCACCTCAATGCTGAAGTAACCGCGATCGACATAATCACCCAAGAATAGATATCGTGTCTCCGAGGGGTCTCCTCCGACTTCAAACAGCTTCATCAGATCGTAGTACTGCCCGTGGACATCACCGCACACAGTTATGGGTGCATCCATCTCTAACAGGTTGGGCTCCGACTTCAGTACTTCAGTGCCGGTGTGTATAATCCATAACGCCTGGTCCTCAGTGAGGCGACCTTCCCGATAGAAGTGTTGCTTAAGAAACTGCAGGTTCGGTTTTGTTTGGTCTTCAGGATCCCAAAACTGCTCGTCTGTTGGGGTCTGCAGTGCGGGTGCTTGCACCTCTAGAGGAAATCACCTTGATTAGAAAGGCTTGACTTTGGGCAGGACGATTGAAAGTTAGTGTACTGCTACTACACACCTTTGACGACGCGTTCCAAGGTTGACACCTGCGTGCCATCTTCCATCACATGGAGGGTGAAATCAATCTCCGGGACCGGGGGCTTATCGGTCACAGCTCGGGCGATATTCTTATCCATCCTGGGATCCATCTTGGGCAATGGCGAAATATCTCGGGCAAGACAAATCGCAGGAATCTAGACACCTCGGAGATAGATCGAGACGAGGCAAGCCGAGCGGGGGGGCGAGAGAGAACGGAAAAGGGGAGAGGAGTTGGCGTTGGCGGTGGTGGGGTTAAGCGCGGCGGAATTTCCAACACACGACAGAAAGAGAGTTGAGGCGAGAATGGCGCCAGGAACAGGTTTCTTTTGATCGTCACGCGATAGGCTGCTGGCGAACCATGTTCTGCTGGGGTTGTCGATATCCAAGAAGATCCAACTTGCGGTTGTGGAGGAAGGAAACGAAGAATTTGAGGCGAAAATGGAGAAGCTGAAAGGTCCACGCAGTTAGTTTAGGTAGCTGGAAATGAGATGGAGGCTGGAGGCTGGCCTAACAGTTCTTAATCAGCGCCCCTCTGGAGTCCGGATCTAAGGCAGATGCTCTTCGCAGACAGACTAATTTAATCTCCAAAAATTACTGGACCCTTATTTGTGGTATACACCTGTGTTCTCAGCTTGGTCCATTCTCACCTGCTTCTGGCTCGGTAATATCGTCATTTTCGTCGGCGTGGGGAGCCACCGTTTCCACCGTAAACCCCCCATCTCCATCAACCCTCGGTTTAGGTGAATGAGGTTTATTTGTCCTTTGTTACTGTCCTCATCATGATGTACGAATCATACCGTGCGTGTTCCCTGACCACTTCCCCCGCATAACCCTGACCTAATACAAGCAAGGGCCCCATCCGCTGCTCGCCCAGGTCCCATTAACTGTCTCCCCATTCATCAACCTCCCCAGCACAGTCACCCTCCCCTACACCTACAAATCTGTTCCATCGACGCTTCCTCCTTCTGTCACCGTCGACCCAAGCAATCCCGATGCCAAACCTCGTTACGTCATCTCAGCCAGCGGGGAGCATGCTGCATCCCCAGAGGACATCCTTGCCTCGTGCAAGGCACTCGAGCAACATCTGAACAAGACGAATACCGACGGCGAAAAGGCAATTAAGAATTGGCAAGAGTCAATTTCCGCGCGAGATCTCGCAGAGAAACGCCGTGTAGCCCCCGGTTGGCTCGATCGCGACGAGAAGCTTCTACAGCCGAGTAATGCATCGCATCGCCTTTCACAGGCGCAGCCAAACCAGAGTTTACTAGATAGTGTTGCTCCAGACTCACCTGCCGCAGAGTTGCCATCCATGGCTCCGAGGAATGAAGGCGAGGAGCTAGATAGAGCTTTTGGCGGTCTCGACATGAAGTGATCGGTATAGCTTCGTTGAATGAATGGAATATTCACTGGCTACCGACCCCTTGCTCTGGCCTCGGAAGTTTTAACGGCTGCTGCGGATGATTGCATGTTTCAATCGTTAGTGAGACGGCTCGGAGGATGGCTCATGCACTGGCCAGTGTGCTCTCTGTTCCGACTGCACAGCACCGACATGCCATGGAAGGAGTTGTGGGCTGCAGGGAACGAGCCTGCACACTGCTAGCTACTGTATATAATGAAACCTAAGGTTTACGAACGACACGAATATTACGTTTAATATGATTCAACAGCTTTATTAAGTATTGATAGGTGGATAAATACCGTAGTCATGTTTGCAGCTTATTGTCTTGCGTTTGCGGCGTCCAAGATACCTTGGGACTGGTGGCTCCGCTCTCCGCCGCAGCTCCGCCCAAGCTTCACCTCAACTTTTCCGCTCCGCAATTTCCATCCTCCATCCCATATCAAGCAAAAGGGAAAGAAATCAAGCACAATGGAGCCCTTAACATCGGCTCCCGAGACATCTGCCTTTGTCCCTCTCTCAGTGCATCAATCGCGCACACCAGACTCCTTCCACTCCGGCCCCGCAGTCCTGCACTACCACGCCTCGAACTGCAAGCTCGTCGGCCTCGAGCGCGACCTCTCCTCGACACCAGCACTTAATGCTCTTCGTGGCGCAGAAGTCAATGGGTCAATCTCGAGCTCCGAAAACCAGCAAGGCAACGATGCGAATGGAGGCGAAGGCGAAACCGAGAAGGAAGTCGTCATTGAGGGGTTAGATGTCTGGGTAACTTCCGAGTATGTCGCAGATACTTCCTCCTGCCCCAATCCAATCATAGATTGGCTAACCAAAATTGACGAGCAGTAAGTTTCTCCTCTATAAGCCAAGCGTCCCCATAGGCCTCTCAATTCCCTACCGATCCATCTCGCTACATGCGATCCAGCGCCTGAAGATCCCCGCCCAAGACCAACCGACCGAAGTTCAAGGTCTCTACATGAATATCACGAAACCACAATCTCCCGCATCGTTCCCACAGGAATCCGATGAAGAAGAGACCCTCGCTCTGACACTTGTGCCTCCTACAACTCCATCGTCCGGGGATACAAATGCAAACACAGACGCGGAACCCGAATCGGAATCACAGACCCAAACGCTCTACGACGCCGTGTCGGCCTGCGCAAATCTTCACCCGGACCCCGTCGAGGAGGAAGACGAAGATAGCGGTGCTTTCGCCTCTGGTCTTGTTTTCCCCGGTGCCGCAGAGGGTGGATTGCCACCTCCAGTGGATGGGAGCTCTGGGTGGATTACGGCAGATAACATGCACGAGTTTTTCGATGAGGAGGGAAATTGGATTGGGGAAGGAGATGCGCCGGGTTTGCCAGGCTTGGGAGAAGGCCTTGGACCTGGCGCCGGGACTGTGAGGGAGAGAGATGAGGAAGGGGATGAGCCGGGTGGCACTGAGGGGGAGGATGCTGGTGCGGATGGGGATGAAACGAAATGGAGGAGGACTGATTGATTTTATTTTTTTTTTTTTTGCCCCTTTTCGTGACTAGCATGGGAATGAGTACAAACAAGTGAACCGGGTAGCTCGTCTAGATATTTTCGGGTTCCAGAGGCATTATTCAATTACTACCTAGTTAACGGTGCTCATAACAGATTCTCGAACATACAATCAAGGTGGGGAATAATAATGAAAACGCTCCTAAACTACAAGTTAAACACCTTGCATCCTATTCCTAGATGAACATAAACAAGGCCGGTGGGATGTGGAAAATTCACTCTTTCAGAAACCCATCTCCATCGTACAGACTCCCAGGCGTAGTTGCGCCGATTCCCAATCCAACTGTTTTCTTAGGTGTTGTATAGCCGTGCTTGTTCCGATAGCTTGCCATGCGCGTCATTTTGTCAGCCTGACTACGTTGTGGTGATGTTTCCCTCTTGACATCCAAATTAGGGGGGCTATAGACAAGGGAGACGGTTGATCTCCGCGGCATTGCCTGAGAATCCTGTCTGATTTTGTCCTCCCATATCGGGACTATCGCGCTAACTTGTGCTCCAGGAGTCTTGTTCGCGATACTCGTAGATGATGAACTCGTGGTGTAGTTGGTGGCTTTTTCGGTGTCAGACTGGCTCTGGCTCCGCGGTGGTTGGTCTTTGGCTTCGGTCTTGGACCGTCGGAGAGATAACGGTGGCTTCTCATTTGACTCTTTGGTGCTGCGAGTTTGTGGTGGGCGATTAACTTTGAGTGGCGGAGGTGCCGACTTTGTATCTTCCGATGGGATCAGGGATTGGTAGCTATTGCGAGCAGGTTTGGGTTGGCTTCGAGGTCCCATGATCGCTGACCGGCGAGGGCTCCCTAGCGCTGGTGAATTCTCCAATGTTGTGGGTGAGCATTGATAGTCTGAAGTCTTCCATGCAGGTGGCTCTCGCTCTGGAGATGGAGTATGGGACAAACTATCTTTATCTGCAGTCGCTGGCAAGCTTATGAGAATACCAGGTAAAGCCTTCTCAGTGACTAGACCGGGGTCTTGTTGTGTCAGCCTTTTCTTCTTAACCGGGCTACCGTAGGAGTCTGCCTGGCCATCATCAGGAATCTCAGTTATTCGAGAGATTGGGCGGTCCGACTGGAAATCCTGGATGCTGTTTCGAAATGTGGTAGACAAAGCGGAAACACTGGAGTTGCGTGAGATATTCGACATTGACAGATCAGATATATCGGACCGGCCGAGCTCCAAAGTATTTATTTCCTCTGGTTCCTCTGGCTCCTCGACCATCGGGGAGAATGCAGGTCCTGCAAATGTTATAGGAGGGTGGATGGAGATTCGCACGCAATTTTGTCGCCTGTGTCCCTTTCGATGCCCACTGCTCTTCATAGCTGATGCTAGAGGCGGTTTGGGATGCCCATTTGATGCTTGAGATGACAGCTCCTGAGGTACAAAGCTGCTTGCACGTCTTCCTGGGGCATACGTGTTGTATGTAAAGCTATGTGATGAGACCGTCCCACCGTAAAAGGGGTCATTATCCCTTCTTGGACCGCCGTGCACTGAGTGGCGCTGCATCTGGCTGAAATGGGGCAGCAAGCCGGCCTTGCCGCCCCTTGTATTCAGTGGAGGAATATTGTCCATGTCAAGATGTGGCTTGGAGGTTGTATCTTGGGGTTGTTTGGCGGACAAAGACTCGCTTCGCCTGGGTGGTGGGCTTATCCGTTCGGACGAACGAGATGGACTGCGTGCAGTCAAGCTGCGGCGAGGAGAAGTACGCTCATATTCCACCCTTCGGCCTTTGCGCGCAGGAGAGTTGGGGGGAAAGACGAATGGAGCGCCATTTGGCCCAAGGTTTCTGCGTTCGTACTCTCGTCCAACGTCATTTGCACTGTATGGGGCAAATGTTGGACAGGGTGGTAATGCAGGGGATATGAAGTTGCCATCAATGTTTACGGATGCCCTTCGGCTATCATCTAGAATCGAGCTATCTGCCGTTTCAAGGCTCACAGACGAGTATCGTAACGAGTCGGCCTTCGATAAGCGGAAACGATTCGGGGGGTATGCACAAGGTGGAGGCGGAACGGGCTGGTCTGGTGCTGTTCCGGCGGTTTGGGATGTGATGCTGCCACCACGAGTTCTGGATCTGGTTGGGTCGTAGCCTGTGTAATGGTCCTCAAACACGGGGAAAAGACCACTGGATCGATCCTGCTGGTGAAGCAACGGCCAGACTCCTGTCACAGGGCGGATCGAATTTCCTGCACTCAACGGTGCGTCCTCTCTCTCTGGTGTATGCCTGGGGGTTGTCTCCGCAGGTAGCTCCAATATTCCATCAACTGCCGAGACAACCAAGTTGTCTCTTGAATCCGACACTTCTGGGGGGTGTGGTGCTTCGGAGGCCTCCTTCAGAGTCGTTAGGGATACATTTTTCGTTAGGTTTTTGGATAGTTGTTTTGACTTTGACGATAGAGAGTGTTTGAGGGAGAAGCTGCGCGTCTTTTTGAGTAGTTGAGTTGGTGACTTGTCCCCGGCGGATTGATCCAGACTTTCCCTTGAAGATAGTAGGCCCCATTCCGTCGGTCTTCCGTATGGGAGTTGTCCATATTGTCGTAGTGCGGAGCCTTCTTCGCGCGACAGCTCCGTGAACGTTTCAGCGGGGAAAGTCGAAAGTCCATGAGCATAGGAACCGTGAGCAGTCCTTATTAGCGCAAGCGACCTTCGCTCCTGACGAATCTTGATCCAAATGATAGTGATGACCACTGCGGAAACCATGAAGATAACCGAGCAGGTAACTGCTATCGCGACGGCGGTTGTCAACGCGATCATGATGAAAGATCTTTTGCGATTGTTTCGAAGGTAATAGGCCAATACTGTCGCGAAACAATCTATATGGATATTTCAACCTTCCAGGCCTTCCCTCTTCATCGCCTCCGCGGGACGATGAATATTCCGTATTGCTGCAACGTACAGGCCAACGTGTGCATAAAGATAGGAAACAAACTCAAGCATAGCAGTGACAGCGGAAGAGGCACTTCAGGGTGGGCGATGGCGTTTGTTGTGTAAGAGGCCAAGGAATGTGCCCGCATTGCGGACTGAGGCGTGAGGAATGCGAAGGTGGTTATCCATCCCTTGTAAAATCCGAGATATGCCGGAACTGGCTTTGTAGATGGCATGTAGCGGCAGGATTTTTGATGATTTTGTGGGTTGAGCATTCATTCTGTGGACAGAGGGCAGCCGATCAAGGAGTTGTATTTGGGGCATAGTCGATTGGAGCATAAGTAGATAACACAAAGTAACTTGTATGTAACTATAATACTTTCCGCTCAGGGATAGCCGAATCCACGTGTATCTCTATTGCATTCGTTTCCTAAGGTCAGTCAAAATGTCAGATGGCATGAGATGGCGCTGTCCAGCGCAAGCAGGATGGTGAGATGCCCTTCGCGCCAAAGGGCTGGTAGTTGATCCTTTGGTAGGGGATCGTGAAATAACTCGCCTCAAGATGGAGGTCTGAGCGCCAAACACACCCGATCCGACGCCTTCACGAGGCAATCCGTCCTTTCGAGCTTTTGAAGCGTTGACGGCGGAGAGCAACAAGCGCAAGCTCCATATCACGGTGGAGAAATGTTATGCCCACGCTATAATTACCGCTTTGGGAAAGTTATGACGTATATCTAAGTTATCCATGCCCGTGACCGACCCCCTCGTACCTTATTTTATTCCATTTTGCAGCATCAAACGCCAAAAGAGAACACAAGAAACGGCCTAGAGCGTACGAATTGCAGTGGCTGGCTGCTTCATCGTTGCATCATGGATCTTTACAAAGATCCAGGCCCCTGTCTACTTTAACGCCATGGCGCTGTTTTTCCCGAACCTGGGCTGCATAGCGCCACTCAGGTAGTCCACTGCAAGGCCAATCCAAAGCTTATTGAGGTGTCGATATAAACAAGACGCTCTTCGTCTCGGAGTCGGCTTGATTATCACCGGTATCTTTGTCAACCCTCCGCCGGTTGGCCCGGCCTGCAACTGGTGAGTGATCTGGTGATGGTGGCCAACAGAGTGCCTTTCAACCGGGTGGTCTATAAGAACGTGATCAGCCTGATCTTTGGGTATTTCTTCCATCTTTTACCTTTCAATCCTCTGTCTAAGCTCAGTCTCGCAACCTCTGGTTCATTCCGATTTCTATAAAGTCGTCGTCACACACTAGACATCTTCATCGCCAATACTGGTATTCCATGGACACAAGGCCCGCCCGTTGATGGTTCTCTTGGCCACTCAGCACGAGTTATCTTTGAGTGTTATAGGTAAATCATTCGCGGCCGAATGGGTTAAATTTGCCTGTGCCAACACCGTCTATGACGATAAATACTGATAACCCATAAACTGGTAGATAACGGTAGAATAGACGAGAAACAATACAAAACTTGGTCGTTCTACGCAAATTCCTGTCTAAGCTAACCTTCGAAGCTGGCCCTGGTCGAATCGCCAGCGTTTATCAACATCGCAGGACGGAGCAGGGTCTTCAATTCCAGAGACCCCCTTGCTCATAACGACAAGATTCAATACAATATTCGCTCTCCCCGGCTCGCACACTCTACGGCAAAAACAAATTTCTATGCATATATTCAATCGACCAATCAACCGAACCGATTTGTGACCAGGGTTCGTTGTCGTAGTCTTGAAGGCGGAGCATACCAAAACACACGCTGCCTGAGCACCACAGTCGTCGCGAAGGAAAAACAGACCATTTAAAAATTGGCGTTGCTGTAGATGTCTTCTGCTGTGTGTAATCTCTCGAATCTCCTCACTGCTCTTTCGACAAGTTTATGCACCCACCCTGTAGTTGCGTCCATGGCAGCCTCCATGTTGGCACCCTTGTGGTCAATGGGGGTGACGAGTCGGGCGTTGCGAAGGTCAGTGCTCTCCTCGTGTTGATAATATTTCTCCGATGTCAACTGGAATGGACGCGGGAAGAAAGACGTAACCGGGGACGGCGGTTCGAGAATGTGTTTGTAGATGAGGGATGTTGCAGGGTTGAAGTACTTTGTGAGAGTGAGGGTAGGGGTATCGTTGTCGTCGAGCTCTGAATCATCGGTTTCGGTCTCGCTGGACGTCGCGTGGCCATGGCCATTTGTTTTCATTTGCGAACTGCGTCTGGCTGAGTGTTAATAATTAAATCTTTTGTGAGTAGGAATATCCCCTGCCTGGGTTTTGTATATATAGTGTCGCAGGAGACGTTATCCACATACGATATATCTTCGTCGCTACCACCACCGACAAAACAATTATCGCCCTCGATCTTGTCGTCCTCATCAATTTTCATATACACCACCCCCTTTCGCCAGTTTTTACCAAAGCTGAAGTTCTCAACGCTGATCCTAAGGCTGCAGGGGAGGCATGACCATAAACCCCGACACAAGCCCGCGATATGTTTTCGGAGTAGGACAAGGATGAAGATAGATGAGATGGATAGACAGAACCAAGGAAAGAAGCCAATGAAGGATGATTGAGGCTCCTGAATCTGGGGCGCCGGTTGCGATAGAGATTGAGGCATGGTCTTGGTGTTCTTAGTATCGGATGGAATCTATACAAAGGCAGGCAAAGGGCAATGCATTTATGGCAATGTTCACAGGGCTCTGCTTTTATTTGTTATCTTTCCCCCCCACTTGAATAAGAGGGCGGCTTCAACCAGGTGTTCTGGGTGAGACTGGGTGGAAGTCAAAATTAATGTGAAGGAAATGAACTCGGCCATAGAGGACCAGGCAGGTAGAGTGAACACATCAAAGGCGAAAGTTGAACTTAATTCTATACTGCCATTTACTCTGACAAAAGATATCCAGAACAATAAAATACAATCCACAAAGACGCAGGAAGCGAGTTCTCAGCGGGATATGTGTGCGTGAGACAATACAAAACAAACCCCTTTGTCCATCTACAGCCATCCCCGCCTATATATAAACATGAGCAGAACCATCGTGCTAGAATACCAACTACCCAGAGAATATCAAAGCAAAATGGCCCAGCTCTCTCAAAAGCCCGCCCTCGCATCCTCTAGCAAACCAAAAATAATCACGCTTGCGATGCACACGAACAAGATAGCACAACCACCATCGACAGACCACGATGATTTCACCTGCACAAGCGCAGAGACATGCAAATTGATCCTTAAAGATGCGGCCACGCTATCCCTCTTTCACAGCGACATCCGCACCTTCATCTACGACCCGCGATTTAGCCCGCCGTTCTTCAATAACAACTATTTCCTGACCATGGAAGCGTCGTCTACCACATCTAGATCAACATCAAACTCTAGATCCATCTCACCAGCTTCGGTTCCTTTGCCGGATCCTGCAGCTCCAACCCTGGCTTCGAATTCTGTGTACGAGCATGAGTACGAGCAGGAGCAGGAGCAGGAGCAGGAGCAGGAGCAAGCGCCGGAACTCACAGCAATTATGGCGGCGATATCTTCCCAAACACTTGAAGACTACCTAGGATCCAGGGAGAATGATGTCGATTGGGATAGAGAAAGAGAAGAGGCGAGCACATTCGCGCAATACAGGGTGGATTGCCATGATTATTTGCATGGTTTGGCGATGGCGGAAGGGATCTCACTTGATCGTGCTTGGGATGAGATGCAGATTAGGAGGTGGAGATGGGGGTTATTGGAGGGACAGGCAAAAGGCGGTGCCATAGACACCATGAGCAGCAGAAGGGGGGCAATAGGCCGCTGAATATCGGGGATGATGTTTGAAAGATTTTACAATGGAGGGTAGATTACAGGCGTTATTGCACTTTTTTTTTTTTTTAAAAAAAAAAAATCATGAATCAAGGCCAGAATGCCGGTTAAATTGTTGAACGGAACGTCGGTCTTCCGCTTCATACCAAGCTAAACACAACTACCAGCAGCACTTTGACAGGACAATGATAGCAAATAAAAAACCCAGTTTTGATAGTATACGAACCAATAGAACCGAGATAGAGAAGAAATTCGAGTTTGACGCAGGCCAGAAGGACTTGATAACCAACCAAGAGATGATTATTAAGTCTTCACGCATATAGGAAAGAGAGATAATGAAGGTAGGTAAGCATATCGTTTCCGGTAGATCTATGGTCGATCCAAAGGACGGGCTAGATGAACTGATAGCGAGGGTATGTGGTAGAGTGGTAAACGGTAGCCGATATAGTAAGTCAGTTTGGTTCCAAGACAGAAAACACATTTATGCCGTTCGAGGGGCTTATGTCTTTTCTAGTCCGGTCATGGGGGTATCTTGGGGAGCTTCTGCGATGGATTGTTTGATATCGGACGGGTATTCTCGCGCTTCCGGTTGAACTTCAGCAGCGTTCTTGTTTCCCGTACGTTTGCGGCCCAGCCGCTCGCACCAGTGCTCAGCACTAACGAGAGTGTCGTTGACAACGCCACTGACCTGCGACATCATATCCAAGCCTTCCTGAGCAAGCACTAGGATCCGACGGGCACTGCTAGAGAGCTCGGAAGGTGTTCCGGACTCATCTGGTTTCGGGCAGGCAGTCGTTGCGACTTGGAATCGATGCGGAAGAGAAGTGAGGTGACGGCGCACGAGATGGCGCGCATTTTCGGGAAGTGCCCCACCGGCATACTTGGAGACAACATCTACCACCTGCTTCAGGGTGGATAATACATCGTGCCTTAGGGCCTGGATGCGCTGTGATAGTAGAGTCTTGTTGGAGGCTTGGCCATTGACCGAAGAGCCATCTCCGTTCTTCTGCGGGAGAGAGTCCCATTCTTTCAGGGTCTCCTGCAAAGCGACAATAGAATTTCCCAACCTGCCATTGGCCCATTTCAACCAGGTTAAGCAATATTGCAAGCTCTTCAGTGACTCTTCGCTCATGGCAACTCCCAGGCCAGAGGTTGAGATCATGAGCCGGCTTTGCCAAGTCGACTGACGGGAAGAACCCTCCTTGCCGAGGTCATCATAGCTGGGCGATTTCTCGTCGTCGTACGGAGGTAGAGACTCATTAAGGTAGAGCTCTGGAGCTTCTGGCGGGTTCTTGGAATCCATATTCGGAACCACGCCTATTTCTAGATCTTCTTCACTGGAGCGTTTGTCACTGGTCACCTTGCGGCGTTTTGATCGATTGGACTCTGACGAGTTGGATGCGTGCCGTTGTAAGGCCCAGCGGAGACTGCCCTCCACACCTGTCTTGCGACCAACACTATGAACAGTGCTGGCTACGGGTGAGCCGATGTTCCGTTCAATGAACTCGGCACTAGATTTGAAACGAGGGGAATATGATTTCGAGGTGGTATATGCGGCAACCGACCCGCTGATTGCAGAGGATATCAGAGGGTGGGTAGATGTTAACAGGGAGAGAATTGGTTCTGGTTGCGATTTGGACTCGGGTGATGCGGTGGTCTGTTGTGAAGATCTAGGTGATGCGCCGAAGTCTAATGAACAAGTGTTAGCTAGCCCGTAAGAGACCGTTGTATATTATAGACAGCAAAACCAAGAGGGGGAATGAAAAGAGGGAAAGCACCTGTACGAAGCCCTTCCAGTGCTTGAGCGGCTTCAAGGTCGTCCATAGACAAGACGCTGGTATCGCGACGAGAGCGGTCGTCAGCCACGGCTGTATTATCCACCTCCATCATAGAGGGCACATGTTGGGAGGTCGAGGAGACGGACGGCGGTTGAGATAAAGGAGCGTAGGAGTTCGAAGACGAATGAGACGTGTAGCTAGAAGTCGGTGTCGCAGAGGGAGGAGGATTCGCGGTGGCGTCGCGGACGGAGACTGAGGAGAGGGAGGTGTTTAGGGTAGCAATGCCGCCTGAGCTGCGGTCCATCGCATGAGCGGCGCAAAGGCAATATTCGAGAAGGGTAAAAGGCAGTGGGAATCCGAGACTGGCGGGGGACGATCAAGAGGTGGGCAATCAATAATAGATTTTCTTCCTTGTGAAGGAGGGACCGGCAGTTGACTGGACGTTTGAGAATGAGAGAGGGTCTGCTGGAGTTGCCTGGAGCGTCTTCACGTGAAGAATTTTTACTACGTAGAGGTCAGACAGCAGAACAGCCGGCCGGCGGTTAAAAGGAAAATACGGCCATGAGCATGAAGATGACAATTAGACACGGCCAAGAGGCAAGTCAGGACCGAGCTGGGCCCTCTCCAATGTCTACAATGGATCGCTCGAAAGTACTCCAGTCTGGCGGTCTCTGCACTGCGTTGATTAATGGCCCCAGCCCTTCGCACCCAAAACTGCGACCCCGGAAAATGCCCAGGGCCGATCAAAGCGTGTTCAATCAATCAGAGAAACAGTCTCATCACATCCGCCACTAAATCCGAAGCAAACACCCTGAACATGAATATTAATGGCCAACAGCGGTGATGCTGGATGTGATTGATGGAGGCACCATCATCGGCATCTGACATCACATGCAAAGCTCGGAGAACCATGGGCCACTGGCCATTCACGAGCAACTGGCTGGGGGTCGCTGTTGGCTGCCGGCAATCGAGAGGCGAGTCCGGAGAAGAATGAGATTCACCAAGAGCGCCACTAATATCCGCAAGCTTTTATCTGCCTCCGAGCTCAAAGTCAGCGATCTGTTGGGGCATTTCTTTGTCCGGGCCATCTTCGGGTCTCTGGGCGCTGCCTGTGCCTTTCCTTGGGTCCTTGCCGCTTGACATTCCTTTGAAACTCAATCGGGCGGGTCTGCATGTGATCGGAGGGTGGGTTTATCAGCACTGACCGCCTTCTGTTTACAGTATTCCGTGGTCTACCCCAAGAGGAAGGAACGGTGCCGCTTGACGGACTTTCTTGCCGATGCCCAACTCAGCCCTGTAACTACACCGAACACTACACTGAGCAAACTAGGTTATTTTCACGTGAACTAGTGCCTACATTGACACAACTATGGGTATCCAAAGATAAAATATCACTCTACAGACATCTGATCGTCAGGGTCGTAGTATCCGCCAACACCTGCTGTTCCATACATCATCGCCTCAATGGCTTCATGCCCTTCATATTCGTCTCCCTCGTCTTCATCTTCCTCTTCGCCATTGTTCTGGGCCCATAGACGTGCAATAACCTTCTGGTTAACTCGATAACACGCCAGGATCTCGTTTGATACTGTTCGAGACGGAAATCTTTTGCTCTTTATTTGGCAAAGATACTCGCCGAATGCGTGGAGGACAAAACTCGACATTGGGTATATCTTATATGTGCACGATGCTAGCAGTTCAAACCATTCCGATTCACTATGTTTCCAAACTTGGATCACTGGGTCGTCCCCGGAGGTCGGAGGTGGGATCGCTCGTGCTTGTTCAGCTGCCTCTAGGGCAAGAGGAGAGAAAGAGGTATCGCCTCCCTGAAGGGACCGGTCCCATCTGCATTTGAGGTCTTCAATATCGCGAGTAATCGCTTTCAGTGCTGCATACACGGGCTGGCTTTTCTCGGCTTTCTTTTGTGCCTCGTTCCACGGCTGAACAAGATCTGGATCCCGTGTTTGAGCGTGCTCTGCCTCTGGAAATGCCTTCTGTAGCTTGATTAGCACATCCCTTCTTTCGTTAGGCGAGACAACGAATCGGATATGATCAATTATGTTGTTGGGTTTCTCCTTGCGGGCTGTGTTCTTATAGGCTGGCAATTCCCGAGCTCTAGGGCTGATCTTTTTGCGGTATTGCTGCCAAGCTGCCTCTGATAAATGTACACCGGCTTTGCGCCCATCAACAAGATGGCTGAGTAGAGCAGAAAGTTCTTTCGCGCTCGGTGAGTCGATAGATTCATCGTATGACAGTTTTTCGTGCTCCACCGTGCACCGGCCCAGATTGGACAATGTTAGGTTGAATGTGAACGAGCTGTCAAGGAACTCGCCCATCGACTGTATCTCGCTCATCGGCACGGAATGCTTGCTGAGCCCGAAGTGTTGCGGGGGGTAGCTTTCATGTTGGCTGGGTGGCTGCGAGTTGTAAAAGTTCCGAACGATATTCTGATCCCAGCAGATCCAGGGTGTGTCACCATCATAATCGCCACCAGATAACATGTCCGCTAATGGGATTTCCCCTGTCGTTGGAAACACAATAACATCCTTGAAGTGGCGAAGTTCTGGTTTCCAAACCGCCTTTCGACGTTGGATGTCAGACGGGAGATGGGCAGGAAGACGCCCGACAAGGACATCTATACCATCTAGTAAATTGTCTTCAAATTGGCTATGGTCATCCCGCCAATTGTTGGAAAGTCCAAAATGAACTTCATCCTCCTTTAAGACCCCGTACGGATCTGCAATACAAAAGGCATAAGTGGATAGTGGCACCTCAATGCGCAACCCCTCCACATATCTTTCCAGTAGATTTCTCAAGCACTTTCCAAGTCGTTTGCGCAGCGGATAAAAGTCTCGGGGCGCAAAACCAGCTTCCGAAAATCGGACTATGGCCTCTACGTCGTCGGTTATCCACTGCTCCAAGCGTCTCATGCTCTGTGCCATGAACTTGGTACCGCTATCTGATGTTGGTCGGATCTTCTGCGCAAGACTGCGGCAAAGAATTGGACTGTTGGCCCTGATTACTTCCTCAAAATCTCGCGCCACGGATTGGATTCCAAGTCTAGCAAGATCGGCAATGTAGTCTTTAACGTTTCCTCCGTGGTCTAAGATCGCGAGGAGTTGGATGTTTAGATCTACGGGATGTGGAGGTTTGGACCACTTGACGACCTCAAAGGTTAGCTTTTCGTCATCGACTGGATCCTTCCATTCCCGTGGATGTGGACTGATTTTCAATTGCGAGTCAGATATCTGAATCCATACATCATCATCAACACTCCCAACTTGGGATCGATGTCTGTCGACCATCCACAAACCCTTGGCGCCAGCGATTCTTCCCTGGAAAACACTTGGGGTATTACCAGAGATCCCCAGGCTATCACAGATCTGGTTGGCAAGCTGTCGAGACATTAAAGAACACCCGTCGTTCATGACACGATGGTTTGGGTCGTCCCGCAGATAAAAAACTTGGTCCGGCTTCAATACAACCGTGGCAAATGTCTTGGAGAGACCAAGGGATATCCGTTGAAACAGCTTGAGATTACTCTGTCCAATATTTGCTTGCGGGGACAAATGCCATTCAAGGAGGGACCCGAGACTCATCGGGGTGTGGCTGTCCGAGCTCTCATTTTTCGCCGATATTCTATGAGATGACTCGTCAAACCGGCCGACAAAGTCAATGCCGTCGATAGCAAAGAAGTCGACCCTAAACCTTGGCTCAGCTTTGACTTTCCGCTTCTGTTTGACTTCTTCCACGTAAAAAGGCCTCCATACTCTCCCCAGGCATTTATGAGGATTTTGAGTCAGCCACAAAGCAATACTTTCTCGCAGAAGGGCAGGATGGGAGGGAAGTCGAAGGTGTTTTGGAGGCCGGGTCGGGGCAGGTAGGGTTAGGCTAAGGAAACGGTCAGACCCATAACGACGATGAAAACGACACGACCGCTCCGTCTTCAAAGGTTTCAATTTCAGCTTTAAGACACCCGGTTCGGACTTGCTGCACCAGTCGAGATCTCCCGTTAGAACGACCACTTCAGAATGCTTGTCTGTTTTGAAAGTACCTCCACATGCAGCATCCCAGGCTTTACGGGTTGTCTTTTCGGGAATCGGTTTGCCATCTCGCTGACCGTGGCATTCGATCCAGCCCCAAAATTTGTTATAGTTAAGCTGCATGCTGCCTCCAACTAGCATGAGGTCCAAAGGGACGTCCCAAGCTCTGCCTATCCTCTCTAACTCGTAGCGATAGAAAAGCGGAATTGGGGCCGGGAAGGGGTGGTCAAGAGAGAATGGCCCGCTCTGGAGAAGCTCTGTCACAATTTCACCTTCAGCAAGGTACCGCGGCACTTCAAACGAGCTTCCCGAGGAAGTGAAGTCTTTGGAAAGGGTTATTTCTTCGCTGAGAATATGGTCCGCCACCGAATCATCATATGTTGAACCAGAGTCTTCTGTAATAGCCTCCGTCGCGAAGGTAACCGTTGAATTAAAAGAACGTTGAATATTCTGAGTATGGGACGCTAGAACACAGGGCGATGTATCCGTTGTTAAGGACGAAAAGCTGAAATTGGCACCATTCTGTCTAGCAGGCACAGCATCATATCTGATTGACTTGTTAGATGCCGTCCTCAACCGCTCAATAAAGGCCGGTGCACCGTTCAGTAAATCCGAGGACTTTGTCGCTGCATTCGAATCATCTACCTCTGGTCCATCGGAACCCTTCACAGGCGAATTCGGAGCCGTCTGGAACTCATCCGACGATTCTTCCCCATCAGACATAGACAAGCGCCTCTTCAGCGGCATCGTAACCAGATTCGGAGACCTTTGCTGTCCATCTAGTATCCCCTTAACCGCTGGATATGACCCAGTCAGAATATAGAACTCGTCGGCAACCAATTTCATCAAATATCCCAATCGCTCCTCTCTTTCATGGTGCACAATCAGCTCACGGCCCAGGCCAGGCTCAGCACGCGCAGTAGCAGGCAACCCGTCCTGCCGTGCCCACATAACAGCCGCATCGCTTGCGTTCCGAGAACAAACCCAATCCTCGAAGTTGTTCAATACCTGGTTTAAACTCACAACCTTTCTATGGTAGTATAGCCTCTGCAACAGTCGATAGCACCGCCACCGCGGTGTCTCAACGTCCTTGTTCGCCCCTGGTGAGAGTACCTTCGGGTTCGGGAGTGCGAGTGAGAATTGCTCATTGAGAGTGTCAATAATGCGTTCGAATTCCTGGCCGGACTTTTTGGGAGTGAGCGGGGCAGGATGTGTTGACATTTTGGCTGAGCATTCCCTTCTCCTGTTTTCTCAAATATTGATGATTTGGATACAGATAGATTGACTTGTATTGGGGTAGTTCTAATGTAAGGATGATTGTCTATCTGATCTTGATTGTCAATGGATATGAAGATAATGAGGGGTGGATAGGGTCGCCATGTATTTGGTTTGTTTTTGGTTGTAGTCTTGGCGGACCCCTGGGAGATTGTAAACACAAACTAATAAAGGGGTTTACGGGTCATCCATTATGGATAATGCATTATAAAGAACTGGCATTTGGGAAGGTGGGAGAAAGACGAAAAGGTGTTCGATAGCCAGGACAGAAGAAGCAAATACCAGAAGGATCAAAGCTGGGAGGGGAAACGAAAAGTGCAAGTGGGCCCGCTGTCAACCCACAAAGGGCGATTCCTGTTGGTGCTCTTGACGCTGAGGCTGGAAACCAAGGCCTTTGCTGATTACAGCACTTCTATATATAAGACTACTATACAATGTGGGCGAAGAAAAGTAAATCATGGCCAGCATAAGAGTCTGGACGGTAGGGTTTAGCCTTGCTTTGAAGCAACTGCTTGTTATGGTTATCAACAATTACACCTAGGTAGCATTCCTTATGCAGTGCCATCATCATCACCTTTACTGTATGCGTGGCGCAGCCCGCAGCATCGAGTAGGGCGCACCAAGAGCGTTGTCCAAGGGCCTAGCTCCCGCCTTATATCAGCCATATGGGGATAATTCGTCCTCCCCAAAGCGTTGTAGTCTCGCTGTGGCCCGCCCCATCTGTCTCAGTATCCTGCAAACTTCGTACCCTAGTAGGTAATACTTCTGTTTTCGCACGTGCGTGGTTTCTCCTTCGTCTCGATGCCGCTTTATATCCCAGGACCAAAGCGAAGTAAAGAGGAATCCCAACAAAAGAGGTGACGAAAGCACCAACATCCAACCCATGGTTGTAGAAATTGCGATCAGATAGTTCAACTGCTCGCATGATGGGTATTGAGATGCAAAGCACCAAAGCGATCCATGAACCAAGAATACCGAATGGTGCTTTAAAAGGCACCTCCTCAGATGCGATCCTATGGCATTTGCGGGCACGTACAAACGATATATGGATAACGAGTATTGACACCCAGGTCAATATGCTGAACATAGTAACCAAATTGACAAGGTAGCTCCACAGTCGCCCGGAGATGGTGAGCAGGTTCAGAAAACCCGACAAGGCCGGGGCGAAACTTATTCCTAAGGCGTACACCGGCACACCGCGTCTATCGGTGCGTTGGAGGAATCGAGGGGCGTTCTTCTCAAAGGAGAGCTCACGAATGATTCGTGTTGCCATGCAAAGGGCCCTGCTTGCCGAAGAAACGACAAAGAAAAGGATGCATGCATTCAATATGTCCGGCAGCACAGTAACATGAGCCATTTGGACCGCCACGACGAATGCTGACGCAGTGCGCTTAGAGGTGTACGTGGGCAATGCTAATATGTCTTCATCGTAAGGAATCGCCATCCCTAATAGAGTGACAATAACAAGATTGAAGGCCAGAATGCGGTAAAATGTTTGCTGAATTGCTCTAGCTGCTGCTTTTCGAGAGTCATGTGTGTGCAACACAGCCATGCCAATTAGTTCGGTTCCCAAGTAAGATAGTGTGGTGGAGGGGAAAGTTCTGAAGATGGCACGGAATACTCCCAAAGCGGTCCTGTCCGCCTCATTGGCGAACGCGCCGGGTTTTCTCCAGTAACGAAATCCCTTCTTGTGATCTGGACCGCCACCAAAGGCAATAACGAGTGACAGGATCATGAGCCCCAGCACTATGAAAACTTTGAACGACGAGAGAACAACTTCATAGCGGCCAAGGAAACGACCACTCCAGTAGTTCATGAAGATTATCACAGCCAAAAATACTGTGATATAGGCGATTTTGTCCACAATTCGAACCGTAGTCCAGTATGATATCACAACCACGCCTGCGGTCATCTGGTTGATGATGACCATCATATATTTGAGCCAGTATCTGCGCATCAAAAAGGCACTTTGTCAGCTCTATACCACCTGAACCGAAACCATGTAAAGCTTACATCCATCCCAACGTGAACCCCAACGAAGGCCCGCAAAATCGTTTCGCTTGAGTATGTAGAGTGGTTGGCTCTCGTGAAAAAGAAGCCACTTCCCCAAGTGCGGAGACAACCAGGAAGACGATAAACCCGACAAAGGTATAGGAAATTAAGATAGAGGCCGGCTGTTGGGATTAGTACCTAAACTTAATAAGAAAAAGGATCAGACGAAAAGCTTACTCCAGATCTAGAATGGGTCATCAGTGTACGGCGTGCCTTTGCGCAACCAGACGACCTACCGCGAAAGAGCATTCCCAAACGCTATCATCAAGCCGGTATTTATTGCTCCACCGATCGCTGTACGAAAATTAGAGGGTTGTTTTCGCTTGCTTTCGGCAAATAACCACGGACTTATGAGAGTCACCTGGTATGGCCTCAAGCCGACATCGGGACTGAGCTGGTACGAATGATGGCTCTGTGTAGACGTTGCTGACACTGGATTGCCTGGGCGCAACTCTGGCGAACCGCTGGATGATTCAATTTGAGACATTGAGGGTTGAGTGAGTAGAGATCGAACATCGAACATCGAAGTGAAATCTGAGGTTCTCAGGATCTTGCTCTGTGCCAGTTAAAACCAAACCCTCCACCCCGGCCGGGCCCATTTAAGTAGTTTCTTGTTTAGGAAGGCTTTGCTACGGCCGCGGTCCTTCCTTAAGGAGTCGATGTTCCAGTAATTCGTGCAGGGAACAGTTAGCACACTCAGTACACATAGTCTAGAGCTGAAAAATTCAAGGCGTTCAATTGTGTCTAGCAACGAATAAGTGGTGAAGGGTATATATATGAATCCCTATCGCATGCATCTATGACCATAGAAAGGAAGGATACCACAGGTATCTCCGAGACACTGGATCTCGTACGATGTCCAGAACGCCGAAATCTAGGAGACCGGTAGCCAAATGCAAAGAAAAAAAAAAGGTACTGAAAAAAAACCATCAGAATGTAAGTCGATCTATCCTCAAAGCGAGTGCTGAGACTCGTTTATACGTCTCGTGATATTCGTGAAATGTTCCTGGATGTTGCAACGACCGAACGTCTACCGAGACATGTAGAGAGAATCGCTAGACTCGGTCCTTGGGAAAAAGCGGCCTTGTAACGAATCGGAAGACTCGCTTCGGGGGAACATGCGTTGGTGAGCTTTGGAGATGGTCCGGTCGGTGTAAATTCCCTTGGCAGTACCCTTGAAGACCTCACTTAGATATTCCTTGAATTCGATAGGTGCGAAGTCCGGATAAAGTTCCTTAGCCGACAGATAGCCAAGGTACTTGGCATATTCTGGAGTGTTGTCGCCGCGAATGCCCCATGACAGCTGGTACTCTGCTAGGTACCGGGGGATGAATTTCACTGGGTCGAAAGGATAGGTCTCGCTTGACTGACGGGCGGCAAGAACCCTGTTTTGAACCAACTCGTCTGAGATCTAATAACGAGGTCAGTACGCGGAAGATCGACAGTTTGATGGGATCACACTTACGTAGTTCCGAACAATCTGCTCCCCACTGATCTCTTCAAGCAGACCGAATATTTCATTTTGGGTGAGAACTGCGTCGTATGCAAAGACCATCTTGTTCAATGTGCGATCGTCAGAAATGATTCTAGCAACATAGCGCCCGATATCCCTCAAATCTGTCAGGGCCAGGGGCGTGTTGCCATCTCCGACGACTTCGTTGTTGGCAGCGGTCATTGCATAGTCAAGTTTACCGGATTCGAGTCTAGGATAAGAGAGTTGGTACCACCAGCCAACATCAATGATGGTGTAAGGAAGGCGGAGTTGCTTGATGTGGTTGTAGACAATTTCTTTCTGTTAAAAAAAAAAAAAAAAAACGTTAGAGATGTTTGAAAGAAGCAGCAATTCGATGGCGGAAAATTACCTCGTCCCTCAACCACATGACACCACCGGGTGGTGCGACGGTGATGAAACCGCAGGGGATGAATCGCTTAACACCGGCCTTCTTCGCTGCGTTGGCAATGGGGATTTGGTCCTGTTGTTCTGCAGAACCGACACAGCTGATAACGACATCGATATCGGCCAGCGCCTTCTCGAGCTCCTCTTCTGTCGATTTCAGGTCACATTTGCGGATGTGCACTCCCTTGTCCTGCAAGGCGAGAACGGCAGGCTTCTGAGCAGAACGGGGCCGAATAAGGGCGTGGATTTTCTGTATGACGAGGGAAAGTCAGAATTTTGCTGCTTTTTTTTTGTCTCCTTCATAGCGATCATATTATCGCTGCACAGTGACCTACATAGGACGGTTGCTCCAGCAGTCCATTTGCAATTGAACCTCCGGTCTCACCCGCGGCTCCGATCAGCAGGACTCTTGTTCGTGACATAATGATCTCCCAAAGCGGCAATGCGTCCGTAAAAGAGATATGCAGGCGAGAGGGGGTGGGCGGAAGGATAGAAAGATGGAGAGGGGGTTGAGAAAAAAGCTGGACACCAGACGGGCAGAGGCAGGGTTGAAATCGGGCTCGCTGGCGGGTGCTTTCACAATGATGTTTTCTCAGACACAAGGCAAGAATCAAGAAACAGGAAAGAATCGACGTTATAAAGGGCAGCGTCCCACCGAAAATGGCCACTTGGTTACCCACTCTTCCTGGGTATCACAAGTGGTTAGCTGTGGGTCGGCTGTGGATGTTAAGCTCCTGCGAGAGATGACGACCTCCGCGAATGAGTGAGGCCATGGCAATGGCACGGTGCAGAGACCTCCGCCGGCATCACCTGAAGGATCAGGAGACAAGAGCAGGGCGAGGCAATAAGCTTGCAGCCAAGTCACATTGTTCTCTCTCCTTTGGCCAGGCAGAGTTTTGCAAAGAGTGAGATCGCCACGGGCCGGCCGGTGGTGGTTCGGCGGCTGAACCCAAAAGGCGCAAGGAAGCCTGACGTCATGTTCCACTTACGGCTTCCCGGTTCCTCTGGATCTGGAGGGCTGCCCCTCAGCCTGACCCTCTTGCTTCCTCCACTTCTCTCCCTCACGCCTGCATCTGCCATCCCCCATCGCGTGTGAAAGGGCGGGGTTGCATCCCCAAATTTCGAGCAAATCGTCGTCCAGCTTCGTCGGACACTACCGGTGACGCCATTGGCATGGGGAGCCCGGTTTTTCCGTGGTCGCGGGCATTCCTCGTCCATGGGCCCAGGACCGAATTCCGTTGCGGACCGCGTTTCACGCGCGATCGCTGCTTCACAGGCACACGCACGCACTCAACTAGGCCTCTCCAGACGCCCAGAAGACTTTCGCCCAGATCAGCAGTTCCCCCGCAGTTACGGAGTCTACTAACTTTTGAGCAGATCCGGGGTTGAATTGCGGAGTTATCGACACGTCTTCGACGTGAGTTTGATACCGAATTGTGAAGACAGGCCCACGAGTTTTGAGTGACCCTGGGTCTATCATGCCGTGCCCAGCGAACACCAGACCGTTCCACCAGTCTTCCTCAGTGCCTGTATACTCAAATCGTCAACAGTGGCGCTGCCAGAAAAATTGGCCATTCAGTAAGAGCTCCCTTGTGTATGAGCGGCGAATGCATATAGACCAGCATTCAAAGCAGACCCTTGCTCGACCAGCTGCTTGTCGAATTCAGCCTGCACGTACGATTCGTCGACATGCACATGATACCTTCATCGCCTGATGATCCGCATCAGAACTGATGCACGGTGTAATATCCTGACTCGCAGTAACCCGGCCCGCGAACAATTTATCTGGAATCTGTGGAGACCAATGTCCCCCTCGGAGGCTGCTCCGAAGCATTGCTGGATGAATTCCAGAAACTTTGCGACCCAAGGATCCGATGGCTGAAGAACGACGTCCTTCTGTTCCCAACAGGCTAGTTGGTGGGGGGATGTGCACAATCCCGTATCTTTAACTCTTAAGGGTGCAGTTTGACAGCTAGCCTTTGAAGTCTCTTGCGAAGGTGTGTTACAGATAGGACGCACGATATTGGGCCCGATTCTGGCCACCCTTCAGACTACGCTTGTTATTTCTACGGTGTGTCTAGACGCCTCGGAAGCTGAAGAAGACGAGCACGCGGTGAGTCTAGGACTACAAACGGTAGAGACCATCTTATGTACATGCTCTAGAATATAATAGCATCACTTCGTTCTTTTCTTAGTAGATTTGTGATTACTACCTGCGTGCGTGATACCCACCTAACTCTAATTTCCACGTTATCACGAGTCCCATGAAGCGATACTTGAGCTCGAGGTCGGCTCAAAACCACGCAGCCGGAACCGCAGTAGGTGAGTCACTCACTCCATGGAGGTTACCCTTGAATTCTAGCCATCAGGGAAGGGAAAGTCGAACCAGAGCTATGCATGGGAAGACATGTCGCTGTGAGGCCCCAAAGGGAAAGTCGCCATCAAAGGCTGGTGCTGTAAGCATACAGGAGCACGAACACGGGGGAATATTGTGAGATGGGTGTCTGGAGAAGTGAGATTTGGGAGTTTGAGTCCTTTAAACACCTTAAACAGCCACTCCCGTGTGATCTATATGATAAAATCGAACGCACCACGGTCTCCAAAGGGGGCCCGTTCTTGAGGGTAAACGACATCGGGAAAGCATAGCCATTGATGGAAATGGATTGATTGAGATATAGCTCTTTCAGATAAAATTAGGCTAAAATATAGAGTTCTCTCTCGTTTAAGCATACTTCTCAGGGCTCTAGCTGAGCCTGAGGTATACTTTAATAAATATACCGGAAACTAATCAAACCGCAAAGTTAGCCACCTGCAACACCCCATCTCACACAGTAAAAAATCAAAGCAACCTGTTGTATTGATAAGGGGAGAGGGGTTATTAGACATACTTCAGATTCTCCCGATCAGTCATATCCAAAAACGCCGTAGCGGCGAGATCCCTCCCCTCCAGACCACCCTCCATCTGGCTCTGGATACGATCTCGCTTCTTATTCTCCCAGCGTAGGAGCAATCCCAGGATACTGATGAGGACAGCCTCGATGAGATGGGAAACGATCATGGACCAGATTCCTAGGGAGTATGTTGGCCTGTTGATGTCAGCACTTGGGTGTACCAGATTAGGGCTTAGAATGGAAGGGCGGGAAGAAATACTTCTGGCTATCTTTATAGAAGAACGGCCCTGCGATGTTTCCCGTACAGTAGCCTAGGAAGAGGACTGCGTTTGTGACGACTTTCTTGGTGTGTCCTGTTCATCATCCATCATTAGCTATACCATATTACTCGATCATCCGATCTCAGGTTATGCATACCAGCAGTATTAGCAACCTGCATACTCAAAACCAGCACAAAAGCTGCGTTATAAGGGCCTGTGAGATAGTAGCAGATCAAGCGGCCAACTCTTTCAGTCTCGGGAACGAAGCGGAGCCCGAATGCACCAGCGATATTGGGAATTAGGAATAGGAGGACGAAGAGGCAGCGGCGGTTCACGAAGCGGTCGTTCAGGTATACGCAGACGAGGATGGAAATGGCTATTATGACGCCGTATGGGATCTGTTGTTGTGTCAGATGAGACGGCTTTCTTTGCAGGAGGAGGAAGTGGTCATGGGAGAAAGACGTACCTGCATGAGAGTTGTAACTAGGGTTGAGAACCCGAAGCCCTGGATAATAATGGTTCCAAAGTTTGAAATTCCGCCGTTCGGGATGTTGCCTGGGCGGGTGGTCAGTACGGCGTGAAGGGTGTTCTGATATAGGGAGGTACCGTACAAACACAGCCGAGCACAAAGAAGAAATAAAGTTTATAGTCCATAAACGCCTCAAGGACCTGCCGCGGCTTCAGGTGTTTGTTCTCAATACCGGTTTGGTTCTCCCTTAGTCGCTCGACGGCAATTCGGCGCTCTCGTTGCGAAAGGCCAGGGGCGTTGACTGGGGAGTCGGGCAGGAATATGAACATGACGATACCCCATGCCGCGCAAAGGGCGCCGCTACATAAGTTCAGTAACGAGCCGGATTATCTGGACCTTGGAGGAGCTTACATGATGATAAACTCGTACTTCCATGACGGGAGCGCACCCTTGATATTACCGATTCCGTAGCCGAGGAGGCCACCGAGGGCGATTCCAAACCCATTGGCGGTATACCATAGACCCATGCGCACGGGTTGTTCGCGTCGTGTATACCACATACTGGTGATGAGCATGAACGCGGGGTCCGCGCAGGCTTCGGCAGCACCTCCTAGGGCTCGTAGGACGGCGAGGGTCGCGAAGTTATGGCATGCAGCTTGGATCATGAGGAAGACGCCCCTGTTTTATTAGCTAGTGAAGAGTTGATGGGTTAAGTTGAGCTTACCACATGAAGATATTGATACCAAGATATTTTCCTGTAGATAATCAGCACCAACCCCCCGTTTGCTTCGAACTATCAAGTACCAATTGGAAACCGCTGCAGCATGAGATTGGTAGGCTATGGAGGTCAGCATGATTGTCACTCTTCTGTCATTTTGCAATATAACATACCAATGCCCAAGCCAAGAACCCAAAATAAAATATACTACTGAGCCAGCTATACTGCGTTCCATGGAGTTCCAAGTCCTCTACAATTCCAAAGATGGCCGCGTAACTCAGCGTGGTCTGTCCCATAGTTAGCAACCCAGCCCATCACAAACAATACCCGAATAGAGAAGTCAAACCCCACCTTATCAATATAGAAGAACGCATAACAAACAGCCAAATATGGCAGAATCATGAAATCAATCTTCCAAAGCACCCTCCGCACTTCGGCCGGGTCAATCTCCTCATTGATTTCATCTGTATTGTTGAACAGCGCTTGAGCGACATCGCCTTCTTTTCCACCCGCCCAGGTTGGCTTTGGCTGCACCTCTTCGTCATGGTTAGCGGTGGGTGCATTGTTATTGCCCTTAGTGATGTCGGAGGTGCCGAGCGACTGCAGACGGGATGTTATGCCCATCTTGTCTACTCTGCGCTGTGTCTCAGCTCAGTTCGTCAGGAGATATACGGAGGTGCAGGTAGGCGTCGACCAGCGAACACAGCCCGTGGATCTCGGAGGTTTATTTATGTACGTAGTCGTTCGCTGGGGTATGGATGGGGTACTCGGGGAGGAATAAAGTTAAATGACCATGGTCTCGGACATCATGGCGATCACATCAGTTGTTATCCTCACTCGTCTCCAACAGTACAGCAATAACCAAGGTAGTTCAGCGTTAGGCAGGGTTTGGATTGCCTCGGTCCTCCTCTTGAATACGTAAAGAGTATGAGAGCTCTGATACTTAGATCCACATCGCTATCCACAGCGGAGGTGCGGAATGGGGAGCCATGCGGGGATCAAAGCCCATCCTCAACTTGTTGAGGACGTGGGGGTGAATTGAATTGGAGCTCAGGCTCGGGGTAACTGCGAGAGTGCATCTTCACAGACAGATTATCAAGCATCCAGGTGGCTGGGACAAAGCGCCGGGAATGAGCTGATGCAGCGGTGTCTGAACAAGGTCGGAGGAAAACCGATACAAAGGCCTGAGAACAAGACCTAATAGGTGGAAAAACAGATGAAAGAACAGGGTAAGGAGACGGGAAGCAGATGCACTGGCCATGGATGCACAGTTGGACAGACGAAAGAAAGAGAAGCAAAGAAAAGGGGGGATCGTTATTGGTCTGCCGGCGTGGGGGTTGACTCGAGCACCCACTTCCATTTGCGGGGAGAATCCGGGGATCAATACGGGTCTTCAATGGACTCAGGGATGCAATTGCTTGATACAGTGTGATCTAATTGATTGACTTTTATTTATCTATCGTAACCAGCTTTTACCTCCTCGTCGCTCGATCTGCCCTCTCAAGCTTCTCTAGATTCGCCCAGTCTTATCGCCGATTGAAGTTCAGGTAACGCGCCTACCACTGTCAGCTAGGTGATCTTGTAACGAAGGGGACAGACTTACAGCCAGGAATAAAATAATCAGATTCGACCCCACAAAGGCCGCATAGATACCCAGGTCCCTCCATCTGTTGTCGAAGCTCATCTCAAACGCTTGGTAGTATTCATCCCCGATCCGGTACGCGCAGTACTCACAGTCCTGAGTCGCGTTGTTGGCCAGGTACCCAATCCCACCTCTGTCAAAGAATGCCTGCATATACTCGCCGCAGGTTTGACCCACGGGCGCTTGGAATCGATTGAATTCGCCGGAAGTACAGGTAACATCCCGCCCGTGTAGCTCCGTCGTGACCATTCCGCTGATGATGCGCGTGAATGGATCTAGCTCATAGAACCAGGCTCGCCAGAACCCAGGCATCTGTGGTTTTGGTATCATGACACCACAGAACAAACTGAACAAGATCATAAGCGGGGGGTTAAACTGCGACGCGATCATGCTATTTGGGGTTAGGGCTTGGACCATTTGACCTAGTGTGACGGCAAACAACTGGGTAATCATGACCATGAAGAATTGGTAGCCTGCTCGATCACTCGCACTCTGAAATCCGGGGATGTAGAAGAGGAAAACGAAGAAGATAACTGCACAGATTATGCAATACGGGATCTCGGCAACGACCATGGACACCGCAAAGGCGAAATCTTTGTATGTCTTTGACGCGGCTTCACGATAGAAGACCAATCGCGACATCTCGTACCGCGGCTCGACCATTTGGATAATGATGATGGGAATAACTGTGACATTGAACAGAACAAAAATACGATACTGAAGCGAAGCCCGAGAATCGTCGAGCTGCAAGTATGCAAGACCAGTGATCAGGGAAATACTGAAGTGGGTGAAAAGTCTCGTAAAGCCGTACTTATGAGAGCGCCAAAACACGATGTTAGTCCGCTTGCAAACGGTCTTGATCTGATGCCACAGCGGCGTTGCATACTCTTTGTCAACAGAGTGCGTCGCCTGGGTCTGTCTAGCCTCCTCGGCACGTCGGGACTTTATCTCAACAATCTCACGCTTGGCTTGCTCGCGTTCAGGAGACTCCCTCCAAAATTCAACCCAGTCACGGTTACCAATATGGCGGCTTTGGCCTGCGCCTATTGCATCGAGCATCCATTCGGCAGGGTTCGCGTCGGCCGGACAATCTGCACCGTTACGGCGGAAATAGGAGAGCAGGATACCTGAGTCCTGGCCGATATCACCAAAATAAACACACTCACCTCCACTCTTCAGCAGCAGTAGACGGTCAAAGTTCTCGAAAAGAGCTGAGTTGGGCTGGTGGATCGTGCATAGAATAGCCTGTCCGGCCGCGGCAAGCTTGCGCAGGAATCGAACAACTAATTTTTGTGTCAGAAATACCAATGAAAGATGAGTCTTCGTGCCAGAGTCCACTTACTATTGAAGGCAGACTGGCTGTCAAGTCCCGAAGTAGGCTCGTCCAGGAATAGCAGCATTTCTGGTTTTGCGGCCAACTCGACACCAATCGTAACACGCTTCCTCTCCTCGACAGACAAGCCAGTCTCTGGTGTACCGATGACAGCATCTGCGAGATTTTCCAGCTCCAACAGCGAGATTATCTCTTCCACATACGCATATTTCTCGGTCTGTGGGATATCGTATGATTGACGGAGGTCGGCAGAAAAGCGCAAGGCCTCGCGAACTGTTTGCATCGGTTCATGCACATCCATTTGCTCCGCATAGGAAGTCCCACGCTGGAAAGAAGTACCAGGTTTAGAACCATCTACCAGAATATCGCCTCCAATAACACCAATATTCTTTCTCGCCGCGAGAACGTCAAGCAGGGTCGTCTTGCCCGCTCCAGACGCGCCCATCAAGGCCGTTAGTTTGCCGGGCTGAACATAGCCATAGATATTATGTAGCAGTCGACGAGTGCCAGACGCCACGGGTACATCGTAACAGACGTCCTCCCATGTCAAGACGGGCTTCGAGGTGACGGGAACATCAGCTCCAGGACCGCCTGGTTCTTTTGATTGCCGGGTAGAGCGCTGGCCCTTCAGAGCTTCGTTGAGTTGCTTTCGCTCGTCGTTCTCTTTCTGGTAAAAAGTGACGGTCTTGCCGCCAGCATTGAAACGGACAACCTCGCCGAAATATAGATTCATCGCTAGAAAGGCGACAATAAGAGCAACCATAATACCAAAATTCCGCCAGAGGTCTTCTCTTTTGTAATTGAACGTGACTGCCGCATAATTTTCCCCAGGAATGATGGGAGAACCTGCCTCGCCACCTGCAAGAGTGCAGACCTGATGGCTCATATTGGTGTATCCTTCACCATTGGGAATCAAAGACTCGCTAGTGCAAGTCATATTAAGGCTTTTGAATTCGTTGACCATCAAACTAGCGAATCCCAATCCAAAAGGGTTGATATAGTAGAACCATCGGAGCCAAACTTGCCCGCTCGGCCACTGGACAAGATAACCAGACGTCAAGATAAACAAAGTTATAAGAACGGAGACAAAGTTCATTGCATGATCAAATCCAGGTGATAAGCAGCCGATAGTTCTGAAGATGACGGTCATGTTGATATAGCCGGTAAATATCAGCAGCACGAAAGTGAAGAAGGCACCTGCATCGCGGACAAGGCCACACATGAAGTATACTATGACACTAAAAACGAGAATCCTGGCAATGGCGAATGTAGCATCGACAAATATCTGAGCGATAAATAGTGCGCTAGGTCGGTAAAAGGCAAATTGGCGGTGTTTATTCACCAGGGGGCGTCCCATCATAGTTGAAGCAAGCTCAGAAAACGCCTGGAAGCCATTAAAGAGGAAACTAGTGAAAAGAAGACCACCCCGGGTAAATGCGCCGGCACTAGTCTTGGGCAAGTTGAGCCAGACAGTTCCAAGGATAATCGCAACGCCAGTAGAGGTAATCCAGGAGACATTCAAAGCAAACTTGTCTTGCCATTTGATCAGGAACTGGCGTCGCATCAAGGCCCAAACCTGGAGGTAGTATGGAATGAGGTAAACTGACGACTTTGAAGTGAATTTACGCTTTGCTTCTTGATTGGCAACTTCAAAGTCATCGTAGATTTGCTTCTCGTCCTGTATCTGCTTCCGGTAGGCGCCCATTTCCGCAGCGAGTTTCTCGCTATAAATGGACTCATTGAAGGCGGCCGTGAGAGCCTCGGGCGAAGAAGGAACAGTAGTCTCGTCGCGGCCTTCCTTGTACTCTCGCTCGAATGGGTCCGTACACGACGTGAGGTAATCGGGGGTGGTCTGGCGAGGCTTTTCCTTGAACCCAAGATTCTCAAAGTACGCTCGTGCCTCGGTGGCAGGGCCGAAGAAAACTTGTTTACCACTGTCAATAACCAAGACCTTGTCAAAGTGTTTGTAGATGCTCTCTGAAGCTTGATACAATGAAACAAATGTCGTAGTCTTGTATATGTTGGTCAAAATCCGTAGCGATTTGGCGAAATCCAGAGCAGTCGAGGCATCAAGACCGCGTGTGGAATTATCCCACGCCAGGACCGTGGCCGAAGTAATCATCATCTCCGCAATACTGACTCGGCGTTTCTCTCCTCCAGAAACGCCTCGAATGAACTGGTTTCCTACGACGGTATTGGCAGTGTGCTCGATATTGAACATCTTCAACAACATGCGGATCACTTTGTCTTTGAATTCATCCTTAGATACGCCGAGTGGCCGTTTTCCAGGTGTCTTTGTATCTAACGCAAACCCGAGGGTTTGTTTGACGGTCAGGGTCGGCTGATGGACATCATCCTCTTGATTATACACAGCCTCACCGCGAAACCTTTTCGAGAATGTCTTATGGTCGAAAGGACCATATAGAACCTCCCCATCTACCGCAGTGTAACCAAACCGTTGATTCGTGATTGATTTGAGAAATGTGGTACAACCAGATCCAGGGCGTCCAAGAACAAGTACCATCTCTCCGGCTCGTAAAACGCCACGGAAGTCCTTGAGGATATCGAACTCTTTGCCTTTATTGTTGTGACCTGTCCAGCTCATGACCCGCTTAGGGACGTTCAAGAAATCCACAATAGCGTCGGGGAAGGTCTTGATGAAGCTTTTGGAGCCGCCGATTCCTCGAACAGTGAGATTCTCCCAGATAACACCTAAAAAGTCAGTACCATGTGAGGACAGCGACGACTGATGTGGTCTTACCAATGTGTTTTCCTTTAATGCCAGCCTCTACTTCAGCTTCTTGGTTGCCTCGAAGGGCAGTCTCGAGGTCCCAGGACTCAACGGAGTCGGTTGAGCTGCCTGTTCGCTCCACATCACTGTTGTGGACATCATTCTTCGAGACCCTGGAAGCATGCTTGGACAGTCTCTGAGCCTGGTAAGAGATGCTAGAAAGCTCTCTGTTCAGCTCAGCAAACTCGTGCTCGGCCTTCTCGACATTGACGCCTGAGCTGTGGGAGACAACACCCTGGGGGTTGTTGTGTCGGAGCCACTCTCGATTCTGCTCGTAGTTTGAACCAAGAGTATCCGCGTCTGAACCAGTAGACACCCCCAGCTTCTCATCCATGGCGGCAGTAGCACACCTGTGCTATACCAGAAACAACGTTGCGTACACGAGCTCAAGGGGAACGGGAGAGAAGACGAGACAGATGAATCGGGATTCGGGAATACTTATCATGACAAAGAAATTTCAGAAGCTAACTAGCAGGAGAGAGGCTGATTCCCCACCGGAAAGCAGCCAATACTTGACAGTCCTAGCCAAATTACAGTACAGTTGACTACTACTTAAGCGAGAGCGCGCCGGGAGCAACAATTGGGGAAGAGGGGCGACAGGCCTGGCAAGCACCCCACATGGACTTCCAGCCTGCTTTGGGGTAGAGACTAAGTGAAGAGCTTATTCGACGGCTTCATAGTGGGCACGGATACCATCCAAGGGTTAGTTATGTGTTGAGGCCTTGGGGGACTCAGGCAGCATCTGCAGGAAGTTGCAACCTCATGTGAGCCATCATCAAGAACGAGATCGAGAGCATGTTTTCGAGAGATCGCGGATCGCATGAGCAAGTAATTGTTAGAATTTTCCACGCTAAGGCAGACAACCCCGGCGAACATTGAATGTACACCGTCCAGCGCTGAAACCCTCGAGAGTCGGGGGTTGCCGACAACCGGCTGGGCTGTCCAGAATGACTCAAACAGACGGGGAGCCAAGCAACTGAGCGTCTGTCATTTCCTTTTGGAGGAAAGCAGCAAAGTATTCAAGAGCTGCTTAATAATAGACACGGGCAACAATTTACGAGTCAAGGGAAAGATATCGGCTGATGTGGAGGAACTGGCTAAGGAAGAAGTGGAGGTGCCGGAGAAAAGCCGTCGACGGTCTCTCTCATATGCAGGCCATTGGACTTCATCCATTCCTCTTTGGGAATTGTTCTCCTCAAGGCTCTCTTGCTCAGCTCACAAAGCAAACATCTCCAGACCCACGAGTCGCAACGCTCACCATGCATCCGCCATCATCTTCCCAGCCACTCACAATTGCCTCCTGCAGCGTGAGCCAACAGGACACTAAAACGTGCAGCTAGAGGCATTGCAGCAGCCTCGTTTTCTGCTTCCACCACATGACCAGCAAAGACAGGGCACCCCGGAAATGAGATCTATCTATCAAATCTCTTGTCGCGATCGAATCAGTGCGTGCGTCTCTTGATGTTTGCCACTCTCGTTTACGCTGTAGCAATGGAGACCGTCTAGTCGAAATCCCTCATTCAATGGATCTGGTTTATTCGGCCGCCGCAAGACCTCTGGTTTACCAAACTTGCCACGGAACACTCGGGCACTAAATATGATGTATGTAACGTTGGCCGGTTTGCTTGCTTGTCGTAAGGCGTAGCCTATGAAATTGGACCGATCAAAGGGCGTAGGACGCCTTGCAGGAGGAAGGTGGGAATCGCCCTCCGCCTCCAGCTCTTGGTTACGTCCCAACTACTGCTACGTACGGAAATGAGTGGATTTTCATAATATTCATAGGAACATGATGGCCTCATGCCCCGAGGGCCTCGATACGGTCAAATTAGATGAAACAAGATAAGATACAAATGGATATCTATACAGTCCCTGATCTACCCGGAATCCTCCTCTCTGATATGATGCCTTCCAACAATCGTCAAAAAAATCTGGTCTAGCGTCGTCTGGCTCACGGAATAATGTTCCACTCCAAGCACAGTCTTATTTTGCTCAAGTTGAGAAAAGACCTTGCTAATACTATTTCTTGCCCTGGAAATGTCAGGACCCGCCCTAGGATCTAGAGTCAAGCCGCCGGAACGCAGCGAAATGGGTTGGATTTCATCATCGGCTTCCAATTCACGGGAAGTCGAACTCTTTCCATCTTCACTGTTTGTAGACTGTTCATTCTCGTGGGACACATCTGCTGGAACACTGAAGCGCAGCTGTCCGTGGTATGTCTTCTGCTCGATCACCGCACCTGCGAACCTATCTGTCACCCAGCTCTTGATTTTCTCCATGTCTTCATTGCTCGTGTGAGGCGCTTGTGTATGGACAATGTGTACGTGGTACATATTTCCGTACCGGGACCGAAGTGCGTCCGTGGTTCCCAGGGCGAGCATGCGTCTAGCCATAATCCCGGCGCGATGTGCGAGGGCATCCGCTTCTTCCATCGAATGTGTTGTGAGTACTATTGAACGACCAGGCGAAACAGCCGCTAGGGTCTTCCACATAACACGCTTTGAAGCAGCGTCCATTCCAGAGGAAGGCTCGTCAAGCAGCAAAACGGAAGGGTTGCCCATAAGTGCAATGCCCAGTGACAATTTGCGCTTGTTTCCCCCAGAGAGCTTGGCCGCCATACGGTGCTTGAACTGTGAGAGGCCGACTGCGCGGATTACTTCATTGACGTTGTGGGTGATGTCCGGCACTCCGCGAATGCGGGCGTAGAAAACGAGGTGCTCAAGGACTGTCATTTGGTCCACTGCGTCAAATTGAGGACAAACACCGAGGCGGGACCGTGCAGCCGCACGCTGTTTTAAGACCGAGATGTTATCGACGAATATTTCACCGTCATTGCGTGTCGGTTGTATATCGCCGCGGATCAGAGAGATGGTGGTTGTTTTGCCCGCGCCGTTAGGGCCCAGAAGCGCGAAGACCTCGCCTGTTCCAACACAGAAAGTAATATCCTCTACGGCCACAGATTTATTGAACGTTTTGTTGACATGTAACAGACGAAGGTTGTCCTTCGAGCCGGACACGCGAGCAATTTCCTCTGCAATGTCGCCGTCCATTGGTTCCTTCTCCTCCGCATCATGCAGTTTGGACTTCGGCCGTAAGCGAGAAAATATGGATGAGCCACTTTCAATCCAAATCAGAAGCGTAAATAGAAGTATCGATTGGACAGTAAGATAAAGAATGGGTCCCCCATAGAGACCTATCTCCCCTGGGTAAGAGGCCATATCCCGGCCTGCGGTACCTCGGCAGAGGATTGAAAACACATTCAAGGAGGTGAAGAGAGAGCGCAACAAGCTTCCTGATGGGGAAATAATGGCAATAGTGAAGTGTGTAATCTCAATGTACGAGTCAATCTTGTCCGTTGGAGCGTAAGTCAGAACTGACATATACGCTATAAAGTAGATAAGAAAGACGACACACTGCCCGCCGGCAGCGAAAGCGAAAGCTGCGAGTTGTGATTTCGTAAATAGAGACACCAGGTAAGCACATAGAGTACCGCAAAGGCCATAGAGGAAGAATACCACAAAAAGGTATCCGATGTGGAACCAAATATCGGACACGACTCTGAAAATGATAATTGCGATGACGCTTGATGCGACGACAAGACAAAAGTCAAAGGATATGTATGCCAGCCACAGTGACAAAGCTCTGACACCGTTACTGTAATGCAGTCCGCGCACGTTCCGAAGTCGTTCAATCGTTGGGTATAGTGCAAAGAAGGCCGGGTAAACTGACATAGCAAGCCCAAAGTACACAATGAGTTGTAGGATGTCGAAGAAATCGGGCATTGATGGAATATCAAAGAACGCAAAACCGGTGTTAATCGGAATTCCTGTCAAGAGGCGATCCAACACATTTTGTGTGATTGCAGCGAGAGGGAAGTTGGCGTTGTCTCCCTTCCAAGCAATAGTGGGCTGCCAGAGAGAATCCCCTAGATAGACACCACCTGGAGTTACATTGGCGTAGTTGGCTGCTATGTAGTTAGTGAACTCCGGGTAGTTCAAGGCCATATGAAAATGGGATTCATTGCCGGATGACTGCCCAGTGTTATTAGGTCCCCCCGGGTCGACATCAAGACTGTCACTCATAGCGGAAACGAAACTTTCAAGGAGTTCTGGCTGTACTCTGTCTGATGGCCCGATTACTAGCAGCAAGTCATTCCACTGGTCCGCGATGGTGGATTCGGGTGTTCGGTAGGAGTCTTCCCCCGAGCATCCAGGCCTTGGAACACCCTGAAGAAACAATGTCACCAGCCCTGCTGCAATTATAGGGATCAAAAAGGCTGCAAGATAGGGAAGGGGGTTGCGGCGAAGTATGGTCATTCTCTTGCGGAATAGATACCATGCCTGGAGCACCAGATCAATACGGTGACCAGTCATAAGACTCAACGAGTGACACCTGGAGTTGTCTTCAGTGTCTTCGGTATATTCAGTGACGTTTGCCTTTCTGCCATCACGAATGTCATAATTGGCTGTCTCCAAGTGAAATTCGCTCGCAACCTTGAGGAAAACATCTTCAATTGTAGGGCCGCTAACACGATACTCCATGACGCCTTCTTGTTCCAAGTCCGAAACAAACCGAGCTGCTTCTGCTGAGCTTTGGACTGTATATACCATCTCGTCAAAGTGAACTTCTCGAGGTATGCTGTGAAATCGTGTTCGACTTGCCTGCTCTGATCCAGGGACATTGAGGACATGAATACGATAGCCAGCGCCCAGTTGACTTTTCAAACCAACGCTCGACCCACTAGCTTTTAAGGCACCTTTTGAGAGAATTGCGATATTGTCAGCAAGGAGATCTGCCTCATCTAGAAAATGAGTGGTTAAAATGATTGTTCTGGATCCTCTTTCTGCCAGTAAGATATCCCATATCTTCCTCCGAGACAGTGGATCGAGGCCAGAGGAAACCTCATCAACACAACAAACTGAAGAGCCACCAGTAAACATCATAGCTAGTTGCACTTTTCTCTTTTGGCCACCGGAGAGTGTTTTCGAGAGTGCTTTGGCCTTCCGTTTGAGATCGCAATCCTTCAAGAGCTGCATAATTTTCCTGTCTGTATCACCTTTACCAGTGGATTTGAGTTTGTTAAATATTTTTACATGTTCCCTGACAGATAGATTATCCCAAAGAACATTTTTCTGTGGACAAAGGCCAAATTTCGGTGCTGCTTCGCCGTAATTTATGTCAATCTCTCCAGCTGACAACTTGGACAGGCCCGCGATAGCATCCAAGGTGGTAGACTTTCCCGAACCATTGGCCCCAAGCAAGACCATGATTTGCCCTTTGCTGACATTAATTGAAAGATTGTCCACCGCATGCACAGCCTGGCGGTTACTACCAAATCGCCTTCCAATTGCCCGATAGAACCATCCTGGATGGTATATTTTGGAGAAACTGCGAATACTCAGCGCAATAGAGGTATCGGAATTGTATGATTGCCGATTCTTCGATGCGGTCCCATACAGAATGCGTTCTACCACAGCAGCCAGGATGGGGTAGGCAATGATCTGAATGATCAATAACACCCACAAGGTCACGCCGGGAACGCTCCAAGAATTGTTTGGTGCTGCTTCTGTTAGCGTAGCTGCAAGATTTTCTCTTTCCCATCGAGCCACGAATACGGAAAAGTAAACGTAGTTCATGGACGGAAATAGAAGGCCAAGAATAATGACCGGTCCGTTGCTTGTTGCTGGCACCATTTGTGCTACCACGCCTAAGAGTAGACAGGCAAGAACGACTGATATACCACTGAGTTGAGATCTTTTGAAAAACGAGGCGCCGAAAATTGCGAAAGACGACAAGGCAAGGCCCGTCAGAATGTAATGTACCAGCGTGATGCCAGCGGAGGTTCTCCTGTATACCCCGGCCTTCAGTATTGCACCCATAACGATCCATCCCGGTCCGTAAACGATATCCAAGGCAAGATGGGCGGCGCAAAACCGGGCTGCTTGAGATACCCATGGAGACGAATTCGGCATCATGCAATCTATAAGCTGGCTCATTCCCAGCTCCCTTTCCATTGCGATTAGGCCAGTAAGCTGGTATGTCACGCCTACTATGCCAATGAATATCGCCACAGCTATAACATCGATTATGGCTCCCATGTAGCGGGTCCGAATTTGATCCTCGCGCTCCTCTTCATTCAGAGATGTGTACGGGTATTCTAATGTCTAGAACATATTAGTGTGTAAATTTGGGGAGGAGAAAATCGGGCTTATATTACCACCCCAGGAAGGTCATCAGGGTCAAACGAGGTATTGGTCCGTGCAATAGCCCAGTCGATAGATCGTTGGAAAGGTAAAAGATATATTTGTTGATCATTGTGGGAGCTTCCCACATCGATACCCTCACCCAAGACTGCATCCGTTTTTATTGTGTAGTTCCATGCCTCGTCTGGGCCTTCTGTCGGTGACGAGTAAAAAACGGCTGCCGCAATACATCTAGACATGCCACGAAGCGATGTTCGACACAACTCCCGCACTTCAGTCTCGTCGGCAAGAGTATGAACTTCGTAGTGGCTTTTCTTCGCTGGCTGTGCAACCTCGTTGATTACTTGTTCAATTGGGCCGCCAACGAGGCCGTTGCTAACGAAAATTAATCTGTTCCTTCCTGCACCGACAAAACCCAAAGCATCAGAGAACGACAGGACGCGAGCTGGACTGCCAATCCCATAAGTTGCTGGCTGTATAAACAAATTGCGAGCATACGATCTATATCACCATTGTCAGACGTATATCCCAGGCCATGTTAGACGGTGCGGGTTCGGAGATTCAGACATGAAGGCCACAAAGCATATTGGCAGGATCAGTGCTCGAAGAAGGGTCGTGAACAGGGGCCGGACAAGAACAACAAGTAGATTCTTGACTGTCAAAGTCCATACTTGTCGAAAGAACAGAATCATTTTCTCCTGGGCAGTTGTCATGCGTGGCGTGAGAGCATACACTCGGGACTAGAAACACGGAGGCTCGCCTCCGGCTGCCAACAACGACACGCGAATAAAATTAAAGATGGGGGATATTGGTTTAAATGTCACCATATTCAGGCTAACAGGTTTTTCCCGAAAAAGCCAACTGTTGCCGATGCCCTGTGTTGCAGCTGACTGGGCCAGGGAAACGCTGGTTTTCTTGTCAACGAATGCCGGGATTCATCCATAACGACAGGCACCCGGCTGATATCCATTTCTAAGAAATTGATTGCATTTAGCGAAGTGGTCATCTGAAATTGAACCAATCAACTTATCAGAAACGCGATGTATCTCTCGCGACGGGAACTGACCAAGGCATGGCGCGGCCATAGTGGATTGGCGCCCAGAGCATCGGCTAGCTGGGGACCCCGCCTTCTGCCTTCTGCTGAACAACGGAAAATGGAGAGATGTCACCGACCATCGACTGACCAGCCTATGTGCTGGTTAGTAGATGGAGACTTGTTGATAGCGATGCGTTAACAGGATGCTTGTTTGGCGTCGTGCGGGGAAAGCTACCTCGTTCCGTAGTCCGTAACAACAATACTCTCTTCATGTGTCTCACATGCATGGAATGGCCAGGGATAGTACTTCAACCCCGGCACATAATAAATTAAAGTGCGCGTGCTTGCTACAGATGAGAAATCGGGCCACGGATCGGCATTCGTAGTCGCCTTCGTGTAGGGCAGCTCGAGTGCATGGCTCTTAAAACCGATGAACGCGCGGTTGTCGGTCGTATATACTCTCATAGGATTAGCAGGGTCAAGGGAAATTTTCGAAAAGGTGTCATCATATTCCAAGATTCAATATACATGTGCTAATAGTAATACAAGGGCAAAATTAACAAGTCAAATGGCAGCTGTATATGCGGTTCACCTCTTCTTCCCGCGGGAGGATCTTTGCCCTGTCACAGCGGACTTCTGCCGGAGGTAGTTCGAGACGATATTCTCAACACTGCGCATATCGTGCTTGGGTTGTCTGAAAGTGGAGGTCAGTCGGTATCCTCGGAAAGGAAGTGCTGTGGGGGATCTCGGGCCGGGGAATATAGCAAAAATACGCACCTCATGTAATACAAGCGGGCTCTTCTCTTCCTCTTCTCTGTCCTCTGCACGATCTCAACACTTTCCACATTCGGGCTGAAAACCTTAACTGACATTTCGACGCCAACCTTTGTGAGTTCGTTGCGCAGCAAGAAGGACGTATCGATTCCGCAGAGTTTGATGCTCAGGCAAACACCAGAAAATGGATCTCCATTCTTGAAGGTAACCCGTAAAATATCGCCTGGTTTCACGCTTCGCGCGTTTCGTCGGTAGTCAAACAGCGCTTTGCGTTCCCCCGTGGGATCAAGTTGCCCTAGCTGAGATTCCGTCACTGCTGCTATAGGATCCTTGCACGCGGCACGAGCCGATGGCGGAGGAGGATAGATCTTGAGCTTCTTCGGTGCTGCACAGTTGTTAGGTCATTATAAATATTTTTGAACAAAATTCTGCGGAAAGTTATGCGTACCGTGGGGTCTGAATCGATCAGGTATTTGGGAGAGGAATTGCTTTGGGAGGTTTGTAGGAAGAGGCGCAGGCTCCGGTTTGGCCGAATATGCAGTCGAGATTGTTCTGGCCTGAGACGAAAACAACGGCTGAGATTTCGCCAGTGACCTCATGCAGCCCAGCTGCCGGGTCAATTGTGAAAAGCTCGCCATGGCTGCGGAAGGCGTGTGAGGTTGAAGATGGCGCGCTGCTGGCCTTGAAGAACAATTATTTGGAAGGCGGAGCCAAATTTCTGCCAAGATCTCAATTGCCTGTCTGGGCCAACCACCGCCCAGGAACTTTTCTGCCGCCATAACTCCGACAGCTGCGATATTATTATTGCTTTGCCAACTGCCGCACGAGAGACTCCGTTGGGATTATTATATATAACTACGTACTACCTCCGATATCAAGTTTATCGCCGCTCTCTTGCCATCAAGATGGCGTCCAACGCCATTGGCAGGCTCCTTCGCCAGACCCCCAGCACACTCCACAAATCCTTGAACTTCACACAAAAACGAAGCTGGTCAGCAAGAAGTAAGGCATTGTTCATACGGTTTTCAATGAGTTATGTTGCTAATGGGAATGCAGCTATTCCGACGTTATTTCCGACATCATCACCCGAACTCGATCAAACCCTCAACCGGTTCCGTGACGAGATGTTCATCCCAAATGCACTGAATGCCAGTCAACGAAATCTGATATATCGCCCCCGCAATGCGAATAAATTAAACGGACACCCAGTCATCGTGTCAATTGGCGAAAGTGAAGAATCCTATCAACTTCGCTCGATCGACGTATTCTCACTACCATCGAAGAAGGACGTGATTCGCGTGCTCTCCCTAATGCATGAAACGAGCGATTGGTCAAACTTGGCCACTTTCCTTACCGGAATCTACAAGTCTAATATTATTCTCTCGCTGGGCCGCTGGGAATGGTTGGTACGGAAAGCCGGAGAGTCGAACGGCATCGGGCAACTCCTGAAGTGCGCCCAACAATCAAAGTCAACTCAATTCGAGCTTAAGAAAATCTCTCTTGTGGAGCGGCTTTTCTTTGAGCTTCATTTGATGGGTCAACGAAATGACTTTGCCGGGCCCGGAATCGTAAAGGTTAATGGCCTTGCGAAGTCGTTTGCTCTTCTGATGGAAGCCCCAGAACATGCCGTTCATGACTTAGAAAACGACCCCAAAAAGAACCCCCTCGTCATTGGGACTTTGTTAGAGCTTAGCGCTGCTAAGGCCTTGAGTGAAGGTGGTACTGATGGGGTTCGTGAGGTTGAGGCTCTTACGCGGCGCCTTCTTGCTAGCTGGAAAACCCAGGACCTAAATACAGATGGGAAGGGATGGCACCATATTGATCATCTCTTGCAGCAACTCGTGCCAACTTACAATGGCTTGAAACTTGCCTTGAGACTGGACGATATTGCGAATAACAAGCAAATATCGTCAGGATTGAAGACGCGCACGAATGAGTTTGGGATGCTCATCGCAAAGTTCAAGAAGGCGGCACCCAAGCGGATCCAGGAGAAACCGACAGTCGGCCTTTCACAGGCCCAGCTACTGCATCAGAACCAAGCCTAGGTTCTCGTCGTAATCCTTATTGTACATTATTTTTAAGCAATTACTAAGCTGTACTTGTATCTGCAAAGAATTTTTAACTTGTCTATTAACGCTTCAAAGTAGCGAGTACGTGAGCTCCTGCTTACAATCGCACAAAGAAGCAATGAAGGGTCATATATAGGGAAACCAAAGTAATGCCGAAATAGATGTTGTAGACTTTCAAGAAACCATGTTTCGTACATGCTTAAGAGCATAGACCAAAGGTATTGTCATCCCGAATACACGCCTGTACAGGCAGTGTAGTCCTGCCAGAAACTACCGATGGCCCGGTAACCGTGAGCTAGTAAAAGCAATTAGTGATGGGCCCAATATCAAGCTACCAACCGTGTCCCAAAGGAAACTTACCTGACCTTGCTCCGTATTTTCAGAGACGTTGGTGAGATGGACCTCGACTGTGCTCAAGGGCGCACCAAAATGGCTAAGCCCTTCAAAGCGGCGATAGTCAAAAACATTTGTCTGCGAAATGGCCCCGGCAATTCCCGGGCCGGTCAAAGCATAAACAACACGCGCCCCGGTGAGGACCCTAAGATCGGTCAGTTGCTCATAATCGAGACGAACTTCTGGGCTTTCATCGACCCGGTGTGCAATGCAAAGCAGACGAAGTCTATCAAGGGAAAGTTCTGCAGTTGGCCCAACTGTGGCCAGCCGACTGAAAAATCCCTGAGATGGCATATTCCCAGAGTCAAGTGACCGGACCTGGAACCAACGGGCAAGTGATGAGAGAAATCCGGAGTGCGGCTTCATGAACTTGGCATAGTACTCGGATATCGTACGGGAGGATGCGATAATGACAGTGGGGGATACTCCAACGGTAGCAAGAGCAAAATCGACATTTCCTCCAGCAACAGAGTTGAGGGCCACTGAAGCGTTGGTGAAAATAGCAGCCAAAACCTGGCATAGAGGGTACATCCGCGAAAGAGAATCGATTGAAAGAACCAAATCACCACTGTTCAACCGTTGTGTCCGAGGCAGGGCGTAAATCAAGCCCGCAATACCTGCCACCAGATTCTATCCGAACCAAGTCAGTACAGGGTAAAAGAAAAAAAAAAATCTAACAGATAAAATAAAAAAAAAGTTACCTCCGGCCCATATTCGACAAAGTCCTCTCCCCAGAGCGTGGACAAAGGAGGAGATTGAGAGTTAGGATCCCATTCGGGGACTTCCAGCCCAGTCAATTCTTTCTTTTCATCAACGAGCTCGTGCCATACAGCCACATCTAGGCGGCCTTCGACTTCCTTGGGTACATCATTCCAGTCCATATGTCTACTTCCAATTTTCGCAACCCACACAACATGAGAAAGTTGCTTGTTTTTCGCAGCCACCTGGGTCAGGTCGACGCCGCCCGCCTCTGCAATCAGCGTATCTGCCTGCACCTTCTGCAACAGTCCAGACAATTTCTCCGCAGCGAGATTGTGGGGGACAATAACGACCTTGAATCCATAGAAAGCCCCAGCTAATGTACTTCGTCAGCAGCGGTCGCTCTCAAGTGCAGCCAAGTACGACCTAGGTCCTGAGAGTACGTACCGAAGATAGAGGCCAACAGCTCAACAGAGTCAGTTAAACAAACAGCGACAACTTTCGTGTTACCAGATTGTAGACGTTTTCCTATAACATTGATTTCTGCTGTGATTTGGTCTAACGAGTGTTCCATTGCTTGCCTTCCGAGCACTGTATAGATCTTGCCCTGTTTACCGGGCGAGCCATTTTCTTCAACCTTTCCACGCAGTGCGGCTTTCCATATATCTCTCAGGTCGCCATTCCGTCCACTTGTCCACTTCGGCGCCCCGGGATCCTTCACATTTAGGCCAGCTCTGAGGGGGAACCCATGCGGGGTCTCCAGGCTCCTATACGCAGCAGACTCGCCGGGTTGCCGGACGGGAAAGGCGGTGGATTGGCGAGCAAGTAAGAATGGATGAATTTCCGGGTCCTTCGAGGTAACGAAAGAGACGATGGCGAAGGTGACGATGGCGCCGGCGATTAAGCTGGTGTAAACGTTCCAGTCAGCAAGCACATCACTGAGCAAGCCATCCAGCTGTTCAGGTATCGACGCTCCCGATGCCATTTTTTGACAATGTAACGACAAGAACCGGCGTTTCAGCGTATGAGCATCAATTAGTTTCGTCAGACTGATATATAGTGAGATTCAGAGATACTCAGGTGTTGAATGACGTGAGACGGTTCAGCAACCGTCATGTGGGGTTAGCGCGTCAAGGTGGCCAAGGCACGTCGCCCGGTTAGGCAAAGGCTTTGCGGCAATGGCGCTTGTTGTCTTCCTGGTTGCCAGTGATATTCACTGCGCATGCACCACCACCACAACAGCTAACACCCCAGCCAGCCGACAAACAGCTGAGGGACTCAACGAACCCCCCTTATTAAATGGAACGATAACCTAAGCGGTACTCCTCAATCCGGTCAGGTAAGTTTTGCTGATTTTTGCGTTCCTCTTCATAGGTAAGTTCCCATCGTCCTTTGGCTTCCTTTGAATGCACACTCACCTTGAACAGGTTTCTTTTTGTAATATCAATGGCGTCTCTTTTCCTTCCTTCGACGCCGAAGTCCACGTCTGCATCCACGCCTGCGTCTGAGAAATCCCAGACTCCCGGAAAATGGCGGCATCCACAACTGGATGAGATTGTGCGGCGACAACAGGCGGGGACTTTCGGGGATCGCAACGCCAAAAGACTGATGTGGAATGGCGGTGCTTTATTGGCAACTTGGACTTTCGGGTCTACCTTCAAATCCTAGTACGTCATATCACATGTCGTTTTTTGTAGTTTGTTGACCTGACTGGGCCGTGGCCACAGCTCTCGTTGGATCCAGATGAAAACTGAGATTCCCACATACGCTGATTTGTCGCTACTTATCATGCAACTAATTTTCCTTCTCAACATACTTGTCGCATTATACCCCCTTTTCCGACCGAAAGATAATATGTCCGATATCCCTCTTACCCCCACACAACGCGCCCTTCTTGGCCTTGATCCGTCAACAACCTCCTCTTCGGCCCCAGCGACATCGTACGTGACCCCTCCGAAATACCGCGTATCCTCCGGGTCAAGGACAGCAAGTCCAGCCAGTCACTCTGGCTCACCGTTATCTACAAGTGCGAGCGCCTCAAGTCTTCGGTTTTCCTCAGGCACGCCCTTTTCTCCGTCTCCCAGTCCACTATTACACAAGATGGTTGCAAATGGTGGCAGGGAAAATGTACGCAGGCAGAGCTTCGGCTCATCTTCACCGCTTAACCGGGGTTCTCCTTTCAAAGAGTCGATTGTTATGCCAGCCACCCCTTCTCCCGCCGGAGGAAAGAGGGGAAGCTTGGGAGTAAGCAATAAGTGGTTGTATGAGCGAAGCAGGCGTCCGTCTCTCAGCAATGGTAGTCTTTGAGTGGGCAGTCGTCGTGGTCCGACTGCGTTACTACGTCCGAAATGATGTAAAATATGTTTTCTGGTCTTCGCTTGGAGGGGTGTTTCGGCTTGCTTTTTGATCAATCATTATATGCGCGGCGCATACAGCATTGCTGATTTTATATGCGATCCCATTTATAAATTTTGCAAAGAAATCGGAATTAATTCCTTGATTGGCTCCTTAGTAAATTCTGCAGTGAATGCTGTGCTTCTAGTGGCGCGAATGTTGCACATTTATTAGTGGAGAGAGGCGCCCCCGGATAACAGGTACAAATCTCCAGCTTTTGAGTCGAGTTCCCGCACCCGTCTTACTCCAAGAAAGCCAACATCACCACTAATTTTATCCACGCGCCGCACCAATATTCCCAGGCCCATTTCGTGCCTCGCTTTACTCAAAGAGACGCTCCTATTTTGAAGCTCTTGGGCCATTTATCTCCCGCATGAAGTCAAAGGCCTTCCAAGTGTCGTCGGCGGTTTAAGATGGGAGCCTCGGAGTCGAAGCTAGTCTTCAAACAGGGAATATTTCGCTTATCGGAGGAGAAGGGGATTCCCGCAGATGATCCATACTGGACCAGAGTAAATAGTCCTTATCCGGGTTTCCCCAAGGCTTTGGCGAAGTTTGAATTGCTGACAACCAAGGTGTAGTTCTGGGAGCTCCCCGAATCTACGGAGGATGTTTTCAGCCTATTCACCCCAGCGGACATACGGCGAACCCGCGACAATGCATTAGGAAACTTCGAAACGTTGTTACTATCCATAACCTCTCGTTTAACGGCCCTCAAAAACCATCCTTCCTTCCCAGACCCGGATCTTGCCCCCGACCGAGATGCGCTGAACTGCATTCGTATTCTGACTCGACTCCTCCCATACGTGTACGAAGCCGAGCATCTAGAAGAGTGGGAGGGAAAGTTCTTTTGGACTCGTCGAAGGAAAAGGACCAGGGAAGCTCAGCTGGCTGCAGATGTTCTTTTCGATGAAGCGCAGGCGGAAGAGGGGCAGGACCCAGCGTCTCCTCCACTCAACGAATATGAAGATGTGAAGCCTTTGGCAGAGGAGTTGATTGACACGCTGATGGACCTACTCTTTTATACGGACTTTACTATTCCTAAGTTACCCTCCGCGAAATCTAAAATTTCGTACTCCATCTGGCAAAGTGGTGTTGGGTGCAACACTTCTATGGGTTCGACAAGGGAATTCGAAAGCAACCGCTGCGAAATTCTTCGATTACTCCTCACAATTACTGGAAAGGCAATGTACACGTCTTCTAGTAAGCTACTATCCCTATCTTACTAGCGGTTTAGCTTATTTAGCTTACCCATCATCTAGGTTTACTGCCTGTTCAAGGTGTCAGAGCTATTACGTACATCACGACTTGCCAGGAGAAACAAGCAGTATTGACACTGTTATGTTCACTTCTAAACACGGTACGTCCCGGAAGTCATATTAACATGTTTAGGTAACTGACAACTTCTCCATAATAGGCAATCAAATACAATCCTGCATCGTGGAGAGTGCCCTACGATCATGTTGTATGGAAAGACCCCAGACAAATATTAGTGATTTATAGTCTCCAGTTTCTCCTTGTGCTCCTCCTGTATCCTGTTCCCGAGGACGGCCGTGGAAGCCCTCCCAAAAACTACTACCGTCACTATTTCGGCCGCCTACACAGACCACAAGACTTTCAGTTCTTAGTTGATGGAATGACCAGGATTTTGAACCAACCAGTAAGTCAATTCGCTTCAAACACCGTAGGTTTACTTACACAAAATTTTGCGCAGATGCAAGCAACGACGGCTTACCTTCCCGGCAGCCAGAAATCGGTCAAGTGGGCACCAGAGATGCTTGTGCTGTTCTGGGAGGCCTTGCAATGCAACAAGCGGTTTAGGTCATTTATAATTGACTCGAACAGATCTCACGACTTTATAATTCTCTGTATCTTCTACAGCATAACCTATAAGTCCGATCCAGCAAAGCAAGGCGTGGTTCGGATGTGCATATTTATTCTGCAAACAATGAGTGTTGAGCCTACGTTTGGGAAGAGTTTGAACAATAAATTTGAAGCCCAAGAGACCCTGCCACAAAGCATTCGGGTACCTGGATTCAGAGGTTCATATGCTGATTTTCTCATTATAGTATGGCTTTTTCCCCCTTCTTCTATATCAACATCATGCTTCTAGCTGCTAACCCATCGTAGTCCATCCACACCTTGATTACTACTAGCAAAGGCAAGCTGAACGCTGTGTACCCTGCTCTTCTTGCGGTTATCAATAATATTGCACCATATGTCGAGCACCTGGTCGCAGAGACATGCTCCAAATTGCTGCAGCTGTTTATATCTATGTCAGCTCCCAGCTTTCTATTAGCCAACGATTCAAACCACGCGCTACTTGCTTCGGTTCTCGAATCCATCAACGCGGTTCTTGAACATAAGTTCACAAGTACGTCCATATCCAAACTCATCTGTTGAAACTGCTAATGATGTATAGAAAATCCATTTCTTGTATACGCCATTCTCAAATACAGAAGACGCTTTGAAGCAGTCCGGGAATTCACTCTTGAGAGTGGCCAGCAAGAGATTGAACGACAAAACGAACGGAGAAAGGCTGAAAGTCGTGACACTGTCACCAGTCCTGTTCTTTCAGCCTCCGAAGATGATCCGCGCCTTTCTTCTGGTGCGCGGTCACCTCTTGGCCGCATCCCAGAAGAAAATAACAGTCCTTTCGCCATCGGTGGGGATGACTCGGAGGATGAGGGTGAAGGTCAACATACACCAGCCCAAGACTCGGCTTCAGTCCAAACCTCGCGCAGGCAATCAATCTCATCCACTGCCGATGAAAGTGTTCCGCCACAGCTGCGGGGGATGTCGGAGAAGGCTCGGGGCAAGATGCCGGCGGGACAGCCATCGTTTTCAAGACAGAACAGCATGACGAGTCAAATCAGCATGTCAGCTCTCTTGTCTCCACCTTCAAACGGCTTTACGCCCACTACAGCTTGGGTAAGTAGTGTTGACCTCTTTCCACTTTCGGACCTCAGTATACTGACATTGAACCCTTAGCTGGAGTCTTGGCTACCCGAACTTCCCTTGCACACTATCCTTACCATCATCTCCGCTATCATTCCCAGTGTTCCCGAGACAGCGTTCCAATCCTCCTCCAATGCTGAGACTCGCACCCTAATCGCGAACCTCCCAACATTTACGGAAGACCCTATGATCCAAAGCATCACCTCGGAGCCTGCGCCTGCTCGTGGTCATTCTTTCGAGTGGTCAGCTTTGTCGATGGGCTGGTACGAATCATTGGTCTGGGGCTTCATATTCTCTTCAGAGATGGTTGTTGGGACCGCGTCTGGAGCTACACCCGGCGCGGTAGGCGTCTGGAATGGGACATACATTAAGCTGTTTAAAGTGCAAGAAGCAGCCGTTCAGGGCCCTACTCTACTAGCGCCCAAGGGTGCCGTGGATGCTGTTGGAAGTAACCTGGTGCAACGGATAGGAAACTTGAGCCTGCGACGAAACAACACGCAGCCGGAATCTCAAAGCAGCTCAGGGCCCCCGTCCGTTCGGGAGGTTTAGAAATAATCGCGGCAATAGTTTGTTGTGTTTAGTGTGTTTTTTTTTTTTTTTTTTTTTTTTTTTTTTTTTAAAGATACCTAGTTTGTGTCTATAATGGAGTATATACTGATTGGCACTTGTATATCAACATATGCACTACAGAGTAAGCCCGGTATGTCATACTGATAACGCGAAATAATATTCCCCTAGTGTGCTCCGAGCAGGCCTCGGGATGGTGTCAGCCGCGCAGGTGGCCGAATGCTTACATCTTTATGGTTGCTGACTGCCAAGTCCGCTGGGGAGGCTGATCGTCTCCAGCCAATCGATTTGGCATGCTCCAATGCCGCAGGAAACATAAAGCTGGGGGAAATTCAGCTCAACTTTCTCTCATCATCACACTCTTTCAGCAGAGGGACGCCCCAGAACTTTTCAAGCCCGTCATTCTATTAAAGAAATGGTGCTCTCCAGGTCGCTGCTTGCCGCAGCCTCCGCGCTGTTTCTTGCGTTTCCGACCGAAGCCGCCGAGGGAGCTTCCGAGCTGCAGAGTGTCTTGAAGAACACCCACGGAAGCTCGGAATACAAGTATCCCACCGACTTCACAAGGGGCATTTTGCCTGTAAGTTCACTCCCGTCTGGTTGTAGGAACTTTCCGTGGGTGAACCAGCACCGGGAGCCACTAACTCTATTCCCTTCTTTTTCTATAGATCCCGGTTCATTCCCACAAGTAAGTCCCTGGATGCCATTGGGGTAGCCTGCTGGTAGCTAATGACCCTTAGTGACTACTGGAGAGACGTGCCCTTTTACACGGGTATTTTCCACACCGTACCCTTGTCGTGAAGCACTACTGATGGGTTTGCCTCGCCAGCTCTCTCACAAGGCTGCATTTCGGTTGAAGCTGATGTGTGGCTGTACAATGGCACTCTCCATGTGAGCTCAGCGCTTCAAATTTACTGCTTCAAAGCATTGTTTAATCGTTGAAATAGGTTGGCCACGACGAGTCATCATTGACTGACCAACGCACATTCGAGTCGCTCTACATCAACCCAATTCTCGACGTGCTTGAGCGTCAAAACCCCAAGAGCAAATTCTTGACGGGCCCGACCACCAAGTGCGTGCTACTCAGAGTGTGGAAGGTCGTCTTCTAACGTTTTCTACAGTGGTGTCTTTGATACCGATACAGATCAAACGCTCTACTTGTGGGTTGACTCCAAGACATCCGGCCCTGAAACCTTCAAGGCCGTCATCGAAGCTCTGGAACCACTCCGCAAGAAGGGCTACTTGACAACCCTTAAGAACAATGAAACCCTCGCTGAGGGCCCAGTGACCGTGATCGGAACTGGCAACACGCCCTATGAGATGGTTGGCCCCATTGCAGACCGCGACTACTTCTACGACGCACAGCTTGCTACTCTGGGGGATGCGGAAAATGCTGAGATCACAGCGCACATCTCGCCCATTGCATCGGGGGATTTCAGCTCGGCCATCGGCGACCTCACACTGGGCAAGGATAGCGTATTGAGCGACAAGCAGCTCGAAACTCTTCGATCGCAGATCTCTACCGCTACAGAGAAGGGTATTCTCGCCAGGTACTGGGGTGCTCCTTCTTATCCGATCAGGGCCCGTAACACTCTGTGGACTACCCTCATCAACGAGGGTGTTGGGTTGCTGAACGCCGACGATTTGGCTGCTGCTGCGCAGTATTTCTAGAATACCGGTACAGGTAAAACCTATGTAATATATAGACATACTACAGAGATAAAATATTAATGTCTTTCTGAGCTAGCCCAACTGGAGGCTTGAGCTGCAAATGCCGTCACCAAGGCCTTCGACCAAACCAGAATTGTGCACCAATACTTTCTTGTAGTTTTCAAAACAACAGGCAAAAAGGAGAGGAGAAATGTGCGCATTCACAGGAAATTACAAGGCTGGAAACACAACGCCAGTGCACGTGATACTCCCGTGAAAAGGAACGCGCTGCTGGGGGGCAAAAAGGAGACAACTGAAGAGAACAAAATGAAAGAAAAAAGGCATTGATAAACCCACACGATCGCTATCCAATCCAAACCCAGGACTTGACTTGACAGGCGGCGATGTCCAAGGTCGATGTTGATCTGGGAGATCTCTTAGCCAAGGGGCTCCCGACCGATGTAAAGGTCACCGTCCGCCACATCTCGTCAACTCCGACAGCGACCCCTGCTCTCTTCGCTGCCTCTCCAGGCGAAGAGCCCGAGCCCACCTTTTGCGAGAACCACTTCCTGTCTGCATCTGTCACCGCGGCTGACAAAGACGACGGGGCGGAGATCATCGTCTTCGGCATCGAGGTGTTGGTCTACACTACGGCGCACCTGACAACCATCTTTGTGTCCAAGGCCGATTCTACGGGTCATCTCCATCTACTCAAAGCTGCCCCGAAGAGCTCGATTCTCAGAAAGGTTACCAATGTCTTTCTCTATTTCCTTGTGCACACTCACCAACGACCCGGTGTTCGGCTGGTCGTGTCCCTCTTCGCCCGGTCTCAGAACCAGTACTTGTTTCCCGGGAGTATCGAGAACCCAGAGAAGCATGTTCTCGATGATCGCGGGCTAATCAAATGGTGGTGTCGTTCTCTGGACCCAATCCTTCGCGAGTATGAGCCGGAATCTGGATCCCAGGAGCAGGAGAAGAAGCACGAAGAGTCAACCCGTAGCTCCGCCACGGCGTATCTCATTGTACCTAGCTGCGACAGGTTCGAGACTCGAGGGTTCTTCCCTAGCACAGCCAAATCAGACGATAAGGACCGGCCTCGATGGCTGAATGCCTATCCTCTTCGTCAGTTGTGCAGCAAACCTGATGCTCCACCGCGTTCATTGGTGCCTCGTTTCCCGGATGATCCGAAAACGCGCTTTCTCATTGATTTGGATGATGAGCTCCCAGAGAGTGCGAGTGGGGAAATGGCCAGTCAGTGGAGGAGTGTGAAGTCCTTGGACCAGTTTTGGGAAATGATGTCCTTTCGTCAGGAGTGTTCTGCCGGGAGGTTGGTTGGATTCCTGTGGCTTGTTATTAACCCTCCTGGTGTTGTGAATTCGAATCCGATGCTGAGCAGCAAGGCTGGTCTCACAGAGGTCAAGGACACGCCCAAGACAGAGACACAGCCGCTGGGTACCGATTCTCCAGAGGGGTCAGAACAGGCGCAGGTCTCGGACGCTCCAAAAGGCGACAAGCCGTCAGTATCTCAATCAAACGATCAGATAAGGCCGCAGCGGGCGAGCGATGGAAGTGCATTCTACTGGCCGCAGGCTGCGCGAGGACATGCGGTGTTGAACGAAGAGGATTACAAAACAGCAATCAACTTCCTTCTCGAGCAAGACTTTTATAACGAGGAGGTCTCCTTTGCCAGCACGAAGGCGTTCAATGACAAGGTTGCAGCTCTTGCCGACGAGCTTTGGATCGGTCAGCAAGTCGTGGGAAAGAATACCAACGACGAATCAACAGTTCCCGCACAGACACCCACCACGCATGCTAATATCGTGCTGGTTCGGAAACGGAAGAAGGACGAAGGTGCAGCATCAAGCCAGGTACCGAGTGAACCTACAGAGTCAACACAGGATGCTGGAGTGAATGTTCTACAGGGCAATCTAATTCGCAAGAAGAAGAAAACCTGATGCGATACTCGACGATAATGATAATGAATCGGTAACAATTGTACAATATCAAAGCCAGCAAATCTACAAAGGATCATGAGTAGTTCAGCCAAGCCGGCCAGTAGATAGCTACTCCTCTACTATGTACTATAGCGGTAGAATTTGGTATAGAGCACAGGGTCATTCGCTTCCTTCACTCTCGTGTCCCTCATGTAAACAATAATAGCTTACTTACAGGATTCAAACATGCCCAATCTCCCAGCCTCACTCAGAGCGGGTCCCAGAATGGAAGCGAAACCACCAGCCAGCTGTTTTATTATTTGCGCTCGAGCCGATTCCAAACCTGATCCGTTGCATCCGGATGCCGATGGATCCACAAGCCGCTCGTGCTGGGAATAAGAAATAGTAAGACTGAACCAGTCAGTGATGATCGCTGTTGTTGCGCCGAAAAAAGATAACACAAAAGAGTCAGATGCCGCGGAGCTGACCGCGTCCTCTTTCCCTCCTCTTTTTTCCTCTTCCCCTCTCAAACAACTTGTCTCACCCCCCATCTCCGCCGTCTCTAGTCCGCTCAGTCCATAGAATGCCCTATTCCCGTCGCCAACGCCTATGATAAAGCTTCAGTCGATTTCGGACGCCGTCGGTTTTGGATCAGCCACCCGTCATGGCGGACTCCAGTGGTCGGTCACACTGGGGTGGATAGGCTTGATCTGGTATTCCACGGTGACGGCGGTGTGTGCTTTGGGATATTATAAATTGTATTCCTTCCTTGGCCGTCCAATTCCGCGCCGGAATTGGATCGGCGGCTTATTGTGTATTTGAGAGCTGTGCTAATTAAGCCTCCCTCAAATAGATGGAAACACTATCTTGGACGCCCTCGGAAATCCCACTCAGCTACGGCATCGGACGCACCCCATGTCACCGTCATTCGACCGGTTAAAGGCCTCGAGCCGTACCTGTACGATTGCCTGGCCTCGACGTTTCGCCAGGAATATCCCCGCGACAGGCTTACTGTATGCCTTTGCGTGTCTTCCCGAAGCGACCCGGCATACGCAACCCTGGAGAAACTGGTCGCGGACTTTCCACACGTCGATGGGCGTGTCTACGTCGAGGAAGAGGATCCGCTCCTCCAGCCTGATCATGAGCCCGCGTATAATCTTGGGCCGAACCCCAAGATTCGAAACATGACCCGCGCATACAGGGAGGCAAAGGGCGATATCGTTTGGATTGCGGACTGCAATATCTGGGTTGGTAAAGGGGTCTGCGGGCGCATGGTGGACAAATTGTGCGGTTTTGGTACAGGCTCAGGCCAGGAGAATAAATTTGTACATCATCTTCCCGTTGCTGTGGATGTTACCGGTGCTGCTAGCTTGAAGGAGGAGCGACGTTTGTTGGAGACGAATGGAGCGCCGGTCGCCAACGGAAACGATACGAAAAGCCGCTGCGCACCAGGAGCTCTAGCCATGGGAGGTGGTCGTCTGGAAGAGTTGTTTCTCTCTTCATCCCATGCAAAGATGTATACCGCTATCAACACGGTTCTTATTGCGCCATGCATTGTTGGCAAGTCAAATATGTTCCGACGCTCTCATCTCGACTATCTTACTGCTCCGGATCCGAAGAGCTCTCGCCAACTGAATCCAGGCATTGACTACTTCTCGGACAATATCTGTGAAGACCACTTGATCGGTGATCTGCTTTGGAAGAACAAGGTTCGCGACGAGAAGGAGCATGGCAAATGCCTGGGCAAGCACGCACTGGTTTACGGAGATCTCGCTTTTCAACCGATTGCAAACATGAGTGTTCGATCCTACATAGCACGGCGAGTGCGGTGGTTGCGCGTTCGAAAGTTCATCGTGATGCTTGCGACCTTGGTTGAGCCCGGCACAGAGTCAATATTATGTTCGCTGTACGGGGCCTGGGGCTTCACTACTGCGTTAGCTCAGTATCTCCAGGGCAAAGGGCTGGATATCGCTCAGGACCTCTCGACGTGGAAAGCCTTCTTCACGTTCTTCGGGCTCAGCATAGTAACATGGAACCTCATCGATTGGACAGTATACATAATGCTTCACTCCGGCAAGACGGTCGAACGGGATGAGAACACGCCGTTGTTTGTGCGACCTCCTCTGAACACAACAAGACGGCGGTACCGGTATTGGCTTGCCGCTTGGCTTGGACGAGAAACACTCGCCCTCCCAATCTGGTTGTGGGCTATCTGGGGAGGCGTGACGGTTACATGGCGTGATCGCCAGTTCCGTATTGGCCTCGATACGAAGGCACATGAGATTCAGAGTGGTCAAGATATCCAAGCTGAAGGCTCCTACTCTGAAGGTACATCGGTTCTATCAAGTGCAGGGCGTCGACGCAGGCCGCAGAAGACAGCGAAAGCATGAATAGGGATGTAGAAATGATAACGAGGCATGAAATTCATCAACTGTCTATAGATACTATATACCAGACTTTTGGATCCCAATAGGACATAGAGGGGGGAAACAAAAACACAACCCATCATAATTCATTTGCTTTTTATCCATCTCATTACGATTCCTCGGTCCCGGTAGCCTCCGCCGTGTCTGCAGGGTTCCCAAACTCCAACAGCCATTCAACCACCTGTCTCCCCTTGGACACAGGCCCGGCATCCCCAGCACCAGCATCAGCGCCAACCTCCGCCTCATCTACTTCCTCGCTTTCAGGCTGGCTCTGGCTCTGGCTTGTCTCATCTTGGGTCTTCCAGTCTGTCCTCTCCGCCAAAAAGATAGCATCCAACCCAGCCTCATTCTTAATAGAGACATCCGCGCCTGCATCCACAAGTAGCTTGACACACTCCAGATGCGTGTTGAGGGCTGCCCAATGCAACGGCGTGTTCCCCGAGTGATTTCGGCGGTTGACAACAGCCTTGACCTCATCGGTTGTCAGCGCCTGCTCAGTCGGTGACAGAGCCGAGACAAGCGTGGTGGTGAGGTTCTTGAGAATATCTAAACCGCCCTCGTTAGTATCTAAGGGAGACACGACAGTTGGGATATTTGAATGATACGTACCAGCATTTCCATTCGCAGCGGGATAGTGCAGCAAACAGCATCCACTGCCGCCTTCCTCTTCGGGCGCTGTGTCGATTGCCGATGCGATGATGACGGACTGCTTGACGTTGTATGTCGAGCTTAGTGTTGCAAGATCGGCTTCTACTGCCTCAGCGTCACCGACCCGTGCGGAATAGATCAGGTCGTCAACTTCGTCGGGGGTGAGTGTTACTAGAGGCATTTTGCTTCTTTTCTTGCACTCGATGGCGGGTCTTTTATAGTGATGTCAGGCCCAAGGGTTGTATTGTGGTTAGATTGGAGTAAAGGTCTGTGGAATAATTAGCTGTATGTAAATGTTGTCTCGGTTCAATGCAAGGTTGTAGACAGTGATATATATAAAATGGTCACGGTGCCGAAAAGCAACATCCAGGATCACAAACAAAGCAGGCTCATCTCGAAAAAATGGGAGAGGGAATAGCCCATGGGCGAATATATCAAATTCCCAGTTTCATACCGAATGGGTCCATTATATATGTGCTCGTGCATGATTTTTTAACATCCAAGTCAAAAACTTCAACCCTGCCACCGTGATGACTTGGGGAGGCCGTACAAGAATAAAAAGCACACGCGTGAAAGAAAATAGCAGCTTACCTGTTTAATTTTGTATTCAATGTGGTGCTGCTGCGAGATACCTCTATATCAAAGTTCGACCTTTGGTCTGAGAATCTTTGATGAGAGGTCATGTGAATATTTTGCGGATTGACCAATGGAGGGGCACTCGAGGGTCGTTATAGCGGCTATTGATTCGAGCCGCCATTTTTATGCAGCACCATGCTACCCAATTGGCTCACGTAACTCTGATGTAGAATGGATGTATGGATCTTGTTCGGTAATTTGATAATTACCTACTCATTAACATTGGTTTCTATCTACTACATGTACTGGAGGGCTGGAAATCATGGCAATTTGAGAGCAAATAATTTGGGTGTGGTATAGGCGAGTACATTTATCTGCCCTCATATATTCTTACTGGCGAAACTCGGAATATAAATTGTCAGTGTGGCCGAGTGGTTAAGGCGGTAGATTCGAATACCTCAATGTCTGAGTATCTTGGACTTAGGCTCGATTATCTACTGGGTTCGCCCGCGCCAGTTCGAATCTGGTCGCTGACGTTGTTTTTTTTTTTTATTATCTTACCTTTTGCAAGATAGATATTCGAGTTGTTCTATTTCTTCTTTCTTTATAGAGCATCCGTACTTCCTTATTAAATAGCATAATAATAGAATGATACTGATTTCTTGGTGGTATATTGCAGTGATGCGTGCATAGGCTGGTCTTAGTCATGAATTTATGCTGCCCGAATCACGGAACAAAATTCTTCCCACTCACCCAGTTCCGCATGCCATCATCAGAGCTCCGGCGGAGCTAAGTACGATCTATCCTACCAAGAATATCCATGATAAACCACAGCACAATGGCTGCGAGTCAAACGAAGGACGCCCCAGAGGGCCCAGCCGGCTCTACACCTCCGGCACCAGAGAATACTAGACAGAGCAGTGACCCGGCAGTGACGAGTGAGGCAGAAAAACAAGAGGAGGAACACATTCCAAGAGAATCACAAGAGAGCGAAGACAATGCCTCGCAGGAGAAAGAAGATGATAGAGAGGAAGAAGATGATGATGAAGAAGAGGGGGAGACAAAAGAATCAGATGCGCCACCATTACCAGACGAGATTCCTCCTCCCCTGCCCAACGAAGCTCCGCCAGGCGAGGACGACGGCTGGGAGCCTGTCTGGGATGCCAATGCACAAGCATATTACTTCTATAACCGATATACCCAAGTTGCACAGTGGGAGAACCCCAGGGTGCCGACTGCAGCTCCAGCCCCAGCTATCCCTCCCGCGCCGGGCACTGAAGACTCAACTGAGAAAGTCTCTGCCCCGCTAGGTGGATACAACCCCGCTATACACGGTGATTATGACCCAACAGCTCCGTATGCGCAGCAGTATGAACAGCAGGAAGAAGGTGGCCAGGCGGGGCTGGGGACAGCGAATCCGGCTAACTATGAAGCGGTTGGGGCTTTTAATCGCTTTACCGGTCGATGGCAGGGGGAGTCTCACAATCCAGAACACCACAACGACGAGAACAAATCGCGGCGGCAAATGTATGCATACTTTGATGTGGATGCGGCAGCGAATTCCCACGATGGGAGGAGTCTGCGGGCAGAGCGGAGCGCGAAGAAGCTGAGCAAGAAGGAGTTGAAGATGTTCAAGGACAAGCGCAGAGAGAAGAAAGAGGAAAAACGAAGAGCCTGGTTACGGGACTGATTTCCTCTCTTTGGCTCTCTTTTCGTTGGCCTTCTCGGCTCTGTTCTGCTTTCCATTGAGATACCTACTGGATTACACCTCGACGGGTTGGGGCGTTTGCATTAAGGCACACTGTATTTATGGCATTATTATCTTGGCATTAGAAGCGAGCGGCTCAACGCTGGCCCTGTAGTTTACCACCAAATGGACAAGGATTTTACGAAGAACCTTAGCAATTTGCAGCTTCATCTGTTCGATCCCGACACTGTCTCAACGTGATCTTCCAATATGGTCTGTTGAGATTGCGATGTCGAGCCGAGCGGGTTAGGGAATGTATATAGATGGCCCCCAAGTAGCCCAAGAGGCCCAACGGCAAGTCGTATAGCAGAGGCAAACTAGTATAAGATATGGTTATATATCCATTAAGATGCTAACGGGCTTAATCGTGTTGTCCATATTCTACCCTGTGGTGAATCTGTAGGTAAATATATTTGGGCTTTGTGGCTTTATTCTCCGAGTTGCGATGGATATATATATATATTAAACTATGTACTACAGAGTATATGAAAAACCAACATCTTACAAGACATAGTTACAAGACAATAGAATTGGCAATGAAATACAAAACTCCAAACGGAAAGCTATACTAAACTCATCTTTGAAAACCTCAGAACCTCATCTACGTCTCCTACACCTGATTATCCACGACGAGGTTGTATTCCCCCTTGAAGCCATTCTGTCCAATTACCTCTACAAACGAGATGTAAAGACTGAGGCCATGAGGAAGCGATAACTCAGACTAAAATCGTGACTTGCCCACTTTCGCAGACTTGGACTCACTATCTTGACTCACTACGCGCTGTAGACGATGCAACATACAAAACCACAGCTCCGTGAGTCAAAACTTGATACCTTCCTACGCTTGCAGTCCACTTTTTCTTTGAACGATGAGAACACGCATACCTTGCAAGTTGCTTCGCAGCCGATTCCTGATTTCCCAGCCAAGCCTCGAGAGCATTGAATTGACTTCATGACTTCATGACGCGGCACCTGCTGAACAAGATAACCAACCTCCAGGTGCACGGCCTACTTCCAATCCACGGATGGAGAACTTAAAACTTCATTCGTAAGGCATCCAGTGGCTAATTACTGATCCTTGCTTGAGTTAATCTGGAGGACCGGAAAGTGAGCCAACGCCTCTTCCAAGGCTCTTGAACCGACGCCAGTAACACTTTGAATTGCCCATTCACGTCCTCTCGCCGGAGATCAACAAAAATAAACCAAACTGAGCCTGTAAGCGATCGTCATGAAGTCTGAGTATCTCCACGCCGAAGGCTTTGCCTCCCTGGCTGGGAAATTATCTAAGGGAGACCGTGCAGTCCCTTGCCTCCGCAAGGAGACGGGAAATGAGAGATTGTCCGACAGACGCCCACATGGGCTGGTCTTGATTCTTGCTTGAGTTCAACCCTTGCAGGATGAGGCACGCAGCAGCAAACGCGGGTGTTGCAGGCTGGCCAGCAAAGTCCCGAAGAATGTTGAGCCCACCCGCATACCACACGAGATGGGTGCGGCTGATGCTGTCAAGGATGCAATTGGTGCTGCACTTGTCACGCAATCCCGTGAATATTTTCGGCTTGACGAATGACACTACGTAGGTAGATACTACACAAATGGGGAGCAGAGATCCTGGAAGAATGGCATAGTCATGCTGGGATGCAACCCTCATCCGAGCGCCACTGTTTGCATAACGATCTACACAACAGGAGTCGGGGAATGAAAAGGCGTCTGAAAGTTAACGGCCTCGAGTCTGCTGCATCAGTGACCGCCACCCGCCTGAGGGAGGCAACGAGCTGATCCATGCCTCATACTGGGTCACCGCTCAAGGGCTCATGGCGTTGGAGGACGAGACAGGAGCTTACAAGCTCAGCAGCGACTTCCAGCCGTCCTTGCATGGTGCATTCCACAGGGGCATCCCAAACGGGGGGCGGCATTCCCTCAACTAGGGCATGTTTGCGCTTCTGGTAAAAGCTGGGAAGACAAAGCACCCATCCGGCGTCTATATAAGGGAGCCAACTTCGGCTGTTCTCTCTGTTCCTCATCACGCTCTCTATTGACAATCCAGTCTCTCGTTCCAAAGTCTCTTCTCAAAACAAAAAACCAACACATCTTTTCTTCTACCCAGCCACAATGAAGTTCACCTTCGCTACTGCCATTGCTGCTTTCGCCGCCTCCGTCGTGGCTGCTCCCCCTGGCCAGGCCGCTGGCAACGGTGTCGGAAATGCTGGCAACAGCAACGTCCGCTTCCCCGTTAGCCAGGACACCACTGTCGAGCAGGCTTCCACCAAGTGTGGTGACCAGGCTCAGCTCTCTTGCTGTAACGAGGCCACCTACGCTGGTGACACCACCACTGAGCAGCAGGGCGTCCTTGCTGGTGCCCTCAGCGGCCTGCTCGGCCAGGGCTCCGGTGCTGAGGGTCTCGGTCTCTTCAAGGGCTGCTCCAAGCTCGACGTTGCCGGTGAGTATCTTCGGGTGCCGTCTAACACAAGAAATATCACTAACGGATCATAGCTCTTATCGGTGTCCAGGACCTCATCAACAAGAACTGCCAGCAGAACATTGCTTGCTGCCAGAACTCTCCTTCCGAGGCCGTACGTATCCCATCTGCCTTTCCATTACGTCCTCTAACTAACGTGTTACCAGAACGGCGACCTTATCGGTCTCGGTCTTCCTTGCATTGCTCTTGGTTCGCTTCTCTAAGCTCGTCGATGCTGGGTGTGCTCGTGCTGGAAGCTTTTCTACGGATGGAAAGCATTCTTTGCGCCGTCCCTTTTTTGTAGGAACGGCCATGGGTTTTAGCTTGTCTGTTCTGTAGGATTGCATTTGGATTCCTGTTGACAATTTTGTATCCTTAACCTGTCATTGCCACCGAGAAGAAGACTGTTCCAGGATTGTCTTATGCATTGGTGTTTGGCCATGGCATACATCTTTAATTAGACTTTGCTCTTGCATTTCTCGCGTCGTTCCTCAGTAATATCTCCCTTGTCGACATCTTTCCACATAAACAGCCACCTCATTGTAGTAAGCAGTAACCTACGCCAAGTGGCCGCGGCATGGGAGCAAGTCCCCTGATTTACTCAGTAGTGATGAGCTTCTTGCCTGATCCCTCTATATTGTTTTCACCCTCTACCGATCAATCCTTATGCAGCTGACTAGCTCTCCACCCTTCATAATTGAACTGCTACATCAACTTCGGTAGTCAAGTGGTTTTCTGCACTGATTTTCCTGCATTCTACATTTCAGATGGGCACTCAAATTATAATAATCATAGTAATTATAAGGGACATCCTTATCATTCGTCCAACTTGTGTGTATATTGGTTTACATGTCTTTGCTGTCTTCCTATCGTACTACCGTTTTTAATGAACTTAAGGACCATATATTAATAATATTATAGAGCATCGTAAAATACACAGCTCTGCATATTTAGTACATATATAATACACCAATTAAACTAACCACCCGTTTATACAAATCCCTTCCCCAACCACCCACCCTAGCCACTCCAGCCACAGGAACAATCTCCCAACCAAGTAATCAATAGATAAAAATAGTTATACAGAAGAGAAAATTTGTCACTTCAAGAGGTCACATGCTGGAAATCACCTGAAAAAAGGCCAACGCCCCATCTCCACCTCCGACTCCAGCCCCAGCCCCAGCCCAAGTCCAAACCGCAACTCCATACGCCATACCTAGGAAAAAAGAGACCTACCTGCTACAGGGGTTGTACTTCCCCTGTTGTTATTACCGTTCATACCCGAGCGAGAGAGTCGTGCCAAAGGCGGGAACACGATTGTGGCCATTCGGCGCTCTTTTTTTGTTGTTACTGCTGCTTGTTTTGTCGTAGTCGTTGTTGTCGATGTGTTTTCGCTCTCGACGGGCTGAGAGCGAGTTAGGGCTGAGTGCAGCGAGACACCCCGAGCCTGCTTCTTTGCGGAGCTGGCCGACGGTGTTGTTGAGGATGGTAGTGCAGACGTTGACATTGGCCTCTTTCTCTCGCCCTTCTGATCCTGGCTCTGGTTTCCCTCGTTACCATCGCGGTGATGTTCCTGTTGTTGCTGTTGCTGCTGCTGCTGTCCCCAAGCAGGCGGCAACGGGAAACGGAAATGTAGATTCGAAAACGACAATGACAGACCCGGATTTGATGATGCCGCAGACGGAGAAGACGGTGTAGAGCCTGACCGGGACGAGGAGAGATTGAACAATTCGATCATTGACTTGCGGCGACTGCCTGTTGCTGCGCCTTTGCTCTGTTTGGGATCTTGGTCTTTGCGTTCAGGCTGGGACTGCGATTCTTGCTGCTCCAGGTACTCGTCTTCGTCTTCTTCCGGGATTGTTTCTTCGATAAGTCTGGTTTTTATCTCGGGATGTTTCCTTGACAAGGCTGTATGGGTGATGGTGGTGGTTGTGGTTGTGGCGCTGGGAAGAGGTGGAAGAGGCCGAGCCGATAATTTCTCGTCATCTTCGTAGGTGTGCTGCTGGTATCCGTGATCGGGCTCATGGTGGTGCTCTGGTACTTCACTACCGCACCCACAGCCATAGTCCGAGACAGAATTCACGTCCGAGTCGAGAGACGTCCTCGAGTCGTAGTCGGAGCTGGAGTCGGACTCGACGATGCGGATGGACGTCCTGTGCGTGATGGAGATGGTGTTAGAGTCGAGACTTGGTAATGTCTCTGGTTCTTTTTCTGCTATTGTGTCTGCTGGGGATATGTATGCGCATGTACATTTGCGTGCTGCTATTGCATGGCTGCAGGAAGCTCTGTTGTTGTTGTTGTTGGGAGTGGCGGTGGGAGAGTTAGGGCTATGTCGGCCCTTCTTGATTCTGCGGGTCTGGATGCAGGAGAGGAAGAGGGACGAGACTGAGTTGGTGAAGCAAGAAAATGACGATGGTGGCGATGATGCAGATGAAGCTGTAGGTGGAAGGGCCATTGCTTCGATCTCTGCGACTTGGTCGTAGTATACATGGAGAGAGCGAGGGGGAGTTTGGGGGTAACTTTAGAGAGACTCGACGTCTTATATGGGCTTCGCTCGCAGTTTGATTAAAGGACGCGGGGATGGTCTCATTGACTTTATTTATGATTAAATACTGCATTGCATTGCATGAGCCCAGGGAGTCGCAACGCGAAGCTCTCCCTCGAGCTGGAGCTGGGTCTCCTCAGCAATGGGGGTTTTTGACTCCGTATATACTGCATCTCTATCCCAAACTAGCAGTTCGGGACGGCGGATGTTGGATGACTCGGTTTCGACCTAATACCCAGATTCTAATTAAGTACCTCGCCACTGGTGTTGTTTGCATCCGTCATTGAGATCCGCAAGATTTAATGCAAGGGCTGTCTGGGGCGAGGTCAAGGTTTGCTCGTGCCATGCAAGGAATTATAGAGGTGCCCTTGGGCGAACTCACGACGAGTATCGAAACATAACAGCAGAGGTCGTTGTTACTGCCGCAGAGTAGAGCAAGGAGCACGCATATATTGGCTGACTGCAGCAACATACAGCATCTCGAGCTCTGTGCCAGATACCTCGATGCCCATGTGCATAATGCAGGTACTCAGAGTTCAAGCTGCTATCCCTTGATCTCTCACGCTTCGCAAGGGATGATGCTTACGGCAGGGAGACGACCCTCGTCAATATTCACATAATATTGCATCAAGTTGTATGCGGTTCTAGCTCTACAAAAGAAACTAATTAAACAAAAAAAACCCAGCCATCTAGAGCTTGCTTTGCGGCGTTGCCTTGTACAACGACTGTGACCTGCTCAGCGTCTCTGCTGCCTCCCTCTCGATGCGATCCAGAAGATCTTTGCAGGTAGGGATATCATGGATAACACCAATAACCTGGCCAGCCGTCCACACCTACAAACATCAAAAGTTAGCTGGGCTTCGTTCCCTGAACGGTACTAGGGGAAGGAAAAACATACACCAAAGTTAATATCACCATTCAGGAAGACCTCCCTTCCGCGCTTCCCGCTAACATATGGCGCAATATCGGCAAACTCTCCAGACTTGCTCTCCTTCTCGACCTTGAGCGCCTGCTTCGTCACCTCGTTGGAGAACAACCGCGTGGTGTTCGTCCACCGTCTCATCACAAGAGCAGTATCTGTCTCTTCCGCATTCACGATGGCCTCCTTCACCTTCTGGTGAATCGGCGCCTCAACCGTAGACATAAACCGCGTTCCCATGTTGATACCCTCGGCGCCCAACGCCAGCGCCGCACCGAGTCCGTACCCGTCGGCGAACCCACCGGACGCGATGAACGGCACGCCGCCTAGATCCTGACGCGCGCGGTTCAGGAGGATGAAGTTTGTGATATCGTGCTCGCCAACGTGGCCTGCACACTCGAAGCCATCGATCGAAAGGAAGTCAACTCCCAGCTTGACAGCTGACTTGGCGTGTCGGATAGTCGTGCACTTGTGGAGGATAGTGACGCCGGCGGCCTTGAGCTGCTTGATGACAGGGCCCGGGTTGTTTCCTGCGGTCTCAACGATCTTGATGCCCTCGTCGATGATTACCTGGGCGTAGGCGCCATAGTCAGGTGGCACGAGGGCGGGGAGGAGCGTCAGGTTCACACCGAAGGGGTTCTTGGTCATGCCACGGCATCGGCGGATTTCCTTGCGCAGGTCTTCGGGAGTCGGCTGGGTGAGGGCAGTGAGCTATGACCATGGGATATATGGTTAGCATGTCTTTCCCGCCTGAGGTGTCTGCCTCTCTGTCTTAGTTGATCCGCAACTTACGATTCCAAGACCACCAGCGTTGCTGACGGCGGCGGCGAGCTCAGCGTATCCGACCCATTGCATACCACCCTGGACGACGGGGACTAAGCCATTAGTATCTGAGCCTGGTCTTTGAGGAAAGGAGGGCGGATTTACCTCGGATCCCCAGCGCCCTGGTCAAAGCAGTGTCGAAGCCCATACTTGCGAGTAGTTCACAGAACGAGTGGACAGATCAGGAGGTTAGTGCAGTTGAGTGGAAAGAGAGAATGTAAAAGACACGCTCGCAGAAGAGACAAAAACAGCCACAACACGATCAGAGTGCAGTATATGTAGTGAGAGTGTGAGACAGCCAGGTGATTTCTACCGCGGACCGCCTGTGTGAGTGTTGCGACTGAGGGGACGACGAATTGCCGAGGTCTGGCTGGCTAGGTCGGCCCGACCTGTTTATTGATTACTCTTCAACAGTCGACACGCGGGCAATGGTGCCTGACCATACGGTTTATTCTAGGCCGTTGTGGCAATTCAGTTAGACGGGTTAGCCGTAGTCTGACTGTTCCTGACACCCCAGCGCTGACATGGTTGTTGGCGTTGGTGATGTATGGAGTGTTTTGCATGTGATCGTAGTTCCCCCAATTCACTTTGGAGATTGGCAGTGAAGGATGACGGTAGTTAGTATATTATTAATTTATTACAACAAATGATGAACGTTGGAGTCAAGCATTGATGTTCAATATAACTGTAATATGCTGCCCTGGATATTGCAAACGCCGTCTATGCTATAGATAAGAGTTTCGTGCTTTTCTTTTCATTCCTTCATTTGCTGCCCTGCTGGCTCGCCAACCACGTCTCATGAAGCTTCTTCTGTCGCTCCCAGTCCTTGCGGAGCTTCTTCGACCGGCTCTTCGCTATCTCCTCCCCTGCAGCATCGCGGGTAGGAAGCCCCTCCTCATCCCACGCGCTGTACTCGTTCGTCCGGAACATTTCCAAGTGGCTGAGCTTACCTTTCTCAAGCTTCTTTAGCGCCTCCTTCTCCTTCGCCTCCTTCTCACGTTGCTTCTGCAGCGCCTGGGCGGCCTTCTCCTCACGCGCTTGAATGAGGTCGCGGCTTACAGGGCGGACAATGGCGGGTAGGTTCTCGCGATCTTCAAGATAAACACCTAGGTCGAACAAATCAACGTCGCGGACGCGGTCGCAGAGTGCGAGGACTTCCTTTCCGATATCCATGGACTCGTTCAAAGAAGACAGCCTGTTGCGGAAATCAGACACCACGGTAGCGTAAGGCTGGGTGGCGTCTGTCGCTGCGTCTGACACGGCGCCCCGTTCTACAATCTTTGAGATCTCTTCCGAGTTGAGTGTCTTAGCCCGTGCAGCCTGTCGCAGGGAGTCACGCATGGTAGAAAGCGGGTAGAGGAACGGCTTGGCCTCTTCGGGGACGTCAATACCACTCCAACCAATCTCTTGGGTATCCACGGGCGTGTCGCCGTTAAGGCCAAGCATGTTAACCATGGAAGTGACCCACCGAGCGGTTGCTTCAGCGTCCTTGGGGTTCAGAGTAGATTTATCGGCACTGTTGTATTTGGTGATTAGCTCCGAGATAGTGCCCATCAGACCGGGAGTGTTGAATGAATCGCTGAGTTGCTCGTTCGCAGCGGTCTTGGCTGCCTCCAATGCGTCAGTAAGTGTGGAATCAGCATTTGACGTATTTCCCTGGAGCCCGGCGGGGTCTTTAACCCTGATGAAGAAGTTGTTCAGCTTGTCTTCCCACGAGTTACCGGCGCTGACAAGATCATCGGTTATCTCCACGCCATCTTTCCATCCACCCAGCAGGAATACAATTCTCAAGCTACGCGGCGTCCATTCCTTTCGCTCCAAAGCTTCACGAATCGTTGTGAAGTTCTTCAAAGACTTGGACATTTTAGATCCTTGGATGGACAAGTGCCCCATGTGTAGGAAGTAGTTGACCCACTGATCGTCATGCGAGTGCCAGTAAGCCTCACTCTGCGCTAATTCGTTGTCGTGGTGGGGGAAGGCAAGATCGATACCACCGGAGTGAATGTCCATTTGCTTGCCGAGGCGGGCGGATGCCATCGCCGAACATTCGATATGCCATCCAGGCCGGCCTCGGCCCCAAGCGCTTGACCAACTCAGCTCACCAGGCTTGGAGGACTTCCAAAGCGCAAAGTCAGATTGGGAGCGCTTCTCGGTAGCTTTGTTTATCAATGCACCCTCTCCCTCGGCGAGCAGCTTATTATCAGAGCGGCTCCAAGGCTCAAGGCGTGCATATGGGAAGCCCGCTTCTTCGAAGGCATTGATGTCGAAATACACAGATCCATCCGCAGAGACGTAGCCAAACTTGTTTTCCACGATCTTCTCCACAAAGTCGGCAATCTCTTGACCATACTCAGTTACCCTAGTCAGCTCGTCCGGGCGGAGTACATTCAGGTCATCCATATCTCTCATAAACCGGTCTTCGTACTTTCGTGTTAACTTCGTAAAGATCCCATGATCGTCTGCATCTATAGATGATCCCTCCTGTGCGTCTAGGTATGGGAGTAAAAGGTCTTGCGCATCGGTGTAGAACCGCTCTGGGAAGGTTCCCTGTGCGGTCTTGTCCAGTTTCTCTGCCTCCGCGTAAACGTTCGCTGCTGACAGCACAGTCTTGATATGCATCTTAACTTTGGCTTCATCGTCACCAGCTTTCTCATTACCCGGCAAAGGTCCTCCGTTCAATATGGTCGCATAAGTCTTTTCCACCTCCTTCGGATACTGCGACGGGGGAAGATCAGGGCTCAATAGCGGCAAGTTTTTCTTCAGGTAAGCGGTATATGCCTTTTTAACAACGTCGAGAACCTTGTCGTCGATCGTAGGATGGTTTGTAACGAATCTGGTGAACAAGTGTTGCTGTCGAGCTCGAAGGATAATCTGCGAGGAGGCTTGTTAACACACGGTTCCCCACATATCACCTAGAGTGGTAGTATACCTTGTCATCGACGTCGGTAATGTTCATAACAAAGTGTACGTCGAACTTGAAGTAGTCCCGCATGATACGTCGAATGATGTCGGTGCTGACATAGTTCCTGGCATGACCAAGATGCGCATCGTCGTATACTGTCGGTCCGCAAGCATACCAAGCCACCTTCTTCCCTTGGGGGTCGATTGGGATAAATGGTGTCTTCGACTTGGTAAGCGAATTGTACACCTTCAAGGACGGAAGACGCGATTGCGCCTCAGGATGAGCAGTCGGCTGGCGCCATGCTGGCTGCTCACGCGCGGTAGCCATGAATCTAGTGAAAAACAATACTTGAGATGAAGAAAGGACCGGCCGTCGAGATCGAAAAGTTGAGAGAAGGCGAAGATGCCGGAAGGGAGAGAGGGGCATCAAGAGTGAAAGAGGGAACAAAAGAGTGGGGGATACCAAGGGCCTGAGCAATAATAATAGAGGGGTTCAACACCGTCCACTGTCCAGGAAGAGTCATACTGGCCGGCTGCCTGGCGGCCTGACAGCTCAGGCGTCCAGGACAAAGAAACTACAGGCGGTGAGTATACCGACCAATCACAATAGCAATTTAATCAAGCTCAGACCCGCGGCCCTGAGCCCTAAATGCAATCCAAAAGTAGCTTAGCGGGGAAGATTCCGTCTAGATCTTTGGAGCATTTATCGCAACGAAGGACCAGAGCTTCGTTACAGCCTCAGAACTGCAGTTGGGAACGTATTCTTTATATCCTGACTGTCGCAGTTGACCGATATGTCGTCTCCCTTCTTAACTCCGAGTTCCCACTCCCAGCTGGACCAGCTCGCCCTCCTCAATCTCCGCCGAGATAATACTATTCCAGCCATCCTCCGACTTCATGACGACGAAAACCTAGGATACAAGGAGGGCAACGTCACAAACACGCGATTCGGGTCATTTCCCCATAGCACACTCTTTGAAAAGCCATGGGGATCCCAGGTTAGAGCCTCAAAGGTTGACACCGGATCGCGAGGCCGTGGTCTTCCCGCGCGCCAGCTTAAGAAGCGCAAAGCAAACGAACTTGACTCTCCCAGCGGCACCGGCGGCGATGAAGACGCCGACAGCAGCAAACCCACACCTGAAGTCCCGATTGCAGCGGCCAGTGGTTTCCTGCACCTCCTCTGTCCGACCCCCGAGCTCTGGACTGCTTCTCTCCCCCACCGCACCCAGGTTGTCTACACCCCAGACTACAGCTATGTCCTCCAGCGTCTCGGCGTCCGCCCAGGCTCAACAATCATCGAAGCCGGTGCTGGAAGCGGCTCCTTTACACACGCATCCGCACGCGCCGTCTTCAACGGATATCCGTCGGCCGAAAGCACCCCCAAACGCCGCCGCCTGGGCAAAGTATGCAGCTTCGAATTCCACGAGCAGCGCGCCGGCAAAATTCGCGACGAAATCACCGAGCATGGCCTCGACGGTATCGTCCAAGTCACGCACCGCGACGTTTACCAAGACGGATTCCTCCTAAACGACACCGCCGGCACACCAACAACATCCCCGAAGGCAAACGCCATCTTTCTCGACCTGCCGGCCCCATGGCTGGCCCTTAAACACCTCGTCCGCAACCCACCCCCAGGCACGGAATCACCTCTCGACCCCTCCGCCTCAGTCCACATCTGCACATTCTCCCCATGCATGGAACAAGTCCAGCGAACGATCAGCGCCCTCCGCCAAAACAATTGGCTACACATCTCAATGGTCGAGCTCCAACACCGACGGATAGAAGTAAAGCGCGAGAAAACAGGGTTAGAATACGAGGGTGTGCGTGGCGCAAACATCTTCCCGCGGAACGTCGAAGACGCCGTCCAAAAGATGCGCGTGGTTGAGGAACGCTCTATTCGGTTCCGCGAAATACTTGGGCAGCAAGACAAGGAGCAGGATGGCGGCGGTGACGGCGGCGGTGATCCACAACCCGATAACGACATTAAAAAGGAACCTAATGCCGATATGATGGCGGATATGCCTACTTTTGTCCCCTCAAGTATCGAGAACATTCCGCCATATGCGCAAGGGCGTCTTGTACACCGTGCCGAGTCAGATTTGAAAACGCATACATCGTACCTTGTTTTTGCGGTTCTTCCGCGTGAGTGGAGTGAGGAAGAGGAGCGAAAATGTGCAGAGAAGTGGCCGAGTCAGAATGTGGATGAGTCGTTGCAGCAACCAGCAAAGGGAAAGAGTAAGAAGCAGCTAAGGAAGGAGGCCAAAGCACAGGAGAAAGAGGAAGAGAGGGCTGAGAAGGCCGAGAAGGCTGAGAACCAGGGGTAATACTCCAGCAATGTATGATACATATGACAATAATATACCGCCTAACAGTGAAAAGAATAACGAAGTCCTGGTAATTTCATTCAGGCATTGATTGGTAACACTATTTATATATGTACTGGCATATACTTATGGGTGTAGACATGGAATGCAACCGGCAGCTTAAGCGGAAACAAATAATATATGAAAGCGATAAATAGCCAGCTAATGTTATCGTGCAAAAGCGATATGCAGGTTCTATCTATATACAGCATATGAAGTGGGATATCTCATCAAATACGGAGCACTGCACCACAGATTCGTGACTGCACTGCAGCGGTATATATGGGTGCCAATGTCAAATAGGGCAGTAAGCGGTGCTGGCAAGGAAAGCAAGGTAGAGAGAAAGTAGATAACCATCCAGACAACCAAAACTAGAAGAGTAGGTTAAAGGTTGTTCTCCGCCTTGAACTTATCCCAGGCTTCGTTCAAGACGCCGAATACAGCACTGGATATCATGCGCTGCTCCGTGGTCGCATCGGTGGGGATCTAAAAAGTGTGCTTGTTAGTGATGATTATATACTGGCATGATATCTAGCGGCGTACCTTGTCAGGGTGCACTTTTGCGATACCCTTCATATATTGAATCTTGACCTTGCTGGGCATAATCAACTCAGACATGTTGATCTTCTTCCAATTGGCCTCAGGCCACAAAACAGTATCTAGACTAGCTAGAAGGGCACGAAGATTGTCTTGCTTTCCGCCCTTCCACGCTGTCAGACGTGCATCGACACTATCCGTCAAAGCGAATTTTTCCTCGTCGCTACGCTCCGCAGCCTGGTTAGCTTCTCGGAGACGATTAACTGCCTCAAATGATGTGGCGGAATTGGATGCAGACGAGCCACCCTGCAAATCGTCTAAAGCAGATGTTTTCTTCTTGGGCGTCGGGGCCGCTGGACGCCTCGCAGGAGCTGACGGTTTGGGCGTAGGTTTGCTGATACCGGCCGCCTTCTCGCAGCGGTTTCGGCCTTGAATACTTGTACTTCCGCCATGACCAGCCTCCACTGCCAGCTTCCACATTTGCGCGGCATCAGCCCATTTCTCCAGTTGCTCTAGAGCTTCTGCCTTGCGCATCAAAGCTTTCCCGTAAAAATCTCTCATTGGTTTATGGGACTCGCCATTGCAAAGATCGATGGATTCAGCCTCGCCCTTCGCAGGCCCAATCAGTTCCAAGATGAGATCGGCGTCACTGATTGCTACCTTTGGTTCGCCAACCTTCAGAGCTGTCATCGCATGGTTACTGCGGATAACGATGATGATAGGATGTTTGTCTGGTAACCCTGAGAGTGCGGCTGTGAAAGCTTCATGAGCAGTGGCGTAATCGCCCCTCTTATAAGCTTCTGCTGCCTTTTCTCGCTGAGAATGGGTAGACGAAAGGGTACTACTTGAAACCTGCGGGATAACTCGCGGCGGGGCTTTAGGTCGCGTAGGCAAGGGAGTAGTTGAGGGCGACGACCGTAGAGGACGGGCGGCGGCTGGCGAGGGAGTCGGTCTTGCAGGGGGTTTTGGTGCAGGAGACTCAAAGAGATCGATGCCCTGGCTTGGCTCTGGTTGAGGAGACGGCGTCGCCACAGGCCGTTTCCTTCGCGCGGGGCTAACATACGCCTGTGCTGATTGTTCTTCCACTGCCACTTTCGATAAGCGGGACCTCGTGTCTCTCGGTTCTGACCTCAGCTGTTGTCGCATGAAGGCAGGCTGCTGCGTGCGTTTTTCGCCGAAAGGGCTTTCTTGTCGTCGGGGTTCACTTTCTGTACGGGCAGGTGGCCCTTCATTCTTTCGTGTAGGGCGAGGAGGTCGAGGAGGAGGCCCGCCAGATTCGAGCAAAATAGCCTCGTCTGTAAAACCGTTGCGGGCTGGAGGTTCGGGTTGACGGCGTTCCCTGGGGGGAGCTTCAGGAGTAGCATCTCTCATCCATTTAGGCTGGCTTGGATCTTGATCTGTGTTGAATTCATGGACGACTTGCTGAACCTTCTTGCTGCCAGTTTTCCAAAGCGAGTTTGCTGTTTTCAGGAAATTGTTGCCAAAATTTGCAGCAATCTGTGAGGGGTCCACTTCTGCAGATGATGGTGAACGTATGTCATTGCGACCCCGTGGTGTCTGAGAGCGCTCAGGCTGCATCCATGAAGGCATATCACGATCCGGTCTCTGAGCACGGTCCTGGCTTCGGCCTGAATGGCTGGGATGACGATTGGTGGCAGGCGATTTGGTCTGGGTTCTTTGTCGAGACTCCTCATGGGCCTGGGTGAGGAGAATACCGACAGCAGCCTGCACGTCGGTGCCGGTCGGTGTCATACCCAATGCCTGGCTAGCTTTGTCTGCTGGGAACCCCATATCGACTAGTTCTGCAATAGCACGGTCCACGCCATTTGCTGGCCTCGGAGAAGGATGCTCTGGAGTCTGCGTTCGGAGTGAGTCCTTCGGCGGAGCTGGCGGTGGGAGCTCGGACACAGGCTTGCCCAGCAAACCCAAGAAATCATCATCATCATCATCCGGTTGAGAAGGCTGGGGCGGGGGTTGCGACTTGGGCTTCAACTGGTTGAGGCCAAATGGATCATCATCGTCATTGAATGACAAGTCATTGCTTTGCTGCGAAGGGCTTGGTCCATTGGCGCTTTGTGACCTACTCGTCGTACTTGGTGGGATCTGCAAGGAAGGGCTGGGGCTTGGAGCAGGAAAATGAGTCGACGCATCCACGGGAGCGGAGGCATTGAACGCAGCAAGGATATCATCCTCATTTGGAGATGAGGCCCCCTGTCGTGAAGGCGTTGTAGATGAACTGAAGGGATTGGTGCTCCCTCCTTTCTCCAGATTGTCCCAAAATTGATTATTCTCTCCTCCGTATTGTGACTCGTACCGCGCACGGTTCTCTGCTTCCTTTCGAGCCTTCTCCTCTTGTAGCCGCTTCTGTTGCTCGACGAGTGGAAGATTCTTGTTGGCATTTGACGAGCCAAACGAAACCAGATTTGCGAAACTGTCACCACTGGGAGTCGCAGACTTCGAAGGGGGGTTCGATGGGCCGGAGGAGGCGGAGAGGGGGGTAGATCGACCGGAGGTGTTATTGGGTCTCGCGGCTGGGAATAGAAAGCCAGAATTCATCGGTGGCGGCTTTTTGGTATCATTTGGAGAGCTAGAGCTCCAACTGAGGCCGTTCAAGTCATCCATTGTGACTTTATGGTTCGATAGTAGGTCAGTCTGGAAGACTTAGGCTTCAACGAGACGGAGATGGCTGAGTTGCGGCTCGCGGCCCGGTGTCAATTCTATCGGCGCAAAGAAACAAATGATCTATAAACGAGAGTTCGGCATTACAGGGTTCATTTTAATGCAGCAAGAGTTCATAAACACTTGGTTTCACACCTCGCTGTTCTCCTAGAGCATCATACGCGGCCAGTGTGGCTCATGAACGTGGCTCATTCATTGACCGCCTCGTATTCTGCCTGAGCTTTCAGACCGCTTTCACTTGTGGTCTTGGATCACGTGTATCTTGCTGTGTTTGGAACTTTGGGTAGAGTTGAGAGTTCCAATTTTCGCATCCAGTTATTTGCTGCGGGAGATCGAGAAGAAACTCAGAAAACACGACATCATCGAGAGTGAGGCCACCAGATGTTCCCAATGCCTCGTCGGAGCAGGCAGCCAATCATTAACCTCCCGCCAGCAGATCGAATATTCGATAGGATGCTTATGGTTCTTATTTAAGTTCTCTCCCAAGGTTGAAATCAAAATAAGGCGCCATGGTCCGACCCAAACCTTGAAAAAAGACTCGCTCTACTTCATTGTCCCTCATTAAGGTTTAATGTTTGACCACGAGTCGGAACCGACACTTCGAGATTCGAGAACTTCTCAAGAGCGTCCGAGGTTTGGAAATGGTGGAGTTTACAAGTTTAACTCATTGGCATCATCTTGGTTCACTCTATTTCTTCCAGAAATTCAATCAATGGTGGAGCGAATATCGACCATTCTGGATCGTGCTCGGACCAACGCTCTAATCAATCTCGCGGCTGGCCGTGGCTGCTGCAATTTCCAATGGCCGCCACGGTGCCACCCGCCCAGCACTGATAATACTACGTACGCACTGAGTCCTGAAGCTCCTTGTCGGATGAACTACGGAGTATTTCGCTCGAGATTACGGTGTAAGCCTGCATTATTGAGAAAGGGACGAGGTGCATCCCCATACCGAAGTAATGCCGAGCCGGCCACTTTCGAAGAGAAGATACTCTGGAAGGTAGGTGAGGCGTCCGAACCCAAATATAGCGTTGGACCTTCGTCCGAGAATATCCCACAGGATACCGATGATGTAATTTCCGCCTTTCTATTCTGAAACCAGACGGGACTGTGCAGTGTGCAGTGACACTGTATTCAGCACGGTCGGTGCTTGACGAGGCCGATGAGTCTTGACTTGTTTGAGCCTTTTGAGGGGCAAAAAGGGTCGCGGAGGTCGCGGAGGCCGCAAGTCTTGTCCGTGAGTGGCAGTGGAGACCGAGAAGACCATTGTCCTTAGCTTGCGCCGCGCACAGTGGCCCAGCCCACAGCTGTGCGCACATTCGTTCTTTTCGACTCTGTTAACTGGTTTGGAGGGGCAAACTTTAAACATGAAACCACACCGGTCGACCCAGCAGTATGGCCCGGGCAAGGTCTCCCGCATTAGCGGACAGGCCAGTCTGTCGACATTTAAACGGGTGTTGGAACGGTGCATTGTCTTAGTGCCGGGCGGGAAAAGCAAATATTCGGGCCAGGAAAAGCAATCAAAGCATGTAAGCCAATATCAATACGTATCATTTCCCGGGGCAATAATCACATTGTCGCAGCCACTCCTTCGTACTATTGTTGCTGGCCCGTTGTCAACGGGACAAGTTTCCGGACTGGAGCTCCAGGTGGCAGAGTGGGTGGGCCCCCGAGCCATCCTTTGATGAACTTTTCACGAGGGATTTTCCATTATTTTCCGTTTTTCTATTTTCATTTCTGGCTGTTCCCTGTTACAGAAGTGCTCTCAGTGCCCGGGGGAGGAGGATTAATAATTGGAGTGTCAGTTCCGTCTGGTGGAGAGAGAAGGACAATAACAGAGAGCGCTATGGACAGGGAAAAGAACCCTCATCGCCCGTGCCTTGCATGATGACATGTGCCGGTGGGGAGTTGATATCCGCTTCATATTATTATTGTAGGGACGGGGCGGGAATAATACTCGATCAATCTAATAATAACGAATAAACCGGCATCCTTCCTGCGCCCGTTAATCAGGCCAGAGCAAGAGTTAGCCGAATTAAATTATTAATCGCCGAAAATCCAGGCCCTCTACTGCAGAGTAGCAGGACCTGAGGGCGAATGTGCACAGAGCAGAATACAAATCATGCACTGGGACTAGGGTACGCTAGCCGCTTAGGCAGACTCCAAGCTCCCCACCTCCCGACTCCGAGGCTCGCCCACTTGACGAGTTATAACCAGGCTTATCACTCTGCGGAGTGCGAAGTACGGCTCAGTTCTTCGTCTGTCGTTTTGTCAATTCCAGTGCCACTCTTCGAGCTTGCGCGAACCTCCTTTTTGCCCCGGCCATGCCCTCTTAATTTGCCCTCCCCCTCCCAACCGCCCCGCCCCGGCTCTCTCCAGTGCCACGATTTGTTGCTCTTCCGTCCTCAGGTACCACACCATCTGCACGCTCTTCTCTCTTCTCCTCCAGACGCGCTTTTCTGGGCCCTGCACGGTTCCCATGTTCCCAGACTCGGTGCCATTCCTCGTCTAAAAAAAGGGGCCCCTTCGGACACACTCCGGGGCATGGAAAATCGATAACCTCGTTCAAAACCGGGATAGAAAAACAAATCTGAAGCGATTGCACCTTAGCGGGCAGCTCTGCAGATCATCATCTTTTATGTATCTCCCCTCCCCTCTCCTATCTGAGTCCGTTGCTGTGAGTCGATAGTGTTTGAGCAGGGCCGCTAACCCCTCGGCTGCTCCCTTTTAGCTCCTCCTCTTCAGCCTCTTCTTCAGAACCGAACAGTTCGATAATATTACCCTTCCCCCTCTCCGTCTTCGTCTTCCCGCATTAGCCCGTACACGCCTTTGCCGCCATGGGTATCTTCAAGCGCAAGGACTCGAAGAACTCGATCCAAGCGGAGAAGGACGATCGGGATTCGTTTGTATCCGTCAACAGCGCTCGGACTTCAAATGCTTCCTTAAAATCGCCTGGCTACAAGGGAAGCGGCTTACCCTCATCCATCCCTGAGCTGTCAATCGCAGGTCCACCAGATCCAGCCCTAGATCCAGCAGCCTACCTGCGCAGCATCCATGCCGTTCGACATCGATCACATGTTATTCTCAGGAAGGCGAAGAGGAACCAGCTCAATCATTTCGATGTTGACATGACCAAGTTCGCTGAGACGGCGTCGTATGTAGTGTCGATTATCAAGGTGAGCCCATCCCGTCAATTTCTTACCATTACCTCACCCCATATGCTTGTACACTTCTTTGGCCCTCGCTTCTGATTTCGCTCACAAATCCCCCTCTGCTATAGAGAGACTACGCTCCCGACTACGCGTCCATTCCTGCCCATGGCCGCTGGCAACATTTTGATGTCGGCGGAAGACCCCGCGTCAACCAACTCCTTCAATCTTGGCCGAGCACAATCGATGCGCAGGAGCGAACTCGACGACTAATTGACCTCTTCGTGGTTTCGGTGCTCCTGGATGCTGGTGCAGGAAACAAATGGTCTTACAAGTCCAAAGAGTCCGGCAAGGTCTATTCTCGCAGTGAGGGTCTCGCGGTGGCCACGCTTGAGATGTTCAAGAGTGGGCTCTTCAGCAGCGACCCAACCGAACCTTGTCAGGTCGATGGAGAGGGGCTCAAGAAGATCACCGTTCAAGTGCTGGCCAGGGGGTTCCAACACTCAGAAAGCAACCCTTTGGCTGGCATCGAGGGCCGCGCAGGCCTTTTGATACGGCTCTCAGACGCACTATACCGTCAAGACTTCTTCGGTGTAGATGCAAGACCAGGAAACATGCTTGGTAGGGCTACTAGGCGCGTTATCGTTTTTTGACCTTCAACTGACATCGTTAGACTACTTGCTTTCGCACCCATCAACATTAGCCTCATCTGTACCCATAGTACCTATAACGACACTATGGTCTATCTTAATGGATGGTTTTGCTTCGATCTGGCCCCCTTCCCGAACAAAGATCGATGGGCTGAGCATAGGAGATGCGTGGCCATGCTCGGATCTCCCACGTTCTCCCCCTGCACAGCCATGGGAGTCTATCGTTCCATTCCACAAGCTCACCCAGTGGTTGTGCTATTCAGTCATGGTCCCGATGTCGAAATTAATGAAGATTTACTTTGCCGGTAGTGAACTGCTTACCGGCCTTCCGGAATATCGAAACGGTGGTCTTCTGATCGACTTGGGGCTTTTGACCCTCAAGGAGGCCGACCTTGAGCGAGGTATTGCGGCATACAAAGATAATGCACAGATCAAAGGACAGCCTAGCGTAGAAGTGGTGCCTCTTTTTTCCACCGACGACGATGTGGTAGTCGAATGGCGGGCACTTACTGTCGGGTTTCTAGATGACCTTCTGGAAGAGGTCAATGGGCAGCTAGGACTTCTGGGAGAAGACCAATTGAACCTGGCCCAGATGCTTGAAGCCGGCACATGGAAGGTGCGTATATCAATTGCCCCGACCAGGGTTGTGTTTATACTGACAAATATATTTAGGGTGGTCGTGAAATCGCCGAAGTTTCCAGGCCGAACACAAAAGAACCGCCTATTATGATCCGCTCCGATGGTACCGTATTCTAATATGCACACATTCAATTCTGCCGAACTTCTTTTTAGATACCAGACACCACCAGCGTGATGTTATTAGAATAGCTGGGGTTCATTTTACGAAGCAACGACCATGGTCCGTGTGTACGCTTTTCATTCTTCTTCCACCTTTCATATTCGCCCCTTTGTCTTTTTCTTTTTCTCTTCCATTTTCTATTTTCTATTTTTTTTTTTTTTCCTTAACCTTCTATTCCATTCCGGCACTATTATACGCTATTGGTGTAGATATATTATCCAGACAAGATTCCTATTCTTGTATACTTTTTTGAGGAGCGGCGGCGGCGACACATTGGACGAGGCTATAATCACGTCTAGTTATAGCTATTCTGAATAAGAAATAACCACTTCATTCCTGGGCCTGATAATCTTCCAATTTCCGACCTACTAGCTATCGCGACTTCCGCCCAGTATGGTAGGCTTACACGTGACCATCGGAATATAATTGGACCGGCGATCCGGAGGATATGACGACAAGCTGGTCCAGCGATTCCCGAGGCCGTCTCCAATCTCCAGTCTTGATGCAAGCGAGAGCTACGTTCTCTGCGTTATCAAGCCGTTACATTCAAAATCTCAATTACGCAAAAGCCCAAATGGGAACAAAAAGTATCGAATGCTGAACCTGGGGCCACACAAGAGCTGTTTCCCTCTTGGACGGCAGCTGCGGGGTACAGGTTGAATCAACTGCTATCTCCAATTGAGCGATAACGATGGATGGCCGGAAGAAGAAGAGAAAGGTCCTCTTGATGGGGAAGAGTGGCTCGGGGAAATCGTCTATGCGGTCAATTATATTCAGCAACTATGTTGCCAAAGACGTACGGCGCCTTGGGGCGACGATTGACGTTGAGCATAGCCATGTCAAGTTTATGGGGAATCTGACTCTGAATCTCTGGGACTGTGGAGGGTTGGTGTTACCTTTGTTTTCCTAGATGCCTGGGGGTGATGCTGTAACTTTGAGATCCTGCTAACTGGGTATGTTGTATAGACAAGATGCCTTCATGGAGACCTATCTCGCCTCGCAGCGTGGGAACATATTCTCCGACGTTGCGGTCCTAATTTACGTCTTTGATATCGAGTCACGGGAAGTTGAGCGTGACCTAGACACATACAGCGCTATCATCAGTGCGCTCAAAGAGTACAGCCCGCACGGTTATGTCTTTTGTCTCGTTCATAAGCTCGACTTGATTCAAGCCGAGCATCGTCAACGGATCTATGAGGAACGCTCTGCCCTCATCCGCAGTCGCACAGAGCACTTCGATATCGACACCTTTGGAAGCAGTATATGGGACCAATCTCTATACAAGGCATGGGCAGGAATTGTACACAAGCTCATCCCGAACCTCACAGTGATCGAGCGATTTCTGCAAGCCTTTGCCAAACGAATCGACGCCGAGGAAGTAATCCTATTCGAGCGCTCAACTTTCCTCACGGTGACCTCTGTCTCGTCTGAGATCGGCGACCTGAACCCAATCTACGACCGCCATGAACGTCTGTCCAACATCATGAAAGCGTTCAAACACTGCGCTGCCCGCAACACCCACACAACGCCCGCATCCGCCGGCTTCGTCGTCATGCACACCAAAACCCCGCAGTTTAACGTCTTCCTCGGCCGCTTCACAGACAACACCTACATTTTCATAGTTGTGCCTCCAGGCGAGGCTGCCTACAACTGCGCTGTGCTAAACACCATGCTCGCCAGAGAGGGCTTCTCCAAAGCCGCAGGTGCAGCCCATGGGGACGGCTTTCCGCTCCCCACACCGGAAACCCCAGACGGCGAGGCCGATATTAACTAACTGACCCTTCAGCAAACAGCTCAAGGCCACTGATGATGCCCCCTAGCCGCACTACCACCATGCATCCATTTGCCCGTATCACCGGGAACACTCTCCTTCCTCTCATGAGCCTCAGCACTCGACTTTAAATAAGCCAAGCCCCCGTTTTGAGATACCCAAGTTCGCCTTCAGATTCAGTATATGTACAGTGGGCACTTGTATCGTTATTGCCATATTAAAACAATTAAGCCAAAATAAAATAAATACTATAAAAACGGGAACAGGTTACAATATATAAGTCCTCTTAGTCCCGTAATTGGAACGTTTCGCGTGAGATGGTGACAGTATCCTTAGGTTATTTGACCCCCCGTATATCCACTATATATCCCATATCTCACATTTTCAGTGAATTACCGTTAGATGTTGAAATTTTAGTTTCCCGCTGTAATAACTATTTGCATGAGGTCTGAAAAGATCTTGAAGACCTGAGAATACAGAACACCTTCTACAATGACTTAGTATAGTATAATAGGAACTGAACATCATTAATACAGTAGGATTAACAACTGCAGGTAAAGTAAGAAACCATCTATTTCAACTACTGTATAACGCGTATAAACAATGCAAATAAGAAAAAGTGAAGGAGAAGCTTTACATCATTGTACATCAGGCATACGGACGGCAATATCGCCGGATTGAGTGATGTATCTGACCCACGGAAGGGATGGGTATTGTAACTATATCAAAAAAGATATGGTTAGTGGATATGCTATGAGAAGGAGGCTCTTTTTTCCCCCTCTTTTTCCTCTTTGAAAACTGAAAAGGGGAGGAAACACGCACCTTAGGTTCCGTAATCTTCAAATATCTTACTTGGATACCGCTAGTGGTGAAATAAGGAATTTCGAACTTGACGTTGATCGGACGCTTCGCTTTGCCTTGGGCCGTACCGCCCATACTGCCTCCAAACCCACCAGTCATACCGCCACCGAGTTCGTCGTCGCCCTTGACCGAGGGGAGACCAAGTTCGGCGCGCATGAGGAACTCCTTGCCGCCACCGAATTGCTTGATCTTCCAGACGATGGCGGACTGCTCGGGAGCGTAGTGAACTGTGCCGATGTTTGTACGGAAGCGGGGGGAATCGGCGTCGTCAGGGACGGGGACGACAATTTCAACGTTGTTGGCGGTGCTGCGGCGTTTGAATTGGGCTTTGGCCTGAAGGTGGGTTAGTCATGAGTGAATAATAGGGAAGTCCTTGGTTAGTAGAAAGCGCACCTTCAACATGTATTCCATCCTGGAACCGGAGTGCGATTCGACGAGACACTCGACCCAGATAAGAGGCTTGACTTGCGTGTTCAGGCGGTAGCTCATCAGCTCGAACTCTCCGTCCGGCGGGATAAAGCTGATTGTGCGGTCATTCTCAAATCGAGACAGTCGGACACATTGATGGAATTTAACGTCCTCCATCTCAACAGCCTTCCCTCGCGTGGCCCGCCCGGTTGTCTCAAACATGACCTTGTCGTTCAAACCGAGACGCAGCTCTGGCATACCACTCAGATAACACTTCATCTTTACAGCACCCAGAATCTCCGATCGTAGCACGTTGCCAGACGCAGATACGAGGAGGTTGAGCGATTCGACCACATCGAGGAAGACTTCGTTCTTGCGGTAGCGGATACCTTCGCTTCGCCAGGAGACTGCATTTGTGACTGCGATGGGCGGCCGGGCTTGCACTTCCAGCTTGTGTGATTCTTGTGTTATGTACCTAGAGGACGATCAATTAGTCCGCGTTCCACTATATAAAAAAAAGACAGCAGAGCCTACTCTTGTAAGATCTTGCTTTCCGTAGTTTGTGGGTATCCAAAATCCATCATCTCATCGAGCAATTCGTAGATAATGACAAAGTTGTCGCGAATACTCTCCTCCTCCAAGACCTTGAAGTATTCCGTGAACACTTCCACGATCTTGTGGAGGAAAAGGAGGATTTCGGTCGCATTGGTGTTTTTCTTTGTCAAGGCGAGGATGTAGAGGTTACTGTGACGGATATAGAGATACTAGGGACGACGACAATTAGCACAGAGACAAACACAAACGACATCGAGGCTCCCTCTGAGGCTGCACCAAGTCACAGACTCGCAACAAATTCTCATGAAGCGCCAGGTGCGGTATGCACAGAAGCCAAAAACCAGAGCCATGCGGGTTGCGGGGAGCGGCGGGGAGTGCGACACGTCAGGAGCCCGGTCTCCGTCGCAAGCATCAAACGTACATTGATTCCTTCATGAGAGAAACATGGCGGTACAGCGGAGCTTTCTTCTTCGGCGTCACTGAGGAGGATGGGGAATTTCTCGACGGCGGACATAGGAATGTCTCCGCGATAGTTTCGGGCTAGAAGGGTCTACGAGAGGTCGGTCAGCACGAGGTAGTCCAGCAGCCTGCAGCGGAAGAGGCATTGAGGCGGAAATGAATAGCCTTAATCAAATTCACGTACCTTGCCCTTCAAATCTAGGAAGAAAAGAGCCGACGCCATCGCGGAGGATAGGGGAGGTGCGGTCGGAGAGGTGAAGGCGGAGGTCAGGAGCTCTTGGGCGAGGTTCAGGCCAGCGAAACCACTAGGCGACTAAAGTAGGGGCTCGGACGGGGTATGCTGGGCGAGGAGCAGGAGTTGGAGTAGGTAGAAACAGAATGACACTTTTTTGAGAAGGCTGAAAATAGAGATCAAATCAATAACTGCGTAGATTTGGATTTTCTGAGGAGCCAAACCAGTCGGGGCCCTGGAGTAGCGTTTCTTGGGGCATCTATACACGGCTAACAGTGGGAGATCAGTGTGGAACGGGATTTCAAGACAGCAACGCTGTTCCGAGACACGCGAAAATTAACAAGCCCCTATTAACAAGTTTTAATTATATATACATCACAATCAACCAAAATAATCCTAATTTGAAGGTTCTCGGAGGCCTTCAATCTGTGTGTTCGACAATCGAAATCCCCATCACGTGAATTCTAACCACATCCAGCCAAGCTCAACGCTAGCCAAATTGAGATTAGTAAGGCCCAATATAATTCGCATTTTTTCTCCCGCAACTTCTTGCTTCTTTCTTTTTCTTTCTTTGTACCTTACGCTCCCAATAGACAGTTCAAGCTAGCATAAATCCATCTTGTTGTGATTTCCGTCGCCAATTCGGCATTCTGCTGGATTGGCTTCGGGTTAAATTGCTGGATTGCGATACAGTGGTGCGGAGACTATGCATCGTAACGAGGGTTCCATTAAGAGCTGGCCGGGTATTTTGCGCTGTTACTCGGGCGGTGTCAGAGGAACCGTACATTCCTTCTTATATATCTTTGAGATTATTCAATGGAAGACTGGTTCAATAGTATATCTCTGGACTTTAAGTGGTGGTATTGCCGTCATATAACACAAGCTGGTAGTAGTAAAAGTACAAGTAAAATGGTAATATACCCCCTTCCCCAGGCCGTCCTCCCAACTCGTACATCAAAAATTATCCAAGAACAGAAAATAACGCCTTGAAAATGCTCTTGCGGCTATTTTCACACTCTCAACAACCCCGGCCTTATACCGTCACCTTGAACCCCAGAGGTGCCAATATCCGCTCCCGTGCTACCTTGTTGGCGACCTGGTTACCCTTCTCCAGAGAGACAGCTCCGACGAGAGCGTACAGCGTATGCGCAAGGACGACCTCGACTCCTGAACCTTCGAGGTTCTCGGGCTGTCGACGTTAGTATCGACGCAAGAGAAAGAAGAAAAGCGAATCATTTTGGGGAGAATATGCTCACCTTCCGGGGAGACCATCTCAGTACACCTTCTAGCTCGTATTGCCGCGCAATTTCAGCGAGCTTTGATTTGTCCGTCATGAATTTCTTGGTGTTGGAGGTCAGGTTATCAAGGCCCTTCAGGGCAGGGTGCGAGAATGGCTCGCGGCCATATGGATCAGGGGTGACAGTGCCAAAGGTTCCAGGAGGGCTCTGCGCCAGAGCAAGAGAAGCCTGCAGCTGAACGATACGTTTTCCTAAAAGGAAGTTGAGATCAGCCCATGCCATGTGGTGGCCTTTTTGCCGAAATGCAACCTCGCAAAAATAAAAATAAAAATAAAAGCCTTAGCACAAAAAAGAAAAAGGCAACATACCTAGAAACGCCAATCGATCATTGAATCCTCTTCGACCCTGATCAAAACTCTTGTGCGTGACTGCAAGCCATTTGACCTCGTCGGAGAGAACTTTGTCGCCGTCATCGCCCAAGAAGCGGATGTAGAACTGGTCGAGCAGCTTGGGGTCGGAGTTGACGGGGTAATCGCGCCTTTTGGAATCAAAACGTAGGGAAAACGGTGCCTTCGTGCGAGGAGGCGTGTATGACCATCGCGGTTTGTCCGAATAGTCGACTGGTTGTTGCTCCGCGGGAGTTGAGAAGTTACGGCGAAGGATAGGGACGGTGAGTTGCGCCGGAGCAGAGGATGTGAGGGAGCGACATGCGGAGCAGGAGACGGTCCTGGCCGCTCGTACCGGAAGCAATGAGGCCATGAGATGGGGTGTTGTTGAGAGGTGCAACGCAATTGAACTTCTCCGGGTCTTTTTCAAAGTGGCCGCCGTGGAATTCGATGTCTGGAAGAATTCGGAGATTGGGCGCTAGTCCCAGATGGGAATAGTCGCGCCAGGTACCATTTACTTCAGCTGCCACTGAAATTGCTCGTCATTTCATGTACCTTGTACTTGTGCTACATCCAGGAGTTGATGAAATTCCTGAACAGATTACTTCAGTCAACTGGATTCTACTGCCGAGGGTGGCTTGCATTGATCGGCTGGAGGTGCTCTCCCACTCGGCGGCTCGGTTGGCGGGAAGATTGACCCATGCCATGATACCTGCGGACCCCAGGGTACTTTTCTGTACTTCTACATCGAATAGGAGGAGCTTTGCAATATCCCACACCGCAATATGGTAACTACTCCCATGGCCGGAGAGAAAAGCAGTTTTGAACAAACCCTGTCCATGTATCACCGTCGGCGCCATAGTGTGAGGCCACAATGCAAGGTTGAAGCCCAATGGCACCAGGCAAACACCGCCGCGAACGCCTTCGGACATATACATGGCGGAGGATATTTATTGCGGATTTGACGAGAAATCGAGTGCCTGAATTTTCGAGCTGCAAGAACAGCTCATCTTGCCCCCCCTGCAAGTACATGGACTTCAATCTCGACCTTTCGAACCCCGGAAGAGGAGACCGGCGGTAAGCGGTCTGCATGCTTACGCTTGATGATGCCGGGTGACATCCGGATAGCGATCCAAACGTACGCTTCTAGAACGCCGCTACGGCGGAAGCTCACGGGCGACCCCCGGCGGGGAATTATGTCCGTGTTCTGGTTACCCATGAGGCGTGGCTCACAGACGATTGGGTTATTAAACGAGGCAAAAGAGGACTGTGCGAATATATTTTGATTTCATTTTTGCGTAAGTGATGCTGCCTAGTTGTAACATTAGAACCTGCCATTCCAGATGCCAGACTATGAAGCCTTGCTGGAATCAGGGCAAAGCATGATCCCAACCGCTTCCGCATTGATGACAAGGATACTTGGTTGTGGGCCTGAAGGAAGAAGACGAGACATGGTTCAGAAGAGAGAAACAGGCACAGCATGCACTGACAGTACATTTCTATCTTTTGCTATGCTCGTTTCTTTCCTCGCCTTTCTGTCACGGTTGGCGGCAGCTTCTGCATTACCAGAGAGAAAATGGTATTTAAACATAGAAGCTGATTCGGAAATTTTGACATTAAAAAGAAAGAACAAGGAAAAAAGAAATAGAATAATATTTTCGACGGAGGAGACTCGTCTCCATTCCCAATCCTCACTGAGCAGTAGTATGGGCTGTCAAAAACGCGTCTCTCCCGTGTCTATTGTGCTACTCAAGAACGGTGTACAGCATGCATGATGAAACCATCCACGTGTCCGTGTTGCTTGCTTTGGACACCGTCTTTATCCCAGGCGAATCTGCGTTGTGCAGTAGGTGTCTTTCCGCCTTCTTCAAGCTGCGGTATATCTGATGCTTTCTGTTGATGATAAATCGCTTGAGAATACAAGACGGACACGGGGTCTTTTACTACCACTCAGGAGGGACGGCGGCTAAAGAGAAACAAAAATCCACGCTTAAGGCAGTCGAGGACAAAAGGCAACACTGGGGTTGGATCCGCAACAACTTGACATCCTGGTCGCTTGTGGGTCTATTACCTTGCTGAGGGATATTTGCTTCATCACGGACGCCACATCGAGCTGAATGCCTGAGACTCGTCTCGATAAACTAAGGCCCGTGCACTTAGCTGCAGGATAAACCAGGGGCCCCGAAGCTGACGAGCATGATCCAGAGGTTACCCCGGCCGCAACATGGGAAGGCAGACTAAAAGGTGGCCCAACGGATCTGGGGAACCATGAGGCATGAGCTTGCCGTTGAAATCAATAGGGCAAACGGTTGTTTCAGGATGGGTCTAGAAAGGCTAGGGGGCATAATGAGGCCTGCAAAACCCGTGGCGCCTGACCAAGCTGCTTTCGTTGGACCGCTGAGGACTTCAAGTGTCCTGTGTCGACCAACCATGTAGCATGATAGGAAATTATTTCTGCAACAAACCGGGAGCGTTTAGGCGCGGCGGCATTGAGCAGGCATTGCAGGCCTGAGCGGCCACAGACCCGCGAGAAAAACGTATGATCGTGCATAATCCAAGGAGTTAAGCCTCCCGAGGCAAAAGCATTTGTAGCCCCAATACGGCTGAGAAAGGATGTTGTCGTATAGGGGCGGAGCTGGCCGGTAGCAAGCACCTTGTCTGACATCCTATACACCTAGCGTTCCGTCGGGCCCTTGCAGAAGCCGAAGGCAGCTTTGGATTTGACGCCATTTGTGAGGATCGACTGAAAGACCGTTGCAGTGCCTTCCCGTAGATCGGATGGTGTCGTTGTAGCGGTGTACAACTTGTTCAAGGGAAACAATCTCTCGGACTCGTGGCTGGGCTCAAGACCTGGGATTTTAAATAGAGAGTTAGCCTGGAGGTAGAGGATGTTTCTCGGATTATCGTACAGCATTTTTTTCTCTCTCGTTCCCCAAGTCACTCTAAGGTTAGCTGAAAGAAAGCTTACTGCATTGAACCTTGACCTGTTCTCCATACTATTGATCAAAAATCACCGAGCAACACCCTCTACTCTACAACATGGCATCAGGACCACGCAAGGCAAATACCCATGCTCTGCACCTTGTCAGTGCCAGCATGGGCCCGAAAGATAGACGAGAACTCCCACGTATCGACGAGGAAACCACGACGCGCGAATCCTCGGTCCAAGATCCACCTTCACCTCGGCCATTTCCCCCGAATCCTCCTCCGAGCCCAGCCTGAATGCATTCGGTTGGAGTTTCTTGGGAATTCATTGCAGGTAGATATGATCATAGGTAATTCCTGTTGGAATGGAGCGAGTGACAGGCCATAGACTGACAGATGCTGCGCAGAAAACCGAGCAAATAAACGGCCGCCTATACAACAATAATACGAACGAGATTGACTGTACCTCTCGATATGATTAATTGAGGGAGCCGCGGAGGTTGGAGTCGAATCATAGACCTTGAGGAAGGCCGGAGAATGTTGCAAAACTTGAAAGGGAAAGAAGCGAGCGAATTTAGAATTGGAATCATTTTTCACTGCGTGTATTGAGACTCACTAGCCCACTTGTCAGTAATAAATACTTCAGATGTCTCTTTACGTCCCTTGCAACATAAAGCGTATCAACCAAGTTCAGTACCAGTCCCAGATTTTGTGTACTATAGTCGATTGCGGTCGAATGATTAGTCTCTGCGTTTATTCCTTACCAACCGAGGAGTCCTTTCAATGCCTCGAACTGTGTATTTTCGGTAGATGCTGGTGATATCTTAGACACCTTATACGTGCAATCGAATGGCTAAAGTTGGATAAGCGCGGCCAGGGAAGAGATATTGAAAAAAGAAACATTCCATTCAAAAAATAGTCCTCAAGCGACCTGTATAAAATATATTGCAAGAACAGATTTTAAAGAAGCAAAAACTCATAGGTATGACACAGGAAATTTACAGAAAAGCGAGGTAAAGAGCGCTAGCCACGCTGAGGCCAACAACAGTCCAGCCAGTCTTGATAACCATCTTGTTGTTGATACCCCGGCCGGTATCCCATGTCAAGTGTCGGAGACCGTTCATGCAGTGGTAGGTGAAAGGGAGAGCGAAGAAGCTCTTGAGGCCGATCTGTGCGGCCGCAGGGAGACCAGCAAAAGCAGCAGCCAGAGAGGCCGACTCGAGGTGCCAGCCAAACAAGGGAGCAGCGAGGTAGGCGGTTGCGAAGAGGTACAGGGGGCCCGATAGGATAATTCCAGTAATTCGGTGAAGACCACTGAGGTACCACGTAACCTGGGGTTTGTAGATGGTAAGGTGGGGAGAAACGGGACGTCTCAGACGCTGCTGGGCGAGGAGCTTAGTGGGATCAGTGGGAGCCGCGCTGGAAGCGTTGTATCTGGTCGCATTGTTAGCACTCGACCATTCACTTATGAAGTTCCTCCGCTTGTTGGGTTCCCCATGGGATATGGATGCATGACGTAGAACGCGACGGGCCGTCGTAGATGTGCATCGACCAAGAGGACCGAGTGTCAACTCGCAAGTAATCTACTCACCTTGTCTGAATGTTCCTTCCCATGGCAACAGCGGCGGGAGAGGCGGCGTTCATAAGAGACCAGCGCATGGCGTAGGGCTGCTGGACGGCAACTGGATGAAGTTGGTTAGCATCGTCAATCACCGACCCCAAACAAATTGAGGGCACATACGCCGTCGCAGCGACTGTTGAGCGATCTTCTGAGAGAGCATGGCTGTTTCGATGGAATCAACACAACGACGAGGAAGCTGGAATCCAAGCACGAAGAAGAACGTCGTCGTCCAGAAGAAAGTGGCCTTGAATTCCCGAGCCTCTCGCAACGGCTCGGAATCACGGGACGGACAACCTCGGGTTCAGTTCCAGGTCACGGGACCGCGCGTGAGGGAGGGATTCAGCCAATCAGCGCAGCTGTATTACCAGGGGGAAGATTATTCTTCCTCGTAATCACGTGACACACAGACAACTTTGCCGCCTTTTTTTTTGCACCGCTTCCTCGTCTTTTCTTTTCTTCCCTCAAGGGACTCAGCCCACGTTGTCTACCACATCCGGGATGATGTTGACGTGCTGAGCAAGGTCTCACTGGTACGGCATTCTGTCGCTACCGCAGAGGCCAATGAGTTACCTGAGAGGAAATCCATCCCGTCGTTAATCGCCCAGTTCTTTCTTGCCATGAAAGGAAAGGGTTTCATATCAGGGTCACATCACTCGTAAAGATTAGCGTAGTATCAAAAACCATTAAGTACCCTGCTCCTGTTCGTTGGCGGCAGGAATTGAGAGCTGAACATGTTTCAGCAACACTGCTATCCAAAGTCTGGCCTGATAAATTTGTTGCTGAGACAGGCCGAAGCTTAATTTCGCCCAGAGCTGGAGGCCGAGAGGATGGTTCCTAGATGTGGACCGTCCTCGATCTACTGCAGCATTGCTTCTTTAAACTAGATCGTTTCTTCCAAGCTTCTATACGGATAGTACCCGTCACTGCATCAAGCGCGAGTTAAGACTGCTAGCTGTTTGTAGATGAGCAGAAACTGGAATATTTCTGTGTCTCAACCCAGAGATATTACGAGGCCATCGATGCTAGAACACAGGTGCTCCCTGTAGCCCGGCTTCTATGAAGTACTAAAGAGATATTTTATATATTGCCCTAGCTGCGGTTCACCGCATCAGATCACACCTGGTCTATTGCAGGATATCTCCAAGCCCGTCTCTAGCACGGCGACGGTGTTTCAGCCGACTCTGAGCCCCGAGGTCAGCTTTGAAGGCCATCTTTTAGGTGAACAGAAAAGCCGGGTATATCGGTTAGAGCTTAGTCGTTCAGATTGCGGAGCTGGCGAAACAAAGTACAGGTATGCTGGGTTGACGAGTGATAGAAGATAAAATTAATACGTGATAACACCTCTACGGTATCAATATATTCTGTGAAATGCAGGATAACTGATCGCGCTTTTGGGAGGCAGAAGCTTAGCCTCCAGAGTAGTGCAACGAGCGGCTTGAACTCTGTACCTGGTAGAAATTTTTGTAAGGCTGAGGATTATTTCCCGGGCATACGAGTGGCCGAGGGGCTTGAAAATCTCTGGTAACTCATTATTTTTAGACCGTATTATCGACCAAAAACCAAACTGTTTCAACTAGAGGACAGACGAAAGAAGAGCCCGCATGTAATTCCGAGGCACGTCATCAAATCCGAGACTCAGCCAGCGCGTCGTCAGAGGCTGCGCGTGTGTGTCCATATCGGCCTGACACCCGATCTGGCAAACTGCTCAACAGCCGGACCAGAGAGAGCAGGGATCGAGAGAATGGATTAGATAGAATACAGTAGTAAGGCAGGCAAACTACAAAATAACCTCAATAAGAACGATCAGATAAGAAAAAGCAGCGGAGCCGATCGGGAGAAACAAAGCCCACCCGAACCGACAAATGCAGCCAGTGTTGCCAGTCAGCGCATACCGGCTCGTCTCAGCCGAGTTAGTAGCTGGCGTATTCATATACAACACTCGTAGAGGACCAGTGAACTTCATCTGATTTCAATTCGCACCCCTGGCCCTTCCGCCTGCGACCCTCCCCCTCCTTCGCTCCTACACCCTCTTCGCAAGGTACTCCGAGCACCGCCTGTGACTGCTGTGATGGGCCAGTTCGATCGACTGGGGAACACCACTGTGTCATCTACTGACGAATCTGAGCCTGCCGAATTTTAGTTTGATTACCAGACACTGCCATTTACGCAGTCGCTGCGATCCGCCCTGCCGCTAGGAGCAGTTAGCGAAGTTGGGCGTGGTGGTTGACGGGGAGAAATGCCGCTGACGCAGCCCCTGTGGTGCAGGGCCCATCCATCACCAGCTGCAGTCCCAGCACCAGCTTCAGGCCTTGTCCGCCGTTCCAACTTGAGAACAAGACCCCGGCTGCCTCGTCCTGCACTTGCGCGTTCTCCCTCCCAGTTTCGAGTCCTACGCACCACAGCCACGTCCCTCTTTCGTGTGAAAAGCTCATATTCCCCTGCCCGCCCCCCTCCTTTGCCTTCAAATGTCCACCTTCGTCCTCTTCCGCCGTTATCCCTATTGACCACCCCAACAACTCCCACCACAACCCCCAGCCTCACTCTTCCGCTCATGGCGACGCAAACGAGAGGCCATGGTGGTCACGGCCACCACCACCATCACCACCACCATGGAAACGCCTATCTGACTTCTTCGAATACACACGACGCCGGCGTCCGGATCACGCGCCTGGGTCTTGTTGCGAATCTCGCAATGGCCATTGGGAAGTTTATCGGTGGCTATGTCTTTCATTCGCAGGCTCTTATCGCCGATGCCTACCATGCTCTTACAGATTTGGTCTCGGACTTCCTCACACTGGGTACCGTTGCGTGGTCGCTCAAGCCCCCCAGCGAACGATTCCCGAACGGGTACGGGAAGATCGAGAGCATTGGTGCGCTGGGTGTGAGCGGACTTCTACTTTGCGGAGGTGTATTCATGGGGTTGAATTCTGGACAGGTATTACTGGATCAGTTTTACCCTGAGGCCGCAGAGGCGATTTCTCATTTGGACCTGGGACACGGCCACTCGCACAGTCATGGAGTTGACGCCCTTGGACCGAGTATTCATGCCGCTTGGCTTGCAGCTGGCTCCATTGTTGTGAAGGAGTGGCTGTATCATGCTAGTGAGTGTTTCCTTTTTCTTTTTTTTTACCTGCCCCTTTTAAATGTTGGAAAATTGCGCTGACCGGGATTGTTTTCCTACCCAGCAATGAAGGTTGCAACTGAGCGCAAGTCGTCCGTCCTAGCCTCGAACGCTATCCACCACCGCGTCGACTCCCTCACAAGTATTGTCGCTCTGTTCACAATCGGCGGAACGTACCTCTTCCGGGACGCGTCCTGGCTGGACCCTGTGGGCGGACTGCTCATCTCGTTGATGGTCATCAAGGCTGGATGGGGAAACACTCGCACCTCGCTCCTCGAGTTAGCGGACACTACTGTGGACGATGAAATCAAGACCGCCGTGCAGAAGGCTGCGGCCAAGGCACTCAGCACCGTCAATGATGGCGGATCAGTCAAGATCCGCAATGTACAAGGCATGAAGTCAGGACAGAACTACCTGATGGATGTTGAATTAGCCGTCCCTGGTGTGTGGTCGGTCCAGCGCTCTCGCGAGATTGAAGAAAGAGTCCGAGCCACCATTGGCTCCAGTCTTCGCGGGGTCAAGCGAGTCAAAGTCCGGTTTATTCCTCTCGAGCATGAGAGTTTGGACTTCTCCGAGGAGTTCATTGCGCCGGAAGTTATCAGCCAAGCCAACCCGGAGCCCGAGGATGGTGTTGAGGAGGAGGCGCACCATCACGAGGATGAGCATGACCACAAGCATGAGCATGAGCACGAGAACGGCACCCGGAAAAGACGCTGAATTAGAAATGGAGCATCAAAGGGCTAGCCATGGGGTTTCCGGTTCATGTTTCATATAAGCGCTCCTATTTTGGATAATGGATGGCTGTATATTTTTCTTCTTCTTCTTCTTCTTCTTCTTCTTCTTCTTTTTTTTTTTTTTTTTTTTTGCTTGATACCCGGAGAGACTAGGATTACGCATGAAGCCAGGTTACATGGATAGATAGAGGAACTCTAAGGAGGAACCTAAGCCCTAACAAACCACGGGCTCAGAGATGGCGTTTGCGGGGTACAAGAACTGATCACGAGGTTCACTGTTGCTATACATGTACATACTATCGCTCAATCTATTTGACAGACTAGACGTGATCTAGAAGGCTCTGCGACAGTAGCGGCGTTTGTTAGCCTGTCTTCAACCGGGCAGCCGGGACAGCCTGCGGTTCAATCGGTTGATTTTGCGGCGGGGATTCGGTGGATGAATCCAGACTTGCGCGATGATCTAAATTAACCGGCTAATTGCCGTCAACCCTGCATACTCGGTATTTTCCTAGATAGACCATCGCAAAGACCATGTTGTATAACCTCTGCCATTGGCAGCTCTCAGGCCCCTAAGGATTCGGAGGGAAGAGTTACGTAGCAGTTACCTCAAGGGTCTCCCGGTGGGTGACATCAGCGAGGATCACCCCGCGACTGTCCGGTACTATGGAGAAGAGCTGCACCACCAGCCCTGGTGGCGGATTCGAGACCACATTCACTCGTCCAATAATTCTTATTCGGCGAGCTGGCTTGCTTTATTGCCTGAAGAGACCGAAAAGAAAAAAAAAAAGGTCATGGAGCTGTGTGCTCCGCTATAAAGCTTTCTGCTATCCCCATCCCACCATCCTTCACCTTACAAACTTGACGCCACTCCCTCCTTGCTTTTATTTTTGTGCTGTCATTAATAGAGCTAGACTTTGCGTGACTCGTCTAATAATCCTTTCGACTGACTCGACCCGCGGAGCTCCAAGCTCCCATTTCCCTTTCTCGCACACCGCAACCTCAGTTTTACTCTTGACACCCAAAACTCACCCACAATGGCCTCCCCCGCCCCCAAAGGCCCGCTCTACATCGGCTTCGACCTCTCCACCCAGCAACTAAAGGGTCTGGTCGTCAACTCCGACCTCCGGGTTGTCTATGTCTCCATCTTCGACTTCGATGCCGATTCGCACGGCTTTCCCATAAAAAAGGGCGTGCTGACCAACGAGGCCGAGCACGAGGTGTTCGCTCCCGTCGCGCTCTGGCTGCAGGCGCTGGACAGCGTGCTGAACGGGCTGAAGAAGCAGGGCCTTGATTTTAGCCTTGTGCGTGGAATCAGCGGCGCAGGTCAGCAGCATGGCAGTGTTTACTGGGGGGAGAATGCGGAGAAGTTGCTGAATGGACTGGACTCGAAGCGCGGGCTGGAGGAGCAGCTTGCCGATGCCTTTTCGCATCCGTTTAGTCCCAATTGGCAGGACTCGAGTACCCAGAAGGAATGTGATGAGTTTGATGGGTTCCTGGGGAGCCAGGAGAAGTTGGCTGAGGTGACGGGAAGTAAGGCGCACCACGTAAGTTCCCTTGGTGGGATTGCTTGTTGGTTGGTTGCTGACGATTGTGTCTTGTAGAGATTTACGGGGCCCCAGATCTTGCGATTCCAGAGGAAGTACCCAGACGTGTATAAGAAGACGTCTAGGATCTCGCTGGTTTCGTCTTTCATTGCGTCGCTGTTCCTTGGCCATGTTGCGCCCTTTGACATTTCTGATGTCTGCGGTATGAACTTGTGGAACATCCACAAAGGTGCATATGATGAGGAGATCCTGAAGCTCTGCGCTGGTCCGCATGGCGTCGACGACCTCAAGCGCAAGCTCGGCGATGTCCCTGAAGACGGAGGCATTGACCTGGGCAAGGTGCACCGTTATTACATCGACCGATATGGCTTCAGTCCCGAGTGCACTGTCGTCCCATCCACAGGTGACAACCCCGCCACTATTCTTGCCTTACCCCTACGACCATCCGATGCAATGGTCTCCCTAGGTACCTCAACCACCTTCCTCATGTCCACTCCCAGCTACAAAGCCGACCCTGCAACCCACTTCTTCAACCACCCTACAACAGCAGGCCTCTACATGTTCATGCTCTGCTACAAGAACGGCGGACTTGCGCGCGAACAAATCCGCGACGCAGTCAACGTCTTCAAAAAGGACCCTAACCCCTCAAACCCATGGGTCAACTTCGACTCCGTCGCCCTCGACACCTCGCCCCTAGGCCAGAAATCCCCATCAGACCCCATGAAAATGGGACTCTTCTTCCCCCGCCCCGAGATCGTCCCTAACATACATTCCGGCCAGTGGCGCTTCACCTACGACCCGTCCTCAGGAGCTCTCACAGAAACCGAGCAGGGCTGGGACAAGCCCCTCGACGAGGCACGCGCAATCATCGAGAGCCAGCTCCTTTCCCTCCGTCTCCGCTCCCGCGGGCTCACATCCAGCCCCGGTGGCGGAATCCCGGCCCAGCCGCGCAGGGTATACCTCGTCGGCGGCGGGTCCAAGAACAAGACCATTGCCAAGATCGCCGGTGAGATTCTAGGTGGCAGCGAGGGTGTGTATAAGCTTGAGATTGGCGATAACGCATGTGCGTTGGGCGCCGCGTATAAGGCTGTTTGGGCGATTGAGAGGACCAACGGACAGACCTTTGAGGATCTGATCGGGCAGCGATGGCATGAGGAGGAGTTTATTGAGAAAATTGCGGATGGGTACCAGAAGGAGCCGTTTGAGTTGTATGGGAAGGCTGTCGAGGGATTTGAGAAGATGGAAAAGCAAGTTTTGGAGCAGGAGAAGAAGAAGAGAGCGTGAGAAGTATGATATTCAATGAATGAATGGCGGCCTTCTTCTTCCTACTTTATAGATATGTTTATGAGCGCGATATCTATGAGCACAATAAAATGATAAAATGTCTTGCTGATTTCTATACACCTGTCTACCTCCGCTACAACACCATTAGCTAGCTACTCGCTTTTCAGCCATAAGTCATAATTCATCACATTAGATCCCATCAAATCAAGACATCCTGGTCTCTAACCCTAATAAACGCCTTCGCATTCGGATTCGTACCGACTCCACTGGCATGGTTTATATCCGACCTCGGAATCTCAGCCATAAACCTCCACTCAAACCGAAGCAAAAGATAAGTCAAAATAACCTTGATTTCGTTCGCAGCAAAGAACCGTCCCGGACAGGAGTGCCTGCCGTGTCCAAAAGCGAGATGGTCTGCAGAGGTCGTCACAAACTGCCATTTTGTTGTTTGGCCGGGCTGTTTACGCAGGTCAAGGAAACGGCGGGGGTTGTAGGCTGGATCACTGCTATTAATATTGTTGATGTTGTTGTTGTTTGAGGATATGATTTTCATTTTGTTGAGGGCAACCATTATAGACGTGTTTTTTGGGATTGTGCTGCCGTTGGAGAGTTTTATGGGTTGTGTGGCTACGCGGTGCATTGATCCTATAAGCGGACGCAGACTCAGCACTGTTTAAGTCTGTTTTATGGTAGAAAACTCACCGATATCCCCACAATGGTGTCGCTGGGACTCTTTCATCATACTGTCCGTCAGCTTCATTTCATGCAGCGCCTTCTTCGTCCATCCATGAGCCTTGATCATAGACGCCATCTCTTCACGTAGAGGCCCAAACCACTCAGGATGAGAGCAGAGATCCGCAATGATCCCACTAACAAGCTCTGATGTCGTATGTATAGCCGCAAGCGAGAGGCCGAGCTGCAATATACCCGCATCGTATGCCCTCCCGTTGGCTACCTCGTCCATCCAGCCCACGGTATCTGCTACTTTCGAAGAAAAATCCCCGCCCGCTTCTCTCGCCAGACGATTTTGTTCCTGGCGCTTGCGAACGACAGGTGCTAGGATCTGTCTGGCTCGGGTTAGTTCACTCCTTAGCTTGCGGCATTCAGGGAGAACCCAGTGGACGAATGGGCGGAGGGCCGGGTGCCAGCGGCGCAGGGCCTCAGCAGCGCAAAATGCCTGTGTTGCGTAGTTTACGCTCACGTCGAGCCAGTCCTTGTTGGATGATAGCTCTGGGCCGATGAAGATGCGTGCTGAGACTTGGGCGACCAGCTGGCGGAGCATGTCCTTGTACTGGATTTCTGTCCATTCTGCGGTAAACCAGCCGTTGTTAGTTTTGGAACTATGTCTATTGACCATGGGAGCGTACCTTTTGGTTGCCCGCATAGAGCCTTGAGGGCTGCGGCGGTTTCTTGTGCTAGGGCTTCGGTGATGAAGTCTGCTTAGGGTTAGCATACCTGGATAGATATCGGATGCAGACAGTAACCGACTCAGTGACTGAGTGAGTCTTCCTCTCACAATCTCGACTCCGATTTCTGCTGCACCATGTGTACCAAAGGGCTCAAACCCGGGCAACGTGCCGAAGAATTCCTGAGGATAGGGTTAGCATTGAGTGAACTAATACGAGTCTGCAATAGTAAACCATACCTTTGAAACAGCCTGCTGGAAGCTGAGATGGGGATTATTCCGAATCTCATCAGCAAACTCGCCCGGAAGTACAAGCTTAGGGCCCGATGCCGTGACGACCTGGAAGCATCCTGGGAACTTTGTCAGGCCCTCGTTGACGATCTCCTTGCTCCGATGCAGCCAGCTCCGGCGCGCTTTCTCCAGCCGTCCAAACCATCCAGACTCCAGCCCCGCTATTGGGAAACTGCTGTGAAGCTTGGGCCCGGAGGTGGCGAGGGAGAATATGAGAGTAAGAGTGCCAGCGAGGACCAGTATGACGGGGTAAAGAAGAGGCCCATCAGCTCCTGAGATGAGTGCGGCCAACGCCATCTTGCCAATAATGGTGCCGGCGACCAAAAGCCAGGTCTATTGATTCTTTAAAAACGATTCCATGATCATGGATCGACCGAGCGTTGAACCCGAATAGGAATCCGAGGAGCTGGCCCGGAGTTACCGAGTTTTGTATGGGGACGATCCGTCCTGCAGATCTGGACACTTGCACATACTGTTTCCAGTTAGTGTTTCACAGAGCACTATCCAGTCCAGGCTACTTGCATGCTCTCCGATTCAAGTTCATTAACCTGTTGCAGGCCAACAGACTGTCCACGTCGAAATACCCGACTGACTCAGGAAAGAGAAGTGCCGAAGCTGCATGCAGGGTTGCATAATTGGTGCTTGATTGGATGCCAAGTGGAGGAAACAATCACAGGCAATATCCGTGGGGAAATTTGCGAAGAGACCTATTTATTTTTTACAATATCGCGCGGGCTAAAAAAAGTCTATACAATAGCCCTAGAAGGGCATGATGGTTAAACCCCTGCAGGCCAGTTTCTGTTAAACGGAACAGCCGCTCCATTCATCGTCTTCGCCAGCTCACGATCAGCCAATAGAACACAGAACTTCGCAACATCCTCAAGGGGAACATCGTTGAATCCAGCCTTGAACCCCGGCGTATGCTTCTCGACCATTCCCAGCCCCTCCTGATTCACCCCCGTCGAGAGAGAGTCGAGGATGTTCGTCGTCGCCAGACCACCCAGCTGAAGCATAGTGCAAGTGATTCCGTGCTCGAGATAGAACGCAGCCGTGTTTCTCGTGAGCCCTAACACGCCATGCTTCGATACTGTATACGCCAGTCCGCCGTTCGTGCCGCAGACGGAGGCATTGGAGCCCATGTTGATGATTGTTCCGCCGGGTGGTGACTGCGCTTGCATGGCGCCTACAGCTGCCTGGGTGCAGACGTAGGGACCGGTCAAATTGACGTTGAGGACTCGATCCCATGTCTCGCGTGCACAGCTGCCGGCCGGGTCAAAGGCGTCCAGGACTCCGGCGTTGTTGATGAGGATGTCCAGACGGCCGAATTTGTTGGTGGTCGCCTGGACCAGGCTTTCGATGTCGGATGCAGATGAGACGTCTGCTTGTTGCGCTATGAACCTGCCCTGGTACTCTTGAGTCCATGCCGACGATGTCTCGGCCAGACGGTCCTTGTTGACGTCGCAGATGGCAACGTTGGCGCCCTTGGTGAGGAATGCCTCTGCGATGACCCGGCCAAGGCCCCCGGCAGCTCCGGTGATTAAGATTGTGATGGGAGTTGGGAATTGAGACATTCTGGAGTATATTCAAGTTGCTATTTTCTTGGGAGAATTTGTACGTATGGGGAAAATTGTATAGTTAAGTATACCCCTGGTCGGCTCCACGTACTTCGTGGCCTCCGTGGCCTCCGCGGTCTCCGCGGCGATGGCTTCTGTTGACCCATACGTCGGCAAATTGTCTATTATAGACCTTGAACGGTTGTCTACAAAATGCATTGGATCGGCATGTTTTGTTCTCCTGCGAGCTGCCTTTCCACTGTGTAGGTCCGTACTCGACGGGGTGCTGTATAGCACTAGAGTAGTGAAGTGGAGCTGCCCAGGAAAATCCGTTGTGTGAATATGAAATATGTTTGTATTATCAGACCTTGGCTTTCAATAAATAATGGCAGACTTCGATACTCTGCAAGACGTGGCTCTATATCATTGTATATACTCCATGTGGATAAGTTAGTCTGCTCCGACGGGATGACGCCAGCAACTCCTAATTCTTTATCCGAAGCACCATCTTTTAACGTGGTTTCTTGCCCCGAGCAGTGGACCCATTCCATCCATCAATTCATATATTGAGTCAGTCAATTTGGGATCATGCGCCCTGGGTTTCAGCATGGGGACTGATGTTGAGCTGGCTAACAGGGACGATGAGCGTCCCCAGGATTCGCCCCCGCAAAATGGCGAAGCGGAGCAAGACCATCCCACCAGGTGAGTAAAACAAGCTTTCAATGGAACCCTGTCGGCTGATGCTGTTCTAGGCAGTATGCGCTGGTCGTATTTGCCGGCTTTTCGGTGATGTTCACGACATGTGCTTTTGTCTTCTCCTACGGTGTATACCAATCTCTTTACGAAGAGATGGCTCGTGCCGAAGGCACCCCATTCACTGGGAGCTCGACTGCTCTCATAAATCTGGTGGGGATCCTGGCCATCGCGTTGATGTCCATGGGCGGCCCGTTTGCCATGCACTGGTCCAAAATATACTCGCCACAGGCTGTGATCATCGCCGGAGGCTGGATCTTCGGCATCGCTTATATCTTATCGAGCTTTGGGAGGGCGCTCTGGCACTTTGCTTTGACCCAAGGAGTATTGCTGGGGATTGGGACATCCTTGTCGTATGTCCCGACGATGAGCGTTGCGCCAACCTGGTTCGACAAGCGCCGCGGCCTGGCGATGGGTGTGATCATCTCCGGCTCTGCAGTTGGAGGCATGATCTGGCCTCCTGCTCTTCGTGCCATGATCACTCATCTTGGCTTTCGGAACGCGCTGCGGATATCTGGTTGCATCTCCCTGGCACTCGTCTCTGTTGCCGGATACGCCCTTGGCTGGGAGCCCAAGTTCCATGACCAAGTCCGTCTCCAGACTCAGGGTCTTCGACGACGAACTGCCTGGATCCAAGCGCCGGTGGTCAACTTCCGAGTCGCGCGCTCGAAACGGTTTGTGGCACAGGCACTGGGTTGTTTCCTACAGTCGGCAGGATATTCAACGCCGTTGTTCTTCTACGCTGCATACGCGAACACACTCGGCTACAATTCCACCACAGCAGCCAACTTCATCACTCTAAACAATGCCTCGAACTTCATCGCCCGCATTGCTATTGGCTACGGCGCTGACAGGTATGGGCGCATCAATGCGTTGTTTGTGACGACGCTGCTGAGCGCTGTCGCCGTTTTCGCCTTCTGGATCCCGTCTATGTTCCATAAAGCCGATGTGTCCAAGTCGAGTGCTGACGGCCTTTTCATTGTCTTCACTATTCTTTACGGCGCGTTCGCCAGTGCGTATATATCCCTCTTTCCGGCGTCCCTGATCGAGCTCTTTGGAGTGCAACACTTTACCAGTGTCAACGGCGCCTTGTATCTAATCCGTGGAATGGGCGCACTTATTGGGACCCCCCTGATAGGTATGTTGATTCCAAGCTCTGGTGCCCTCACTTCATCATACATATACGAAAGGGCGGGGATAGTGGTGGGGGTGTTGCTGATGACGGCGACCATGGCCTGTCTCTGGGTACGCATCGAGGCGACGCTGGGATCTGCGTGGAAATGGCGGGTATAATATTGTGCGCCAATTCGTGAAATGTTATGTGGCAATAGATTTGTTCTTTATCTTGGTAGATCTGTTTATACAAATTGGTGCCTGAACCACAAGGCCGCGACATTCCCCTTTCGGTCGGACCCTGCAACACACAAAATCGGGAAAATTCGAGAAAAAATCCATATCCCATTTCCCACGGCAGGAATCCATGAAATAAACATAAACCTGAATCTTTGAGCCCCTCGCAAGCAGCCCGCCCCGTCTGCAAGGAGAATTTCCCGTTTCTTGCTGGCCTGGGCCCTGTTGGTTAACGCAAAGGTGCCGAAAACACCGCCCAACCGTCACCGGCCCTCACCTTCAAGTTTCAATCACCTTCAAATTTACTGCAGCCCTCCTGTATTGCTCCTTTGCCCAGACAGACACGCAAGTCATGCTCCGATAGGCCTTTCCGTCTTTCAAATGATATGACCGTTTGCCGATATCTTGAATTTCTCTCTAAATACGCTTGATTCTTGCCCCTCGTGATATTTTTTCGCTTTCGGAGTCCCGCAGACTGTCCAGGCAGCCCGGCCGGTCGACGATGGAAGAGCAGGTAAGCACTCGCAGTCTTCGCCGGGAAACCGTCTCTTGGTTCTCCAGAAGAAGAACACCCCCTTGCAAGACAATTGAAGCCAAGGAAATAAAAATATCCCATGTTTTGACCCCCGCCGCCCCCCGATCTTCCCCTCGTGTGCCCCTCCTTGGCTGTGACGCATGTCGATATATTTTTTTTTCTTGCACCACAAGATGCCCTGCAACCATCCTGACTGATTCGCAATCTACTAGGTAGCAAAGGCCATAGAAATCGCCGGGGACCCGAACCCTAACTCCGATGCCAGCCTGAAAGCTCAAGCCTTCGAATACATCAACCAGCTCCGCTCCGACCCCTCAGGCTGGCAGGTCTGCCTCGCCCTCTTCACCAAGGACCCGCCCCAGTCTGGCATCGTCCGCCATGTGTCGTTAGAGGTTGTCAACAGCGCTGCCCAGGCGGGCCTCATTGATGCCCAGGCGCTTGGGTACGTCCGGGATAGTATACTGGGGTACCTGCGCCAGGTCTACGGCCGTGAGAACTCGAACCCGGACCCGGCTAGTATTCAGAACAAAATTGCGCAGACCATTACCTTCCTCTTCTCCGCACTGTACGGCAACGGGTGGGAGTCCTTCTTCGATGATATTCTTGCCCTCACGCACAAATCGCCGTCCAGCACCACACGGGACAACCCGCTGGGTATTGTGTTCTACCTCCGCGTGATCAACTCGATTCATGATGAGATTGGTGATGTGCTGGTGTCACGGTCTCGCACCGAGCAGGACCGGGCGAATGCACTGAAGGATTTGATCCGGGTCAGAGATATGCAGAAGATTGCCAACTCGTGGCAGGAGATTCTGTCCCAGTGGGTGGATGGCGATGACCAGATTATTGAGATGTCGCTCAAGGCTGTTGGAAGCTGGGTGAGCTGGATCGACATCGGGCTGGTGGTGAACCAAACGATGCTCGACCTACTATTCCAGCAGCTCGGGCGGGCGCAGAAAGCAGACCTCCGCGAGGGAGAGGATAAGGTGAGGGATGCGGCCGTGGATGTTTTCACGGAGATCGTCGGCAAGAAGATGAAGCCGGAGGACAAGATTGATATGATTGCATTCTTGAACCTTGATAGTGTGATTTCCCAGATCTCGTCCAGTGCGCCTCTCTACGCCAACCGGTTCACGTCCAAATACGACACCGATCTCGCCGAAACGGTTGCGAAACTGGTCAATACTACGGTGGCGGATATCGTGCGGGCTTTGGAGCAGGAGACTGTTTCCGCACCGTGCAAAGAGAAAGCCAACGGGCTGTTGCTGGTCTTTCTTCCTCACATTCTGCGGTACTTCTCCGACGAGTATGACGAAGTCTGCTCGACTGTCATTCCGTGCGTCAGTGACTTGCTCTCGTATCTGCGGAAGGTCGCCAAACTCAACCCTGAGCTCGCCTCTCAAAACTCATCCATCCTCCTCCCAGTCCTGAAGGCGATTATCTCCAAGATGCGATACGACGAGACTGCCTCCTGGGGCGACGACGATGATCAGACCGACGAGGCTGAATTCCAGGAGCTCCGCAAACGACTCGGAACCCTGCAGCAGATTGTCGCGACTATTGACGAGAGACTTTACATGGAAGCAGTCTCGGAACTCGTGGCGGCCACCTTTGAGAGCATGCGCCAGCCTGGGGCTCAGCTAGACTGGAGGGATTTGGACCTTGCACTGCATGAAATGTTCCTCTTCGGAGAATCCGCTACCAAAGGTGGCAGTCTTTACAGCAAGGGACAGCCTAACAATCCATCTGCGGAGAGGCTAGTTGAGCTGATGCAGCGCATGGTCGAGTCGGATATCCGATCCTTCACCCACCCAGCGACCCAGTTACAGTATATGGAGATTGTTGTTCGCTACAGTTCCTTCTTCCAACTCCACACCCAATTGATCCCCAGCGTTTTGGAGAGCTTCCTTCAACTTGCACGCCACCCAATGAAGAAGGTCAAGACCAGAGCCTGGTACTTGTTCCAACGCTTAGCGAAGCAGCTGCGGGCCTACATCGGTAATGTTGCCGAGACTGTAGTAGAGGCATTGCGTGACTTGCTAGTCATCCAGGCCGAGCTGCCCTCTGAGGGCTCTGACGGAGACGAGATGTCGTCGGAGGACCACGAAGGGTCTGCCGATGCCGTCTTCAACAGCCAGCTGTACCTATATGAAGCTGTTGGAATCATCTGCTCCATCCCCACCATCCCTGCGGACCAACAGGTGCTCTACGCACAGTCCGTGTTGACACCCGTCTTTGTCGACATGGAGAAGAACTTAGGTCCTGCCAAATCAGGCGACGAGCGAGCCGTGCTCCAAATACACCACGACATCATGGCACTTGGTACATTGGCCAGAGGGTTCTCGGACTGGATGCCCGGAACCAGTTCCCCTTCTCAGCTCCCTGCACCCGAAGTGTCCGAAGCGTTTTCCCAGGTTTCAGAAGCGACCCTCGTTGCTCTAGAGTCTCTCAAGGGATCATTCAATGTCCGAACCGCTTCCCGTTTTGCTTTCTCCCGGCTGATTGGTGTCCTCGGATCCCGGATCCTTCCCCAGCTCCCAAGATGGATCGATGGTCTGCTCACCCAGACGTCGACGCGGGACGAGATGGCGCTGTTCCTGCGTCTGCTCGACCAAGTTATCTTCGGCTTTAAGGGTGAAATATACAACATCCTTGATGCCTTGTTGACACCTTTCCTACAACGGGTGTTCAGCGGGATTGCTGATCCAGCTTCTGGCACTGATGATGAGATCCACGTTGCGGAGTTGAAGCGGGAGTACTTGAACTTCCTGCTGGCAGTGCTAAACAATGACCTGGGCGCTGTGATAATCAGCGAACGTGAGTTTCCACAAAAGTAAATTTGGTCTAACATGCACTAATAATATCTAACAGGCAACCAACCCATGTTTGACACTGTCATTACGACGATCGAGCATTTTGCCAAGGACGTTGACGACTTCATGACTGCTAAGATGGCATTCAATGTGCTAGCAAAGATGGGAAGCTCCTGGGGTGGTCCGGATATCGCACCAGAAGCTTCGAACGGAGCCCCCGCAACGCAGGTCGCACTCCCAGGCTTCGGACAGTTCATGATCACGCGGTTCTCTCCGCTCTGCTGGGCCCTCCCAGCGAACCCGTCCTTCAACTCGAAAGACGCGCAGGCGAAACAGGTCCTCGCGGAGGCGGGAGGCATGCAACGGATCATCTACGGGAAGACGGGTATGGAGTATATCGAGTATCTCCGGGACCGGGAGTTGCCTGGTATGGGTATGGGTGCAGACCTGGTAGAGGAGTATGTGGGGACACTGAGCCGGCTGGATCTGAGGAGCTTCCGGCAGTTCTTTCCGGTACGTTTTCACAAATCCAAGAAGATGGTATATATATATGCTAACCCACGCGCAGTCATTTATCCAACGATTGAGCGCATGAACATTCTCGTCATCTCTGCATAACCATGTCCCCCTTTCTCAGTTTTCATTCTTCATTTTTTTTTCTCGATTCCCACTTCTCTTGGTTTATTTCCCAACATCCATTCCATTCCAATATGTTTCATCTTCTTAGATATCCCCTCGGTTTGATTTGACGACTGATGTTTACGCCCCCCCTTTCTTTCTCTCTCTCTCTATCGGCGGCCCATTCCCTGCCATCCTCAACTGAATTCACCTCTCACGCACGGACTCTCATGAATGAATATACAGGGCTTGGGATAAAAGGTATATAGTTTGTGAGGCATTTGCATGAATTGGCGTTGAAGTGCAGAGTATTTCTCTAGCATGCAGAAGCACAAAAAAAGCAAAATAAATGTAAGTAGTAAGTAGTAAGTAGTAACTGGAGTACCTAGGTTTAGAGTAGGTAGGAAGGCGAGGTATCTTATGAAGACTTGAATCCGCAGAAATATCGTAGGAATGTGTTTACCAGTAATAACTATGCGAGGGCCTAACTTTGTGCAGCAACCTTGTTCCATTCTCGCCCAACCCCTCAGCCAGGGCACTCCCTCTCTCTCTCTCTCTCTCAGCCTGAGGCAAAACAACAACAACCCGTTTTCAAGGGGCGAACCTTTTTCTAAGTTTAACTCGTCCACCAATTGCTTCATGGCACACAGGGCGAGGCTGAGCGGGTGGGATGGCAGAGTGGTTGCACAGATTACGAGAATGGGTAGATAGATTAATGCAAAGTACTCGAAGCATCCGGGTTCGGGAGGGCCCGGATCAGACGCTGCCAGCTGTTAGCGTCGATCTGCCAATTCTTTGTGTCGACTGTCTGATTTGGCAACTGGTCGTTTGACTTGTCTCTGCCAGGTGCACTGGTGCATTTCTTCCTGGTATACCGGTATTGTGCTATGCTCATATGGGGGAGACTGGATTGTTCTCAGAAGTAGTACATATATGCCTTATATACTTTTTGTAGTATTATGAACAGACCTGTAGATGACACAGATATGTACTGCACCACCATCTCCACTGACACCCGAAACAGACAAAGCAACCGGGATTCCTGGTCAGGCACAGGAGGACAACCGGACGGGACTGTGCAGCCGTGATGACGGCAGCTGCGTCCTCTGCCTCTCAGTGTCCATTCTCGTTTTCTCCTTATAACTTCTGCTCCCTCGCAAGCTGCCTTGTCATTCTTTGATCCTTTCTGGCTCCGTCGACCAGCGGCTAATCTTATTCTTTCCCATTTCAGCACCTTGGGTGTGCATACCATCTTTCCGGCTATCCCGTATTCCTGTACGATGGGGGTATTCAAGAACTTCATCGAGCCTGGTGGTCTGTCTTATCCTCGATGTTTGTGTCTTGAGTATACAGATACTGATATGTTGCTGCGCTAGGCATCGTTATTATCTTTACCGCTACTGCCCTCTACAACCGCCGTCGCCGTCGTCCTGCCGTCAGCCCATCAGACGCTCCTACCGTTGAATCTCCCTTGCTCCCGGATCCAAATGATCCAAAACCGATAGAGGAGGATGGTTACATTCGATCAGCTGAGAACAGTCGCACAGTCCAGTCGCGAATCCTTGCCCGCTTTCCCTTCCTGATAGAGATATGGTACTGGCTGCTTATATACTGGGTATGTTGTTCTCGATGAAGGCTGGTACACTCCTAACGACGACTCCAGATCTATCAGGGTCTACGTGCAATCTCAGCAAGAGCTATCAGCGGGCACGACTCCATCTTCGACAGAGCCGAGCACCATGCCCTTCAGATCCTTGCGCTGGAAAACACTATCCATATTGATGCCGAGTTGGCGGTGCAGCAATTCGTCCTCACGAAAGCGCCCTGGCTCATGCCCTTTTTGGCCCGTGTATACTACTCGCATATAATGCTGGGCGTGGCATTCTTCGCCTACAGTTACACCTTCATGAAGCGCGACAAGTTCCAAGCTATCCGCCGCGCGCTGGCCTTTGAGAATGTCATCGCCTTTGCTATTATAACCCTATGGCGGTGCTCGCCGCCCCGTCTCCTTCCGGAAGAGTACGGTTTCATCGATGTGTTGCATAGTAACGATGGCGGCTCCGCCTGGACGCAGAATAAGTTCCAGCTCACCATCGCTGCAATGCCCTCGCTGCATTTCGGCAACTCGATGTTCATCGCGTTGTGTCTGGTCAGGTTCAGCCCGCACTGGTACTTTAGGGTCATTGCACCTCTGTGGCCTGTACTCATGGCGTTCACAATCGTCGCGACAGCTAACCATTTCATTCTCGATGCGGTGGTTGGGGCGTGCGTGGTGCTTGTTGCGTACCGGTTCAACTATGTCATGTTGGGTCTTTTGCCCGTGGAGAGACTGCTGTTCAGACTGCTGCGGTTGGAGAAGCCGTAGAGTTTTGAATGTGTATACTTAGCTGGCTATCAATATTACGTTGGATATTTGTATCGGATATGGGTTGACCCGATATGTAAGCGCCCAGGCATGGTGACGGATTCCTTTTCCCGGCGGTTACTCCTCGTAGCAAACTAGAACCACCTGGCCAAGCAAGCCGGGATTTTGCGATTGAGTATTTCGCCATAACATCCCGATCGAAGTATTTTTTCAGTCAAACTGAGATAGAACCTGGGTGGCTTGACTCTTGATCCGATACATGATCACGTGCTTGGACAGGAACGAGCACGAGAACCACGTTTCACCGAGGCAGTCAACATTTCGCAGTGTTCGTATTGTGAAAGTCCGAACCAAATTTTGGACAGGTTAGACGACACCAGGCATATGATGTATCAAGATAACGCGCAAACCCCAAGTTCTACTCCAGACTGCACGAGCCTCCATCCGAGTCTCCGAGAGCACGCCCGGGGGACACCCGATCCGATTCCAGTAAGAATACGCACCACCATCGGGACGGAACTCAGCCGTGGCGATTTCCCAGGCAGATGCGTGCGTGCATACATTAGTGAGTCTAGTGACTGGAGCGACAAGGGCTTGGCTTCGAGGGCCAGGACGAAGGTCCAGTACGTACTTTAGCGAGCGGGTACGTCATTTTCGCAGGCTAGACCAGAAGTCGGCTCGGTGAGAAGTTTCAGAGGAGGGACCCGATGCGAGAGCTCCGGTCTCCAACTGTGAGAGGAGAAGGGGAGGAAATTCCCCCTCATGCGGTTCCGGAGTTTGCCGTAGTTGTGCGGAGAAGCGAGTGCATTGGTACCTTGCTAGTGGAGGAAATGCATGGATGGCTTGGAGTGGCCGGTGAGTTGCACACCGGGATTACGGGGCTCGACCTGTACTTGGATGATAAATAAGTAATGGGAGAAGGAGACAGAAGTAGACTTGAGGTGTATGACTGGGAGTCTACTAGTATGAGCTGGTGAATGAATTGTAGATGGAAAGTTGGTGAGTGTATGTGTATTTGTGTATTGTAATATGCAGCCTGTCATGTGCATCGGCTTCAAGTCCGAGCTATTTATTTATTATGGGGTTCCGGGTAATATCGAGGGGCGGTGAGCTCGTGACCACAGGGAGAATCCGATGCCGGTCTGGCTCGCCTGCCAGGCTTCCCTGGCTCTGGCCCTGCTCTGGCGTCGCAGTTCTTTGGTACGGCACATGCACCTGTAGGGATTGGATCGAGATTTGGCTCGCCCGCTGGTAGGGCGGCCAGCGCCATTATCCGCGTATTTTGGCAAGGGGCAAAGAACAGATTTTTATCGCGGGCAGGCTGACTGTGTTATTGCCAGAAAAAAGCAATGTGCCACGTAGATTCCATTGGCGACAAATATTAATTTTTTGATGCTGCCAATCACCTGATAAAATTCTCCTTGAGGCCTGTAGATTATCAGTCGGGACTGATTGTCAATTGACGATCTCTCTCCATTTTTATCCCTCCGTCTATAATTTCCCTTCTCCACAGTCCGCTTCCCTCGCGACTCGCAACTCCAACCCCTTCCCTTCCCGTTTCTATTCTTCTTCCTTGCTGGGTCGGCCGTTGCTATTCTTATTGTTTGCTTCTCTAGACCGTTTGTGTTCTGTCTTGCATAGAGGATAGACTTTTTGCTCTCTCGCGCCCTGCTCCCGCCATGACAAGCGTCAAGGAAGCCGTCAAAGAGTCCTTGGTCGGCACCAATGTCGACGAGCCCAACCTGTCCAGGCAGGTCAAGGCCAACTTCCTCAAGCATGCTCGCAAGGATGCCGAAACCGGCGAGCTGTACATGACCGAGCCTGACTTTGTCGAGGCCATCGCTCCCAAGCACGAGGACTACGTGAGTTTTCCTCCCGATGTGTCATACACTTCATTGGACCTCAATTGACCTAATTTTTTTTCTTTGAATAGCACAAGATCAAACGTGAACACTATGGAATCCTTTTCAGAGTCGCGGATGCCCGCCGGTCCGGCCGAATCAACATCCACGAATGGGCTACCTTCGAGAACCTGCTCGCGAAGCCCGATGCCGAGTACGAGATTGCCTTCCGCCTCTTCGATACCGATGGGACCGGCACCGTCAAGTGGGAGACCTTCCAAAAGCTATACAACGAGAACAAAACAAAGGAGAGCATACCTTTTGACTGGAACTCCGAGTGGGCAGCTCTGTACACTGGAAAGACCAAGACCCGACACGACATGACATACCCCCAATTCGCGCAAATGCTGAGAGGCTTGCAAGGGGAGCGCATCCGTCAGGCCTTCCACGTGTTCGACAAGGATGGCGACGGCTACATCAATCCGGAAGATTTCCAGCGTATCATCCTGGAGACCTCCAAGCACAAGCTGTCGGACTATGTGCTGGAAAACCTCCCGAGTCTGTGCAACATCTCCGCGGGAACCAAGATCTCGTATGCTACCGTTCGTGCGTTCCAAAACGTGATGCGCGAGATGGACATGATCGACTTGGTTATTCGCGAGGCCACAGACAAGAGCGACGATGGCAAGATTACGCGTTCCGATTTCCTGAATGCCGCCGCTCGCCTTACGCGATTCTCCCTCTTCACTCCTATGGAAGCTGATATCCTGTTCCACTTTGCCGGTCTCGATGCGCCCTCTGGGCGTCTCTCGCAAAAGGACTTTTCCAAGGTCATTGATGCGTCGTGGCGCATTCCTGTCGCAGCTGCTGGACAGGCCATCACTACTGCGACTGGTGCTGCGCACAAGGCTGCTGATACGACGAAGTCCGTGCTTCACGGTGTTCTCGAGTCTGCTCACCACTTTGCGCTTGGCAGTCTTGCGGGTGCCTTTGGTGCTTTCATGGTCTATCCCATTGATCTTGTCAAGACACGTATGCAAAATCAGCGCTCGAGCCGTGTCGGTGAGAGATTGTACAATAACTCGATAGACTGCGCCCGGAAAGTTATTCGCAATGAGGGTTTCACGGGTCTTTACTCGGGTGTTATTCCTCAGCTGATCGGTGTCGCTCCCGAGAAGGCTATCAAGCTGACTGTCAATGACCTTGCTCGTGGATTCTTCTCGAACAAAGACAATGGCAAGATCAAGCCCTACCAGGAGGTTATTTCTGGTGGTACCGCTGGTGCTTGTCAAGTTGTAAGTACACATCCACTGGTTGGTAATTAATGGCTGCTAACAACCCAGGTTTTTACCAACCCCTTGGAAATCGTCAAGATTCGCCTGCAGGTTCAGGGTGAGATCGCTAAGAACGTCGAGGGAGCTCCTCGCCGCTCCGCGCTTTGGATCGTCAAGAACTTGGGTCTGGTCGGTTTGTACAAGGGTGCCAGCGCCTGTTTGCTCCGTGATGTCCCGTTCTCCGCCATCTACTTCCCTACATACTCCCACCTTAAAACCGACTTCTTCGGAGAATCCCGAACGCACAAGCTCGGCGTCGTCCAGCTCCTCACCGCCGGTGCGATTGCCGGTATGCCCGCCGCCTACCTTACAACGCCCTGCGACGTGATCAAGACCCGTCTCCAGGTCGAAGCTCGCAAGGGCGAGAAGGCCTACACCGGTCTGCGCCACTGCGCAGCATCAATATTGAAGGACGAGGGTTTCAAGGCCTTCTTCAAGGGTGGTCCCGCTCGTATCCTGCGTTCATCACCACAGTTCGGTTTCACTCTCGCCGCCTACGAAGTCCTCCAGAAGTGGCTCCCAATGCCCGGCACCCAGGAGGTCTCTCCTACCGGCCAGGTTGAGCCCGGTGTCGGTGTACCCGTCGCCAAAGAGCCCCTCCCTTACCTGCGATCAAGGAACGCCTTGAAACTCATCCTCGACCTCGACGAGAACATCGGCCGTATTCCCATCCCCGATACCCAGCGGTGGCCTAAGTTGATCCGGCCCACAAGCCAATAGATGAACTTTTCGGAAGAGAGAAAGAGAGATTTTGTGATTTACTAGCGATGCGTTGATTTCTTTTCTCATCTGGGATTGGATTGGATTGGATCGAAAATACATTTCCTTTTTCTTATACATACACACACCTCTACCCGCGCCGTGTTTGGTTCTTGCGGTCTTTTTCTCTTCTCTTATAGCCAAGAGACAGACTAGGGCTGCTGGGTTCACATCTCACTATGTATCAAAAGCAGATAGACTGGGAGAGGGAGAGAGTCACCACCCACAAACATACCACCATACCATACCTTACCATACTACTTACACATTGGTTTACTTTGACTATTGATGCGTGCATGATTGGTTAGAAACTGGCTTGTTATTTTCGTGAAATATACCGATATACTGGTCAGACTTGAGTTTTGTTGGCTTGTGACGAATTGCATGTTTTGGTTCATTTTGGGATTGTCTGCATGTCTGCCCTGCGTGTACATTCATTTTGCTATTTATCTATTGTATTCCCCTTTGTTTCAAACTTGCAGCTAACCTTCGTGGGTAGATATCTAATTAGTATCAAAATTTTATGTGTTCTGGTGTGCTATATATATTACTGGGCGAAGGGACTTTTGAACTTCTTGATTTGAAATTGGTTTCAGACCCAGTGGTATCGTCTAGATGAGTAATGTACATATGTAGAAAGGGTGAATATAGTTACAGTATATGCGAAAATATACCATTCGCAAATCAATACTGTCGCAGCATACTGTATCTGCGAAGCGTAGTCTACCAACGAGATAGGCCGTATGCCTAGAGCCAGTCGTCTATATTGAACCCAGCCCAGTCAGACTGCATAGTCGATGCCGAGCCGATTATTTGTGTAGACGCCAACGCTTAAGTTGGGGCAACGTCAAGCCTAGAAGAAGCTGACTTTCCGTTTCGCTTGGTTATCCTTCGCCGTTGACTCGTCCGTCGCGTCTACCGCAGGTACAGCAGGATCCTTACCCGCCTGTTCCTGCAACTGCGCACGTCTATCAGCCTTCGCCTTCTCAGCCGCGTCTTCCTCATCCTTCTTCTGCTTTTGATGCCACAATGAATCCTCGCGCTCGATTTCTCTCAGGACTATACGAAACAAAACATAGGTCAGTCACACCGGTCAAACTAAGCCAAACCCGCTCGGTATCAAGAGATTGTGAAAGGAGAGGAGGAAATAAGAAAAGGGAAAACCAACCCTCATCCCACTCCCTCTCAACCCTTTCCTCGCCCGTTCCCAGCAACTTCTTCACATCAACCTCCTCCCCCCTCTGTACCTTCCCAATAACCTCCCTCAGCAGCCGGATCTTCGCGTCCGTACTGCGCACGTACCCGGTGTACTCGTTCTTCAGCGCAATCATCCGAATCGCTTGCGACCCGATCAGGATGAAGATAATGATGTAGAAGGAAGCGGGGTTCCATTCTCGCGATTTTGACTCCGAGGCGGAGGACGATTGTGAAGATCGGATGCGGAAGGATTTGGGAAGGAGAGAGGCCCAGAAGGACGGTTGGATGATTTTCGGGAGAGAGTCGGTGCGGGTGCTGTATGCGTGCGATTGCGGTCTTTGGGAGGTTGGTGGGAGTGATTGTCGGAGGGCTGGACGTTGTGAGAGGCGAGGTGTTGGCGGGTGTATTTGTAGTGACGTATGCTGTGGTAAGCGAACGCGGAGGCGTGTGGGATTCATTGTGAGAGAGGCCGTGGTTTTGTACTTCAAACACGGTATAGGAGATGAAGTTGAGGAGAGTCGGTCGAGTTGCAATAAGGCGATGCGGATAATTTGCTCGTCGCCTGAGGCAGCAACGGAGCGAAAGTCGGGGAGACAGGTGGCGCTAGTCCCGTTCGGGAATCGTTGCTGCGACAACGCGCTCCGTTGGGTCTCGGCCAGGAATCATTAGCTTTGTGTCGTTCAAGCTTGGAGTTGAATGTCGAATTGAGCTGAATTCACAGCACGACGTCTGCATCGCTAATATTCCCCAGCCTTTCTCCAGCACAAATTACATAGAGGCATGCTATAGCCAGCCATGGCAGTTACATCCTTCCCCTCCGATTCCGCCGTGGAATCGGTAAAACAGACCGTGCGGTCGGCATCAACATGCTCGAATGCCACCGTGTTATCGCTCCAAACACTTTTCTGGAGCCCAGCAGATGTCGAAAGTGCAACGGTGAAGAAAGTAGGGAGGTCTGCGAAAGCTACGAATTCAAATACAACGGCTGCGTCGAGGGCGAAGACCTCACGGGCGAGAACGACGACGAAGACGAAAACATCTACACTAGAAACTGGCCTCAATACGCTCGGCGAGTCGCGATTATCGAACCAAGAGAAACTTGTACTGGCGACGGAGGTGTTTAATACGACATTGAAGACTCTTTCAGATGCGGTGAAAACATCCGCACCAAGGCTGAAAGAACGGAAGGAATTAAGTCCCGTGAAACGGGGGGCGAAGACGAATCGATCAAAACAAACGCAATCGGAGGAACAGACACCAACAGAAACGGACAATGGGGTTTCAGCAGTCGGGGAATGCGCGAGACTATCACTCTCGTGTCTCCGGTTGTTGAAAAGTGAATCGGGAGCCGGAGGACAAGGGGATGGATTGCCGAATATGCAGCTCGAACAAGGCGCGTGCATTTTGGCGGGCAGGCTTTTAGGTCTGGGTCTCAACGATATGGCGTATAAAGAGCTGAGGGGGCTGAAGAGGAGAATCCAGCAGTATCTTGATGACCTGGCGAGCGGTAGCAAGAAGGCGGGGAAAAGGGATGCTCGTGATGGAGAGGCCGAAGAAACGACTAAAGAACGCATGTCAGACCTTTTGTCATTCTCAAACATCTCGAACGCTCGGTCGGTTCACGGTCTACTCGTGTCGTTCCAGTCGAATGCGTTACGTTTAATATCAGCAGAGAAACGACCTGCTACCATCCAGAAACTCGTTCCATTCCTTCAACTGGCCCACGAAAGTAGCCCGGCTAGTGTCATATTGGCGGCCATCGAATCAGGAGCATTATCGAAGGATAAAGGCGCAGTTCAGCTTGCGTTATTGTCCAGTACCGTCTCGTCTCTTTCCGTACAAAACAGCAATTCAAACACTGGAAAGGACCGCATGAAGCCGGTAACACTTTTGACTCTACAACTCCTATCACTCGAGATCAGATGTATGTCCTGGAAGATATCTGGCCATGTCTGTGAGGATGGCAAGGAGATGTGGGATCCTTTGGCACGATACATCGGGGCTTTTGCACAGGCGACAAAAAGCATCCAGAAGGTCGAATTTGCTTCCATATATAAGAGCATCGTTCGACTCCAGTCTGCTTTTGCCAAGACGCAGACCCGTTCCTCGACGAGCGTTAAGGATAATTTGTCAGTCGCCCGGATTGCAACTATCCTGGGGCAGCTCGCCCAAGACGCAGGGTGCTTCAAGGAATCCTTGCAGCTTTTCACGGAATCACTTCAACCGTTCGCTAATGGTCAATTTCTAGGATTGGCCACTGGTCGGTGCAAGATTGCGACACTTCATTTTCAAGCAATTAAGTCATCAGCAAGACTCGACGGGCAGGTTTCCGAAGCAGTTTCTGAAGCAACGACTGCCCTCAGCCTGCCACTGAAAGGAAGTTCGCATGATCTCGATGAGCTGCTGGTTGAGGCAGCTAAGCTGAAGAAGCTTGCCATGGGTTGGTTTGGCGATGTAGTATCCAAGGAGCAGGACTCACAAAACAACAATGCCACCTTCCCACGAATCTACGAATATTTGAATGCCTTTGTGCGATTCTTGCGACGCTACATTGGACGCCGACCTGCGGATGATGAAATGAAAGACCAAGAAGGGTTCCAGAAACGCATCGATACCGCCCAGAATATTGTATTCGCAGCTGTGGATTCTACTGTCGCCATTGGAAGACTATCAGTCATGTCTCAGCGCCCGCCTTGGGATGAAATAGTCTCTACGCTGCTTGATTGCCAACGCCTTCTAAAGACGATCGAGCCTTCCGAAGACAACCCAGCTACGGCCGATTCTACTGGCATGGCCCTCGTGAAATTGTCTAATATTTTCTGGTCTCGATATCTCAAAGAAAAGGAGGCTGGCAAGAGTGCGCGTGAACTTCTGCCGTTGTTGAAACAATCCTCTAATCTGCTTTCTGGGTGTTCGCCTTCTCAGCGGACAACTGGTTTCGCTCCCCTCAAATACGAGAGACTAGCACATACGTATATTGAGGCAAATGGCATTTCGGAGGCAGAGGCTGCATTTTGCCAATCTATTAGCGAACATATTGCCACCGGGGCTCTCGACAAAATTACTTCTAGTACGGATGGATGCTTCCCTCATCAAATTAGCCACGACCCAAAACACAGCGAGTTCACGCTTGGACGAGTTTTTTCCGCTTATCTCAAAGTGAAACTGCGAAATAAGCGGTCTGCGGTGAATGAGATCTTCGATGACGACGCCCTCCCTACTGTCCAACGAGGTCACGTTCTGGAGTGGCAGTTGGGCATTCTAACCGAGATCCAGTCCGCTGCAAACAATGAGCATATATTCCGCTCCGTTTTCACTGAGATTGCGTCGAGACTTTTCGATGTTTACCCCGCGGCGCAATACCCAATTCGGCGGCTGCGGGTTGCTTTGTGCGGATTACGATTTGCACTGGAGCAGCCCGGGTCTTTGGATCCAGAGCTCCTTGAGCGATTTGTTGACGAGGCACACCACGGAGTGGACAGCGATGATTACCAAGACGACAAAGATATAGCCTCTCTGGGTACGCACTTCAAGAACTCGGTTCGCCTCACGTTAGGCCTTCTTGAAGGTACCCTCGGACCTGAACAGCTGACGTCCATCATATCATCCTGGAATGCGATGCTGCAAGACTGCACGGAATTGAAGTCTCTCGTATCATGTGTCGGCAACGTCGAGTACTATATGCTTCAGATGAAAGCTGTTGTCGACTACACCGAAATTCACGGTCTCTGGAAATTTCAACTTTCCACGCTGGAGTTGGTATTGCGTGTTACCGAATTACAGGGAGTTGGAGCATTCTCCGAGGCTATTGTCGTTCTCTCCCGACTTATTCTGCAATATTGCCGCCTCGGACTTTGTACCAAAGCACGTTCTCTCCTTGGCCGGGCAGACGGCTACATTACACGGCATGAAGTCTCTTGCTTGGCGAGGTTATCGTATGAATTGGCTCGCGTGGGATTCTACCTTGAGACGGGTGATAATCAAAAAGCGGCGAGTGTCCTCTCGGCAGCTAGGATGCTTTATGAGAAGAATCAATCAGTGGAGGACCTCAACGATTGCTCAGTCTTGACCAAAATCTCTTGGGAACGCTTAGTTGCCGATGCCGCTTTTATGAGTTCGCGACTATCCTTCGCCCAAGGCTCGATCAAGGATGCTCTCTACTTTGCCAAATTGTCCGTCAGACTAAACTGCAGGATATGGGCAAAGGTTGAGAAGCTTGCCCAGAAAAAACAGGAAAAAATTATTACTGGCGATAGCTCCGAACTCGAGGTTGTCGTCGAGGGAATGGCAAAGCTTGAGGTGTCGAAAACATCCTCCACCTATTCCCAAGGAGCCCCATTCTGGCCGCATATCGGGTCGCATCACAGCTCGCTGCTCCATCTGGCCAACTTGTCCGCACACCATGGATTGTTCCAAGATGCCGTATACTATGGGGAGCAAGCCTTGAAAATCAACAAGTCTCTGAATGCCAACGTTCGTTTGATCGCTTCCCAAGCGCAGCTAGGCTCTCACTGGATTCTTGGCGGCCATATTTCTGAGGGCCAAGAACTTCTCAAATCTGCCACAGACTCAGCCCAGCAGCTTGAAAGCAGTCTTGAACTAGTTTCACTGCGGTTAAGCCTTGCCGCACTTCATAGAGTGGAGGGTGATTATCGCAGTGAATACAAGACCCTTCGAGAGGCAGAGAAGCTTATGGGTGGCCTTTTTGACACCGAGCCGATAATTGAATCTGCGAATGTACCTGAATTGGAGGAAAAGATGGATAAACTGCGGATTCGGCCAAAGAGTAGGGCGACTAGGCAAACCCCAGCGGCATCAACCCGGAAAACCCGCAGCGGAACAACCTCTGCACGAAGTACTCCCAAGCCACCACCCAGTACTGAAGCGACACCAATTGATTCGAACACACTCCTTCATGTGAAGAGTGAGATCCTTCGGCAACAGGCTGGGTCTTTACGTGCACAGCACGAGTTTGAGAAAGCCTCTGGGTTGCTGAATGACGCCCGGAAATTTGCCGTGACAAGAGACAGCAAGATATCGGTACATATTGGAGAGAGTGAGCACCTTCTCGCGGACGCCATCCGGCACTTTGCCAGTCATGCAGTATACTGTGTCCTTCCAGAATCGACGATTTCTTTGCCCTCACTGCAACCCAGTGCAGCCACCAGTGAGAGAAGCACCAGCAAGCCGACCACATCACGGAGAGCTAGAGCACCTACCAGAGGTACTCGGTCGAAAGCTCAGCCCGCAGTGGAGGATTTCTCTATTATGTTATCCAAGGCCGGCATCTGCTTGAACGACATTTTCGACACCGCCACCCATCTTGGGTCTACGCTGGATAGTCATTGTGCATCTCAACTGATGAGCCGCATCTCCATGCTGTCTCACGCTACTGCATCTCAAAATCAAATTGCCTGGCCGGAGTCCCCAGCAACGATGAACGAAATTGGTCGCATTGGTGCTTTTGCCAGAGAAAGAGCTGCTATTGGTATCGATAAGCAGTTGGCTGATTATTGTGATCCTCTGCTTTGGCCGCGCTCAGCATTGATCGAGTCGGACGACGTGGGTTCTGATTTCACCGAAGAGTACGTTGACATACTTCCGGATAACTGGAATGTTCTCTCCCTGTCTCTCAGCGCAGACCAAACCGAATTTGTTGTTTCGCGCTTGCATCAAGGTCGCGCGCCGTTCCTGTTACGCCTTCCTCTTCGACGCGGAAACTCTGAAGATGAGGAAGAACAATTCACGTTTGAGGACGGCAGGGACGAAATGAAAGAGCTTATTCGGTTGGCTAATGAGAGCGCTCACGCTGCGAAGTTGCAAGTCGACCGACAAGCTAAGAAGGGATGGTGGAAGAATCGGGAGGCGCTTGATCGCAGGATGGAAAACCTACTACAGAACATTGAGAATGTCTGGTTTGGAGGTTTCAGGGGAATATTCTCTCCTATCCCGCATGACACCAAATCTCTTTCTAGATTTGCAAGCTCTTTGGAGAATATTCTTGACAAGCACCTCCCTTCGAGGCAGAAGGGAAGTCGGGTGGAAGGCCCAAAGCTGACCCTGCATCCCAACGTGTTGGAATTGTTTGTTGGTGTTAAAGACTTGGACGAACAGGAGGATCCGGAGGATACGCTGATGGATCTGCTTTACTTTGTTGTGGATATCCTACAGTTCCAGGGCGAGCGCAATGCGTATGATGAAGTCGATTTTGACATGATGGTTGTTGAGACATTAGATGCCGTCAGGGCTTATCATGAGACGGCGGGAAGCAATGGTGCCCGGCAGCAGCGACCGAATAACACTGTCCTTGTTTTGGACAAGTCTTTACACTTGTTCCCGTGGGAGTCGCTGCCCTGTCTACAAGGTCTTCCGGTCTGCCGAGTCCCGTCCCTAGAATGTCTTCGCGAACGGGTGTTGCAGTTCCGTTCCCAGAAAAAGTCCACCCTAGGGATTGACCGCCGCAACGGCACCTACATTCTCAATCCCACCGGTGATCTACAGACGACCCAGGGCACCTTCGAGACAGACCTGTCTAACCTCAAAGGTTGGAATGGTGTTGTCAATCGCCAACCCTCAGAAGAAGAGTTCAGCAGTGGCCTCGACTCCAAGAGTCTATTCCTATACTTCGGGCACGGAAGCGGCGCGCAATATATCCGGGGTCGAACAATCAAGCGGCTCGATCAATGCGCGGTGACCTTCCTCATGGGCTGTAGCAGCGGCACTCTGACGGAGGCCGGCGAGTATGAGCCGTACGGCACGCCGATGAATTACCTGCAGGCTGGATCTCCGGCTTTGGTGGCTACCCTGTGGGATGTCACGGACAAGGACATTGATCGGTTTGCCAAGGCGACTTTTGAGAATTGGGGGTTGTTGGGGTCTGGTCCAGACCACTGCGGAGAAGAGAGAGTTGTTGGAGACGATGACGCTAAAGTTGGTCTTGATGCAGCGGTTTCGCAGTCACGACGTGCGTGCGTGTTGAAGTATTTGAATGGCGCGGCGCCGGTGGTTTACGGCGTTCCTGGTATTTTTCTAGAGTAATTATTGGATAGGCCGGTGCATTGATAGAGGAGTTTCCAGGCTGTATATATATCTTTATTATTAATGTTATAATGATTGCATCTCCATTGCTTGTCTTTCCGAGGGAAACATTGCCTGAAGGAGAGAAACGATGCGGGGAGTGGGGGAAGCCTTGCCAAGCCTGCCCCTCATTCCCCTCACTCGCTCTCTTTCTTGTTTCTTCCCGCGCTCGCAATCATAACAGCAACTTCAACATCTTCCACCTAATCCCAGGCCGCCGTATTCTATCGCCAAAATGTCCGTCACAACGAAAGCAACCATTGCCTCTTTCGGCGGCAAGCTTCTCAAGCTTAGCCATGCCGCCAAGTCCACCAACTGCGAAATGTCCTTCAACCTGTACCTCCCGCCGCAGGCATACAAGACACCCAACCAGAAACTACCTGTCCTGATCTATCTTTCCGGTCTGACTTGCACAGCGGACAACTGCTCTGAGAAGGGCTTCTTCCAGCACGGAGCCAGCAAGAAGGGAATTGCCGTCTTGTACCCAGACACAAGTCCTCGTACGTCATAGCCCCGATGATCGAATCGAGTGAAACAAACACAACTAACAGCAGAAAAGGCGGCCTCGACATCCCCGGCGAAAACGACTCGTGGGACTTTGGCACTGGTGCCGGTTTCTACGTCAACGCCACAAAGGAACCCTACAACAAGGGTTACAACATGTACGATTACGTCACTGAGGAGCTGCCCGCGACAGTCTTTGAAGCGTTCCCACAGCTCGATAGCAGCCGTGTCAGTATCACCGGGCACAGCATGGGCGGGCATGGTGCGCTGACGCTCTTCCTGCGCAACCCTGGCAAGTATAAGAGTGTTTCTGCGTTCGCACCCATCTCGAACCCGATTAACTGTCCTTGGGGACAGAAGGCGTTTGGCGGGTATCTTGGGGAGGAGAACAAGGAGCAATGGAAGGAGCATGATGCGTCAGAGTTGGTCAAGGGGTGGAAGGGGAAGGAGTTGGATGTTTTGATTGATGTGGTATGTTCACATCCAGCCGGATTCCATATGCGAATGAGATAGACTAACAGGTGCAGGGAACGGGCGACAACTTTTATAAGCAAGGCCAGCTTCTCCCTGAGAACCTGGAGAAGGCGGCAAAGGAAGCTGGTGTCACGGGGATCAAGGTGCGGTACCAGCCGGATTATGACCACAGTTATTATACCATGGCGACGTTCTCGGATGACCACGTCGAGCATGCGGCCAAGTATCTCTTTGCATAGTGGGTTCTCCCCTTCTCTCTCTTCCTCATTCCGTCTCTAGGTGGAATGTGTCGGGGATGATGGCGGCATGTTCTGATATTGGCCAGCGACCGACAGGCGAATCTTTGATATAGATAAAATGATACGTTGTGAATTACAAGGTTATTCGTTCTCTGAAATGTTTTAAATTCGGGTTCACTCTTGAGCTGAAATGAAAATAAGATTCGCGCCGTGTCCGACGATTCTAGTCTGGGTCGTGTGAATAGTACCAGGAATTGTAGCATGGAAGTTTCTGATTGCACAGGAGCATCAGAGACTTTAAACAACGTACTACTCGCAGAGCTTGGTAAAGATTGATAAAGGTTGCTTACATGGCTGAATGAGTTAATTAGGGCTAGCGTGTGCACTTCTCGCAAAACAGTTCACCATCAGCAAGGAGCCAATATCTCCATGGCACCGCAGGAACCGTGCAACACTGGTGCATCGAATTGTATAATTGACTTGATGCTGGAGGTAAATCAAGTGTGGCTATGGGTTGTTGATGAAAGTATAGTTTATCTCCCTGGCCTCGTTTACGCTCCACGCCTCCTAACTCGGACTAACGTTTGCCCTAGAAACCATCATACTAAACATGAGGCATCCGTTGGAAGATGTAAATAACGACTTGCTTCAATACGTAGTGAGGGAATTGGGGTCTCGAACAACGGACTCCCTAGCGAAGGACATGGACGCGGTAATTCACCTCGTACTCGGCACAGCTGTAGATATTTTTTCGGAAGAAAGAAATCGATATCATTGGTCTGCCTGTTGTAGTTCCTTGATTTCCATGGTGTCCAAAACGGGCCGTCATTATAGGGTTTAGGGCGTCCGGCGAAACCTTCACCCGAGATCCGGTGCGTTCTTCGGGATCCGCCGTCAACAGCTTCAATGCGGCCTTCTTTGAACTCATGCTGTATCTGCGCCCGGCTTCAGCTGCTAGCCGCAGGATCCTCTGCGGCGGATCTCGACAGAGTGTGCTCCTACCGCGCCGCAGCCTTTTGACGCTTGCGATTGAATCATCATGGTAAGTTGGATGACTCCAAATCCAGAATGCACGTTAATTCCCGTCTCCAGTGACGATACCTCCGTTGCAATAGTCGATAAAAATCAATTCGGCTCAGCCAAAATCCACTTCCTCGAGAATGTCACCGCCGATTTGACAGCATACCAGGGCATCCATCCTATTCCCGCCCTGGAATCCCATCAAGAGAACCTCGCAAAGCTAGTCAACAAGGCATTGGTGCACCTCCCATCCGCCGTGGACTCCGAAAATGATAACAGAAAAGTACTTACGCTGTCCGACGGCAACAGCCGCCAGAAGCCGGACTTTATATCCGTCACTCGGGGCCCAGGAATGCGCGCAAACCTCTTCGTCGGTCTTGACACAGCCAAGGGTCTGTCTGTCGCGTGGCAGATCCCCTTCCTCGGCGTACACCACATGCAGGCACACCTCTTAACGCCCCGTCTTGTCTCTGCCCTCTCACACCCCTCTACAAACCAAATAATGACGCCCGAGTTTCCATTTCTCTCCATCCTCGCCTCTGGGGGACACACCCTCCTCGTGAACTCGTCCTCTCTAACCGACCACTCCATCCTCGCGACAACCACCGATGTCGCCATCGGGGAAGCTCTCGACAAAGCTGCCCGTGATATCCTCCCATCTACACTCCTAGAATCTTCCAAAACAACAATGTACGGCAAACTGCTTGAACAGTACGCCTTCCCCAACGGACCCGCCGACTACGCCGACTACACCGCGCCCCGGACCCGCGGCGACGAAATCGCCATTGCCAAGAAAGAATCGCCGTACGGCTGGTCCATCACCACGCCCTACGCCCAGACACGACAGCTGGCACTCAGCTTCGCAGTCGTCGCGCCGGCCATCAGCCAGATCCTCACCCGCAAACGAACCGCAGGACAGTCGGTATCAGATGATGAGCGCGTCGCAATGGCCCGCGAAGCAATGCGCGTCTGCTTCGAGCACCTTGCGTCGCGCACGATCATCGCGCTGGAATCGCTGTGCCAGTGGAAACCCAAGCCGAACCACCGCCCCATCCCGGAGAGCGTGCCCGTCAAGACGCTTGTTGTGAGTGGCGGCGTGGCGGCGAATAAGTTCCTCATGACGGTGCTGCGGTCGTTCTTGGATGTGCGTGGGTTTGGACATGTGGCTATTGTGGCGCCGCCGCCGGCGCTGTGTACGGATAATGCGGCGATGATTGGATGGGCGGGGATAGAGATGTTTGAGGCCGGGTGGAGGAGTGATTATTCGGTGCGGGCGTTGAGGAAGTGGTCTCTTGAGAAAGAGGGGGGTGTTTTGGGGGTTGGGGGATGGGTGAGGTGAATGTACTCTGTGTATTATAGTGTATAACATGTATTTGTAAATAGTGCCTACTATACGAAGGAAACTTATATAAGGATTGTATTGGATTGTTCATGCCAGTCATATCATAAGTCATTAAGTACATCGCTCATTTACACCCTACATTTTCAAACACTCTCTTCCAACCCTTCAGTCACCATGCACATACACACAATAGATGAATCAAAGCAACAGCAATTCACTCCCTCACAATCCACCTCCTCTCCTCCTTGGACAGCTTTGTGTACGTCCCGTAGTACTCATCCCGGTTCTCAATCGGCGTGATGCAGTGCACCGTCGGGCTCGCAAACTGGATGCGCTTCGACGCCGATGTCCCCGTCGGCCCGGCCTGTTTCTTGAGGATGCTCTTGGATGAGCACGAGTTGACGTAGTTGTAGCTGGGGGGCGCTGGGACTTGGAGACTTGAGAAGCGTTTTGCTGGCGGGGCGGGGCTGGGAGGGCACAGCGGACTGCGTGGGGAGAGCAGAGGGCCTGGGGACTTGAGGGAGAGGGAGGGACGAGAGACGGTGGATTGGGCGGCGGCAATGGAGACGGAGAGCTTGGGCTTTGGGCGGTACATTGCTGCGTTGTCTTGGTTTTGGAGTTGTGGTGAGGAGTGAGAGTTCCGGCGCTGGTTCAAGAGCAGGAGGGTTGGCGAGGTGGTAGCAAGCGATGAAGATATAATGGCGAATTGACGAGGCAGACTTTGGTCAACAAAGTCTGAAACCTGGGGATGAAGTATGAAGTATGAGATGTTTCCAAAATTAATCCGAGGGCGTTTAAAGATAGACGTTGTCTGGACCAGCCAAAGCAACAGAAAACAAAAATAGAATGGCGACGAGGGCGGAAGAAGCGAAGATGTTTCAGAAAACTGCAGCTCGGAGAGTGGGCGGCTATATATCTTAAGAGAAGAAGAAGCAGCAGCAGCAGGAGGAGGAGGAATTAGGGCTCGGCCAATGAGTCTCCCGCCCCCTGCTAAGCGCCGACCATCTGCACGCCCAGCACACCATCACATCCAGATCTGCCAATAATATCCCTTGGAGCAAACCCCTCACATCTGGCCCATGCAGTCCCTCCCAATCAAGGCACAGCGGAAACTCTCTTCCCGGACAACTGCCAATTATAGCCCAGCTCCACCCGGAGAGGAATGGGATATCTGCACTCAATCACACCGCGATCACAGCAGACTTGTAGAACGGGCTGGAGCAGACCGTGACAGACTTGCAGGTCGAGGAATATGAGCCTATTGCTCTGCGCGAAACGGGCAGAATCGAGTCAGTTGGTTCGGTCGACGTGATAGATGCTTCACCCCGCGTTGGTTTCCTGTCCAACTTGCCAATCATGCTGTGCGATGTGATGAAGGATTGCGGTGTTTTCAACCAGCCTCCAAATCCTGTGTGAGAGTATAGTCAAAATAGTAATCCGTAATGAGTGGGGATTGGGAGGTCCTGTTCTGATTGTTTACAGTATACGGAGTACTAGACTACCCTGGTCATGGTAGAGTTCCCTCTTTTAGTTCTCGAGCAAAGTTAGTAATGGATACAGATGCCATTTTCTCTTTCTATAATTATATTCTGCTTTGAAGTATTTTTTTTGCTTGTTACAATCGCACAATTAGTAAGATATGCATTGCTGGGATGGGACCGAATTCGAGTCTTGTACTACAGTAGATGCAATGTAGCAAAATGAAGTTGGTCTGAATGATCTTGCCTCTTGAAATTATTTGGTTATCAATAGATTATTGGTTGAATGAACGAAAAGTATAACAAGTATAACAAGTATAACAAGTATAACAAGTATAACAAGTATAACAAGTATAACAAGTATAACAAGTATAACAAGTATAACAAGTANATAACAAGTATAACAAGTATAACAAGTATAACAAGTATAACAAGTATAACAAGTATAACAAGTATAACAAGTATAACAAGTATAACAAGTATAACCAGATCAGCATTAATGAACAGAACTCAACCACCAGCCCAGCTCAACTCCCAACTTCCCCGGCTGGTCATACATCACCAAATGGCCAGCCCCCTCGATCAGCACCACCTCCCTCGCATTCAGCCTCTCCTTGAGTCTCCCAGCCGTCTCAACAGGAATCCATCTATCCTCCTCGCCCCAGACAACAAGCACCGGCATCTTCTTCCCAACCTCAGGATACCTCCATTCCACCTCCTCCGTACTGCGACTATTCGCCTGCACCATCTGGCGCACAAAGCCCCTCCTCCCCTCCTCACTCTTAACCCACGGCCTCTTCAACACCTCCATATCTTCCTTACTCAACTCAGTAAAAGCCGCATCCCGAATATAAGCCTCCACAACGCCCTCAAACACCGGACCAGTTAGGGAATCAAACACGCCCTCATTCTCCGCAATAAGCTTAAACAGCGGCTGTCCAAACGGACCCAGCGCAACGACATTAATCAGGCAGAGACTTGCAAAGGCGCACCCATGCACTAAATGCGCGCGCAGGGCCATGAGCCCGCCATGATCATGTGCGATTACATGCGCCTTCGCATGCTGGGAATGCCAGTCCCCGGCCCAGAAATTGTACAGCGCGGCGAAGACCTCGGACTGCTGCGCGAGGTCTGCGTCTAGGGCGGTTTCTTTGGTGATTGTTTCTTTCTTTCCCGGGAGGGGTGTTCCCAGTGGGCTGTGGCCGAAACCGGGATTGTCGAAGAGGTAGACGTGGAAGTGTTTGGAGAGGGATTTTGCATAGGTATGCCAGACGAGAGAGGACCAGGGGGTGCCGTGGACGAAGATTAGGGGTGGGGAGGTGCTGTTTCCGAGAGATGTCCAGCGGATGGAGTAGGTATGGGTGCTGGTGGAGTGGTGGAAGGTTGACTTGAGTTGGATGGATTCCATAATGTATAGCTGGTGTATATATTTATATTTTTAAAGGTTTAATTACTACATGTATCCTAGGTTTATATACTGTGTCGGCTTCCCCAGCCGAGTACACATCGCTGTTTGATTGAAATGCAAATGTGCAAATATGACGTATTTGGGCTGTTTGACTTGTATGTTTTGTCTATTATAGTTAAAGTCTAAACTGCCAAGTCAATGCAAACAGTCAACTGAACATCACTCAACTGTGCCGCGGCATAAGCAAGATCGTGGAGCCCTAACTGAATTACCACGATACCTTTATCTCTCACCCACAGGAGTATGGATCCCACCGGCCTCAGCCTGCTTGCGATTTATATTCTTCGCTCGTATATTAGCCCACCGCCCCTCCCTATTTTGTGCCTTCACCCTCCCAACCTAATAATTCTCATAAGGCGCCACCCTCTCCATAATAAGACCAAATGTGGGTGGCGCAGAACGCGGGGGCAATGTTAAGAGAATCTCAACGTCAATGCCTGTGAAGTCGAATACCGGCGATCCAGGGGAGACTGTCATGCTGAGGCAGAGGGCCGTTGCCTATTTGGTCTGTTGCTTTGATGTTCGCGCCGAGTTTTGTGCGTCCTGTGAGGTAGGATCGCACGGCTTGTTGGCCGTTTGGATGGTGCTCATATAGGTTGCTCTGTTGGGAGGGCGTATCTTCGATAAGGACTGGACAAGTGTCGTGCCTTCGTGGTTCGCGGCGACTTGGGCTTTAGGTCGGAGATGTCGTCTTGGATATGGTGGCTTCCTGTGCTGGGATGTGCTCCGGGGCTGAGGAGGATATCGGGATACCGGTATCGTTGAAGGTAACATTTGAATAAGCTTGAAGGATCTTCTGCGCCTTCTTGCCATAGATCAGTAGGTTTGGGGGCATGGATATGCCGCCCGGTCCGCGAGTATCTGTATATGCCACGTAGAAGGCCACTTAGCTGGGTTTTCGAAGAGAGCGAGATGGACGTTACCATATCCATACTAGATGCCTTGGATCTACTAAGCAAACTGAATACATCACCAGCCTTATCTTGGATCCGCACAAGGGAAACCACCTCATCACAATAATCGAATCCATATCGGTGCCAGATATGGCTATCCTCTGGCCCTCTTCGGTCTAGGGGACGTTCTGCTTAAGAACGAGCGGCATCGCCGGTTCGTACTTGATAGGCTTCTGGGCAGCCAAAGGTCAGTGTGAGGTGGGCAATTGAGACTGAAACATGCATTGGGACGAAGGATTTGGTTGGATGCGGATTTGGATCTTCGAAATCAGGTTTGTTGAGGTCGAGTTCGAAGGTTTAGGATTGGGGGCAGGACCTGTTCGGTATATTACCTTGCGTGATATACTATCTCCAAATCAGGTAGTGGGTACATTGTTCATATACAGTAAATAAATTCCCTCCTTAAGGGCTGAGCAAAGTACTGTTACTCAATATGGAGAGTCCACAGGTTAATGGCAATAAACTGGCCCACTAGTTGATCGTCGAAACTACTACCTGACAAGGAAAATGGTCGACATGTATAAAGTCGTCCTAGAAACTATAGCAGTCTATTCCAGGAAATTGGAGAGATATTAGAAGTCTTGTTACTCTAATCTATCAAGCGCTAACCCTAACCAACGCCGCGCCATGCCAAACAAACAAACCCTTTTAACCAATATGTCCACAGTGTCCCTAACATATCATGCACGAATCGTAAGACAACCCAACTGGGAAAAATAAACAAACAAACACCATATCCGGAAGCAGAAACAGGAACAGGAACAGAATCAGAACATGCTCTTCAACCTCCACCCAGTAACATGAATTCTGGCGACAGCAAAGAACACCGCCGAAATCAAAAACGACAGGCCCGTAAACAGAATCAAGCCCCAATAGAGCTCCGTCTCACCATGCGTCTGCGCCTGCAATATCTGGCCCGCAATCGGCAGAGACACAAGCACACCGACCGCGACAAAGGTGTAGCAAGTACCGTAGCGCTTGCCAAAGTCCTCTGTCTTTGAAATCTGCGCCATGCACACAGGTGCGAGACTGAAAGCAGACCCGCTCCAGAACCCGAAGAGCGCCGCGTAGGCAATTATAGCCGACTGGTTGGCTCCGGCCGTGAGCCAGAGTACCAGGGTGAGGATTGCGGTGACTGTACTCGTGACGACCATCACGTTGAACCGGCCCCATTTATCCGCTGCGAAGCCCGGGAGGAGACGGCCTAGAATCGAAGCTCCATTAAGGATAGGCGTGAGAGCGTAGGCAGACTGGACGGACATGCCGTTGGCAGAGCCGTAGGACGTCAAGTAGGCGACGGGGATGGTGAAGCCGACCTCGACGAAGACGATGGCGATGGTGGTGTAGTTGAACGTGGGCTCGCGGAGGACGCGCAGGTCGATGGTTTTCTTCTGGCATGAGGCGTCGGGTTCTAGGCGTGCTTTCTGTAGCAGCGTGCCTGTGCCGCTGGTGATGAGGACGATGAAGCCGAGCACGCGGATTGCCCAGGCCCAGCCGAGTTTGGGCGCCAGCGCGCTGAAGATCTGGGGGAATATGATGCCGCCGATGCCTCCGGCTGTCATTACCATGCCGGTTGCAACGGCGCGACGCTTGAGGAACCAGTGGTTGACGACGGCGATGCTGGGGGTGAAGATCATGGAGGCCGAGAGGCCGCCTAGGACGCCGAAGCTGAGCATGAACTGGTAGAATTCTGGTACTGTAAGAATATATCCTGAAGCTTCTGAAATGGATTGTGCTTACCTGCTGCAACGCTGAATGCCATGACTGCTGCAGTGAGGCCGACAGAGCCCAGAGCAAGGAGGAACTTGGGGCCATATCGATCGAATAGGGGGCCTAAACAGTTAGCATTGGTAGGTAGAAAGGGTTGAACATCAACATACCAGCTTGGATGCCGCCCATGAATACAAAAAAGTTGTGCACACTGAAGATCCACGAGATGGTGCCCTGGTCATAATGGCTCAGCTCATGCGTAGAGAGCCAGTCCGAGAAGACGCCGTTGCTGTTCATGAGCCCAAACGCAGAGATGCAGCCACACCACGCGCCCAGGGCAACAAGCCATGCCACCAGGCCTCCATCAGGGTATGTATCCACCAGCTCCTCCTTCTCGTTGGAGCTGGTTGGGGTCAGGTCTACCGGGTGCGCGACAACTTCATCGTCCGTGATGCCCATTGTGAAGCTTGGTCAGATCTGGCTGATAGAAGGATAGGTTTCCCAGATGGACCAATTCTTAAATACATATCGGCTCGGATGATCGCCAAGGGGGTTCGGAGGATAGCAAGCATGTCTGGTCGAGAACCCTTGCAGGGGTTGACGAGTTCGACCCAGAAGATGTGGGACATGGTGGGACTGGCCTTGATATCACGACAAATAATCATCGGCTGACTTGCTGGATGGGAGGCATGGGATATGGAGGAGCCTCCCCGGCTGTTGGATTCGGGCTGAATGGTATCCTACGTCATGCTGTAGACGCTGCGTTTCCTCAACATGAAACATGTCATGTTCTTCATCGGGAACGATGTTTGTATACTGTTTGTATACTGAGTTTCTCTCACTGTATACCCTGTATACTCGGCCACTGGATCAACAACAGCATTCCACCACCCACCATATTCCTTTTGCCAACTAGCCAACCGGAAGGAAACGCCACTCGCCAGCAAGGCACCATGACCAAGGTACGGTCAGCCCAGTCACAGTCTCATGGTGAGACGCCCTGTTGTCGATAGCAGATCTGCACGGTCCGGAACAAGGGATAGGTGGATCAACACATTCCAATAAGTGAATCAGAACGCGCGTCAAGCATCTGAAGACGCTGTGACAGACGCCACAAAGGCAAATCCAGCCTAGTCCGTTGCTTGCCCCCCAGAGGGCCATTCACATGGGATGGATCTCTTGGAACTATAGGTAGAGTTCACATACCCGGCCGCCACATACGTAGTAAAGCATATTGATCAAGCCTACTTGGACGTGGTACCTAAGCATTGGAATTTGCTTGAATTGAACTGTTTACGGTTACTGGTTGGCTGCTGATGTGGTTACTGAGTGATATCCAACTTGGATGGCAGTCCAGCCACGCTCCGCCCTGCACGCATTATCGCAGGCGTTTCGCCGGTATCACATAGCGGACGATCTAGTCGAGACTGGCCTCAGGGGTCGCCACTGCAGGACCACCACTACAGCACCACTGGAAGTACCTTTGCACAGCGGCTGATTTACAGAGCTGCACGCTGTAGATCCAAGGCGGCTCGCCACTGATCTGGATAAGGAGGATCCTTCAATTCGGCTGCCCGAATCTAGACCGAGGGATCTACTCGGCAGTCAACCTTGTGCTCCGCGGGGGGGACTTCCGAGAGGAGCTCCGGGTCCACGCCAGCTCTTAAAATATCGCGGTGTTTCGGATTCTAGGTTAATCGCTGCTTGACGGAATGTTGTTGGTCGGTTCATTGAATATCAGGCCCGACATCTGCCAATTGCCAACCGCTGGGCCGGGCTCTATACACTTTCCGCAAACGGAAGCACAAGCCCTACCCTGGTGGCAACAGCAGCACGCCCAATTTATATGCAGTCTGCACCGCTGCCCGCAATATCCAATTATTAGGGGATCAGTCAAGTCAGCCGAGCCGGGCCACAAAGCTTGAACACATCTCGAGGATTGCCAGTAGCTGCATCAGAATTGCCTCATGGGGCTGCGAGTGCGACTGCGATAATCGATTGCACCATCAATGAAACGTTAATCCTTATTCCAGATCCCACAGCCCACTGTGCGGCTGGTCAATCCCTCTCCACCTCCTGGCCTTATCCCTTCCCCTGGAAAAGGGAGATCGGCCTGGCCTAAACAGCCACAACGCACGATGCCTATATAATCCCCACCAGGCCAGCAGACCCATCTTCACCTCTACAACCATCCCTGAAGATCACACCACGACAGTGTATATCAGACCGTTGGCAGTTGAACTTGAAGCTGGTGGCTTAAGCTGACAGGCTGTTCTTCTGAGTCATAACATCCGACTGCCCGTTCTCCACCAGAGCTTCATCAGCTTCGCCTTTGCAGCTCCACCGGTTCGTGGCCAGAACAGTCGACCAATTTTCAATCCATGTATACCAAAAATAGGAACAACTCTTTGTCTTGGACTCAAATAAAGCTCTGCCGTGAGGCATTACATTAACCATGGACTGGTATAGTCGAGAAAAAAAAATCACTAAAATACGTCCTTTCGCCCACTTGTCTGGAGAAATCACGACATTCGCACGAGTTGATCACAGGTCCATCATGCATATGGTTGTTTCGCATCGCAGATCAACAGCGAATAATGAACAAACCTGTCTTGTCTTGGGTATTAACTTGAGATACACTACTGTAGCCGGAAGGAAATGACCCAGGGTGTTCGATATGCCCATCTAAGTATATTCCTGAATAGAGGCTGGTGTCTGTTCCCAGTCCAGCAATATACTGAACAGGGTATGATACCTATTAAGAAGTAATACTTATATCTCGCAGACTGCATACATATTCCCCAATGCGGATCTTCATTAGATATAAACTCGAATCCCGTGCAGTTGATTTCTCGAGTTATATGTCCATGATATGCTGTGTCCGGGGGTTGGCATATCAAGAATCGGTAGACTAATAGTTCTATGGATTTATCAATAGAATAAGTTTCTGTATATAACCAGCCGCTGGGATCAAAATAGAATATTCTAGAGCCAAATCTCATAAACTGCCAGCCCATCTTACTCAATAAGCTTTACCAGCACAGGCCGTGGCTTGTTGCAGTGGACTGCGGGATTAACCCTAAACACAACAGCTCTCCGGCGACAAGACAAGTCAAGACCATCGTCAGTGTTCACTATCCCCTGCCCAGTTAGTTTCACTTTCACAATGAATTGGACGAAAGATCTACACGGATCAGCGCACGGCCCAACTGCTCGCTCCTCGCTCGCCCCTTACCTGGTTGATGGCTTGCCAACAGCCTTCGAAGGCAGTACCTTAATCTGATCACAGTGCCACTCCTGCCCTCCCCAGCGTCTCTTGTGTTGCACTCGCAAGGTGCGAGGCTATTCTAGACAGGATACAGCTTACCAAGCTGAGGACTCGATGGCGTCATCCCACAAAGCCTTTTTCTAAATTTATTCTGATACAGTGATAATACTTCTGACAATTCGAGCAGCCATTCCAAATAATTTGTCAGGCTAGGTATGCAGATCGTCCCGGATTGTATACTATAAGCAGATCAATCCACCCTAAGGGGCGAGTGTAGACTGACTTCACTTCACCGTCTGATACACGGCATCGCGTGATATATCATATAACGAACAACGGCCGGTCGGCTACGACAATCAATCCCATGAATAAAGTATTGAATTAGGTAACAGGTGGGATAGATCGTCCTCTATTTTTTAAGGTCCCGTGTCGATCTGCACTCGGCTTTCATGCCTTATGGACTTTTCGGGGCCTGGACGCTCGAATCCAGATCAACAGATCAACGTATAGGACCCACATAAGCTTGTACCCGGGCCCTGACGAGCTTCGGCAGGGGACACATGTAATATCCGGCCGCTCCTATTCGTGGGAATAGCATTGGAGACGGGATTAAGAGGTGCGTGTTGCTTGTGGATTAATATTGTCTGGAGTTCCCGCCATCCGCGGGATAGGTAAGCTTGTCTCCTGTCGAGTGTGATACACGGGTTCGGTACCAGCTGCCAGTGTCGGTGTTCTGTCTAGTCGTGAACTAAAGATAGAGAAATGCCCATTCCAACTGCTGAAGCTCTGTCACATTGTTATGCCTTCTGTTGGGTGGCGCGATATGGTTTGTATCAAGAGTCGCAATCGGATAACTCCGTCGGCACTACTCCCTTATCGTATAATGTCGCGTGAAACAGCCAGAGCAGCAAGTATTCCTAGTTCAAGAAAGACCAGGCATCTTTGAGAAGGATCATACACAGGACGATAAGGGGTAGCTCGTGTTCATTGCAACTCCACACCCAAGGAGAGCTTCGAGAAGTTTGATATACTGGTATCATAACCAAGTATGTTCCATATCTATTTATTCAGAAATAATGCAGGACTACCTCGGTATATGTAGGAGGTGGAATTGAATTGTCATCGACCCAGATATCCGTGATGTCTGACGGTCACGGCTGGAATTAGAAGGCCGTGTCGGTGAGGTATGAGGCGATTCGTATATTCTCAGGGATGCTTCTGATAACGACTAGTTATGAATAATATACAATTAAATAGAAGAGTTAACAAAGGATCTTTGTATTTGGACGTGAGAGTAAAATGGCAGACTGCTTGAGAAGACTGTTTCAGGCGCGGTATATGGTCCTTAGGGCTTGAATGCTACTCTCGACCCTAAGTTAGAGCAGAGGTCTGCTCTTCATCAGGTTCATGTCGACCAAGATCTAACGCAAACCTATCGATTTTCCTGTTGGCAAAATATGTCTAACAATATAAAGCCAAGGCAGGTTTTATATTGCTGGAGAAGGTATATGCCAGGGATAAGTGAGACATTGCAAATTCCAAATATATATTTCCGAGACAAACACCCCAGCGACTAAGTATAAACCAAACACTACAATATAGCTTTACAAGCGCTAAGACTATATCTTCAAGGTATCAAGTATATTATTCTAGTAGAACCCCCTAAGCATCGTCTCTGGAATATCTGCAAGTAGACCTGAAACCAAGCATCCAGCACAAACTCTATACAAACCCAAAAAACGATCGCCAGTCGATCAAGGCATTTGATAACTGATACTTTCAGCTAAAGGGAGATCGACCGCAATCACCATCCAGCCGGGTTTCTGCAAAAAGCTTGTTTATTTACGGTAAAACTGTACAAATAAACACGGACAATGCATCTCCCAGAATACGTAGTACAGGCCATGTTGTACAAGTGCGTCATAACATGGCAGACAGGGGCTGCTACCTAAACCTCCACCCTAGCTAGGGCTGGCCCATGCGCGATCAGTGGAGCGATAGTCCGGGCGAGATGCGTAATCTGGGAATCTGCCCTCCAAGGCCCGACGTGGCTTGATCGATTTATGTTCGTGAGTCTGCTGTCTGCAACTCACGTCATTGCCTAGGATTGTCGGTTCTTATGAAGATCGGCCCCTTGGACATTCCATCCCTTGGGACTTGCATAGATCCGCCGCGCCTTACGAGAGAAACTACAGGGCTGCGGATGCAAGGGGCTATGGCGGAATAAACATCGAATTGCTTGTATGGAGGCCGTGGGTGAGTATTGGAGTATGGATATACTAACCCACCAGTATGAGCTGACGCAAACATATACTGTGGTACAGGATCAGCTGAGGAATGCTTGAAAGGTATCATTTGACCTGTGCATTTCCTTTTATGCTGTAGGATAGATGAATACTGTATCGGTCTGCACGATGGAAGTGCTCCAGCTAGGTCTGATGCTATAAGTATAACATTAAAGCACGCACACTTGGCAATGTTTTAAAATACGCATCATTAAGTTACCATTACTACGTCTAACCTCTGGTTAATCCGAGTATCGATAAGAAGCGTAGGCTACTAGATCATAACAACATTGTTAAGAACCGCCGGCGTTGGGACCAGATGACGAGCTGGGCGTAGTATCCTCGACCTCCTGAGACTTCCTACTCCCCGTGATATGGTAACGGGCGAGTTGACTGTCGGCAGCTTGCCCGTTCTTACTCTCACTGTTCGTGTTGGAAATGTTGGTGTCAGTGTGACGGTTGTCTTGGATATTTCGTGTTAAATCGTCTATGCTTGGAATATTTCGAAAGTCAAACGAGGACGACGCTCGAATAGGCGGCGGTTGATTCTGGTGTACAGACACTGGGCATTGACCGGGGGCATTGGAACTGGCGTCTGTCTGTGAGGATGAGGCGATATCAGTGATTAGGGCGCTGTTAAAGTCAGTACAGCTTACTTCTGCACAGAGAAAGAACATACGCTATTTGGAGTCCAGGTCCCTGAGCACTTTCTACACCAGACTGATCCGCATTGGCTTGGACGACAGGGTGGGCCTGGGATCCGGCCTGAAACCCGGCCTGGTGTACAGGATTTTGTGCAGAAGCCGGTGGAGGGTTGGAAGCATTGCTAGTCCTTCCTGGCGCTGGAGCTCTAGAATATGGATGAAATCTGGGATTATGCCTGGATGCCGGTGCCGGTGCCGGTGTCGCTGATCTGCTATCCTGTCGAGATTCTTCCCTATCTTGATCTGATTAGGGGCAGCCCAAGGGGTACAGCATGTAAAACCGAGGAGCGAGACTCACAAGGACTCGGAGGAGCTGCATTAGAGAACAACTTTTTCCACAGACGTAGCCAGGCTTCTGCTTGGGTCAAGGGGAGAGGAACAGTGCAGTTCTTCTCGTGGTTACGGCGTATAGCCGCACTTGGAAAGCTGTTGAGACATCTCCGACACACATACACAAGATGTTTCGCGTGCAGGTGGTCACTGAAACCGTCAGAAATAAGCAGGGAGAGGATAGAAGGGTAGAGAGGATACTTGCATCAGATCCTCCATATTTGACCACGAACTCGTAGCACACAATCTGAAACGCCAGATCCGCTCTGAGATACTTGGATTATTTTTATGGCACGGACACGCGAGACCCGGCATTGCGGGGAGTATACGAAAATAGACGTGTCGCTTGGACTAAAACGGATAGTAATGATATCTTTAAGTTTTTAAGATGTAATACTGATGATTGTTGATGTGCAAGACAAGAGATGATGCTGTAGAAGGCGACTGTAAGCGAAGAACCAGCTGGGAAAGAGCACAGCAGACGTTAATAAAGCAGGAGCTATCGTATACAAACTTAGTCTAGGAAGCATCAAATAGACAAAACACCTAGCAATAAGAAAAGTTATGTACATGTATCACAATCGAGTCTAACCAGACGGTGGTGCACTTTGTATACTGATATCATTTGCAATCGGCCGAACCAGTGAATCCACCCGTGTTGTCAACGCTAGGATGAATTAAATGCATAGTAGAGTGTTTGACTGGATTTGAATAGACATGGCAGTGGTTCTGTAGGAAGGCACCGCTGAGCGTTATATACTGTTGAAAAAGTTGAACAGAGCTGCTAACAATAACAATGTTCCTATCGAGGGTAAAGAGATATAATTACATTCTGAAGGTATACTGATGTCCTCAAGGAACTCCTTAGATCACATAAAGAGTTAACGTAACATACATAGACTCAACAACCCTCCAAACCCTCCAACAACCGCGCATCACCAGCCTCAATCTCCCTCTCAACCCCCTTAACCAACTCCACACACCTGGCACTCCTCGGCTCAACACGGAACCCAAAGGGCGTCGGATAAGCCAAGATCCCCGGTGTCGGCCTGACATCCACCTCAACTTCCTTGCCATCCTCACCAACCGCTTTTCTAATGTTAAACACCGCCAAAGACCGCGCGACATTCAAGTAAAGTCCCGCGTCAGCAAAGAATCTACCCGGGCATATCCTGCGCCCGAACCCGAATATCTCAACAGCCGGATCCGGCTCGTTGCGAGGCGGCAGGAAGCGGTCTGGATTGAACGAGTCCGGGTCTGGATAGACGGCTGGATCATGCAGGAAGGACCATACGGCAGGGAGAAGGGTTGAGTCTTTCGGGATATGAAACCCGTTATACTCAATATCCTCCGTTGCGGTGTGTGGAAAGCCCATGGGCGCAATGGGCCACCAGCGCAGAGTTTCTTTGACCATGGCGTTGATATAGGGCAGGCTCTTGCGGTCTTCGAAGGTAGGTAATCGGTTTATTCCCACGACGCGGTCGAGTTCCTCTTGGGCCTGTTGCTGGATATTTGGGAACATGGCCATTGCTGCTGTAAAGGCTGTTAGGGTTATGACGATGGTATCGGAGGCTGCGCCGTAGAGGCTTGCTGCGGTCCAGATGACGGCGTGTTCGTCTTCGGGGCTTAGACTGCCATTATTTTCGCGCTCGAGTTGCTGGACGAGTTTCGATACGTAGGAGGGCTGGTAGTCACCCCTAGCCATCTGTTGCCGCACGAATTGGTATGGAATGTGTGCTGTGTCCTCGATTGATTTTCTCCATTTACGGGCTGTGCTCTTGAAACCAGCTCCGGGGAAGGTATCAGGGAGGTATTGCAGAGCAGGAATGACATCAACAGCCCACGCCATGGGAACTGCGGCCTGGGAGAACTCGGTCATCATCCTATCACTGAGCGTGACCAGGGGATCTGGCTCGTGGGGTTCAACGGTGTATCCGTATGCCATTTTCAGCACCGTAGCGCCGGCAGTTCTACCAACTCCATTGTTAGCAGCGTGTACTCCGTATTCTGGACGGGTGAAGCTCACGTCTTGAAATGCTGCAGCCACTTCCCTGGCTCCTTCAACGCACGCACAAGCTGCCGGTCTACTTCCATTTCCTGGATACCTCGGAATTCCGCCGCAGAGACCGTCGTGCCGAGCTCGCGGTGCAGGAACTTGCGATACCGGTGGAAGGTCAGGCTGGAGGTCTGACAAAGGACGATGTTCTCGTACCCGCATAGTCTGTTCGCCATGGTCATATTTGGTCGGCCGGATGTTTTGCCCGAGTCTCCATCTAGCAGCTGGTGTGCTGTTTTCTTGTCGTGGATCAAGACCAGTGTCGTGCCTAGCACGGAAACAGAGCTGATTCCGCCATACAGGTCTTTATGGGCCAGCCAGTGCTGGGACTCGGGTGTGCCAGCTGGAGGGAAGTCATTTAGATTTCCGAGTATAGGGAGCGGTTTAGGCCCTGGGGGCAATTTTGGATGTTTTTGAGTCCACCGGTAAATCAAGTAGGCTGCTAGGACTGATACCAAGAGAGTCAGAGACATGTTGAAACTGCTACAGGATATCATGGTTCTTTGCTGGTACCGTCCTCGATATTAATACGAGCTGTGCTTTGGCCCATATGACCTCATAGCACCAGGATTTTGGCGAAGGATTAGACCTGGAGAGTGCGATTCGCTGATGACAGTGAGTTTCGAGACGATGGACTCTGATTGAAACGTTGATTGAGGCGCGGTTTGATCCCTGTTCAGGTAGTCTATAAGGCTCATCTTTATGACAGTCATGTGAAGGTGGCAACTAGATATTGAGACTGAAATTAGAATTAATTATACTGCATCACATCTTGTAAAGTCATATACTCGTTAAACCTGAAGCCTCCACTGCATGGTATGCCGCTGAGAACCAGCACCGACAACATACCCAGTTCCATCCAAAGAAACATGTAAAGAGTCAAGATCATGGTCTAGAGAACACAATGGAACAGGCCACGCCTGCGAAGCCGTTTTAACATCACCCCAGTACATGGAATCACCAGAGCACAGATATATCACCCCGTGGGCCTGTCCGTACGGCGGTTCGAAAACGGCCAGAATCTTGCCATCATCGGATACATTTAGTATCGGATCATGGCAGTGCGCAAGAGGTAGATTCTCCAAATCCCAGCGATCCGCATCTGAACTGTGACCTTGCAACGGCGTTCGTGTTTCGAGGTAGCTTGTGAACTGCATCCGACGGGCTGGGATGCGCTGTATAACATCAACCCCGCCACTCGATATCCGGGCAACAGCGTACTTATTCTCACACGTTCCCGGTCGAAACATTGCAAAGAAGTACTTTCCAGCCCTGCATGTACACTCCCCAGGTCGCCGGGGAGACTTGACCAACCGCATCCCCCGGAGAGACATCCCATCTCCTAAACTATCCTCGACATCTCTCGAATCCAGGTAAACATGTCGTAGCGCAACCTTCCAGAACTTGAACTTCAGCGCGGCACTTAATGATGCCTTTAAACCGGTACAGCTGCATTTCCTAAAGCCCAGATACCGCACATAAGACCCCTCGACGCTATCAACCTCGCAGCGCAACACCTCATCACCCTCTGCAAACTCCACGCTCTGGATCGAGTCGAGGATGCTATCACTGACATTCACTTCCACATGCTGGACCTGGTTCTGCCTCTGCTTTCCCATCTGAGTTAAGAGATAAACATGCAATTTCTGCCCTAACCCGACCGCAACCAGATTCCCACAATCCGACAGAGCAACCTGCAATCGCGCAAACGAGCGCGCACTGAAGAATGCTCGGCCATGGGTACTATATTCCATTACCCGCTTCATTGCATCCGCGGACGGGAATATCGATGGCGACAGCTGCACCTCGCGGCCTTTCCCTGCAAGACCGGCAGATGCAGAAGGATCCAAAACGAGCGTCATCCCGCGCACATGGGCAGACTGAACGCCATGCCTCGATCGGACGGGGATACTCCCAATCTTGCCCGATGAACAAATCGATGACTCGGGAGTAGAGAACTGCACGCCGTTCCGTATCCCGATGAGATTCCGGCGACAGACGTGCTGGTATATGCGCTTTAGGTCCTGCTGCGTGGTGTGTAGGGAGAGGTCAAGCCCTGGGACGGTTTGTAGCTTATGACGCAATAGATGCGCGGACTGGGCTGCGTTTCGCCACGTTCGACATGTTCGCGAGGCACAGTGGAAGGAGTCGAAGTCGAGGAGGAGGAGGATGGATTGGAGGAGTTCTGGGGGGATATTCGTTGCCATCTCTAGCTGCTTTCTTTTTGCAGTCGAGACGGTTACAACGGGGAGTTCGTCTGAAAATCAAAGCTTTTAAATTCAAAAGTTCAAAACTTGCAAAGCTATGCGGAACCAGCGGAATGATATCCAGAGAACAAGGTCCTCACGGGCTGGCGGGTGGTCTGGGCTTCGGGAAACTCGGCTCGGCATGCCGTCTCTGACGGGATATACAAAGAGTAATTCAGAAACAACAGCTGTATACGCAGGTAGAGTAGAGCTTATCTAGACGGACGGCGAACTCCGAGAGCCCCATCCATTCCTGAAGCACGCCATAACTGCTTAACTAGTATAGTCAGTGGGGCCGAACCGTGAATATCGACCACAGAGCCACACAATATATCTTCCATAATGCCAGATATCTTCTGCGGCAGCGCACATATGGGATATGACTTAGATGGCGATGTATTTAGAATGTCCTACAGTCCAGTACCTCAAGGACACTGGACATATGGATATATGCATCATGCACGAGAAGGCAGACAAGGCACACGCACATAATCACGCAATTATAGCGCCAATGAGAATGTCCGCGTAAGACCAGAAAAAATATAAAGCTACCTGATCGACCGCCGAGTGCTGACAAGCTTCGACAAGCTTCTCTTAACAATCTTGGCGAGATGGCGGTCGAAATCGGGAAATCGAGTGTGGTGAACCTGTCCCACCCAGACCAAGTCGACAAGAGACAGAATCATGGGCAGTCGACAGCCGGTGAATTGGATTTCAGCGAGTACACGCAGGGAGGGCTCGGTCGGCATCTGGGCGTGTTCTCGACGATATTTCTCATGTTAGTTTGCTGTTGTCTTGGGACGATGAGTGTGCTAACTGGTGCTGGTCAGTGTCGGCCGTATTATCGGGACGGGTATATTCTCTACACCCTCGTCTATCACCAGCAGTGCTGGGAGTGTCGGGGCTGCGTTGCTCCTCTGGGTGCTCGGTCTCCTCCTGGCAGGATCTGGTCTCGCAGTGTGGTTGGAACTAGGATGTATGATTCCGCGCAGTGGCGGGGAGAAGGTCTACCTGGAGGCAGCATATCGCCGACCAAAGCTGCTGGTGACAGTGATCTTTGCCGTCCAGGCCGTAGCTCTCGGATTCACAGGTACGTACGTCTTCCATTGAACACTTCCAGTACTAAGAAGTCCAGCCCAGGGATGCATCGTGTTTGTGTCCAACATGGTCCTCGCATCCGGAAAGGAGGCGTCTGAATGGGAGGAACGAGGCATTGCAATCGCAGTAATCAGCTTCATCACCCTCGTCCACGTCTTCCTCCCCAACTGGGGCGTGCGCGGCATGAACGCCATCGGGATCATCAAAGTCATCCTGCTCCTCTTCATCGTCGTCACCGGCTGGGTTGTGCTCAGCGGCCGAGTGCACAGTGTCCAGGACCCGTACGCCAGTTTCCACAACTCCTTCGCGGGCTCTGCGACGTCGAGTAACCTGTACGCAACGGCGCTGTTTAAAGTACTGAATTCGTTTAGTGGGTGTGTATATGCTATCCCTCTTGTATGATAATGACCACCATATTGACATGATTCAGCTGGTCGAACGCCGCATACGTCCTCAACGAAATCCACAATCCAGTCCGTACGCTCAAAATCGCGGCCCCAACGGGCTTGGGAATCTGCGGCGTGCTATATCTCCTCGCAAATGTATCTTACTACGCCGCTGCAACACCCGAAGAAATATCCAACAGCGGTACAACAGTCGCCTCATACTTCATGGGCAAGGTCTTTGGATCCGCCGCCGAGCGTGCCCTAAGGTCTTCTCCTCCATCCTACATGCTATCTCTAGCCCATAGCTAAATCAGATACAGCGTCCTCGTCGCAATATCCGCCTTTGGCAACGTCATGACGGTAACATTCGCCCAAGCCCGCGTAAACCAAGAACTGGCCAAAGAAGGCGTGATCCCCTTCCCAACCTTCTGGGCCTCAAGCTGGCCCTTCGGCTCTCCTTCCTCAGGCCTACTTCTGCATTTCATCCCGTCCCTGATCGTCATCGTCGCGATCCCCTTCGGCGACGCATACAACTTCATCCTCGATCTCGAGGGATATCCGAGCAGCATCATCAACTTCCTCGTCGTCGCGGGGCTGTTCTATCTCCGCTGGAGTGAACCAAATGCATCCCGGCCGTTTCGGGTGTGGTGGCCCGTGGCTGTATTCTTTATGGCTGGGCAGGCGTTCCAGGTTGTGGCGCCGTTTATTAGACCGCCTGGGGGGAAGGGGGATACGAGTTTGCCGTATTGGCTTTATCCTGTTGTGGGTATTGCAGTCCTACTTGCTGGGGTGGTGTATTGGGGTGTATGGCAGGTGTTGCTGCCTTGGGCTGGGGGGTATAGACTGCAGCCTGAGCATGTGGTTTTGAAGGATGGGACGACGGTGGCTGTTTACCAGAAGAAAAAGGACTGAATATCTTTTGACTGTATTGCTACGGCCGTAGAAAAGGAGCTACTAGTATATCCACTGCCCCTTGACACCCATTCAGCCCATTCCCAATCTCAATGTTCACAATATCGATTTGGCTTGTTCGGACTAACATCCTCGAGCTGGCCACTGCCACACTGCTGGATTCCAATCCAGGGCTGTCACGGTCGGTTAACACATTCTCTGCATTAAGAGGTAGTGAGACAGTACCTCTTTACTATTAAAGCCGGTAAAGAGTAAACGTTTGCCCTCATCGTCGAACTTGTAAGAGTGAGCAACTCTGGGTAGTTCACGGAGACTCTGTGGAAGTCTCCTGTTAAACAACATATCATAAGAATAAAAAGGCATATAATATGAGAAGTTTAATGTAGTTAGAATATCTTAGTAAGTAATTGACACTGTGGAATAGATCTTATTCAAAGCATGTAAGAGTAATATATCTTGATACCCAGTACACCGAGCCTTTCTAGCCACGCCGGTGTAAGCCCTATAGAAGCCAGCCGAGATGCTGTGACGATTGAAGAGTCTCCACGCTTCATGAATGTTAACTACATAAAGTAATCGACTCAAAGGTCGCCATATTATACAGTAATCAAGGAGATCCTATCCGATAGATACCTTTCGGGTTGCACGGCACTCATATCCGTTTATGCTGGATGGCCTCAACGCGGACGGGCTCTGCAGCGCACAGGGACCGGGATCTGAAGCCCATGATCAAGAGCATCCGAATGGCGTGAACACATCAGAGTGTCCAGACTAATGTCAGGAGCTACCTCATGGGCATATGGCGTAAAGCCGCGTTTCAGGTGTCTCCAAAGCAGATCCCGATGCCTGATCATGCATGATAACCGTTGACACTAGATTAACCCGGAACGTTCGGAAGAGCCCTGTCCACGTCTATCTGGACCGTCCTGGAGCAATTGGGACTTCTGCAGCGCGGGATCTGCGACGGTGCCGGTCTTGACCCACTGTGTATCAGACATGAGGCCAAATCCCGGGGATCTCACGCCATTGCAGACACCGACGCCAAATACCGAGTCGGCATGAGATATACAAAGACGAAGTATAAAGGTTGGACAAGATCGGTTTACCCTACTCATCAGAGTTCTCATTCTCAAGCCGATATCACCTGTATACACAATGACACCCGTTCTCAAGAAGTACAAGGCCGCCGCCGTCAATGCCGAGCCAGGATGGTTCAACCTGGAAGAATCCGTTCGCAGGACCATCCACTGGATCAACGAAGCCGGAGAGGCTGGTTGCAAGTTCATCGCCTTTCCCGAGCTATGTACGTACACCACCACCGAGTATTGCCCTATCTAACCGTCTAGGGATCCCCGGCTACCCATACTGGATGTGGAAGGTCAACTACCAGGAAAGTCTCCCACTGCTGAAAAAGTACCGCGAGAACAGCCTCCCCTCAGACAGCGACGAAATGCGGCGCATCCGCGAAGCCGCCCGCGCAAACAAGATCTACGTCTCGCTGGGCTACTCCGAAGTCGACCTGGCGAGTCTGTATACGACTCAGGTGCTGATTTCGCCCGCTGGTGACATCCTCAACCACCGCCGCAAGATCCGGGCCACGCACGTTGAGCGCCTTGTCTTTGGCGACGGGACGGGCGATACCACTGAGTCGGTTATCCAGACGGATATTGGCCGTGTCGGGCATCTGAACTGCTGGGAGAACATGAATCCGTTTATGAAGGCTTATGCGGCGAGTCGGGGCGAGCAGGTCCATGTTGCTGCTTGGCCGTTGTACCCTGGACAGGAGACGCTGAAGTATCCTGATCCGTATACGAATGTGGCCGAAGCCAATTGCGATGTACGTATACGCCTACTGCATGTTGAGTCTGGCTAATTGGTAGCTTGTTACACCGGCCTATGCTCTTGAAACGGGCACCTATACGCTTGCGCCCTGGCAGACCATCACTGCTGAGGGCATCAAGCTGAACACGCCTCCTGGAAAGGATCTGGAGGATCCCAACATCTACAACGGACACGGCCGTATCTTTGCTCCTGATGGGCAGAACCTGGTGCCACACCCTGACAAGGACTTCCAGGGCCTTCTCTACGTTGATGTACGTCCCCATATAAAAGAAGATAGAACAATCTAACTATTCCAGATCGACCTCGACGAAACGCACCTCACCAAGTCGTTGGCTGACTTTGTAAGTCAATAAAGCTGAACTATAGAGAGAGAATGTGCTAACGTATCAGGGTGGACATTATATGCGGCCAGACCTCATCCGCCTTCTCGTCGACACCAACCGCAAGGACCTCGTCGTCGAAGAGGATCGAGCCAACGGGGGAGTCAAGTATACCAGGACCGTCGACCGAGTTGGTCTCTCCAAGCCTTTGGATCTGTCCACTGAGCAGGATGAGTAGACACTACACCTGTACTAGACACCACACCTGTACTAGACAACTCCACTCAATATAAATGGAATTGACCATGAAACTGTGATGGTTGTCTATCTACAGCTTCGCCTTTTCCCTACTGTCCAGCTCCCTCCTCTGCGGCCCTCCACGGCTGCCATCTCCCCAGAACGCGTCCTCGCGATGCTCATACTCCGTACGGAACCGCCATTTGTTCTTCAAATGCGGCGTCAACTGGTTATTCCACGCCAGACCGAGATACTTGCCCAGCACGGGCAGGAACTTGAAGCCACTGTTTTCGTTAGCATAAATAATAAACATATGTAGTGTAGGAAGCGTACTGTCCACTCCCACCACCAGCAATAAAAACATTCGTAAAGTCCGGATGCGAGTCCATAATAAAGTCCCCCGTCGGCGTGTCCGTATACCAACACATCGCCGCCTTCTCAAACGCCCTATCCCCAAGCTCAGGCAGCATCTCACGCAGCCCAGCACGCAGTCTCTCCTCCGCATCAACAGGAACGTAATCCGTCCTGACCCTCGGCGGGATAAGCGGCGGCGACGATGAAGCCTTGGACCCTAGAATACTGGTCTCCTTCGCATCAAGCGCCCTGGTATACCCCCAGCCGTGCACCGCAAACTTCAGCATCTGCGTATCCTCATGCGGCGGGAAATTAAACCACCCCGTCGACGCATTCGCGTAGATTGGCAGATCCTTATACTTGACCATCTCCTCTGGCGTCAGCCGCACATACCCAAGCACCTGCCCCGTCGCCAGCGCAGAGTTATACATGGGCACGAGATTCGATATCCACGCCCCGACAGATAAAACAAAGTGATCCCCTTCTACCCTTGTGCCGGCCAGGGTCTTGACAGCTTTGATACTCTTAGCTCTGTCACCGTTATTGCTGGTGTAGTCAAGACCAACAACCGTGCCCCTCGGTCCACATATAAACGAAACCCCCAACTCCAAACAATCATCCCTCAACTGCGCCGTGGCTTTACTCGCATCCGCCCAGCCCGCCTGCAGGTTCATATACCCATTAAACGGATCCCCGCCCAGTGGCCCACTAAGCACGGGGTATGCCTTCTTCGCGTCCTGGACGGAGTCGATCTTCGACCACGGCATGCCCCTGCTCTGTAGCGCTGTGCTGGTATTCCTAATCCAGGCCTGGCCGTGCGAACTCGTATTCCCTGTTAAGATGTATGGACCACTGTAGTAGATACCCTTGTATCGCGGCAGCTTGCTCCACTTCTGATACGCCTCGTAGGCGATGTCTAGGTAGTCAGTGTCTGCGTAGTCGAAGCGGACGACCCGGGAGATGTCGGTTGAGGAGCCGTTGGGGACCTACTCTCATCAATTCTGGATTCTTGATTATGACTATAGCTTAGGAAAGATGGGGGTAGTACCGGCGGCATATGTCTGTCCAAGACAACGACATCCTTGTAGCCCTCCGAGGCAAGCTGGTGTGCGATGGACAGCCCGAAGACCCCGGCGCCGACGATCACGATTCTGCTTTTCTTGTCTGTAGCCATTACTTGCAGTGGTGATGAAGGTTGTGGTGAACAGGTGAGGGGAAATATCTTATTCTTATCGCTCCGCCATCGGCCTGCTCCCCGGTCCCACCGGAATTGCTGTGGGGCAACATAACCGTTGTCATCCGCTTGCCGTACACCAGATATAAATAGTTTGATTGGTGAATGTGACTTGAGTTACACGTTGTATTACAGTCTGAATATGTTACTATTGTTTGGTAGAGATGGTAACCGTGCGGATGTTGTGGATGTTGTGGATGTTGTGGATGTTGTGGATGTTGTGGATGTTGTGGATGTTGTGGATGTTGTGGATGTTGTGGATGTTGTGGATGTTGTAGATGTATACAGTCACGAGGCAAGCTTTTGGTGGAACTTATAAGTTCAACTGAGCCTCTTCTTTCCCTTCCTTTCTTTGTTCCAAGCTCCAAATTGCGGCACAGCAGCTGGCGCCCAGCCTGCGATGATCTGGCCAGTGTTAGCTACCGCTAGCTAGTACTAGGCAGTCCACTGCAACGTCTCTCGTCACACACCACTATGTTAGAAGGAATACGTGCTGGTTGGTGGAGGGGTTCTAGGTTGTAGAATCTCTAAAATTTACTAATTAGAATGGCAGAGAGATAATGAGCTAATGTAGAAATTTAATATACTCGCGGTTCGAAAATTGCATTGCATGCCCCCATGACATCGCAAACCACCTTCCTTGTATAAGCCGTGAAATGATGCACAGACCACCACTATGCCTTAATGCCAGCGTAAGAAAACGAAGTCAAGGTCAACTTTCCCGACTCTGACGCGACCTCAATACCCTCGGCGTCTTCATTCGGGTAGATCAGGGCGGACAGCGCTGCGACACCATCGTTCACGAATACCTCAACCGAGTTCCAATCGACGTAGATTGCAAGCTGGATTGTGTTCCCACCTGCAGGATTTACCCAAGACCGTCTGGCGTCCCAAACCTGCTTGGCCTCCAATGCCAAATTATCCGAAGCGGAGCCATCAGAGTCCCTGAGCAGGAAGACCTCGGAGTTGGCAAAGTTGTAACCGACTGTTGTGCTAGAGGTCCCGTCAGATTTAACCCGGAAGTATACCTGGTCTCCGTCGTCACCGTCGGCCTTGGAGACTGTTGCTCGAATGACATATGCGCCTCCAGCAAGCTCAGCGGGAAGCGAGGCCGTTGCCGCATCCGTTGTGATTTCCGCCCCTTCGACAGAGACGGGGCTTGAAAATAAGGCTTCATACCCGGCAATGGGAAGACTGACCAGCCGGGGAGACTCGTTGATTGTCTGGTATTTAATCTCCCGCACTAAGCTTTGCTGGCCCTGGAAACCTCCATAGTAGGGCAGCTCGTTGGCATAACCCCAATTGTTCATCCAGCCAATGCAATAGCGGCTCCCGAATTGGTCGTCTGGATTTTCCCAGCTGACAGTGGCGTAAAAGTCCGGGCCCTCGTCCATCCATTGGGGGTCGCTGTCCGAGGCTACAAAATTGGTGCCATCCCATGTGCCAGCCCAGTAAGCGGTACCCGTTATCTTTCCCTGGACATATCCATTAGCACCGACGGCGAGGATCCAGACGCGGGTGCCCGAGTCGCCGTCAAGGTCGAGCTGGTATAGATCCGGGCACTCAAGAGTACCCAAGTCGACGCCGGAGTCCACTGGCGAGAAAGTCGACACAAATTTCCAATCCTTGAGATCCGCCGATGTATAGAACCCAATATAGCTTCCTTCCGCGACTGCAGAAACCCAATTCCCTGCGCCCTCGTCCCAGATGAGTTTGGGATCCCGAAACGCTGGTTTGCTGTCCGGGTCCGGGCTAGGCATGACAGGGTTGCCCTCAAAGGGAGTAAAGGTGTATCCCGAGTCGTTAGAATAGAAAAGAGACTGCTGCTGAATACCGTCCGCCATCTGAGTTAGGACAGCCACCAAAGCGTTCTCGCCGAAACCGGCCGTATTGGCCGCGTCCACCACGGAGCTGCCAGTTTCAATATCGCCCAAGTTCAGGCCATCGGGGGTGGACTGATACTTCTCAATCGCCACGCCCTGGTCGTTCCATTGCACCATGTCGGTGCTAGTGACGTGGTACCATTCCGTCCCGCCTGCGCCAGGATTTGCGCTGTCCCAGTCGGCATTCCAGAGGTAGTAGAAATGCCATTCACCTTCCAGGAATACTGCCCGTTGGGGGTCATTCATCCATTTTGTTTCCGGAGTGATGTGGTAGCTCGGTCGCGTTTGGGCGGAGGCAGATGGAAGGATCGCAGCGAGCAATATGAATGATGAGACTAGGAGACTGTGAAACAGAAGTCTCTTTGGTGCAGAGGCGAGAGAAGGAGGCATCACAAGTGGAACGGGTGTCTATGTGGTAGAGCACTGAAAAGACGAGGAAATTAGAGACCAGCTAGAGTTTCCTGCGTACAGAATATACTGTCGAAGGAAACCAGAGCCTGTCGCACCCCCAACTACTTATACTACTTGGACGACTTAGACGACTTATACACCTACCGGTCTTGGAAATGATAGACTGACGGAAGTTTAGTGCGCAGATGAACCAGGGGTACCCACCATTGACGTCTTTCCACCCGTGTTAGATATATATTAAACGAGAGAAGATGTAAAAGTAGTTTGGAAGGTTAGCCCCCGTAGTCTACAAAAAGTAACAAAGATATAATGCTTTAAATCATGCCCATTTTAGCTAATTTTCTATTTAAATGTTACTTAGGCAGGGAAAGAGGTTGTCATAAGCATTTAAACATTCTTATGGAAATGGCAGAGATTTAAAGCCAACCCAGATTCAGCCGCCCCGGTTTCTGCACACGATAGATCTGTGGAGACCCCATCTCATCTGGCCTGCATATGCCGTCAAAGGTGGAGAATCCAGGGGTAGACTGTGGGACGAGCTTGCGTCCATCTTCCACCATATCGCGGAGGGGATAGATCCCTCCGCGAGCGGGCCCCCACTCTTTATAAGCGGTGATCAGCTGTCTCTTGGGCGTTCCGCAGATTATTCCTGTGAGGCGAACATGCCAAGAACGCGCCCTGTCTCCTACGCGATTATTACCGGGTAAATTAAAGTGTTGCACGATGGGGCGACGCTCCAAGATGATGACGTTGAGCAGGTGGGAGAAGCCTGGCCAAGAAAGAGGCCGAGCTGAACGATACTGGGTCCACAGATGAGTTATTACAGTCACGGACAGTGAATCAGCGGGAGGATGATCAGGAGTGCGATCGAATACGTTGTATAGGGGAGTATGAGGGATTTGATGAATATCACAGTGGGTGAGGATACGCAGCCGGCTGACATTGGATCATCGCAAGCGCTCAAGGTGTGCGACCCCTTTCGGTGGTTACTTAGCTAAAAAGACTGTAACATGGCTGGTATGTACAGCAAGGCGTCAAGATCTCACAAGTATAACTACATTGTTAGCCAGGAAGAGAGGTTGCTAGAGGAGGCCATTTTATATAACATGTTTTGCGTCTAAGATTGGCTTGGAAACGAAACATGCAACATTCCTGGGTCTTGCTCTTTGCATAGTAGATAGAGCCTATTCTGGGTGTAGTCCCACTGTAACCTGGTGCAGATATACCCGTCCACCACTGACTGGTTGTTATTCACTGCGTCCAAACATAGTACATTATATATAATATGGTAGGAGGTGCATGTAAAGGTCAGGAGAATATGAAGGCTAATATGCAAGATAGTAGCATCCTAGCTGCAATGCTGGCTTAGAAGAGGCAGAACCGCCCCATAGAACACCAGGCATTTAGGCCACCACATGCCGTGCCGAGGCTCCGAGCGGAAGCAACAGCTTATTGTATATAGATATAAGAGTTTCACTTTGTTCGTGATGTGGCGGCAGTGAACGCGTGTTATGCGCTATCATCTGTGTAAGGCTGTAATACTAATATATAATAGTTATTTCTCTCTCTTAAGTAATTATAATCTTATAATTAATTATTTTAGACAGGCCCTATAGACTATTGAATTAAATTGAATGCGGGGAGCTCCGGGAATGTGGGTACGGAACTCGCCCCGTCTTATCATTGCCTAGACTATACTCTATGGATTCTGTGATGGAACATATAATATTGGTAGACCATGGTCTCGGCTGGAATCTCCACGGGATTGCGAGTTAGCACTACCCAGTATCGAAGTTCATACCAAGCACGCAATCGCACTCCAAATTTCCCGGGCAATGCTTTCCAAGTCCGCTCCCGCTATCACAAAATCATGCTCACCGGGCGGAACCAAGGGCCGGAGAAACATCTCCTCGAAGTGAATTACTAGTGGGGCCCCCGAGATAGCAGCTGATTCGTCCTCATTTCTGGTAATGACTATCTCCTGTTCGCATCGTGCATACTGCCCCCGGGTGCGGAGCGATGGGCCCATACTCCTCGCTGTCTGCCTCGGAACCCATTTCTCTAGGACGATCTTCTCCCTCGGGCGTTCAATCAAAATAATGATTGCGACTTTTACATCGCCATTCGAATTCCTGATCCACAGGTTGGCCATTGCTCGTAGATGGTTGGTACTCTCGGAATATCCACACTCCACCACAACTGCTGGCCATTGCCGCGATCTACCGGGAGGGAGTGTCCAGGGCGAGAAGGAGGCATCTGGCTCCTTTGATATACCTCTGGACGTGACCCTAGTAGCACCATCCAAGCTAAGCTCGCTGTCCAGATTCATAGCCCAAGTCTGACCGAGAAGCTTCTTCGTGAAGGCGCCATGGGCCACCTCGTGTGGCTTCTCGACAAGTTTCACGATCAGGTCTCGGGCACCCTCGTCGTAGTATATCCTGGCTCCTTTTACGCCGAAGATCTCGATGGGATGGTCATCCGAGCGTCGAACAATGGCTGGAGGAACATCGGTGAAATGGACGTAGCAGGTGGTGTGGAGTTCTAGCTGAAGCGTGATGTACTTCTTGATACCGCATGCTGTCGAGCCAACTGCGGTCGGTGTCCCAGCCGGCAAAGATGAAGCGAAAGGCATGGCCTTGACGGAAGTCTCAACAGTCGGGGTGGTGTTGGTTGTAGCGTCTTGACTCACAGCAGAGGCGAGGGATCCCATTTTGATGCGGAATAAACCTTAGATGGTGGCGTGCTGCAAACTTTCTTCGTAAGAGCTCAAATCGAATCTCTGCTGATTCGATCCCGAAGGCTACAGTGGTATGACAAAAGTTTGCGTGTAACAGCGTGATGGTGGCAAGCAAAGGAAGAATCGGTACCCTAAGTCAGGCTACGGTACTGGCGACTGGTCTTACCGGAAGCCACGACCAACACATCGATTAAATTACTTGCCAAACAGTGCGAGTCAGCGGTCATACCTTGATTTACATCGTCCAGATCAATCGCTTTACAGAGCATCAGGTAGCTGCTGAGGTAGCACAGATCTCGACGAGTTAGATCAAAGAACTGTCACCCAGACAATAATGTCATATCGGTAGATATGGTGGTGGCAGAAACCTTTCTTCCATTGTTGACTTCTGAGTGCGCGGTTAGATCTACACAACATGCATATGAGGAACTCGCCTATTTCCACTGTAACACTGGACTTCTCATTATAGCAGTAGAGCTTATCCTCTGTCTACCATAGTAGGCATGATCCCAGCACTGACTGCTCCATGGTCCGTATTACCAACCGCCTATCCAAGTCGAACCGTACAAACCGGCACTACCGCCAATAAGAACAGACGAACCTCATGCAGGGACAGGGAGATTCGAGCCTAGTATCCACATGGTCTCGAACATGCAGGAATTAAGGTGTGACTAGGGCTTCGGCCGTGCTGGCCGGAGTGCCAGGCAGTGGCTATAAGCAGCACAGCCATGTTCACGGCTGGTTATACATGGCGGCAGTGCGCTAGTCACGCTCGCCGCGTGGGTCGATCATGTCGGTATGGCTGGTGTCCATATGAGAGGTTAGTTTTGTCCGTGGGTACTGCGCAGGTATCTAGAGTATGGAATATATGATTAGCAAGGAAGGACTGGCTCAGTTGCACCTTCCTTGTAGACAGACATGAACCATTAAGGCAGGAGTAACCATCGTACCTTCTGGATATGGTTCCTTCCACTTGGCCTGATTATTGGTCGGACCTTCCTGATATTCAAAAAACTACGATTCTTGATACCGAAAGAGCAATGCACCGGCTGTTCCTTCTTCATATTCAGCAGCCCTAGTCCTTAACTGGACATGATTGTTCACTAATAGTTGATAGTACACATAATTAGTACCCTGATGACTACCCAACCTGTACTACCGACTGGAGTAGAACGTAGTCTATAGTCTATACTCTATACGTGGTGGCACCTTCCTTGGCTGCTCAATAGTCGGACCTTCGTCAGTTATTGTATACATATTCTCACATCTGAGGAAAGAGCGATACACCAGTCGGCCCTTCCTATCAAAGTAAGGTAGTACCTGGTCCTTCCAAATACTGTAAGCCTATATCGACATCACATATAGGCAAGTCATTGAACCGAGGATTACGTGATGCTCCTTACAAGCACCTATCGAGTTTATTCCAAATACTAGCACTGCGCCTCGATAGTAGCCACATCATTTTGACAATGAATTAATATTCCAGATTCTCTTCGTAACGGCTATACACCGCCTCATAAGTGTCAGAGCATGGTTCAGGTTCTCCACAGGGCAGGCTTGGCAGGCAAATACGCATACGCATACGCTCCAGCCAATCGCATCTGTGCGTGGAACATGAGAGCAGCCAAGATTTACGCTTGATTTTGTATGGAGTATGCGTTGACAAACACCGGTAGCTGCGCCTCTGTGTTCTGCTATCAGAATTGTATATAAGGAGTCGATCTTGCGGGAATCCCAACTAACATTACAGGCACAATCACTTCAGTTTACCACTCAGCTCATATTAATACAATGGCATCTCTCCTGGTTATCGGCGGGATCCTCCTCGCAGCGAAATACGCCGACGAGCACGCCGAGAAAAAGAATCGCGAGATCGGTCCTGACTCGGATAGCTATACCGAAGTCACTCTATCCAAACCCTCAAAGCGCGACAAGTTCAAGCCGAAATACTGGCACTCGCGAAAGACAAGGCGACAGTCTGATATCTGCGAGGCTTCCCCGCCGCCTTATGCAGAGCTTCCAGCGGTATGTCACTAAAAACTAACTTGGGAGCGACTTCTGATTTGCTATTAGTACCGGGAACTTGAGAAGATGGATGACCCCACTGAGCTGGATAGCAGTGAGATTGGACGTGACCGGCTAGCCGTTGAGGCACATGGGACGCCGTATGAGGAGCGCTATATCAAAGAGCGTCTCCCAGAGCTTGCTTAACGTTACTATTTCTCTTTCGTCATGTGGAGTTTAAGGATTTGGGGTGGGCAGCGATGATTTCTTATTGAACTGCGTATATGTATCATATTGCTCATGATAACTATTTCTATTACCTACTAGATCTTACATCGTAGAGCAGGTTCGGTCTAGCCCGTAGTTCGGCAGCCAGCCGAATGCTAATGGATTAGGGCTGCTGACACCGGTGGTTCGGTATCCCTGAACGGAACTCTCCGTAATCTACCCCCGTGAGGCGCTAGTAGATGCTCCGGGGTTAGACGAGAACCTGCATATTCCGATTATGGGCCTGGATTCTTCAGCTACTGGGGCTGAAGATTGAATGCATTGTCCTACTGGTGGGGGGTGAAGAGGGGTGTTATGTTCCTTCAGAATGAGGATAAACGTTTGCAGCGAAGAGCGGTGGAGAGATACGAGGTGGCTTGCATACCCAGAGAAGCAAATAAAGGCAGTTAACATCATGACATATCACGGAAGAGGGAAGAGCGGTGTATGAGACGACATATTGCATGAGTTATAATAGAGTGACTCGTGGAGTATTCTGGAATAGTTCTTCAGCTCATGCATGAACCTATTTAATGTTACATCTGACGTTAAGTGCCTATTTAATTTGTCAGGCTGATCGGGCGTTGAGGCTGTGCCCTAATTCCACATCCCTCTGGTATACACACAAACCAGGGTCCAATTGGCTCCGTTCCACGGACTCGATGACAGTATTCCAAATTGTGCTCCTTGGCTGACCGCGGCTGAGCACAGGGCTGAGCCTGGACTCGGATCTTAAAGGCCTGACGTCCATCTCATCCACAGTCAAGCAACAGTCAAGCACCAGCACAATGTTGCCAGAAGCCCAGTCCAAGTTCAGACCCCGCCGCCGCCATCGCAAGTCGCGCAATGGCTGTCTTGAGTGTAAACGGCGGAGAATCAAGGTATTCTCCTTCTATATATCGGATAATATAATGCTAACCAGCCAGTGCGATGAAATGAAGCCCTCGTGCTCGCGATGTGTCTTGACGATGCAGAAATGCATCTATCCACCAACGTCGCCCACATCGCAGCCCCAGGGAGAGGCCCCTGAAGCGCGCGATGATCGTGCCTTGTCTCTCCCAACTCCCAGTCCGCGATTCATATCGTCATCGCCGTCCCCGTCGCAAGAGCAGCGGCTGTCACCGCTGCCTCATGTCGAGCCTAGCCAGCACTTCAGCTACGACACGTCAGACACGGGATTGTATCACCACTATCTGCAGCATACGAGCCGCACGTTGACAGACAACCCGCGGGATCTCCATGCCCTGCAGATATGTCTGCCTACTCTTGCGTTGCGCAGTAAAACCGTCTTCCACTCTATCCTGGCTGTCTCTGCGGCCTGTATGTGCTACGACATGATCAACCTAGAGTTTCCCCCTGATGTCGGGACGGTCAGCTACGTCTTGATGACGGGATATCGACACTACAATCTCGCCAGTGAGCGGTTGCGAGAGTTGATCTCTAGGCCGAGTGCATCTAATGCAGAGCCTCTACTGGCAGCTCCTCCGTTGCTGGTCCCTTTTGTGACTTGTAGCCAGCAGATCAGCCACTGGGTCTCTAGTAGGACGGATGGCCATTCTTCGCCAAAACTTCTATCCACTACGCCTAGAGATGTTATAATAATATCTCAGGTTATAAGAGCAACAATACGTGAATTAGAAGCGGATACCTCTCCTATCACAACCCCCCAGTCCATCAACACTGAAGAAATCGACTCCATGGACGAGATACCAACACCACCATCAAAGCCTCCTCCATCCCACAGCCACCCCATGTTCCAAGTCATCTCCTCCACCAGCCAACGAGCCTTCTCAAAACTCCAAGACCGCATCAACTCAGCCATCTTCTACTCCTCCACACCCAATCCATCCCTCTCCGCCTGCTCCGAAGCATTCACTGTCCTCGAAACCCTCCGCTCAGCCGTCTTCCCATCCCCAGGCTCAACCGCTCCGGCTCTCCCACCGTCAATGACAACAATCCCAACCCTCCCCCAAGTCCCCCGCTGGCTGCACGCCTTTACAGCACGCCCTTCAACGCCTTCCCCAACAGAACACATGACCCGGCCGTTCTTGAGCTTCTTCATCGAAACCCCACAGGCATATCTAGACCTCGTCCTGCCGCTCCTAGATAAACGCCTGCAAGGGCCAAGTCCGCAGCAGAGTCCGGCCGTCGATCCACCTACTGATCCATCTCTCGACCCAAGTTTGGTTTTAGGGCTTGGATCAGAGCTAAGCATCGAACAAGCACTTGCGCTGGATATCTACGCGCACTGGTCTGTGCTGATGTTTTTGGTCAGTGAGGAGAGCTGGTGGATTGGGAATCTGCCTGATATTACTCTGAACGGAATGGTGAATCGGTACGGGGATGACTTTGTGCGAAAGTGGTTTCCTTCTGGGAGTGCAGGTGGGAGGGGGGAGGAGGAGTGGTGGCCTGGGGGGATGATGAGTGTTGCGAGGGAGATTGGAAGGTTTCGATGATTATACTGTATATTGGCGTAGTGGGTTTAAAAGCGGAGCGTGCTTTTTGTGCTTGTTGTTTTGTTTTCTTGGATGGTTCATGTATACCATATGAATTATGATTATATTATACCAATAGAGCACTCTCCAGATCCAACTACATGGGTTATACCCGCAGCCTCTCTGTTACTCCTGGCTCGGTCAGTCCACAAGACGCAGGCGCTTAGTGGAGCGTCCTGTTGGTGGAGGCTGCAGCTTGGTACGACACGAAAGGCTGAGCTGATATGACTGCGAGGCTGAGCCTGCCCCTCATTCAACTGTGATCGGCGAGAGCCGATTAAAACCCAGCACCCGCGCAATGTCGTTACTGCTGGATTATTGAGATTTTGCAAATGGTACGCTCTAGATCATAGATACAACCCCATGACAAAACCACCTTTAAGATGCGGCCAGCAAACCGCGACGGATTCGAGATCGCGATTATCTGCGCGCTGACCCTCGAAGCCGACCCCGTCGAAGCGCTCTTCGACGAGACGTACGATAAATTCGGTAGCATCTATGGGACAGAGCCTGAAGACAGCAATACCTACATCACAGGGAGAATCGGGCCGCATAATGTCGTGCTTTGCTACCTCCCCGGGATGGGGAAGGGGAGTGCCGCGTCTGCTGCTGCGAATCTTCGTATGAGCTACAGACAGATTCAGCTTTCGTTGCTGGTTGGTGTCTGTGGGGGAGTTCCTTTTCCTTCCAAGGAGGAGATTATCCTCGGCGATGTGATTATCAGCAATGGCATCGTTGAGTATGACTTTGGGAGACAGAATCCAGACGGCTTTCGGCGCAAGATTGATTCCACGGAGGCTTTAGGAAGACCGAGCCCTAAGATCAGATCGTTTCTCGCGGCCTTGAAGGGCCAGGCTGCGCGGGACGAACTACGAGAGCAGACGGGCCAGTATATTCAATCGTTGAAGATGAAGCAGACTCAGTGGCAGAGACCAAGCAACGACCAGGATGTTCTTTTCGAACCGTCGTATAGACATAAGCACTACAGCCCGAAGGAAGGTTGTATCTGCCTCTCTTGCCAGTCCAACAAGGACCCCATATGCGATCAAGCGTCAAAGTCGGACTGTATAACCCTCGGCTGTGCAGGGAGTGTCATCCACCGGGATCGACTCGCTGGAAGTGCGCATTCATCCATTCACATTGGAAAGTACGCCTCTGGTGACACGGTCTTGAAGTGTGGAGAGCACCGCGACAAGCTAGCATCTGCCGAGGGTGTTATTGCATTCGAGATGGAGGGCGCTGGTGTTTGGGATAATGGACCCTGCATCATTATCAAAGGAGTATGTGACTACGCCGACAGCCATAAGAACAAGATATGGCAGCCATATGCAGCTGCAGCGGCTGCATCTGCCTCCAAAGCGCTTCTTCAGCGCTGGGCTGTTGCGCCTCAACAACGTAAGTTGATAACTCGCATATACCTCCCATACTGACCAGTCAAGGTATATCAATGAAGCCCCAGACGTCTGACTTGTCTCTTGCCTTGCGATCCTATTACACCGCAGCTCGACGCCTGCAGGTACAGCGCATCTCTGGAGAACTATTACCAATGGACCGATGCTATATAAACATGGTCCTGATCAAAGAAGACCGCTCTTCCCGTCCGAAAGCATTGAATCTCCCCCTATGGTCGCGCCTCAAGGTCGACACAGTAAAGGAAGGAGAGCACGTATCAATCCCTACTCTGTTCACGGCAGCCAAGAGAGTTCTGATTCATGGCCGAGCTGGAGTGGGAAAGTCAACATTATGTAAAAAGATCATGCACGACCATATCAACGACGGCTTATGGAGGGACCTATTCGACTTGATACTTTGGATACCACTACGAAGGCTCAAGCGCAGCTCCCAACAGAATGGCACTTTAGAAAACGCTTTCTACGACTTGTATTTTTTGGATCGTTCAGATGGCCGCGACCTCGCAGCTGAGCTTAAAAACGCCATGGACAGCACTCAAAGGGACAGAATTCTATTGATTCTGGATGGACTGGACGAGGTATCGCAGGCGTGGGAACCTGAAACCCCAATGCATAATCTCCTTATACGGCTCCTGGAACATCCACGGGTCATCCTCACTTCCAGGCCGTACGGCTTGGGAAATAGCGACCTGGACTCGTTCGACATGCAGCTGGAGACAGTCGGTTTCACCGAGGACCAGGTTGAGGCGTATATCAAGATGGCTGCAAAGGGCGACCTCCAGAGATCCGACGATATACTGGCTTTTGTGACCAGCAATGAAATTATCCAACACCTCGTCCGCATCCCAGTGCAGTTGGACGCAGTTTGCTATAGTTGGGATCGCAATTTTATGTCCCGAGACAGTCCAAAGACAATGACCGTGCTCTATGAAGCAATCACCTTAAAGCTCTGGCAAAAGGATTTGTCCCTATTACAGCAATTGGTTCCTTCCAAGAACCTTACGGAAGACACGATACGGGGCTTCAGCATGGTCAAGATAGAAGGCATGATTCAACAAGAACTGAGACTTGTAGAGCTGCTGGCGTTTACTGGGATGCATAACGGGCTGGTTGAGTTCAGCGCAGATGATAGACAGCGGCTGTATGATGCTCTCCTCCAGCAAGGAATACTGATACCAGACCTACCAGAGTCAATTCTTAGAACAGTGTCCTTTCTCAATACATCAGACACCTCAGCCCTTGACTCGGATCAGACATATCACTTCCTGCATCTCACCTTTCAAGAATTCTTTGCTGCCCGGTACCTTGTTCGCCACTGGATGGAGAAGACAGAATTGGAATGTATAAATCTCAGCGAAAGGGCTCCTAGCATTTCTCATACGCAGCCCCAAGAATTTCTCCAGATCCATAAATACAACGCCCGGTATGACATTATGTGGCGGTTCACCACAGGCCTTCTCCAGGATTATCCCCCACAGAAGCACTGGAGCGAGGATCCGGTCAAGCATTACTTTGACCAGCTGGACTCTGAGCCTCGCGACATATTGGGCCCCGTCCATCAACGGCTGTTAACCCATTGTCTCAGAGAGGTGGTCCCCAGAGTGCTCAACAATGGGATTCGCGTTAGGATTGAGGATCAGTTGCTGTCCTGGCTGCTGTTCGAAGCACAAATGGGCAGGATGTCGGGACTGTTGGGCGACAAGGAATGTCCGGAACATCTTCCGCTTGAGCTGTTACAGAGACACTCGCCCGATGTCGATAGGAGTGTTATGTCTGCCTTTTCCCTTCGAACGAGTCTATCACCGGTTGCTCTCGAGAGGATACTGGCCCTTCTGAAGGAGGATGATGAGAACCTGCAGCACCTTGCTATCAATGTGTTTGCACGCCAGACACGCTGGCCGCCGGAAGCTATGGAAATCGTGTTTCCACTCAAGGTGCCTCATTGTCTTTCAATATTTGTCGATAAAATGGTGGAGCAGGTTGCTAACTTTCCGCACATCGTTGAACGTCTCCCTCTGTATCAGAAATCCGACGATTGGCGTGTCAGGCTTGCAGCAGGGAGGGCATTAGCCCGTCAGTCCATTCTACCACCAGACGGGCTGGACGCACTGTTGCTTCTGTTGCAAGACCCTGACAGCGAGGTGAGAGGTGGTGTGGTAGCTGAGATTCTTCAACCAAAACCCCTTGAATCCGCCCTTATCGAAGCCTTGATTCCACTATTCAGCGACGAGGATAGCAGTGTGCGGGCTGCTGCGGCAGAGGTCTGGGGACGTCAGGATCATATCCCATCAGACGCTCGCGATGGGCTTGAAAAGCTTCTACAAGACAAGGACGACACAGTAAAGGTCAACGCTGTTGCTTCGCTCAGTCGACACCAGCAAATTACTGCATCAGCATTCAGCCTCCTCGTCCCGGTGCTGAAAAAGGCCGAGTTTCCCGCGGTATCCAGCACTGTTAAGCGTGCGCTCAGCGCCTTGGAAGAGCAGAAGTCTTTACCACCAGACATCGTGGAAGTACTTATCGCGCTGCTGCAGGACGGGCGCGGCTTCATACAGCCTACAATCGCGAGAGTCCTCTCTCAGCAGCCGCCAGGCCTAACTGCGCCGGTGCACACCCTCCTGCATGATTATTCTATCCTGCGATTATATGCGGACGAGGTACAACCGCCTCCCATGCCACCAGATCACCAGGACAGCATACTTCGAATCTTCCGAGAAGCTGGCGCCGAGATGGTCATGGATACAGCGCACGCCTTTCGTAAACAGGCCCAACTATCCCCACAAACCGTTAATGGCCTGCTTCAGATTATGATAGCAGGTGACAACAAAATCCGCTCAAACTACTCGGCTTCGATCCTTTCCAATCAGTCTGTGCTGCCGGCGGAAATTAAAGACCAGCTCTTCAGGTTACTGGAGAGTGAATGCAGCACTAGTATAAAGAGTAATGCAACCGACGCACTGCGCAGGGAGACTGATCTGCCACCACAAGTCATCAAAGCCCTGCTTGCGGAGGCGAAGAAGGACACTTCGCAATCCGCGCTTTATACTCTATCTAACCAAGCGAATCTACCACCGGCGATACTGGAAGAGATCCTCCCGATCCTGAATTCGAAGGATTCTGGATCGAAAATGCAGGTTGCGACCTTAACAATGAAATATCCCCAGATTGTCTCCAAGATGTCCGCAAAATACTGGGGTCCTTTGTATAAGGTGTGGTTAGAGAGAGCCATTAGCGAGAAGATTAGCTGGACACTCAAGGGTAATTGCCTTTCTGCAGATACCTCTAATGGTGTAACAGAAGTCCACTTTGATCGTGCGCAGCTCGTCGCTTTCAGACGCGAGATCCGGCGCGCACAGCTTGAACTGCGCATTCCAGCTGATACCCTGCTTCCTGAACCTCGATGGCAGGACTGGTTTATGAGTTTGGTGTCGTAAAGGAAGATCAGTGCTCGGTAATATAGACGTATATGGTTGCTTGGACTGGTTCTAGGCTGGGAAAGAATCAATATAAAGAAGAAGTATACACTCGATCTATAGAAAGCCCATGCACATACAGTTCATTTTCCCCTTCTCAGCCTCAATATCTGCATCCTGATCTGCAAAGTACTTTAACACACCATCCAACACAGGTCATCGTGGATCTCATTCGGTACCGCTCAGTAGCTATGAGACATGTTCAGAGCAAATTGCGAGCCAGGCTGCCTGCCGATAATACGGACCATGGACAAAAACAAGCAGGAATGTAGCTTTTCTAGATCATAGTCGCCATTGCCGCTGACCGACCAGGGTGGGGACTGATGGCTGTGCCGTGTTCCTGGCTTGTTCCATGGTATTGTGTCCACGCCATGCACTCGTCGTGTCATCATTCCTGACTGCTTCGGTGGCGAGATCATAGTTGTAGACTGGCTGCAGGAAGTCAATGACAGAATAATTGCTTTGAGTAGTGCAGTCTACACCATGAGTTCTATCAACGACTACTTCGACCTGGGATCCTACAGCCGGCCGATATCCACCAGCTCCAAGGAAGCTCAGGCCTGGTTCGATCGGGGTCTCATTTGGGCGTACAGCTTCAACCACAATGAAGCGGTAAAATGCTTCGAAACAGCCGTCTCGCACGATCCCGCCTGTGCGATGGCCCACTGGGGCGTAGCCTTTGCATCGGGGCCGAATTATAACAAGGCGTGGCAGCTTTTCGACCATGAGGACTTGGTCGCGTCTGTGCAGAAGACCTACAATGCATCCCGGCGAGCGATGGAGTTGGTCGATAATGTATCGCCCTTTGAACGCGGCTTAATTGAGGCAACGCAACATCGGTATGAGCGTGAGCATGATGTTGACTGGGACCGGTATAAGGCCCGCGATGCAGCCTATGCAGACGCTATGAAGCCTTTCTATGAAAGCTTCCCCGACGACCTGGATGCATGCACGCTCTACGCCGACGCGATGATGAACATGACCCCCTGGCAGCTCTGGGACCTGGACACCGGCAAGCCAGGCGAGGGAACCAGGACATGGGAAAGCAAGGCTGTGCTAGAGCACGGATTAAGCCTACCAGATGCCCGATACCACCCAGGGCTCCTGCACATGTACATCCACTGCATTGAGATGAGCCCCTGGCCGGAACTGGGGCTGAATGCCGCAGACGACCTGCGCAATCTCGTACCGGATGGAGGACACCTGCAGCATATGCCCTCGCATCTCGACGTGCTGGTGGGCGATTACCGGCGCGCAATAGCATCAAACTACAGCGCCACCATCGCGGACGAGAAATTCGTTGCGAAGCATGGTAGTATGAACTTCTACTCTTTTTACCGCATGCACAACTACCACTCTCTGATCTATAGCGCCATGTTCGCTGGGAAAAAGACCGCCGCTTTTGAAACACTCGGTCGTATGGAGGCTACTCTCCCTGTTGACGTCCTCCGCGTCGAATCCCCGCCTCTGGCAGACTGGCTCGAGACCTTCTTCGCCGTCCGTCCACACGTCATGGTCCAATTCGGCATGTGGAAGGACCTTCTCGCCCTCCCTTTACCCAATGAACAGGATCTACTCTGTGTAACAACCGCAACAATTCACTACGCCAAGGGCATCGCCGCATCCGCCCTGGGAAACATCCCACAAGCAGAGAAACACCGGGACCTCTTCCAAGCAGCGTGCAAGCGCGTCCCCGCTTCAAGGAAAATGTTCCCAAACTCCTGCATCGATATCCTAGCCGTCGGTGACGCAATGCTCGATGGGGAGATCAGCTACCGCAGGGGTCAGTACGAGGATGCCTTTGCGCACCTCCGCGAAGCCATATCACGAGCAGACAGGCTGATCTACTCAGAGCCGTGGGGGTGGATGCAGCCCGTGCGGCATGCGTATGCGGCGCTGCTGCTGGAGCAGGGGCTTGTCGAGGAGGCGGCGGAGAGTTACTGTGATGATTTAGGGTTGAATGGGGTGTTGCCGCGTGCGCATCGGCATCCGGGTAATGTCTGGGCGCTTACGGGGTATTATGAGTGTTTGGTGAAGTTGGGGAGGGAAAAAGAGGCGAGGTTAATTAAGCCTTCGCTGGATGTTGCGAGGGCTGTTGCGGATGTTGATGTTGAGTATTCTTGTTTCTGTAGGGGAGTAGATAGGTGAAGTCGTGTTTGTTCATATCATTTGCCTTGCCATTCCTGTCAAGTCTTTGTGGGATGTTTACTTTTATATTGACTATAGCACGGCAGTTCTATGCCGGACTATGGAGGATGGGAAAAGAAACTAGGGCAAGTCTGCGAGTTTACAGTTCGTACTTATATAAACTCTTCTCCATGTATTAGCTTTGAATCTTGAGTCCCTTCAGGTGCTTTATTGTTCTTCATGCGTAACGATCCTAAGCCAGGCCATTCTGTATGAACGTATATATATATATATAAACCTGCTAGACCCTGTATAGCGTCACATGACTGAATAGTCGGTCAACAAATATCAGTCCATCCCACCATCTTCCATCGAACGATACCCTCTGCCGCAATGATGCAGTATTTTTTAAACTTGCCCAATGAGATTCTATTCCTCATATTCAAGCAGCTGTCAACAATCAAAGATGCGCACCACCTTGCCCAGTGCTGCTCACAGCTAAATCGGCTCTTCACAGCACCAGCAAACAGACGAGACATTCTCCGGTCTATCACTGATGTGCCATCCCGCCCTGAATACAGCTTAGATGAAGCTTTTTCGGGTATTTTCTAGTCAGATACTAATACAATATGCGTGACTAACATCATGCAGTGCTACTCCAGGTCGGCCCGTTTAGATGGCGGATACCTGGAGAAAAAGACTCCACGTCCATTCTAATCGTTGCTGAATACAACAACGCACCTCATTGGGGGCGAAAATGGGACCTGGCTACTCTCCAGCGCCGAGACAAAGAGCGTACCTTCAAAGCCGTATTGGATCACTTTCTTATCCAATTCGAAGAGATTGATCTAAACCGGTGGATCAAGCCTACCTTCACCGAGCGTATCCTGGGAAATGCATCTCGTCGGCAGAAGATGATCTTACGTGACTTAGAAAAATCCAAGGAAGAAATTACTGACCTGTTTACTGAGAAAACAGTGATTGCTCTTGCAATTCACGCTCTCTTTCTTGTCCAGGAGATGTCCATGCTTGAGACAGGGCAACCCCATCTTACAGAAGAGGAAATATTCAAAGACGGAGGCCCGGTGGAATTCTTCGACGACGAAGACAACTCGCAACCTGGCCCGCCTCTTCCTAATGTGACACTTGATAGACAAGAGAACTGGGTTAAATCAAGTGGCGGTAAATGCTGTCCTGATAACGTCCGGCTTCCGAATGTATTGGCACATATTTCCCAGCTGTCGTTGTCACTGCTGGATACCCAGGACCCGCGCAATTGGCCGACAGTAGTTTATGTTCTCCTCCTGCTTAGCCGTATTCGAAGGGCTTTATACCCCAGCCAGCCCTGGATGAAGAAGATTCGTAGTGCAGCCAACGCGATCACCCCGCTATTTGAAGACGTGGCGCGGTATTTCTATGTCTGTACTGATGGTGGCTTTGTCTTGAGTCCGACATGGAATGAGGAGAAGTATGCGGTCTTGGTAGGGCGCTGCAGGGCGAGTGTTAAGCAGGGGGCCATACTTCGCAGACTATGGGCTCGCAATTGTAAGTTCCCTCCAACTTGGATGTCTTATACTGACATATTAGATGCCCCTGTACAACTCGCGGAATGGGATAGTTATGAAAAATACAGAGGCATAGATGGCTTTGCTAACAAGGTGGACTTCTTTTCCAATGGATCTGACTGGCCTGAGGTAGCACAATAGAACGATACGTTGGTCTACAAATTCTCCTGCGCATAGTATGTACTCATCCGGTACTTCGACTCGCCATCATACCTCGCCAGATCGTGTAAAGCCTGCTCTCCCTCCCGCTCAATTGTTGCACGAATCTCTTCACTGCGAGGCGTAATACTGCATTCGAACGGATTAGGGCGCATGTTAAGTCCGTTCCTATACAGTCAGCACACTTCATCTGGTACGGAGTAGACAGATACATACGTATAATCGAAGATATCAACCGTAATCTCATTCCCCTTCTCATCCCTCGCCTTCTCAATCTTAAACCCCCACAGTAACCGTGCTATCGTGATGAAGGTGCCCTGCTCCGCTAGACCCTGTCCACTGCACACGCGCCGTCCCCATCCAAACGTCATATATCCCTTCTCTCCGGGGAAGGGCCGTGAATCTGGGCTTCCTGGCATATACCGATCTGGCTTAAACCGGTCTGGATCAGGGAATTCACGCTCGTTGTGGTGGATTGCCCAAACATTCCCTTGCACCCATGTTCCTTTTGGGATTAGGTATCCCTATACTGTTAGTACTTATAGAACACTTAATGACAGAGGTATATACCTTGTATACATCATCCTGAATCGGCGCATGCGGCTGGCCCCCAATGATAGCAACAGACCTCCACCGAAGAACCTCCTTCACAAACGCCTTGACATAAACAAGCTCAGCCTCGTCCTCAAACGCCGGGCTCCGATGCGGCCCAACAACACGGTCAAGCTCCTCCCATGCCCTAGACAACGTCTCTGGAAACGCACAGCACGCCAGCGCAAACGTCACAAGCGTCGAACTGGATGTATCGCTCCCTGCCCCAAACAAATTTCCCGAGAGAGAGGAGATTTCCATCTTGGAGAGGTTGTATTTGGGTGCTTCATCGAAGATGCGCTGCGCGTAGCATGGTTCGTCTTGTTTCTGTTTTGCTGTATTCGAGTCTTTCTCTGCATTTGCTGCTTCTTCAGCCAGAGCGTAGAAGAATGGTCGTCCCCGTCCTTGACCACCCCCTAGTCCTTGTTTCCAGGGGGCGATACAATTCGGGAATTTGGCAAGGACTACAATCCACACATCAGCACCTCCCAACCATTAAAATCCAAAGTAAAGTAAAGTAAAGAAAGTGCATACTGGGAAAACTCTCCATAACCATCGGCGCGCCCTTCCCGGGCACATTCAGCTCCGCAGCGCGCTGCATAACAGCAATAACCTCCGTAACAATCGGATCCATATAACTCTTCACTCTCCTGCCGAATCCAATAATGGATACCACACTGGTCGCGTACCGCTCGAAATGCCTTACATACTCTTTCGGCTGTTTAAGCAAATCATACGCAACGAGTCTGCTCTCGTCGTTCTGGAACCCGCGATACTTGCGCACTTGCTGTAAACCCACGCCCATGTGTGTGAGCTTTCGGTGGAGCCGCCACCGATCGCCGTAGTACATGTTCACGAGGTTTGACTGGCCGGCGCCGAGTTCGGCGAAGACGACCATCCTCGGTCGAGAGGCGTAGAGGGCGGCGCGTTTGTCGAGGAGGGCGTGGGTAGTCCAGGCGTCGCAGAGCCAGATTGTGGGGCGGCGGCCGGTCCAGAAGGTTAGGATTGGGGTGTTGTATTGCTTTGCGAGGGATTCGAAGTAGAGCCAGGGTTTGGATGGGGGGAGGAGGTGCGTGTTGCCGATTAGGGGGAGGGGGAGGGGGCCGGGGGGCTGTTGATGTTAACATTCCATTTCATGTATTGTGGGTATGGATTTTATGCCAGGGCTTGCCATTTGGAAATGCAGATACAGCATATACCCATAGTCGATTATCAAGGCTAAGGCGAGCAGGGCTAAGATCGGTTTGGTTACCGCTGCAAGGTCTATGCTCCATCCAGGGTAGCTCAGGAGACGCTGACCCTGAACGAGTGCAACGAGCTGTTCAAACTGTTCAGCAAGCATGATGTTTGTCAGTTTAGAAAAGAGAACTGCTTCAACGTGGGCATCAGCTGTATATAGGATCCCCACATCCCCGGATAACGAGACGCGGGCATCAGATTCACGATGCCAGGATCGTCTGCTGTGATCGACCAGTTATTCCTCTGGGCTTGGAGTAGCCCCACATGCTAGACAGTTAGACACGTATTGGGAGGAAGAGGAAGCAGGATGCAGGATGGCTGGAGTGGTGCATCACAGAGGTACGGTGTACATCAGTGTACTGCAGCCCGGTGTTTGAAACAAGAGGCAGGCCGCAAAGGGACCTGACTAGGTCAATTGCATCAGAGCAAGCCAGGGATATCTTGATTCAATTATCAGTGTACTCAGAGTGAAGACATTGCTGGTGAGGCTGAACCGCCACATACCTACTCCAACCCGGGGATCCTGCGTGTGGGGGACAACACGATTGACACGCCTGACTCGTGCACATTCCAATCGAAGGCAGAACGAGATCCCTGGAGGTGGGGGATCTCCCTATTCAGACATCTCGGCATATTCTTCTAGCCGGTCAATGATGTGGGGATCACTTAAGAGCATCGTTCCCTGCTTCGGAGTATACCTGGCTCTGTAGACTGTTTTCAAGCGCAATATGGAAACCAGCATAGACACAACAACTCTCTGGCAGAACCGGAAATGCCTCTTCCTGTGCTCCCTCGTCTCGATGGCGAATCTACAGTACGGATTCGATCTCGCCGCCGTCGGCTCTCTCCAAGCCATGCCCGGCTTCCTCAAAGTATTCGGCTACGCAGACCCTTCAGCCGAGGGGGGATACGCAATTGACGTCCGCACCCACCTACCTATACCTTATTATGCAAAAGCTGACGATTGCAGAGCACCGTCCAACAACTAATAACCTCCCTCTTAACCCTCGGCTCGTTCGTCTCCTCCCTCGTCGCGGGCCTCTTCGCAACATATCTCGGCCGCCGACAAGCCCTCTGGCTCGCATGCCTCGTCAACGCAATCGCATGCGCAATCCAAATAGCCGCCCCCTCAGCCGGCGTCCTCTACCTAGGCCGTCTCCTGCTCGGCTTCGCAAACGGGTTCCTCGTGACCTTCTCCAACATCTATACCTCTGAGGCTTCGCCGGCGCATATGCGCGGCGTGATGGTCGCGCTGTTCGCGTACTGGGTGAATATCGGGAGTATTATGGGTGCGGCGGTGGATAATAAGACTAAGGAGAGGATGGATGAGCTGTCCTATAGGATTCCGTTGGCTTGTCTTTATGCCGTGCCGACGGTGTTGGCTGTAGCGTTGTTCTTTGTGCCGGAGAGTCCGAGGTGGTTGTTACATAGAGGGAAGGAAAGAGATGCCAGGAAGGCATTGGAGGTGCTTAGAGGGAGGAGTTATGCGCAGTTACGGTCGAGTCGTGAGGGTGAAGTCGGTCCGTCGTTGCTGGAGATCGAGTGGGCGGAGATGGTCAAGGGGGTTGAAGAGGAGAAGCGCACTGAAGGTGATGTTGCTGCGTTGGATATGTTCCGGGGTATGATCCTCATTGCAGCACATTAATTATCATGTTTTACAGTTCTAATATGTGCAGGAGTCGACCTCCGCCGAACACTGCTCTGCTACGGCATGATCGGCTGCCAAACAGCATCAGGCGTGTGGTTCCTCATCGGCTACCAGACCTACTTCTTCACGGTCACGGGCATAACAAAGGCGTTCGAATTCTCCATCATGAACACCTGCTTCGGCTTCCTGGGCGTGAACATCGGCATGTACGCCATCCGCGAGCTGGTCGGCCGGCGCTCAATCCTCATCATCGGAGCTGTAGCCTGTGGACTCTGCCAGCTGGGAAGTGCCATCGCAGCAAGCATCGACCCTGATTCCCTAGCAACCGGACAGACGCTTGTTGGACTGACGGCGCTTTTTATGTTCTTCTACAACGGCTGCGTCGGCGCTGCAAGTTACCCCGTTGCGACGGAGCTCGTGAGCTCGCGACTTAGGGCTTGGACGGTAGGCACTGCGACCTCGCTGGGATACCTGCTGGCTTGGCTGGTGAATTTCTGTACGCCGTACTTTATCAATCCCGAGCATCTGGACTGGGTAGGCCATATATATCCACCTATTGCATCGTTTGTTAATACTAACACACTTAGGGCGCGCAATACGGGTACATCTGGGCCGGCTCGAACGCGGTCTGCGTTGTCTTCTTCTACTTCTTCATGCCGGAGATGAAGGGCCGGTCGCTGGAGGAGCTGGATGAGATTTTTGCTGCGAGGGTGCCGGCTCGGAAGTTTAAGGGGTATCAGTGTTTGATTCGTGATGCGGCGAGGATTGATGCTGTTAATGCGGAGGGACTGCAGGAGAAGGAGAAGAGTGAAACTGGAGTTAAACAGGAATTTTAAAGGGGATGTTGAAGTTCTTATACTGTCCCTATCTTAAGTAACAAAGCCAGCAGTTGCTAACGCAGAGATATTTCATTTTGCTGATTGAATGAAGAAAGGACATGTATTCCTTTCGAAATTTGCCCAGGCATAAAATATACAACTTATTATAGATCAGTCGCCCAGTGCGACGAGAAATTATGTTAATTGCATATAATTGTCGATCTTATTAATCCCGGTTTGCCCTCTCCATAACGTGCACCCACATATTCGAGATCGCAAAGAGCCCAAGATGATTCCGCACATCCCAAGGGTGCGTCGGATCCATAAGCGCTATATCAAAGTTGCGCAGGAGCTGTCCAGTCAGTCAACAAGCCATACACGTAGGGCTGATTGCTCACCTCAAACACCGTCTTCCCAAGCTCAATCTGCGCCACCGGCCTGCCCAAGCACCGGAAATGCCCATGTCCAAACACCAAGTCGTTGGTTCGTATCATGCGGGCATACTTAGTCGGATCTGGATAAGACTCCAGCCACCGCTCAGGTCGGAACGCTTGTGCGTCTTGACCGTAGATCTGCTCGCTGCGGTGCATGGCATATGCAGAGTACCCGATACAGACGCCATCGCCGCCGGGGATGAATACATTCTCGCCGTCAACGACAACTGTATCCCCATCTTTAGGAACATCGCGCGCAAAGATATTTGAAACAGGGGTGAGGACACGCGTTGATTCGCGGATTACAGCTTGCAGATATGGGAGTTTGGCAGCTTGAGCGGCTGTAATAAGACCGGTTCCGGTAGTAGACGTGTTTAGAATGGAAGCAGGAGCATCCCCTCGGGCAACAGTATCATCAATCTCGCGCTGCAGTTTACCATACACCCGTGGATTCGTGATGACATGCAGAAGCGTACCCCTGATTGCAGCAGCAGTGGTATCGGAACCTGCGATAATCTGCTCCAGAGCTTCAGAGCGCAACTCATCGCCCGACAGCGCATGGCGCATAAACGAAGCCAGCATATCCGATTTCTCCTTGTTGGCGCTGGTTGAGAAGAAACTGGCTGCGCGCTCGTCGACGACACGAAATGCCGACGCCATCATCTTGCCGAATCCATTGTTATCACTAGGCGAGGGGGCAATGAATCGCCCGAGAATCGGTGCCTGGGCTATCCAGCTGAATCCCAGTGCTAGCGCTGTGTTGCCAATAGCAAGTCCCTCCTCGCTGGACTGGAGGTAGTTGTCCGTATCGGTATCGCTCTGGAGCATACCGAACGTCTTGCCCAGACCGACAGAGCTGATCACATCGAGAGTGAAATACTGCACCTTTTTCGCGAGATCCATGGGGACGATGCAGGTTGAGGAGAGATATTTTGATCGGATGAGATGGAGGAGTTCGGAGAGTCGTTCGTCGACGGACTTCTCGAGGTCGAGATTCTCTCGCCCTGAATACTACAATCGCCAGCACAGTTAGTCGCAGACTGTAAAAGCCGTTGGCAGGTAGGAAGGATACCCCCGGCGCCATCTGCTTCCTCCGCGCCTCGTGCTTAGCATTATCCGTCTGGCTAAAGACGTTATCCCGCTGGTACTCAATCCGCGCAGCATTGTAATACCAGTCCGAGCGCTTATAGCCGGGCTTCGTGTTAACGTGCATCCAGACCTCTGGGGACGAGGTGATGAGGATCCGGGGTGCAACGCGCGCAATGGGACCTGCTGTCTTAGCTACGTTCGAAACCTTTGGTCTATAGGTAGTACCGTATTTCTCGCTGACATCGGCATACCACTTGTGGCAGTTGCCGCTGAGCATTGCCAGGCTGTGTGGCCAGTCTGAGATGGCTGTCCATCGAGGGCCGGGGAAGTGGCGCAGTTTGGTATAGCGGGTTATGCTGAAGATGCAAATGGCTACCAGGGAACAGATAATTGTTGTGGACAGCGACATGATGAAGTCTGGGGTTGCAGAGTCCCAGGATCCTGGGTGACAGCTGTCAGATGCAGCTTGAAACGCTCACGAAGTTTAATTGTGCGGGGTCGGTGATGGACATCGTAAATGCCGAATGAGATCGCTGGTGATATCAGCCGTTGCCACGAGTGACAATGCCATTGTCTATGACCCACTTAGTCTCTTAATACTTATAATTAATTACGTTGTGTCGGTCCAGCATTCAGACAGCACGTCGCCATGCCTCCGCAGCAAAGAGCTAAACGCAGCCTTCGTAACCTGCTCCCCGCCGACCGTGACATCGAGCGATGCCAACGATTTCATGAGGGTGTCTATTTGCTGTTTCCAGATCAAGTTGTCCTGTTCACCATCGGTGAGGTGGATATCAATCATCGCCTCGATGGCCTTCTCAAATGTCGTTGCGGTTAGGCTCGGGGTGATATGGTAGGAGATGATAGGGACGTCTGCGCGTAGACCATTCTGGAGGTTGAAAGCTTCCTCTGGGACCAGAGAGAGCAGGCGCTGTGCTGTCTTAGTGACTGACGAGATTGCCTCGAGACGGTAGGATTGGATTTGTGATATGAGGTCTGGGTCGATTGATTCAGCGAGGATAAGGACGCTGAGGTCCCAGAATAACGTTATCGATACTGAGATGTTAGTAGTTATATAAATATCGGAGAAGAGGAATACCAGAAGAGGCCTTTGAGCCGGTTGAGAGGTGCTCGAGGCTTTCTATACAGCGATTCATGAACGGGCGGAATGTCTGGTTGAACTCTTCTACAGCGGTTATCGTGGAGACAACTTCAGGGAGAGATACTGCAGAATTAAGAGATTCTTTTACTCTCACGATCTGCCTCCAGACATAGAATGCCTGTGCGACCGCTCTGCGACAGACACCAGGGATATCGTCTAGATCCTGGTGGATGGCACCGACCGCGTCCAGTTGGATATCCTGCGATGCCTTTGTATGGGATGCAGATGGAAGCTTGCAGGAATGGCTGCCTGTAAGAGCAGCCCCGATATCGCGGATATACCCAGCCCAGGAAACAACACTAAGACTGGCTTCCAAGAGTGCACTATATGTCGAATGTGGCCCAAGTATGCCGCAATACTCATTCACAAGACTTTGCAAATACTGAAGATGCTCCAGCCCTGTGTTTAGAAATTCATGGGGCGATTTCGGCTTTCCCGGAATGGCAATTCCGTCGAAGAGAAGGATGGCGTAGACAATTCTGAAGGACTTTATAGATTGCGCACTCTGCAGGATTGATCGCGCTTCAAACCAGGTATCATGGTATGCATTATTTAATGAGTCCATGGATCCACTCTCAGTAGAAAGCCACTGCATCGAGAAGGCCCTCAAAACTGCCTTCAACGCCTTGGCCGACAGCTTCTTATCAGACTGCGACAGTCGGTTCCCATAAAGACCACCAAAATGGTCTAGGAAGCGTACAACGCCAAGCGAAGTCATTTGGAACCCGGCTCTTGACGGAGTCACTTGCACAGCCAGTTCCTTTTCCGCGGATCCAGCGGGTGTAGACAATCCACTTGATTGCGGACTGTGTTCGTCTCCTAGTTGGTACCGCGAGGCTGTCGCGTATAGGTTACACTCGAAGTCGACGAATCTGGAAGCACAGCCAGTCACAATGGCATTGTGAATGCAAGATAGACGGCCCTCAAGAATGGTTGCATCTACCTTCGTGTTTAACAAGTATATTGGACTGTTGGGCGAGGAGCCGACCATTGAGTGGCTGATATATACTGCAGGTCTTTCTCTCGTTCTGGTTAATTGATCATCAGAAGTCCCTGTGATGTTCGCAGGATCTATCAAGGACGGATCGACAAGCGAGAATGTGGATTGATTGTTCTCATGGCTATCTTGGCCAGCATCCATGTCCAGCCACGAGGCCCAGACATCTTGGTCTGGCGTGGCGGGCTCTGCGGTCAGGCCACTGGCGAATCCTTCGTCGGCCTGCAGAACATTAGATGGTGAGTGGAGCAGGCTGCGCTCGAGCCCGGTCCCTCGCCTATTGGACGTTGTCTTAGTTGTCTTGGATGCTGCAAACTCGAAGGTGCAGGAGCGGTTGTGATGCTGGCAATTGACGCAGCGGGTCTCGCCTGGTGCATTATCCAGGGGGGCGAAGAAGCAGCGCCGTTTTACGCGACGGCAGGGATCGCAGCTGGTGTTTTGGCGGCGTCTTGATATCATGGTTTGGTGTTTGGAAGTGTTCAAGATGGTTGTTCATGTTCATGTTGGAAGAGAAGATCATCAGTGATGACTCATCCTGCTGGTCTGCCTTACCATTTCACCAACTCAATACAATAAATTCAAGTAATATACTACAATGCGTGTCTGAAATAATTCATGCTGGATCGGTTGAATTGAGTGCCAGTCAGCAGCTCAGGCTGTGGTACAATTGCCAAGTGACTGTTACTTCCGCCGACATCGCTTCGCATAGGCCATGTACGAGTGGGCTCTGGATCCCTGCAGCGAACTTTGCAACCAACAGAGAGCTGGCTGGGGATGTTCATTGGAGAAGTAATATCGGGCGATTCCGACTTTTCCTCTTGCACCGGTTCCTTATCCACTCTTTGGCTTTAGCTGTCTTGGCTTCATTTCGTAGAGCGAGTCAAGGGAATGTCTGCCCAGCCTTCTAAATCCTTCGCGCGACTGACTCGTCAAAGTCGCCCTGATTGGACTAGACTGAATGTTCTTGATCAGATAATGCCGGCCTTTATCTGATCATCTGATACGAGGCACCCCCCACCCCTTCTGGAATCCCCTGCGGAAAATATTTCTCTCCTGCCCATCTCCCTTCAGTCATTGTGAACTCGCAGCTCATGGAGAAATCAATCGCGTCGGGCCAGGAGCCTGGTCAGACACAGGTCACGCCTGCTGGCGACAGAATCGACCCTGTTGACAATGACAATGGCCCTAACCAGGTCGTCGACGATGAGAAAGCCCTGTCAGACAAGGACTCGGCGGAATTCCAGGGTGGTGTGCAGCGTGTGCGCGCAATCACCACCGTTCTATCAACGCAGACACTGATTCTCCTCTTCGTCTTGTACGTTTCCTCTGCTATGAGACCATGACGACCGCTAATTTGCAGACTCTGGCTGGTATCCTTCGTCGACGCATTGCTAGGCTCCATGCAAACCACGCTGAACCCATGGATCACCTCCTCGTTCGAGAAACACGGGCTGCTCTCCGTCGTCAGCATCGTCTCGGTCATCCTAGGCGGTTCCTCGAAGCTGACCCTGGCCAAGATCATCGACATCTGGGGCCGAGTCGAGGGCTTCCTCTTCATGCTCGTCCTGATCATCATCGGGCTGATCCTAAAAGCCACCTGCACGACAGTCGAGATGTATGCCGCCGCGCACACGCTCTACTGGGTTGGACATATCGAGCTGCTGTACGTCGTCGAGATCATGCTGGCGGATATGACGTCGCTCAAGAATCGAATGATCATGATCGGGATTAATGGCACGCCTGGGATCTGCAGTACCTTTGCGGGGCCTAAGATTGCGCAGTTGTTCTATGATAACCTGAACTTCCGCTGGGGGTTTGGGTCGTTTGCGATTATTATGGTCGGAGTGTGTTTTCCGGTTGTTATTGTCATGTTTCTCATGCAGCGCAAGGCTGAGCGGTTCGGGACATATGTCAAGGAGCGCTCGGGGAGGACTCTCTGGCAATCGATTGCACATTATACAGTGGAGTTTGATGGTGCGTATCTTCCCCTTTATAGTGGACGAAGCTAACATTACAGTCATCGGCATTGTCCTCATCACGGCGGTCTTCTCCCTCATCCTCCTCCCCTTTAGTATAGCGTCCTACGCGCCCAAAGGCTGGGCCAGCGGGTATATCATCGCCATGGAAGTCGTCGGCGTCGCCTGCATCCCAGCCTTTTACATCTGGGAGAAATACTTCGCGCCGGTCCAGTTCCTGCCGTGGAAGTATCTCAAGGAGCCGACGATCATCGGCTCGTGCATGCTGTACCTGGTTATGTTTGCATCGTCGACGTGAGTACCCCTTACACTGTCCATATTTTCCTGCTAACATGTGCAGTACCTGGAATGCGTATTTCAGCTCGTACCTGCAGGTCGTCAACAGACTGGATCTGACCACAGCAAACTACGTCCTGAACGCGTATTCTCTGACCTCGTTCATCTTCAGCCCAGTCTTCGGCTTGTACGTCTCCAAAATCAACAATAGTGCATATTCTAATTATATAGGTTAATTCGGTATACCGGCGAATTCAAATACACCGCCATGGCCGGAATCCCCATCCTGCTCCTCGGCACAGCCCTGCTCGTCCCCTTCCGCACCCCATCCACACACATAGGCTTGATAACAATGACCCAAGTCCTCGTCGGGCTAGGAACCTGCATATTCACCGTCTGCAGCCAGCTGGCACTGATGACCGTAGTAACGCACCAGGAAATCGCCGTCGTGATCGCCATCTGGGGCCTCTTCGGCTCCATCGGGTACAGCGTGGGCGCGGCCATCGCCGGCGGGATCTGGAATAATGTTCTCGAGCCACAGCTTTACGAGCGGCTGCCGGAGGGGAAGAAGGATCTTGCAGCGAGTATCTTTGCCAGTCTGGGGACGCAGATTGGGTATGCGGATGGCACCCCGGAGCGCGCGGCGATTGTGGGTGCTTATGCGGATGTGCAGAGGAAGATGGTCATTGTGGGGGTTTGTCTGGTGCCGCTTTGTGTGGCTTGTACGTGGTTCTGGAGGGGGGTGAATGTGAAGAGGTTGGAGAGGGAGCAGACGAGGGGGAATATCTGGTAGTCTTTCTAGTGTATCTATCTGGATGGTGTTGCTATCAGTGGTAGCTATCTCAGCTTATATCCAGCATAAACCTCTCCACACATCCAACTACAAACTCAGGGTTACTCAAAAACGGCGAGTGTCCCTCCTGGCATCGCTCAACCCGGAACGCCCCCTTGCCCTGCGCAATCATCCGCTCCTGCACAGACGGCGGGAGTGCCTTGTCGTTCTCGCAGACAATATACGTACTCGGAATCTCCAGATACGCCGTATACGTTACGGGTACAGACAATGGACCCGGCGGAAACGATCCAAGCATATCCAGCGCCTCTTTCACATCGACGGGGTCACAGCGGTTATAGAAGACGTCTCTCACGGCATCTTTAGACAGAATAATCGCGCCATCCTTCAAACTCATTAGCCAGGCTTCTATATTAGTATTATATATAAAAAGTAGTACATACCTCCGTCATGCTCACACCACCATGTTTCGCCCCATACTCGTTCCTCTCCTTCTCAATCTCCTCCTCCACGGCCCCAACAGGCACCATCTGCCCAACATGCGACTGTCCCTTTGGCAGCGCCATCGCACACATATACACCAGTCCAATAACACCAGTTTGCACCCCTGGGCCATCCTTCATCCTATCTCCCTTACCAAGGCCCTTCACAGCCTCCCCCATCGCAACCCCGCCAAACGAATGCGCGAGAGCAATAACATCCCTCCCGGCGTCGAGTTCGTCCATTATTGCTTCCCGTATGGCCCGTGCATCCTCCTCCCAGCTGGATAATGGCGGGCTGGAGTTGACGGATGGGAGGGGGATGGCGATTGCCGTGTAGTTGTGGGCGGAGAGGGCGGTGGTGAGGTTCTTGTAGTGGGCTGGGCTATGCCATGAGCCTGGGATTATTATTATTGTTGGGCTTGGCATTTTGTCTGTATGGAGGAAGGAGGAATCGTTGAAGTGGAGATGTGGTTTAATAGAGGATGAAGGCGGTTCCGCTGGCGGCTCCGATGGACCCACTGGTCTCTTTAATCGGGATTAGACCTATCTATTTATTACAAGTAATTCCATACTATATATATATATATATATATATATCCCATGTATAAGGTGGTTATGTGGTTGGGGTGATTAAAGGGCTTCTGATAGTTAAATATTAGAGAGATTTGTTCTATATTAAAATTCTAAGGATTGATTCTATAGCCGCCACGGCTTTCTGGTGCCAACTCAAGAAGCGAAGTATATATCGAGTACCCAGTCTCATTAACGAGACCAACCAGGAAGTATAGCATTAGAATAATGAGCTCTGCGTCACGACCAGAAAGCCAACTCTTGGCCCTTCTCGGCATGACTCACCATCCAAGATAACCAAGACAACTACATATCATCCAGATTCCTCCATCCCCAACTCACCTTTCCTGATTCCCTACACCATCTATATAGATATTGAAATAAAAATGACCCCCCGCACCTGGAAATCCCGCACCTTCATCGCAACCAGCCTCTCCGGCTCCATCGCGCGGCAGAACCACGATATTACATGGCTTACACGCCCGTTTCCAAACAAAAACCACATGCCGCCATATAATCCACAATCCAGATCGACAATGTCATTCGAGCAGCATATCGCCGATGTAGATTTCATTGTCATGGGCCGGAAGACCTTTGACGTTTGTATGGGATTTCCGGAGTGGCCGTATCCCGAGAGGAAGCTGCTTGTGCTTAGTACGACCATGCTGGATCGGGATCTTCCGGGGGATTCTTCTCCGCCGGGTTGTAGGGTTGTTGGGTCGATGGAGGGAGTTGAGAGGATTCTGAATGCAGAGGGCGCGACGATGGTATATGTTGATGGTGGGAAGACGGTGCAGGAGTTCCTTAAGCGGGGGTGGGTGGATGAGATGGTCTTGACGATTGCGCCTGTTCTGCTTGCAGGAAAGGGGCTGGCATTGTTTGGGGACGTGGGTGTTGAGCTTCCACAAGATGTCCATTTCACTTTGGTCGGGGTGGATGTTATTGAGGATGGGATGGTGAGTTGCTATTATCAGGTGAAATTGTAATCTGTATCCATTCGATATTGGATTATCCCGCAAAAAGACTGTCGAACAGGGCGATATCGATTCCCTGGAGATCCCAGTCGGCCATGCCAGATATCATCGGATCATCCAGTGAATCACTTACAAGTTCACTTGGAATCCGTAGCTGCTCTTGTATATCGGGATATTCTCCATTCCAGCTGTTAGTCTGATAAGGCAAGCCAGATCCACCGTGCATATGCTCAGAAAAGCCCATGTCAGGCTGCGCCGACATAGAAACACCACCCTGCTCAAAGCAAATCGTGCCAAAATACGGAATATGGATATGCAGCGCTTTATCCGTCAACTGTCCGGCAATCTCGCCCTCCCCGCTCGACGAGCTCGTGCAGTATACAGCGCCATTAGCAGCGTTATTCTCAACATCGAGCAAATGCCGGATGAGATGGGTAAGTTTCGGCGCTATCGCATCGGATGTACTCTCCCGCGCCATGGACTCGAGTATCTCAGACGTGCGCTCCATCATCCCCCGATCCGTGGGCCGGCTGTGCATGAGGAAGTTGAACATACTATTGTCTCTGCCTATATAGCTGCGGAAGCTGATATGGGCTAGACACAGAACGGTTGTCGCGACGAAGGCGAGAAAGTCGCAGCCCCGGCAGTAGAAGTGGGCTGGGTTGACGGTGCGGAAGACGACGTAGCGCGAGAGGAGCTCGCGGCTGGCGTTGACGGCGGTAATTCTGCTGTGGTCGTAGATGTTGTTGCTGTCTGAGCAGCGCAACATGTAAGGTAGATGTAGCCGGGCGAGGAGGTGGTGGTGTGTGAATTGGACCATGAGGCGCATTGTATCGCTGACTAGGTCGGACTCGTTGGTGAAGGGGGGTATCAGCCACCACTGCGGCGGCATCTGGGCAGCGGCGTCTTGGAGGAGCTTGTCTGTCTCGCGGGTCTTTGATATATCGTTGATATCTGCGGCGGTGCGCTGTGCGATACGTCCGGAGACTTCGCAGTGGAGGCGTTCCAGCCGGGCCATGGGGTCGAAACCCGACAGGTCTTTGGGGATAGCGAAGCGGCCTTCGAGCGGGGTCTGTGGTAAACCGAGCATGAGTGATAGGTAGCGGTCCATGACGATAAGGCGGAAGCAGATGTAGTCAGGGTCAAAGGCTGCACGGGTTGCTGGCTCGAGAAACTTCAAGTACGGCGAGGTCCGGCCCTGGTGTATCCCCATGACTTGAGCAGCTGCTGTGGCGCGGCGTACTGCCATCCAGGCCCGGTGCAGGTGGCCGGCGTAGTTTTGATACATGGCCTCAAGCATGATGCACTGGAGTGCCTCGACGAAGCCGAGCAGCTCGTCGTTGGTAGTCACCAGCTTGATTGCCCGGTCTACGGCGGTGGCCATGATCTCGCGGTAGGTGTCTCCTACAGGACCCAGTTTGTTGATAGCAGATGGGACGACGCCCTGGAGAAATGTACCGAGCAGCAGGAGACTGCGGGCAACCAGAACTGGATGGCATCCTGGAGGCGGCAGCTGCAGCATCTCGCGGGGCTCTTTATTGTCTGTGGGACCTGGAGAGCAGAGAGGTTGGAACAGGAGGTGCGAAAGACCAGTGGGGAGAGAGACAATAACATCAAGGTCGTGTTCGCTAGGCCAAGCAGCAGCGAGCTCGCGATATAATTCATCATACCTTCCAGTCGCTCTGTCGGGAGCTGGATGCCTCGACGGTGGATGCCTCGACGGTGCAGATGCAGGGTGCGTCTTTTGCTCGCTACCTGACACCAGATCTATGGTGTTTTTCGGACCATTTGCCAGCTGCGCGAGAAGACCTTCCACCCGCTCGAGCCTCGTCTCTACCTGGTTACTGTCTGGAGTATAGCTGTCTGGCAGCTCCTGGCTGATACACGCCGTCCCCCGTCGCCTGCAGTTGTTGCAGACTGCATGTTCGGCAGTGAAGATGCACCGCACCTTGCGTCGCTTGCATTCCCAGCAGTTGTGGGTGCCCTTGCGGACCTTTCTTCGCTCGGGGGGCATTATAATAAATATAGAAAATAAGAGGAAAATAAAAGAGGAGAAAAGAAAAAGAGGAGGTAAGACGGTTCAGCTGACAAATTCGGCCGAACTCGGAGCAGCCTATATATACTACTATACTACCTATGTATACTACTTGGAATATAATTCATATACAGTAATATAACTCATACTATCTACAACTAGACAGATTGCTAGGCCTTCCCCCTCCAGGCTTCTTCCAAAAACTCCCCCGCCTTCGCAAACCGAAACTCCGGCAGGATGCGATTCCACTCATCCGAAGCCCTAAACGATCCCTTCAACAAACCCAGCGAAATCCCCGCCGCCCCGATCTTCGACATCGTCTCAACCTGCTCAGGAGGAATAGAAGGGTGGTCCATCTTAGGCACCCATGATGCCTCCCAAGTCCCAGCCACCATATCCGCCTTGCTGAACGACTCCACCTCGAACTTCCCACCCCGGACCTTCTCGCCCAGGGCAATCAGCTCGCCCAGTGTAAGCACGTCGCCCTGCAAACCGCTGACGACCGGCCACTCGCCCTCGTACTCGATTGCGCGCGTGACGACGGCTGCAACGTCCTGCACTGTTGTGAGTGTGAGTTCGGCGTCTTCCGCGCCCTCGGCGATGATCGCCCGGCGGTTGTACAGGTCGATGGGGAATTCGACTTGGTGGAGATGCTTGGAGGACGCATAAGGGCGGGTGAGGTAGTTGGTGATCAGGCCCATGTGGAACAGGGTGTATTCCAGCACTTTCTTGTCCTTGTTCAGGTCGGCGAGGTAGGACCGGATGGTGGCTTTGTAGGCGTACCAGGGGAGATGCTCGAATGTTGTTCTAACCAGTTAGTTAGTATTACATGTAGTAATAGGTAGGAGGTGGTGGAGGTGCTTACGCTGCCCACTCGCTAGGAGCGAATCGCTTCACGCCTGCTTTGATTGACGCGTCGATGAGACGTTTCTGGTTGGGGCTTTCGACGTCCTGCTCGATGATGAATGAGAGCACGGTGTGCACGCCTTGTAGGATGGTGGTGAGTTGCTGGGTGTCGCTGTAGTCGGTCTTGACCCAGGTTACGCCAGATGTTCCGGCCGGAGCGTCCTGATACAGTCAGCGGATATCATCATAAATTATTATCACGAATTCTGAGGACAACCTTTCGAGACAGGATGACGACTTCGTGCTTCTTCGAGGCAACAAGGACATCGGTGAGTTCCTGGCCGATGTCTTCAAGGCGTTAGTAGGAAAAGTGTGCTGGGAAGGGAACATACTGCCGGAACCACCTGCGATAACGATCTTGACCATGTTTATTGATTATTTAACTGAATAGTTGTTTGTTGAGTGACTTTGGATTCAATGTTGGATCCGATATTGGATTTCGAGTTGGGATGCTGAGCTATATAGACCGTTCGACCGAGGGTTCGGCCGAACTCGTTACACCAGGTAGTCTCACCACGACAATTATTGATAATCATACTTCTATTGCGCAATATTATTAACAATTAAATCGGCCGAATATTTGCTTCCACCGAAGTACTACAATGACTCGGTTGATTAAATCAGCTTGAATGAAGCCTATGCACCCGGATATCAATGACACTCGTAGGCCTACATCGAAATACGCGACATACTCATTATGCACCACTTCTCGTTAATTACCTGGAATAGACAGATGGCTAAGCCAAGAACGCCGCAAGAAGATCATCTGGAGATGGCCGCACTGCCCGCATCGGGCGCAGCATGAAGCTGTTTAGATCAGCTTATTGCCCTGCCTAGCGGGGCTGTGTCTGTCTGACAGGAGTTGGCCATATATAAGCAAGTAAGACTTGAATCCTCTCGAAAGATATCCAATACTTTGCCCACCAACCCTGTCATAAAAAAAATATATATCCACCATTACAACCACAATAAAGTCAAAATAATCACCATGAAACCCTGCCCATCAGCCAAAACCGGCATCCTGCACAGCATCTGGGCCGTCATCGCCTCGTTCTTCCGTACATTCGGCGCCGTTCTCGGCGGTTTCTTCAAACTCTTCTTCGGCACCCTCTTCCCGACCTGTCTGGGCTTGATCGTTGCACTTCTCCTCCTTCTCGCCTTCTGGGAACTGCTAAAGTTTGTCGCGAGGAAGACGGGTCTGGTGGCGTGGTGGGGAGAAGTTAGCAGGCGGGTAGAGGAAAGGAATAGGAAGGAGAGCGAGGAAAAAGGGGATTTGGAAAGGGGACCGGACAGTGAGAGAAGGGAGCTTATTGATGCTGGGGAAGGGAGGAAAAGGATTCAAGCTGAGATTCGGCTGTTAGAAGGTCTCTTGCTTGAGAAGAGGAGGGAGTTGGATTCGCTTCAGTAATATACTGTCTGCGACTCTGTACTACAATGATATCTCTGTTTCAGCGCACTGTTTATCCCCTGCGAACCCTGCAACTTCGATCTTCAGCTGCTTCGTCCGCAGACTGAACCCATTATCCCACTTCTGTACCGGCCGAAGAGACGCTGATACCTGGACCTTCTTCGCTTTCCCTGCCTCAATATCCACAGGAATAAAGCCCAGTAAAACTCGACGTGGGAAGTCTTTTACCCCCGGCAACCCATATACTTGCGCAATAAACCGTCCTTCTCTTTTTCCAGTGTTTCTCACGGTGAAATTGACTTGGATATTGTCGTCATCCAGTTTAACTGCAGTAGCACCCTCTACCTCCCACGTTGTATATGAAAGTCCAAATCCAAAAGGAAAGGCTGCTTCAACGCCAAGTTTATCAAGTAGATGCTGACCAAACCATCGAGTATACTCAATCTCAGTAGCATCTCGATCAAAGAACGGTAGATGTGCCTCGTCCGTGGGAATCGAAAACGGGAGTCGTCCGCTCGCATCTACCCTGCCTAGCAGAACATCAGCCAGACCATGCCCTCCTTCTGAGCCGCTGTACCAGCTCATCAGAATTGCAGGGACTTTATCTTTCCAGTTCTCCATAATGACGGCCCCGGCTGCGACCATCGATACCACGGTGTTGCTATTCTGTGCAGCCACTGCGGCGATAAGCTTCTCGTCTTCTTCACGAAGGCGTAACGAGGTTCGATCACCGCCGATTCCGGGCTTCATGTCGCCGCCGGAGTCGATCTTTCCTTCGAACATGGCCAGTGTCTCGCGCTCTTCGTCTGTCTTTGTGGGAGGAAGGCAGGCTCGCAGGGCTGGGTTGTCTTCGAGCGGGGGAGTGATGTATTCGCCTTCGTCTTCGTAGGTGTATCCAACAACGCAAATAACAGTGTCGACCTGGGAAGCTAGTTTCTCTGCTTCGTCTTTTGTATCTGCGAATAGGACTTCGACATCTGGTAGAGCTTCACGGATCCCTTCGAACGGTGTTACCACGCTGGGAGGGTAGACTTGCGACGAGCCCTTGTCGCCGGTATTCGCTATATTGGCGAGACGGCCGACAACAGCGACTCTTTTGAGATTGTCAGTCTGCAGAGGAAGAATGGGTTGCCCATTGACAGGACCATTCTTCAACAACACCATCGATCGTGCCGCCACCTCTCGCGCCAGGGCTCTGTGCTCGTCGCAAAAGACAACATCCAGTCCTGGCTGGCTGTCCTGCGTCCGAACTGCAAACTCAAGCTGCTTCCTTAGAATCCTTTCGCACGCCCGGTCAATATCCTCCAAAGAAAGCCTCCCACTCTCCAAAGCTGATTCAAGATGCATGCTGCGCTGCTGTATAAATGGCGCCTCAATATCAAGCCCATTCCTCACCGACAACGCCGCATCTCTCAACCCAAACACAAAATCCGACATCACCAACCCATCAAATCCCCATTCCTCTCTTAATATCTCAATCAGAAGATCCCTATTCTGCCCCGCCCACTCCCCATTTACAGAATTATAAGCAGACATAACCCCAGCAGCACCCCCCTCCTGCACAACCCGCCGAAAATGCCCCAGATACACCTCCCGCAGCACATCCTCCGCCACCCTAACATCAACCCGAAACCTCGCATTCTCCATCGAGTTCAACGCAAAATGCTTGACACATGCCATAACATGCCCCTGCACCCCAGTGGTAAGGGCAACCCCAAACTCACCCAACAGAACCGGATCCTCGCCATACGTCTCCTGAATCCGTCCCCAAGCTGGGTGGCGGGGGAGATTGATACAAACCCCAGCATAGAAGTTTGCGCCCTGCGCTTTTGCTTCGAGACCGATGGCGTGGCCGACACGGTGTTCGAGGGATATGTCGAATGTTGCCCCGCGCGCCATGGAGACGGGGAATGCGGTGGAGTGCCCCATTACGATTCCCCGTGGGCCGTCGGTGAATTTTATCCCTGGGATGGAGAGGCGTGGGATGCTCCCGTGCGTGTAGGGGACTGGGTTGTAGCGGTTTAGCAGGATGGAGCGCTGGCCTGCCCAGAAGGGGGTGTCGCCGTCTAATAGGGAGAGGCGTTCGGCTTTGGTTAGCTGGGAGAGGAGGGTGGTTGTTGTTTCTGGAAGAGATTTGCCGGAGTTTAGGGCCGCGAGGGCGTCGGTGAATGTATATTCTGCAGACATGGTTGTTTCTTTGTAGTTAATATCAGTCTGGGTGGTCTGGACACAGATGTAGCTGACAGTTGTTGAGTATAAATACTTCGGTGGGGAGCTTGCATGCTGCACGATGGGAATGTCTGTCTGTCAGTGGCTGATATTCCGCAGGCTTTAGGCAAATAGCCTGCATTTATCCGATGTGCCATTGCTGTATTTCGATATTCCTATTCGTGCACGTTGACTGCATGAGGGGAGCTTGCATATTGGGGTCAATGAGTTGTTCTTCAATAATATCTGGTAATGGGCCTGGTGCGCTTGGTTCTCCATAAGGAATTCATTCCGTCCTCGATCTACTCGTGGGCACCATGGCTAATCAAGAACTCAACAGTCTCCGGATCCTCCCCTTCCTTGGCAATTAACAGCATAGAGTCGCCTTGGGGGTTCCTCCAGTTGATATCAACCCCCCCTTAAGTAAAGAGCACCTCGATAAAGTCCTTTCTGCAGCGATTGACGAGAATTTCAATTCCCTCGTGTAGTAGTAGACTCCCTTGCACCGCCGGGTGGCTGGATACATACCTAATAACCTCGTCACTGCCGTACTCGAAGATAAGCTCTATAGCGTCCTTGTTTCCAGCTCCTAAATCCCATGAAGGGCACCCAAATTTAAGAAAGTAGTCCAGGGCCTCCATGTTCTCACACTCAATGGACTCTTTCAAGCCATCCAATGCTGCATCTGCGAGAAGATCTGGGTGTTCGATGACCGAATGGCGCAGGATCAACTTGACAGCATCCATGTGGCCGTTGTGTAGAACTGCACGTCTATGCATCAAACCCCAAACGAGATCCTTCATATTAGTAAAGATGCATTCGAGAACCGCAGTCTGACCACTTGCAGCAGCAGCAGTCTCCATCTCCGAGACCTCGTCGCACAAGTCGCTGTCCCTGGGATCTTCGAAATAGAACCCGCTCCAAATAGATCTCATGTGCTCTTGTTCATGATGTCGGCAAACACTCTCGACAATATCTATTCGTCCTAGGGAAGCTGCTATGCGCAACGGGCTCTCGCGAATTATGTTGCGAAATGTGCTGCTTATGTGGAGGCGATGGAGACAGAAGTCAAACAAGGGGAGACAGCCCGACCCAGCTGCAAAGTGAAGAGCTGTATTCCCATTGCGGTCAGACACGAAATTAAAGTCTACTTCAGAGTTCCTCTCAGCAAGAACTTTAACCGCGCCCAGGTTCCCCCGCCGAGCCGCGGTGAGAATGGGATGGTCCAGTCCTGTTGTAGTGATTGAACAGGCGCCTGGCTCCTGATCCAAGAGTGCCTCCAGGAGTGACACACTCCCCTCGTACGCGGTAGCCCGGATGGCAATTAAGTATGACAGTTTGATTTGAATGGGCCGGACATACGCCTTCGAGCAGAAATCATACAGTCGAACCAAGGTGGCTCCATCTGTGAGACTGAGACAAATCGTCTTCCAAACCCAGTCCTGCGAGCGCGAGCCGACTTTGCTAATTCGCATTCCCGAGAGGATAAGATCGCCAGCTGTTCTTATAGTCGGAACCATGGGGTATTTTTCCTTTTTCCCTTGTCTTATTGCATGCAGGAGCATCAGCCTAGCCAGCGGAGTATATTGATCCGTACATAGGGGGACTGCATCAAGGCGCAGGAGTATATGCTCAACAGCTGCATTGAGCGAAGCTAGATACATCCAAGAAAGTCAGTCCACAATGTCCAAAATAAAACGGGTGCGCAACGGAGTAAAATGGAGCTTACGACAAACACGTCTCAGATGCAGGAACTCCAGGATTTCGCTCTCAAACAACTGCTCGGTTTCGGGTAGATTGCGGCAGAGATGGTCGAAGCAAAGCTGGATAATCTGGTCGGTCAGCTCCTGGGGGAGCATCCAAGGGGATGTCATAGCTGTTCTTTCTGGTGAAATGGAAAGAGGAAAAGAGATTTGATGGGAAGAAGTGAGAGAAGTCGGAGAAGTAAAGACAAAGCAGCCGTTTGCTATCTGCATTCACTATCCCATTCACTTGTTCGGAGTAGTATTTCCAGATGTGCTAGTTGATGCCAAATTTATTTACACTATGCTGCATGTTCTATTATCTTTAACCTCTTCAGCTTTTGCCAGTGCAGAAATGTATACTGAGACTTGTTGTGTTGATGCCTTCTGCCTGATATACAAGGCTGAAACATCACTTCAATATCGCCCAAAGTCCATGAGTTTGAGGTCTTCTTTTGTTTCGGAGGTGGATATTCTCATTCGATTTATGTATTTTACTCATTAATTAGTTTACGTCTACATATTTACCTCGGTGGTGTTACTATCTATAATAACCAGCAATAATAGTAGCACTACTACTTAGTAACCGGTAGCCAGGAATTCCATGTGGAGAGGTCCATATAAACCATATATATATTCTATATTAGTATGATGTATAACCGTCCTGTGGCAACTTGCTAATTGTTTATATGCCAAGATACACAGTTTTCTCCACCATATCCAGCACTGTGATAGGCTGTTATAAGACCACCCCTTTCTGCCTCTTCTCTCGGCAATTCCGTGATATCTGCACATCAATCCTCCAACACACCATGGACCACCGGTCGCCCACCGATCCGAGAGCCCGCCACGTCGCGTCCGCGGTGGGTATCCACCGGCGGAGCACTAATGCTTGTATGAATCTGTTTCTCTTGGGCGGGGCGTTTAGCTGACTCGCGCAAGGCCAGCGCTGCAAGCGGAAGAAGATCAAATGCTTCTACAACAGCGCAAATTCCCACCGGTAGGTTGTTTTGCTCTGTAGGTAGATGGACTCGCTAATAGTAGCAGGAAATGCGTCGCTTGTGCCAAGTCCCGGGCTGGTATGTCTGTTGTCTAGTTGATAAGCAGGGCTAATGATGTAGAGTGTGAATTTGACCTCCCTCCTGACGGTGTATTCAGAGGTGATGGGTGCGTACCCTCTGGAATCAGTTCAGATAATAGCTGATATGTGTAGATATGTTGCCACCCTGGAGGCCCGCATCCAGACCTTGGAAGCACAGTTACAGGCGGCGAATGCCCGGCCTGCTCTCGGAAACAATGTGCATCTCACGCCCCCAGAAGATGCTGAGCGTAGAGGACACCGTCCCGCGCCACAAGAACATGTAAGATCTTCTTCATATGATGAGATACCTACTGACACCCACAGGACCTCAGAAGGGCCGCTATCGGGTATCCAAGCCGACGTCCCCAAGATTCCCTGTTCAAATCGCCGCGAGCACCTCAGGCCTCAAATTTTGACATCACAGTCCTGGATATGCTGCATGGCAACGCATCGACTTCAGAAATAGAAGAGTCCCTGCCTTCACTTCCTTCCAGCGCCAGCGCCCGGACCCTGGTAGACACTGTCTATTTTTATACGCAAGCGCGGTACTGCATTGTCGACTGGACTCGTGTTCGCGAGTGGCACCAGGACCGAGATGCACTTGCTTATGCTTCTCCCCAGGCGCCAGTTGAGGCGCAGAGAGGTATGTCTCCTTGTCTTGGTTGGTTTTTCTAACATCTCCAGGAGCCTTCTTTATCTGGATTATTTATGCCATCGGTGCTCGTTTGATTTCTAATCCGGAGAATTCATATGAGGTATGTTTGTAACTATACCACTGTCACTCTCTAACTTATTAGGAATACTTTGCTCGCGCTCGATGTTATCTCCCCGCTGTCATGGCATCGCAAGACTCCGCGACAGTGCAGGCCCTTCTCTGTATAGTGCAGTACTACTTTCGTGCTCCAGTACGTGTTGCTTCTCTTGTTATCTAACGTGCTAACCCATACAGACTGAATCCCCAATCTGGTTCGTCGTCTACCTACTGTCTAATCCCACCTAACGTCCAACAGGCACCTAGTAGCGTTTGCACTGCGACTATGTATCAGACTTAGGTTCCACCGCTCCGTTTCGAATACTCGAGAGTCAAGAGATATAGACCCGTACACCGTTGAGCTTCGGAAGCGGTTCTTTTGGTGTGCTTATTGCTTTGATCGGTATGTCTCACAGTGATACAAGTAGCATATCTGACGGTCTAGATGCCTTGGAATCCTGTCAAAGCTTCCATTTGGAATTAGCGATTCGGATATTGATGTCGAGGTTCGTTGTTTTCTAAGATTTCTACGACCGACTATTGACTTGTTGTAGATTCCGGTGGATATCGACTGCACCTGTACAGACCACAACAAGATCCGAGAACTACAGCGGCTGCAGGCAGCTGGGCAGGACGGACAAGAGGGTACTGTAACGACAGTATGTTGGCAACATAGATTAACCCACCTGTCAAACGTATACTGACAACGAGCAGATGACAGCCGCCCTACACCACCTGCAAGTCTACCGCATCAGATCAAAAATACTGTACGTGTTCATCCCTTTACTTTTTTCAAATCCGCTAATATCATAGATCTAATTTCACCGGACCACATGCCCAGAAACCCTCCTTCGACGACGTAATGCGTCTCCTCTCCGAACTCGACCAGTGGCGCCAGCAAGCACCACGCAAGGACGCCAGACCCTTCCCCCAGCAGAACCCGGACCGCGTCGAGGCAACATACCTGCAAGCAATCCTCATAATCATCAGACCAGTTCTCATGGGTAATCCCATTGACCCGGCCTTGATAAAACTCTGCGGTGACTTTGCCGCCGATGCCTGCGAGGTGCCTACCCTTACCCACTTACTTCCCCATCGCCAGCCAGCCATTAATACTTATGTAGAGCACCAAAACCCTAAGCCTAAACCCGCAAACCCAAGCCGACCTCATCACAGTCTACCACTTCTTCTACTGCGGGATTACACTCCTGCAATGCCTCGCCATCGATCCGACGGCCCTGACGCCCCGGCGCGCACACCAGGCCATCAGCGCCTGTCTGAGTGCGTTGGCGATCTACACGCGCGAACTCCCCGCGGCGGCGCCTTTTCTGAGACTTTTTGAGGATGTCTCGAATTTGTTTATAAGGAATGATCACTGTCAGCCTGGTGCTGGGCCTGGGCCTGGGGCTGGGGTTGAGGTGGGACAGAGGGAGGGGTTGAAGAGGTTGTTGGATCGGATTGTTTGGAGTGGGCCGGAGGAGATTATGGGGTATTCTCACTCTTTATTACTTTGCTACTTGATGGTGTGGTGCTAACTGGTATTTTAGGATCTGGCAGTCTATATCTGGGAAAGAACCGGATGCAGGGACTGGGAATGGGACTGGGAATGGGAATATCAACCTCACGCCAAACCAGCCCAACCAACAAACAGAGACGCAGTCCGCTGCAGAATCGTTGGAGATCGAAACAATGGTATTTACACTATCCCTAACCCTACTACAGCCCCATATAATAATTAACTCTGCGCAGTACGACTCCATCCTAGGAGGCCAATCTACCGTTCTAGGCCTGGACACATCGCCACTGACAATCCCCGATATCTCGAATCTGTTTACGCCGGACGTGGAAATGGCGGGGCTCTGGGCTGGAGCGACGCCATGGTTGGATTCGTCTGGTTTGGAGTTTGACAGGATGGTTGCGGATGGGTTGGAATGATTGATTGCTCTTTACAGCTATGGTACTAATGATTATATTGGAAATGGCTAGATATGAGAGCAGAGAGATATATGATATCGTTAATGGTAAAGAGCATCAAGACTGCTGCAGCTTCTTTACGTCTGTCTCGAGGGTTTTACTCCTATATCTGTCAGCCACACCACAAGAAATGACTGAAGGAAGAAGAAACTTACTTGACCCTCTCCAAATCCCTCCCCTCAATAACCTCCTCAACATCGCTATTCCCACTCCTATTCCTAATCTTACTTCTATCCCCTCCGCCCCCCTTCACCCCCCTAACACCCGTCACCCTCCAAGGCCCACTAAACATCCTATCAATCTCCTCAACCGTATACCCCGCCATCTCAGGCACAAGCAAGAAAACATATAAAATAGCAACCGCACACCACACCGCAAAGAATACAAACGCGCCCCAGTTCTCCGTCCGCTCCAGCAGCGACGGCAGCGCATACGTCATAGCATAATGAAACAGCCAGTGAAAGGTCTGGGCCAGGGCCGCCCCAAAGGACCGGATACGGTTTGGCCAGAGCTCGCCGCCAAAGACGTAGGGGAGGGTGAGGAGGCCGACTGAGTAGCCGAGGGCGTGTAAGAATATCGCAGCCAACGCGGCTTCTCCTGCGGAGCGGGGGGCGCCGTTGTTGTTGTCGTTTTCGACTTTGATGAATGCGCCGATGTAGATGTCTGAGAGCATTTGGAGGGAGATTCCGATGAAGAGGGAGTTTCTGCGGCCGAGGACGTCGATGAAGAGGAAGGAGGCGAAGAGGCTGAAGAAGAACTTGGATAGGGCGTACATGCAGGTCAGGAAGAGGTGGTGTGTTGAATCCCCGTCGACGCCGATGATCCCGAGTACAGGTATGAAGTAGTTTGTGATGGAGTTGCCGCCGGAGAGCTGGGGGAAGACATACAGGATCAGGGCCTGTTGAACACGGCGGAGGTTGGAAGGGACGGTGAAGACTTCCTTTGCGATGCTGACGACCTTTGATGGGGAGTTGTCGTCTACAGCAGAGGATTGGATCTCTGTCTCTGAGCGGATGGCTTCGGTCATGGCTTGGAGTTCTTCCTGCACGCGAGGATGGCTAGCTGGGAGGCGTCGAAGGTGGATGAGGGCTTGTAGGGCTTCATCATGTCGATCACGAAGGAGGAGCCAGCGTGGAGATTCGCAGAGGAAGAAACTAGCTACACACCAGAGGAACATGAAGATGCACGGTGCGAACCAGACGACCTGGTATTGGAGCCTGCTCGGGGCGATGTGCAGCTGCACGCCGTAGACACAAAAGTCAGACACCATCAGCCCGATGCCCATTCCAACCGAGAACCAGGCGGCGAGGAGGCCACGGATCTCGGCGGGTGCGATCTCGACGATGGACATGATGCTGGTGACGCTCAGAGCGCCGATTCCGAGGCCTGATATTATGCGCGAGGCGTATAGCCCTGCTACGTTGGGGGTTGCGATGGCGACGATCTGTCCGACGAACCATACGCAGCAGTATAAGCGGAACGACCACAGACGTCCAACGCGGTCATTGACGAAAAATGATAGAGCAGCCCCGGCGGCGTCCCCGAGGTAGACGAGGGAGACGAAGTTCTTGATAGCACCAGCGTCGGACCCGGAGCTGATACCAAAGTGGTTCTGGAAGCCTGGGAGGGAGGGAACGGTTGATCCCATTCCTTGGTCCCATGCTGAAGCAGTTAGCCTTGCTCCTGGATAGACAGATAGGATATTCTCACTTAAAGTAACGGCAGCCGAAGCATACATCATGGACGACAGGATCAAGCTCCGGCTGAAGATGACCTCGCGCGGTGCGTTCCTGATCTGTCGGCCATAGTTCGCAAGTGATGTCTTGCTGAGAATGCCTTTAATTCCCATTCTCAGAGACGTGATATCCAGTTACAATTCAACAAGGGCAGAAAGGTAGCCACAGCAGGGCTGGCGGCATTGAAGTAGAGAGGATCGCACCCTTGAGATAAGAGTCCAGGCTTCGGCACTTCCGAAATGGAGATAACAATCTCAAAATCTGGGGTTGATCGAGATCTACATTGGCTCGAGCTGAAAGAGGGGATCTGGTTGTTCGAGTTGTTCTCGTTATCTCGTCAGGCTCAGGTGGCTGACCTTCTAGGGTTATCCCTGCGGTGATATCAGTGATCCACAATATGAAACCAACATGGATACCTTCAAACATACGAGAAACTTGAGATATCTGTATGGATGCACCAAGAGTGTTGATTCTGATACCCCAGGTCCGATCCTGGGGCCCCAGACCCCGCGAAGCTGCCACAATACAGAGTAATTCAAGGCTAATTGAATACGTAAGATGGATCCTTTGGAGGAATCATCGCCAATGATATCAGAATGAAGTTGACGCGGGGCTTCTCCAGCAGTACCAGAGTGTGAGTGGGATAGAGACGTCGCGTCAAAATATTCAATTAGCCCCCAAGCCCGGAGCCCCCGAGACGATAAGCAGAGATAAGCAGAGATCAGCTCGAGATTAACTTAAAAGGTCTCGCAATTACCGAGTCCATATCCAGTGGGGACCGGAATTGCCGCGTCTCTATCAGATCCCGGCAATTGCGAGATCTATCCCAATCTTAAAACCGTATACACGCTCAAAGGTAGTTCAAGCACTGCCTTGTCCATCTTGAATAGAAGTGTAATACTGGCACAATGACGACTCCCGACTCTCGCGTTATCATCGTCGGCGCCGGCGTCTTCGGCCTCAGCACGGCCCTTTGGCTGGCGCGCAGTGGCTACAAGAACGTCACCATCTTCGACCGTCAGCCCTACGACAGGACCTTCTATAACCCCGCCGATGGGTGTGACTCGGCGTCTTCGGATATCAACAAGATCTTCCGAGCCACATACGGCACAAAGGAACAGTGAGTCTGCACACCCATCTACATCATCCCCGCCCATAATATTAACCATCCGCAGCTCGCAAGACCTCGCCTTCGAGGCACGGGATATCTGGCTGCAGTGGAACAAGGAGATTCGCGAAAGTGATCCCTCTGCTCTGCCCCCGTCGCTCACCACGGAGGATGAGCTGCTCACCGTCTGCGGGCTGTATAACCTTGCAGACGGGGATGAGATGATCGACTTCTACAAGACGAGCCTGAGCTCAGTGGAGGCGACGGCGCCCAAGGGATTTCGGGATTTGCAGTTTGTCAAGGTGAGCAGCTCACTTCCAGTCTACGATCAGTGTTAATACAAGATAGGGAAATACCAACGACGAAGAACGTGCATGGAAACTCGGGGCTGAGTGGGGGAAGAAGTACCATAATTTCGATCATTTCAATAACAACGCTACGAATGGCTTTCTGGATGCGGCTTCGGGGGTGACACTGGCTGACAAGGTTCGTCTTTCTCTAGTTGTATCGAATATATCTGACTACTGCAGGCATGTGTATATGCTCGGCATCTCTGTGAAAAGGCCGGGGTGAAATTCGTCCTCGGGAAGCCTCACGGAGAACTCAAGCAGTTGATCACCGAACAATCAGGGGCTAGCAAGAAAGTTACTGGAATCCTCACGCTAGATGGCCGGAGTCACTCTGCTGATCTTGTTGTTGTTGCTTGTGGGTGCCCTGCGTTAGTGTCAAGAGCCCTGTTAATGTGTATAGGCGGTCCCTGGACGGCACATGTTGTGCCTGAAGCCCACAGGAGTGTTGAAGCCACGATGGGCACGCTGATGTTCATTGACATTCCTGAGCACCGGAAGGATCTCAGAGAGAAGTTCCACCCTAAGAACATGCCCATCTGGCGCTTTTTGCGGGGTGAAGGAGATGGGTATGCATCTATTCCTTAAATACCATCATTAACTAACAGTATTATAGGGCCTACGAGGGAGGTTCCTTTCCTATCACCAAGGAAGGCCGAATAAAGTTCGGCTTCCGTGCTCGAAAGGTATGAGCGTACCTCTAATTTATATATCCTGCTAACTCATTAAGTTCACCAACTTCCAAGATCACCCCACTCAGAATAATATGTATGCTATGACCAGACCTTGTTAGATATTCAATGGCTGACCTGATAGCCGCCTCTCCACACCACGCACAAAATACAGCCCGAACCCTATCAACACCGTGCCGCTCTACGGCCTCAGTCTGATGAAGCAGGTTATCGGCGGCATGTTCCCTGAACTGGCTGAGTTTGGATTCACAGATAGCAGGGTCAGTCTGCCATTGTTATACATTAAGCCCATGCTAACATATGTAAAGTTATGCTGGTACACGGATAGCATCGACAACGAGGTAAGTACTCTAGTGTAACATAAAGCTACTACTAACCAGTATAGTTCGTAATCGACTACGTTCCCGGATACTCCGACTCACTGTTCATCTGCACTGGTGGCTCGTAAGTACAACATCTTCTCGTAAGATCAGAACTGACAACTACAGCGGCCACGGATTCAAATTCCTCCCTGTTCTTGGAAAGGTCAGTCTCAATGTCCCATTCTAGACAGCCAAGCTAACCATGCCAACAGTACGTCAAGAACCAGCTCGAGCGCAAGCCCGACCGCTTCACGCCGTTCTGGAAGTGGCGCCAGGTCCAGGCGGGAAAGAACTGCAATGGGCTGGAAGAAGGAGAGAATGGGCCGCGTGAGATGAAGAAGCTGCAGTTGGCTAAGCGTGAGTCCTATTCGCATACTTTTAAGAGGTGTCTATGGATACATGCTAATCTTGTGGCAGCTGAACAAGATTTCAGGTTTGACTCTGAGAGTCTGACTGGGCTTCCTGGTCGGATTCAGAAGGTTACTCTGGGGAAGGAGAACTCCCGGTTGTAACTGATGCGTCTAGATGGGAATTAGGGTCATGGATATATTTTTCATTACTCGCACCGCATTCTCTTTTTGCCCGTACTTGGAATAAATATGATAAAGTACATTGTTCTATTCAATCATAATAAGACTATTACATACAAGCTTGTAGAAAGTAGAAGATCTATCAATTCCACCCACTCCCTCCACGATCCATATACAACTCCACGTCCTCCTCAGGATTAAGCGTATTCTCTCTCAACTGCTGCCCATCACTCCAATTCCCACAACTCACCGAAACCCAGTCCGCCCCGTCTCTGATCCGGAAAGGAAGAACCTGTCCCCTGTGGTTGATCGCCAAGTGCAGCACCCATCCCTCTTCACACGCCTTGCGATCTGCAACAAGTACAAGAAGCATCTGCCAGTCTTCAACTTCTTCAGCGGGAGGAAAGGCACCTAGATTCTCAATTCGACTACCGTCGATCTGGTCAGGACAGTGCATCAATGCGGTGAGAACGTACGAGGGTATACATCCAGGTGTGGGAATGGCGACACCGTCTGAAAATTCAACATCGCTGCTCTGTGTAGAAAGGATAGAAGAAGAAGAAGAGAATTGCTCCTTGTCGTCAAAAATAAAGAACTCATCGATCATAAGCCTCATCTCTCCATATTCGGTCGAAATGACCTCAACCAAATGGGCATAATCCACATCTGCCTTCTCCTGGCTCGCTGGATCATTATAGTCGCCATACCACGTCCGAATAAAGAGCGTACGCTCTATTTGTCCGTTATGGGCCCGTTCTCTAGGACTTAGAAGGTTTTGTGGGACGTTGTTCGGGATTTCTTCTGGTAGTGGGATTGCGCCGAGATATTGCTGTGTATTTATTATCATCTATTGTTTGAGATAGAAAATGGACTGAGGGTACTCTTCGCCCGTATTTCCCTAGTTGAATCCACTCTTCGACGAGCTGTTTCTTTTGTTGCGTGGTGGAGAGGGAGGCTGGGTTCCATTTTGCCTGTATTATTCGTTGATATTAGCAGTACACGGTCTAAGGTGTTCACTAACTATGACATAGAGGTCAAAAGGGAGGAAGCCAAATTCAGGCAGGTCGAGGCCGTTGAGGTCGTCGTCTGCCATCATATAGTGCTTGACGGGGTAAATAATGAAGAGCAAGGATTAAACTGCAGGAAGAGGGGATTTTAAGTAGGTCCAATACTAGGCAGCAGTTGCCTGGACCCAAGTTATCAGATCAGCCCAAGCATACTCTAGATAAATAATCTAAACAGTATCAACCTTCCAGTTTGACCGGCAATGCTGATCACAGTGGAGAAACTTCGTTATCCACCTCGTATTCAGCAAAGGCTTTCTCCTTTGCTTTCTCCTTTTCTCCTTTCTTCTTCCATTGAACTCTCCAAAATGCCATCGCTACGAGATCTTCCCCCGGAGATTGTCCGTATGATAGTTGATTACACAAAAGAGCCCAAGGCGTTGTGCCTTGTTTCGCGTAACTTCGCGTCCATCGCCCGGCCAAGAGTCCGCCGCGAAGCCCTCGTAACCGCTGCTCGCAGAAACGACGCGACGCGGTTCAAATCCATTTTATCCAAGTCAGATTGTCTCGATGGACAGCTACTGCGAGCCCTCGTCCGCATCGGTAACCCAGTTTATGTGGCCCCGGTGCTGGAAATAAACCCTCTGGTATATCGGAACCGGGCCCTCTTGGGAGATCTGTTGCATGACGCTATACATTACGGACATACAGGGGTTGTCAAATTTCTGGTCGGTACGGAATGCGACGCCACTATAGTGCCACAATTGAATGAACTTTCCGTCGCTGTCGACAAGGGACACGAGGATATCGTTGCAACTCTGCTTGATGCACAACTGGACCAGCCCATTGATGATAAATGGTGTGCCCCAGCCTGGCCACTTGTTCTCAAAGCAGCTCTCGCTGGGAAAGTCCCCATCTTAAAACTGCTTCTAGATTATGGTGTATATCCGTCAACATTGAAAAAGGGCCTTGCTTCCATCAAGGCCGCGAAGGACGACCTTGTTACTGGTATTATTCGCCTTTTCGTTGCAGCTGGTCTCGATGTTAATGCCAGATCCGATGGCGTCACGCCGATACATTATGCTTTGCAGTCGTCTAATATACCTGCCTTCCACGCACTTAGAGATGCTGGTGCGGATGTCCACGTCCTTGACGACGGGCAGGCAACCTTACTTCATTACGCTGCGCGGTATGCAGAGAGCTCTATCTGCCAGATACTCCTAGACGCAGGACTAGACGTCAACTCCAAGGACATCCACGGGCGGCCGCCTATCCGCTGGGCACTTCTCAGCGACTCAGACCGCAGCAGCGTTATAGACTTGCTACTAGATGCCGGCTCCGACCTCAGTCATCGTAACCGAGGAGACACGCTGCTTCACGATGCCTGCTGGTTGGGCAATCCTGTTTATGCCGATATATTCTTGAGCGCGGGGATCGATGTTGATGTCAAGAACGAGAAAGGCCTAACGCCGGTTCTCTGTGCTGTTTTGAACCGAGATGTTGAGCTTCTGTCCATGTTAATAGGCGCCGGGGCTGATATGGAGGCCCGTGATGAGCAGGGGAGGACGGCGGTTGATATTGCGACCCAGCAGGGAGATGAATCCTGTCTCGCTTTCTTTCTTTAGGCAGTCTTTCCAGAGGTGCTGGACGAGGTGGGTCTGTGTAACCATGTCGCCTACTTGATCAATCGCTCAGAATGCCCCGTAGGCTGTAATCCTACAGACCATAACTCGCCATAACTAGAACAATCTACTTTCCTTCACGACGTTTATCTAGATATACCTTTCCTTCGTCCACACCGCCGTTCCAGACTGCAGGCAATGTGGCTTGAATGACTGACCTGAAGCAATACGAATCACACTGGCCATCACCTGCATATGCATGTGCACCATGCAAGGAAGCGCGCAAGGCTTTTGTGCGGCCTCCTCGCCTTTTAAATGCAACATGGCGCCCCGCGTCTTAATCAAAACAACCATCCTTTCATCCCGATGAACCCCCCAGCAATGGCCATGTTCGACAACGAGAAAGACCTCGATAGGTCTGCGCCGAAAGATGTCCCAGAAATGCCGCAGTCGCCGCATTCCAGCACGGATCTTGGACGGCAGTTAGAGCTGGATGGAGAGAGGAAATTCAATCGTCTTGGCTGGAAGCGTCTCACGGTCGTGCTGTTTGTGGAGGCGATTGCGCTTGGGAGTCTGAGTCTTCCTGCGGCGTTTGCGACCCTCGGTATGGTGGCAGGGATTATATGTACGGTGGGAATAGGTTTTATTGCAACGTACGCCAGCTACGAGGTCGGGGCTGTCAAGCTCAAGTACCCAGAGATCAACAACTACGGCGATATAGGCCGGCTGCTTCTCGGAGAATGGGGCTTCTGGCTGGTGACGCTGTCCTTCATGTGTGGCATGCTGCTGAATGTCGGATCACACTGTCTCACTGGCACAATTGCCCTGGCTGATATCACGCAAAGCGACGTCTGTGGTGTTGTATTCGGCGCTGTCTCTGCTGTGATTCTATTCCTCCTAGCCATCCCTCCAGCGTTTGCCGACCTCGCTATCCTCGGCTACATCGATATCGTTTCGATCCTTGTCGCCATCGGAATCACATTCATAGCCACAGGCATCCAGCAGTCCAAACAACCAGGGGGCATCAAGAGTTCAGACTGGTCCGCCTGGCCCGCAGAGGACATCGACTTCTCCTCCGCCATGGTCGCCATCAACAACATCGTCTTCGCATACTCCTTCGCAATCGCGCTCCCCTCCTTCATGAGCGAGATGCACACCCCAAGGCACTACGTCAAGTCCGTCTGCACCCTCGGCGCCTTCCAAGCCTTTCTCTACACAGTCATCGGGGCCGTCATCTACGCATTCGTCGGACAAGCCGTGCAAGCCCCCGCCCTGCTTTCCGCTGGCCCTGTCGTCTCCAGAGTCGCCTTTGGCATTGCCCTCCCGGTGATTTTCATCTCGGGCTCGATCAACATCAGTATCGGGGCGAGGTATATCCACGGGAATATATACCGCGATTCGCTCACGCGCTACGTCAATTCTAAACGCGGCTGGGTTACTTGGGTTATGCTGGTTGCTGTGTGTACCGCCATCTCGTGGATAGTGTCCGAGGCGATCCCTGTCTTCACCACGATATTGTCCATCAGTGGTGCTTTGCTCAACTCGGGTCTGTGTTACTATATCCCTGCGCTGATTTGGTTCGTCCTCGTGAAGGAGGGGAGTTGGTATAGTCGCAGGAACTGGCTCAGGGCGTGCTGTAATGCGCTGGTCTTTTTGTTTGGGATTGGCGTTTTGGGGTGTGGCACGTATGCGACTATTGTTGTTTTGGTAGGTCTTGTTACCCTGGATCTATTACTAGGCTGACTGTTCTGTAGATACGACAGACTAGGGATGGTGTGACTGGCCGTCCTTTTGCATGTTCGAAGTCGTAGAACTGGGGTAATCCCTTGATATATTATCGCCACAATCAATATATTTAACTTTGGTATTTGTAGTTCTCTCCTTGAGCCAATAAGAAGAACTGAACAATAGCGCGACGCCAAGCTATACGGTAACTACGCCATCGCCATACTCTGACTCACATCAACCCCCCTCCATCTAACATCAGAACTCGAATCAACCAACTATCAGTAAAAAATGCACTACGCCATCGCCCTATTCCCCGGCTTCGAAGCCCTCGACGCATTCGGCCCACTACAAATCCTCAACACCCTCTCCAGACAAACCCCTATCGAACTCTCCATTCTGGCCGCCACGCCTGAGCCCGTCTCAACCCGCTCCCCGGATCCATCCCTGCTGGCAACGGGGTCTGTATGTTCCCAGGAAATCGTCCCGACGGGGACATTTAATGATTTCTTAAACCCGTCTCTGGAGGAGGGGGGTAAGAAGAAGATCGACGTACTCATCGTCCCCGGCGGTGTAGGGACACGGTTCCCCGAGATCATCCAGCCGGTTATTGAATTCGTGGCAGAGATCTACCCTTCCCTTCGATATGCGGTGTCTGTGTGTACCGGGGCGGGAGTGCTTGCGAGGGCAGGCATCCTGGATGGCAAGAGGGCGACGACGAATAAGATCCGGTGGGAGGCGACGATTGCGCTGAGGACGGAGGTGGAGTGGGTGAGGAATGCGCGGTGGGTGGTTGATGGGAATGTCTGGACTTCGTCGGGGGTGAGTGCTGGAATTGATGTGCTGTTGGCGTTGGCGAGGGAGGTCTATGGGAAGAGTGTTGTGAGTGAGGTGGCGCGGTTTGTTGAGTATGTCTGGGATGAGAACGATGATGGGACGAGGGATCCGTTTGCTTGATCAAGAGTATTTATTAACAATATAAGTCAAAACTCGTGCTGGGTAAACTCGGTCTGAACCCTAATTCCCTTTAGAGGCACATCATCCCGAGTCCTCTTCAACCACCGCTCATTCTCCGCCTCCATCTCCTCCCTCTCCCTCCCATGCACGACAGTCTTGGTCTTCATACTATCATACCCGGGCCTAAACTGCCCCCCATCAACCCTAGTCTGGGAATCCAATGAATCACTCTCATCATCCGGTAAATGGTAAAACGAGCGCCGATTCGCACGCACCAGGTCGATATTACTCGGCGCCGACGCAGAGCCACCACCACCATTCCCATTCCCATTACGGCTACGGCTATGGCTATGGCTATGCCCCGCTGTATTCAAGGTGAGTTTCGACGTAGACGCCGTCCGGGACCCACCCGTGCGTAGCAGCGAGGGCATCACGGATCTCAGCCCCAGCACGCGGAAGAAGAAGGCGAATGCCGGGCGGAGGGTGGGCAGGCATGCTGAGACGATTCCGGCGGACATTTCGATGGCCGTCCACCCGACTGTCGGGGCGAGGGTGTAGGAGGAGTCGAGGGCTGTGTAGGAGAAGAGGACGCTGAAGCGGTATGCGGAGGCGAAGACGACGCTATATCCAATATCAGCACTGCAACTATCTCAAGGGACTTGGGTGGGTGGTTGGTTGGTTGGCGTACAAGAACCCCAGACTAAAGGCAAAGGTTAGGGCAGCTTTCTCGGCAGCTCGGAGCTGCAGTTTCCATATCTGAGGCAGAGGGAGGATTAGGATGGCGAGGTCGGAGGCGATGGTTGAGATTGCGTTTGCGATCCAGGTCCCGACCTGGTTGATGCAGTGGCCTGGGAGCTGTGGGTACCACAGTTTCTGCACGGGCACGCAGATGAAGATGAAGAGGAAGGTCACGCAGATGACCCAGGCGATGACGAAGATGGCGATGGCGTAGGCCCAGCGCTTGAAGTAGGGGAGGTGGAAGATGCGGTAGTAGAAGAAGAGGATGCTGAGTTTGGTCCAGACCAGGTTGAATGCGTATAGGATCTCCGCGACGACGAGGAACTTGGCGATTAGGACGACGTTATTAGGATGGAGAGTATTCGCATGTAGGCCCATTCCGTTGTGGTGCATGGCGAAGATGAAGCCCACGACGACGAAGTTCCAGGCCTGTTAGGTCAGTACTTGATAGATACTTTGCTTGCTTGCTTGCGTACCATTGACCAAATAATCATCCAGTCGTCCCACCAGAGCTTCTGCTTCCGCTCGAACCGTGCCAGCAGACGAAGACAGACCGCTACAAAGGCCAGGACGGTCACGGCGCTGACGGTGGCCACCGTCCATGGCTGCAGGCTGTCCGCGTTTCCCGCCATTGTCGAGTACATGAAAGAAGAAAATAGAGAGACATATTATTTAAACTAGACATCAACAGAACTACAGCGGACTACAGCGGACTACACGGAACTGCACCCGTCCAAACGTAATGGTAATCATTCTACAGCGGCCCGAGATGCCAAAATTAGTCTCCATCGTCGGCAGTTAGGCCCACTCAGGCAAACTCTACATCGTGGAGAACATCCTCGTCTAGCCCTTTACAGGCTGGCGTACTTCCGCACCATGTCCAACATGGCACGATTGACGGGCTCTGGGTGGGTGGCGTTGAGGTAGTGACAGCCCCCCTCGACCATCTGCAGTCGGGCCTCCCTGGACCGTGTGAAACGGCTGATCTGCTCAGTTGCAACGGTCGTTCCAAACGGCGTATCGTCGGTGCCCTGAACTGTCTGTCAGTTTCTGCGCTTTGCAGTGTTAGGGCTAGGGCCTCACCTGCAGCCAGTAGACCGGACACTGGACGTCCCGCAGTCTCAACAGCAGCCCGTCTCGCTCAATCAGGCAGTTCAGCGCCATCCGGACCTTCTTGCGTCCCTCATCTCCGCGGTACACCTCCTGCAGCGTCTGCTTCCAGAACGCGCCGCTCTCCTCGGTCGCAAACGCCCCAAACCCGACGGAGCCCACCATCCCGCACCACACCTCGTCCACCACAAAGTCCGGAGTCGCGCTCTCGCTCGTCCATTTCTCGTAGAACGGCGTCAGCAGAGAAGCCGGGTCCCAGCATCCCTTGGACCGAGAGTCGGACGACTCGTAGTCCATTGACGTGCCCAAGGGCAGGATACCTTGGATCTGTATCAATTTTAGCCCTTTCGCTTTACTTGTAAATGACTGGAATTTGGAAGATTACCCTCTCCGGAGCCAAGAGCGCCATGCGGGCAACAATCCAACCCCCCTGGCTAGTCCCCAGCGCAAAGGCCTTCTGAATCCCAAACGCATCCAGCACCTGGAGGGCCATGATCGCCGAGTCCCAGTAGGTGAAGTGCTCGGACGGGCAGCTCGTCGCACCATGGCCCAGGGGCTCAACCGCGAGGAGATTCATGGCACTCGCCAGCTCTTCGTTCTCGAATTGGGGCTTGTACAGCGCCGATGTCATGCACATGGAGTTGACGAGGACGCAGGTTGGCTTGGAGGCGTCGTATTCGCGCGCAAAGGCGTATCCGGCCTTTGTGCCGCCGAGATGGGGGACTTGGATTGTTGTGGCCATTCTTCCTTTCTGTTGGTGTATGTTTCTTGTAAAGATGGATGATCAATCTCACAAATCACAACAGCCGACGGGAATAATAAGGATAAATAAGGTAAAGATAATTAGACTGGTCCATCTGGGACTGCAATTTCGAGCCATCCCGGGTCCGCGTCCACGGGAGACACCAGTAGCCAGTCCAGTGTCCACCGATTCTTCACGGCCCAAAGGAGCAAGAGGGGCTGTGTTCAGGGCCCTTTGGTGAAGCCAGTAGCCTCAGATTACTGATCCACAGTGTCCACCATGCCTGATCCACTGCGTTACCGGATTTGGGCAGTGGGAAGAGACTCCCGCCAGTCTGAGCGAGCGAGACGGTGAGCTTGAACTCTGAACTGGGACGAGTTACTGGTTAGGCCATGTCTGAGACACACAGTAGACGACTCAACTCGACTGTGTGAATATGGTGGGTCTGAATCCGTTCCTTGGTTGTCGAGCCTGTCAAACCAACCTTATTGCTGTCCCAAACTCCCACTGCCGCACTAACAGGAACGGTGTATCCGTATAATGTAGTTAAAACCTGCAGACAGGCAGGGGTTAGTTGACTTAGTTCAACTTCCACTCGACCGGCGTCCCAAGTGCCGATGCATCGGAGGCCTACTTCCTTAGTACAGCAGTAGCTCCGATTCCTACTTTAGTCAGACTGTGCTAACTTTTAGTGTGAAGAGTGAGATATCCACGTATTCTAGAAAAAAACGCCGAGATAAATGCGTGGTGGAGTTCGGACGGTCCCATTCCCGTATGAGCTGTTGAGGTACGAACTTCCTAATGCGATGGAAATGCGGATAATGGTCTTGGATAATAGGTTAGGCGAATGGCAGGTGAGAATTTGTAATTATTAGTTATTACCCCTGGCTTGGAAGGTATGAGGTCTGGTATTTCTATCTGACCCGCTCAACGTTGGCTTATAAATTAGCAGACTTCTCCATACTATCAATAGTGCTGTAATACTGCAAGTTCGCGTAATTCGCAAGGCTTAGACCGTGTAGAGTGACCGTCCCGTTCCAGTAAGAGGAATATCACCCTCATCCGTCCCTTTCGACGCCGAAGACCGACCCAGACTGGATTTCCAGCGTGCAAAATACGCGTTCGAGCTGTATGCACTGTCGCCGGCATGTTTCGACTCTCTGTTCCTGCTCTTGAACAGCGGGCGCAGCGTCGGCATGCACGCGGCGACGATCCCGACGGATATTTCGGTGTACGACCAGATTCCGGAGTAGACTGCGTTGTCTGTATATAGTTAGTATATGAATTGAGGAAGAAGAATGGCCCGTACAGCTGAGATCTGTGTTTTTCATTGTCGACAAGGCGACGCATCGGATGACGCCGAATATGCATACGCTGTCCATCATCAGTTTTATACTTGATAATATATAATAGAAAGACGTACATCCCTCCCAGCAGGAAGATACTGAGAACCTGGATCTTGCGGCCGGTTCGCATCTTCAGTCCGAGGACTGGCTGGATTGGTAAGGCTAAGATGGCAAAGTCGGTGACTACATTCACGATTCTGCAGCATGTCAGACTTTATCATTCTTGAGCATATTCTTCGGTGTGGCATTCGTACGCCAGAGTCAGAAAAGGAGGTGAAACGTTGATGCACTGGGCTGGCTTCCCAGTCCAAAGACTCGACAGAGGGATGCACTGGAATGCCGCCACGAATATCAGCGCAAGGTTGTATGATATTACCAGCACGCCCATGGCATAGGAGACGGCGGTGAGCCACTTGACTGGGAAGATGCGGTGGTAGAATATAAGAATCGATATTTTCGTCAGCATGATGGTGATGGAGTAGCAGATGATGGCGCCGACGTAGACCTAGAAGGTTAACAATTGCAGCGCACTCGGCTATAATTACATACCTGAGCAAATAGTCTCATGTCCTTGAGAAAGATGATGTGCAGGCCCTCGCCGTTGGCAACATTCAGCGCCATCAGGCAGGCGTATGTGAGCTGCCCCATCTAGTGCTGTTAGTATAGCAAGAGGAGTAATAAGGTCTGCTTACCAGCGCCACGCAAATTGTATAGTCATCCCAGCCAAGCTTGACTCTCGACCGACGCCTCGAAATCATGCGAGCAACAACTGCGCTGACGGCAAAGGCAATGCCGCACGTACAGGCCGCGATCTGATTTGGCCGCAGGTCATCGCTGGCGTTTGCTTCGTAGTAGGCAATCTCCTCTGGAGTGAGAGACATGGCGAGGCTTGACTGCGAGAACGCATAATTGGCGGGACATTGCGGGTTAAGAGGGGGACTACTTCGCATGTGAAGTCAGGAGACAGCCTGCAGTATGAAGAATGATGGCTGAGTTGGTGCAGGCATTCTGTGAGAGAATGCAGTCAGCTTATGCTGCATGTAGGACTGGGGTGTCCAGATAGCAGTGTAACACAAACTCTGTTCTTTGTTCCTCCACCTCATCTTGACTTTACTCTTTACTTCGTAACACCTCCATCTGACTTCTTTATTCCTCTCTTTTTCTCCATCCCTCATCACTGTCTGTTCATCATCTATTCATCATCTATTCATCATCTATTCATCAGTCTATCATGGAATCTCCTACCGGCGTCCACCTCGTGGGAAGCATCCCCCTCTCCTCCACCGACGAGGTCTTCCACAAGATCCCTGCTGCTCTGCCCGATCGCCTGTTCTCCATCCCCGACGGCGAAACAGGCACTCGCGCCAACTGGATCGGCTGGCAGATCCCATTCTTCCCCAAGGACGCTCTCCGACCAACCCTCGGCGGGCCTGAATTGCCATCAGACTATTCTGCAGCTTTCACCCAGAGCTCACTCGAGCCAACCCAGTACGACACCCAGGCTCTAGCCTCGTACAAGCAATTCATCAAACTCCGCGATGCCGGCATCATCCCCAAGGGAGTGCGGTTCCAGGTCTCGCTTCCAACGCCGTACGCTTGCATCCAGGGCCACATAAAGCCCGAGTTCCAGGCGCAGCTGGAACCGTTCTACGAGCAGCGCATTCTCGAGTCGCTGGCTTCGATTATTAAGGAAATCCCATCCCATGATCTCGCGCTCCAGTGGGATCTGTGCTTTGAGACCACGGCCTTGGAAAATGCACGCGGTCGATTGACGGATGAGTTCTTCAAGGCGCATTTCGAGCCCGTTAAGGAGGGGCTCTTGGATCGTATTGAACGTATCTGTGCTGATATTCCGAGTGAGATACCGGTTGGGTTCCATCTTTGTTATGGTGACCTTGGCCATAGGCACTTCATTGAGCCGGAGGATCTGGGCGTGTTGGTGGACTTTGCAAATGGCATTCTCAAGCGTCTTGGTGAGCAGCGTACTGTTGGCTGGTTCCATGTTCCGGTGCCTAAAGACCGAGATGATGTGGCGTACTTTGAGCCGTTGAGAGAGCTTGAAGCGGACAAGCATACCAGGCTTTACTTGGGGGTTGTTCATGCCAATGACAAGGCTGGGACTCTGCGGAGGATCAAGGCTGCTCGCGAGGTTGTCCAGAGGGAGTTTGGAGTGTCCACTGAGTGCGGCATGGGACGTACTCCTGCAGAGGAACTTGACAGTATCTTGCAAATCGCAAAGGAGGTGTCGGTCCCGAAGGATTAGTTGTCTAATTCTATAGCCTCGGTTTACAAGCAATTATCAATCACTCATCCATTTCGACAATCAATCAAAATAATCAAATTAATTACCAATCCAAGTAGCCTCAATAATTGCCAACGCCGCCCCCTCCGGCGTCCAACACTTCACACCCCCAAATCTCCCATCCGCCTGTGCAAACAGCCCCCTCCACTCCTCCTCATCCCGCAGCCTCGACTTCGTAAACGCAAGCATCATCATATCCATATACCGGATATACCTCTCCATTGCAAGCGGCAGCGACCCGCTCTCTGGACAGAGACTCTCGTTCACAACAACCCTCGCGCCCTTCTTCAGCGCCGGCACCAGCTGTCTCAGGATCCGGACTACGTACTCGTCCGACCAGTCATGGAGCACCCATCGGAAGAGATATACGTCTGCCGTTATGGGCTGGGGTGTGAAGAAGTCGTGGGCTAGGAATTCAACCTGCCCCCGTTTGTTGACGGGGTGAGGGCCAGCTTTAGCTTCAACAACAGTATCCAAATCCTGGACAATAACACAGAGTCCCGGGTTCGCATCTGCAATCATCTGTCCAACATGGCCATCTGCGCCGCCGAGGTCGACGACAACAGAGCCCGTGGGTAGTGTATCCCATGGATATCCCTTTATTAGGAAGTTGGGAGAATAAGCCGGTATAGGACCCGTGTAGAACTTCATTGCCTCGGTGAACTGCTTGCTTTTGGCGGGGTGGGAGCGCAGATACGAGAAGAGGTCTTGGTTTGTGTTGTGCGCAAGGGAGAACCCCTGTTGTTATTAGAATAATGTTATCTTGAAGCTCAGGGTGTATATAGAAGTGCATACCGTCTCGTTTGGCTCATGCCCGTCGAACTGGTCTATGGCGTCTACAGTCTAAACCAAGTCAACGCACTGAACCAAAAAGATGAGACTTAAAGTACATACCCTGGCAAATGCCGGATAGAACTCATCAAACTGGCCGATTCCCGCTTGGACAATCCCGTCCTGGGCCAGGATCCTCGAGCCAGCGGAGTGTGCGACAAATCCCTTCTTCTCCTCGGTGAAGAGCCGGTGGAAGACAATCGCGAACCGGATAACCTGCTTCAGTTCGAAGACGTGGATTCCGCATTTTGAGGAGAGGTCTTCGTATGAAATGGAGCCGGTGGTTGGGACGTGGGTGTAGATCTTGTAGCGGGATATTGTCTGCAGAGCACTGCCGTTGTACTTTTTAGACAGAGTTAGTTCATTGTTTATTTCTGGGTTGTTATGGAACTAACAAGAGGTAGCATGCATGTTAATGGTCCTTGCAGCCGGTCGAGCAACTCCATACAAGCGTTTATAGCTTTGGTCTTTGCGGTGGTGATTTCGGCGGTGCTAGCCTGAGGGCTAAAGATGCTCTGGGGAGTGGTGTCGAGAGATGGCATTGGTAGGCCATGCTCGGTGAGAAGTCGACAGAGGGATTCTGTCGACTGGGTAATGGTCTTTGCAAGGCTGATGACCTCTGCTTCTTTCTCCATAGTTGAGTTTTACTGATCTCTATAGTGAATCGAAATGATGAGCACAGGTTAAAGTTGTGCGTTCAGTGACCTGAACACCAAATGCAGCCAAAACTATATTCTCCGTTCTCCGTAGTCTGAAGGTAAATGATCTGCATTGATACCCTAATTACAAGGAATGAACTGCAAGGTAACATAGCCCCGTCCAGGCCCGGCCCCCAGCTGCAGTACGACGTCGGAGTAAGCAGGAAATGCAGCTGTGCCGGGGGAGAACCAGTTACACCCCGTCAGCTTACAGGAGTCTGGCATCCATTTCATCCCTTCGACATTATCAGCAGGCCTGCTACACAGAAAACGCACACTTACTTCCCGCTAACCAAACAGGAGTCCCCCGCTGAGCCTCCCTTGTGTAGGACATATATACTCTGGGTTTTGGTTTTGGCCCCCGCAGGGGTGTGACCATTGCATCAGCGGAAATGCAAGGGATATGGATACTGGTATGTTGCCAGCGGGGCAGTGACAGAATGACAGAATGCTTGGATGTTGGTTAGATGGTGGGTGGCTCGGGGTATATGAACCCGTCTAGCCCAACAGAAATATTGTTCTTCTGGCAACTACATTATTCCCTAAGTCACCGAAATAAGCAACCAGGCTTGAAACAAGAAAATGAATACCTCTGGCCTCCTTAACCTCCTCCTTTTCAGCCTCGTTGGCCTCGCGACGGCTGTCCCCATTCCTGACTCTGAAGGCACAAGCGGTAAGCATGCCGGTATTGGACCATGGCCATTGACTAATACTGATAATACCAGCAGATCGTATCTACTCTGCTGAAGACGTCGATCTCAAGGCCATCGGGGATACCTATTAATCAACGTTGGGAGAAGGGCATGTACGCGAATGGGCTGTTATAGTTGTTATAGTACGGGGTGTTAGGTGGTCGTGGTTTATTCGGGCTAGATCGTATTTCTTTTCGTACTCCATGTATGCAGTAACTTATAAGCAGGGGAAGCCCACCTTTATGTCCTCTTTTGTGGTATTGCTTGCTCGTTCAACACAATATGAAATATACTAGGCTTCCCACTCTTCCTGTCTTCACTGAGCCTGGTACTCCTGCAGAAAGCAGGGCATTCATAGCCTACAAGGCTGTAGCTGCCACTGCACTCTTCTCTGTTAGCTTTTTCCTAGGCGTGGTTTTTGACAAAGTCGTGGGTGGGAATAAAGCATCAGTCGCACATTGTGGTGACTACGGATCAATAAACTCTTTTCCAGATGGCACCATCTCTCAAGGTAATCCGATATCCTTTTTAATGCTCTATCTCATGCTCATAAATGACAGTCTGCCTCTCATCTCACGTCAATCAACGCATACGCCATTACCCTGAATTCGAAGCTCCTCCGCCCGAATCAGGGCCTGAGCCTGTTTGGGACGCGCTGATTCCAGGTGCCACTCACTTTTATACTTGTATTATATCTTTCTAACATGCATGCTACTATTCAGATGGCCTAGGATATATCGTCCATCCAGACCTTTCGCCCAATACTACATCCGTGGTAGCCGTCTTCCACCAGTTACATTGTCTGGTCTGTCTACCTGCTTTTATATCACTAAAACCAATATTCTGATTCTGTTGGTCTTATAGTACCTCATCCGTCGATCATACTACACATCTACCCCCGATAGCCAAGGCAAGGACTTCGACACCGGCATCGACCGCCACCCACACGTTGGCCACTGCTTCGACTACCTCCGACAAAGCCTCCTGTGTTCCGCAGACTCAAGTCTCGAACCTACAAACGAGCGGGTAAACGGGAACCCGAGGTGGGGGTTTGACAGGCAGTGTCGCGATTACGAGGACGTTAGGCGTTGGGCAGAGAAATGGAGGGCGTTTGATATCGAGGGTTCTTTTGTTCCGTTCCATTTGGAACATGATTCATAACTAGCGGAGCTCTATATTACCTATTTTTCTTGGACATTGCGCTACTCAATCAAGTAAAGTAAGTATAGTAATATCAACCCAATTCAATAACGCCATCGCCCCCATCATCGCAGAACCCGAAATGCTCTCCTAGCGGGATATGCTCTACACTATCCCTGTAGCAGGCTGTATTCCTTGTTGCGTAGTCCCGTACCTGAGACCAGTCTTTGCACTGGTGAGTCTGCCCATCGCCTGCTGTGAAATCGCCAAATGTGTATAAAGGTGTGGTATCGGCGTTGCAAGTAACGTACTGTTTGCAGTACCTTGTCAGTAATTTGAACTGCGTAGTGCCATATGGTATGAGATATAAGCAGAAGACATCTCACCTGCCGCAATGCATCAAAGCAGTGATTCATATGTGCTCCCGGGGCATGATGCGTGTAGGGCTTTCCGTCGACTGCTTCCCAGAAGGTCTTGCGGAGTATTTTCTATTGCCAATTAATACATGTCAAACTTCATGAAATCCTTTTCCTGTGGTTTGGTGTGATATAACTTGCCAGGCAGTGTAGATAATGGTATGCTTCCAACAGATATACTCCTTTCGTCCTGTCGGAGGGAAGATACATACTCTCTGGCCAACCATTATGCTGTGCCCAGGTTCTGTCGACGGCTATAAACCCGTGAGATGGCTGGATCTGCTCCCAGAGGTCCTCTGTATGAGACTTGTTTTCTGTTGAGCTGTATTCTGTTGTCCAGTGGAATGGTTTCGGTGTTGTGTCTATATTTATGTCTACCTTTGTGAGCTTGTTTATTTCTCTAGAGAGAGGAACTTACAAGATGCTGGGTTGTCTGGCTCTACCGTTGATCGTGAAGATCCAGCAATATAGGACATAATGTTTGTAAGGATGAGGATGGGTATCAGTCCTAGCCATAATAGGATTGATCTTTTGCTCTTGGTCAGTTCATTCTGGTGTTTGAATGAGAATCCTCCAGGTTCCTGCTCTTCAGCAGAGAGCAGTCTAGCAGTGGACTCCATGAGTAGTGTGATATAGACGTCAAAGTCCAGTGTTGGTGATTTGCTATAAATTCGACTTCTATCCGGTATTGAAAACAGATTCTAATACAACTTGTCTTCTGTACTCCTGTTTTTAAGGCCCCCAACAACTGGAATGCTTGTGCGACATGAGCTGCAGTTCCGATTGGAGCCTTGACACAAGGATCACACATTGTCACCCTCTGCTGATCACCAGGTGTCTTACTCTGCGTGGATCACGGAGATCTGCCGTAAAAAGGAAGTAAGAAATAATGCGAGGCGTATCAGGGACTCGTCCAGCCCCCACCAGGTTGCACATGGGGCCGAGTATATGCAGCCGGACAGTCTCAGCCCCCTCGAGTCCTGTCCAACTATCACGCTTAACATTCCGGCTAGCTATGTTATTTCTGCCAGCCTTAAGCCTATGATTATTACTTTTTCTTTTGGATCCTGGTGCTTCCACAATGCCTTTCACCGGAAAAGCAAGTACGAAATACTCCCTGCTTCCAAACTCGGACTCTCCCACGCCAACTACCAGCGAGAAGCCCCTACGTTCAAAGCTAACGAGGTCCTCTTACGCGTTAATTGCCGTTTTGCTCGTATCTTCAGTACTGATATCTGCGTTATTACTTACTCCAAAACTCAGGAGTACATGCACACAACCACGCCTACGACAGGAATGGCGAACCCTAACTCAAAATGAAAAACAGTCCTATCTCGCAGCTGCTCATTGCTTAACTACAACCCCATCGTCGTCGCTTTCCAATGCCACAATCCATGATGAATTCTCACTACTTCATAGTCGGGTCGGGAATTACTGTAAGTCCTTACTCAATATCTATACCTTGTATATCGCAGCTAATACAACCAGCCCACAACGCCGCCTCTTTTCTCCCCTGGCATCGGTTCTTCGTTCACGCCTATGAGCAAGCACTGTATGAGTACTGCGAATACGATGGGGTTATACCGTCCGTCCCTCCCCGTCATGTCAAGCATACCACTAGTCCTGCTAACCTGCATCCAGATACTGGGACTGGAGCCTCGACTACCAGGACCTCCTCAAATCGCCCATATGGAACATCAACGACGGCTTCGGGGCAGATGGGGACAAAAACACATCGACTGACATAGACCCGAATATGGGCTCGAGAATGGGAGTCAACGGCCACTGTGTGGTCGACGGTCCATTCGCAGGATTCACACCAGTATACTACGAAGGGGCGTACCAGCCTCACTGCCTCTCGCGTGGATTCCTGGACGAAGAGACAGTGAAGAGAGTGGGTAACTTGACAATGAGACCCAGCGTGCTGCAGGAACTTGTCCGGAACGAGTCCTCGTACTTTGACTTCCTGCTTCGCGTGGAGACGATGTCGCATTTGACGATTCCGTATGTTGTCCAGGGGGATTTCAGGACTGTGACGGCACCAAACGGTGAGCCCTCCCTGTTACATGTTTCATTTACATACAAATGGACTCGGCTAACTGAATTAATGTGGCTGATATAGATCCAGTTTTCTACCTTCATCACGGCCAGGTTGATCGTCTTTGGTGGAGTTGGCAGCAGATGTCGTCTGAGCGAAGGTTTGAATATAATGGACCTGCCCGGAATGACGAGTCTGTTGATGCGGATGTAATGGATGAGCTGGATTTCGGTGACCTGTTTCCTAGAGTTACTGTTGGCGATGTGATGGATACGCAGAGTGGCGTGTTATGCTATCACTATGATAGGAGTATTCTTTAAGGTGTCGTTTACTGATTACATCTCGCTAGCTCTACTTTGGCTGTCCAGTTGTATCCCGAATAAAGTGGTTTATTCCTTTCTAATCCTGATCCCCTTGCAAACGCTTGATGTAGATCGAATATCTTTAATTAACCCTAAACCCAACTCCCCTGAGGGGTCACGAAGGATCAAACCAATCTTCATATAATTACCCGCTGCAGAAGTTCCCTGCAGTATTCCGTGTAAGTGAACATGACTCGCATTATCCATCCCATCCTGATCTGCGTACCCCGGGTTACTCCACCAATCAATCGCCCATGCCCTAACTTCTCCGCATCCTCGAAATCAATGCAAGGCCCTGGGGAAATATCCTAATACCCGCCTCGTTTACTCCAAAATCTAGCAAACTAGTCAATTAATAGCCTAATTCCATTCGGAGTCAGTCTCTATACCGGGGAAAACAATGATAAATACCCACATTCTCTCTCTCTCTTTCCCTACCACCACTCCAGCAGCGACTGCTGCTATAACCTAATCCACAATGAAATCCAAAAGTCTAACCCCCTTCCTCACCCTCCTGCCAACCCTCGCCGCCGCCGCCGCCGCCGCCGCCCCCCTCGACGCAAGCCGCTACCTTTGGTACACCACCCCCGCGCCCCCAACAGACTGGGAAAACGGCGCCCTGCCAATCGGCAACGGCCGATTAGCAGGTACAATCTACGGCGGCGTCCAGGATGAAGTGCTTACACTAAACGAGAACACGATCTGGTCGGGCCCGCTGCAGGATCGCACGCCCGAGAATGCACTCGCTGCATTGCCGGCGGCGCGTGAAATGCTACTTTCCGGGAACATCAGTGCCGCTGGGGACTTTATTCAGCGCGAGATGATGCATCCGGTGGATAGTATGCGTGCTTATAGCTATTTTGGGAATTTGGAGGTTGGTGTTGGCCATGGGGCCGGGGTAAGTGGGTATAGGAGGTGGTTGGATACGAGGACGGGAGATGCTGGGGTTGAGTATGTGATTGGTGAGGTTGGGTATACGTAGGTGCTGGCTATTTCATTGTCATATTCTGTTCCATTCGATTCGGTTGATGTATGCGAAGCTGATGAGTGCGGTACAGGCGGGAGTATATTGCGAGCTATCCGGCTGGGGTTCTTGCTGCGCGGTTCACGGCGAGTGAAAAGGGTGCTCTGAGTCTCAATGCTACCTTTTCTCGCGCGGAATCGATTACGTCTCTGCAGGCTTCTGCGTCGAATACTGCTCCGTGGATTAGATTGGATGGCACGAGTGGACAGTCGGCCGATGAAGATCCGATTGTGTTTAGTGGGCAGGCAAGCTTTGTGGCAGATGGAGGTATATGTCCCATTCATCGTGATCAATATAGGCTTCTTGGCTAATGTGCCCAGCTCGTTTTGCTGCTAGTGAGGGCACGCTTTCTATCACTGGAGCCACTACAGTCGACATCTTCTTCGACGCCGAAACCAACTATCGCTACCCCAGCCAGGATGATATCGACGCGGAGATCAGACGCAAACTCGACAACGCACTCACAAAGGGTTTCGACAAGATCAAAGACGAGGCACTGAAAGACTCGTCTACCCTCCTTGAACGCGCCTCAATCAACCTCGGAAACTCGTCGAGCGAGATCCGAGCTCTACCCACCGACGAACGCATCGCTCGTGCCCGCGAAGGGCTCGACGACCCTGAGCTCGCAACCCTAACTTGGAACTACGGCCGACACATGCTCGTGGCCTCGTCTAGGAACACTTGCGAAGCTATCGACCTCCCCGCAAACCTGCAGGGGATATGGAACAATGAGACTACCGCAGCATGGGGTGGAAAATATACCATCAACATCAACACGGAGATGAACTACTGGCCCGCGGGCCAAACAAATCTCATCGAGACGCAAGAGCCACTCTTTGACTTGTTCAAGGTCGCGCAGCCGCGAGGCCAGGCACTTGCAGAGGACATGTATAACTGCAGCGGTATGGTAATCCACCATAACCTCGATCTATGGGGTGACCCAGCCCCCGTCGATAACTATACTTCGTCTAGCATGTGGCCGATGGGTGCGGCGTGGCTGGTGACGCATCTTATTGATCATTACCGGTTTACCGGTGATAAGGAACTGCTCGAGGACACTGTATACCCGTACCTTGTCGACGTGGCCAAATTCTACCAATGCTATACCTTCGAGCACGAAGGGTATAGAGTCACCGGTCCCTCGCTCTCACCGGAGAACACCTTCACCATTCCAGAGGACTGGAGCATCGCCGGCTCCGAAGGAGCAATGGACATTGCTCTCCCGATGGATGACCAAATCATTTGGGAAGTCTTCAACGATCTCCTCGACGCCGCATCGGTACTCGGTATCGAGGACAGCGACGAGACCGTCTCAGCAGCGAAATCCTTCATCGCCCAGATCCACCCGCCCCGGATCGGCTCCAAAGGTCAGATTCAAGAATGGCGTTTGGACTACGAAACCGACGGCGCGGGGCACCGCCACCTCTCGCCGCTCTTCGGTCTCCATCCAGGCCGCCAGTTCTCGCCGCTGGTTAACGAGACACTGAGTGCAGCGGCGGAAGTTCTCCTGGATGAGCGTCTCGAGCACGGCTCTGGAAGCACCGGGTGGAGTAATGCGTGGTTCATCAACCAGTATGCGCGGCTGCACCGGGGCGAGGACGCCTGGGCGCAGGTTTTGAAGTGGTTTAGCATATACCCGACGAATAACCTGTGGAATACGGATAAGGGCGCGACCTTTCAGATTGATGGGAACTTTGGCGTCACCAGTGGCATTACGGAGATGTTTCTGCAAAGTCATACCGGGGTCGTGCATCTTTTGCCGGCGCTTCCTGGGGAGAGTATTCCTAGTGGAAGTGTAAAGGGGCTGAAGGCGAGGGGGAACTTTGAGGTTGATGTTGACTGGGCAGATGGGACGTTGGAGAGCGCCGTTGTGAGGTCCGTTGGTGGTGGGTTGTTGAGCGTGAGAGTGCAGGATGGGGAGAAGTTTTATGTCAACGGAGAGCTATACGAGGAGGCGTTGGAGACGACAGGCGGGGAGGAGTATGTCATCACATTGACCTAGCTCTCCGAAGATGCCAGGAATGCGTAGTGGTTTTCAAGAATCTAAATCCAACTTAGATAGTGGATGCAAGCAGCTTTGGTACCTGCCCATGTTACAGCTTAGCAAAGTGAGTCTTGGAGTCACTGTAGTCTCGAGATTGGCTTAATTGTCTATTCGACTTTCCTTGCTATTGGCCGTTCGCCGAGCCACAGTAGGTATAGAGTCAGTCCAAGCCAGTCCTGTATATCCATAGCCGTTTTCGCAGCCAAGTTTATTTCGTCGGCGATGTTCTATGACATGATACTCAGTCGGCCAGCAACCGATAAGCTCTTTCCCGACAACCAAATTCTCATCCGTCGTCGAAAACACGAGTCTAGAATCGAGCCGACTCTTAGTCCCTATCAGAGGGTTCACCCCCCAACCAGGTCCCCCCGCCTTAATCTCTTATCCTCTATCCTTCAACCACCGGCGACATTTTCTCCCTGTCGTAAGGCAGTCACCTGCTTTCGGAGCTCGAGAAAGAAGTCCTTTCCGTTGGCCATCGTGTTGGCTGTACATAACGACCAGTTAGTCACTGTGGAATTATGTTTGACGACTTTGACAGGGCAGGAAAGGCATACGTTTCGATCCCCAGGGTCCACCTGCACGGTTGTTCGCGTCCTTGCCCTGAGGCTTGTAAAAGTATGGTCTTGGAGCTAAGTCGTAGAATGAATCAGTCACTCGTTCGGGAACAATATCGCGGGGTAAAGGCGGGCAAAGCTGGTGCGCATACCTCCTGGTGCTGTAGTAAATGAAACGAATATTAGCAGAAGCTTCAAAGCACGACAAACCGACAACGTACCTCTTCTTAGAGCCGCCTTTGCCTCCGCAGCGTTGAATCCTCCCACCGGCACGTGTTGCTCCTGCAAGTCCGAAACCTCATCTGCCCAACTAGTACTCGGCGTGTTGGAGCTCTGCTGTCCGCCACGGGGCCCGCCCTGTGCGCTCATTGCTCTGGGATTCGACTGTCTCTGTCCGGACTGGCGGTTTTGGTCGAACGCACGGCCTCCGCGCCATCTGGATCTGAATCAGTGGTCGCATTAACAACGGACAGGGACGAGCAAGGATGGGGCGCTACCGGTCATCAGCTGCACCGCTCATGTTGTAGAACTAAGCTTCGGGGGTACCTAAGCTTGATGCACGAGGAGAGCAGCTGGGAATGCGACTAGTCGGCTGTCAAATTGTACGGAGTTGCTCAGTTGTCGTCCTTGCCTGTTTCGGTATTACCAGCCACGCCCGCAATACGGGGAATGGAAGCCTTGGTGCCTCAGGCCTTAAGGCCAGGTGATTTGAAGCCGAGACTGACCCACGGCCTCCTTCTACACGCTGCGCAAGTCTAATCCAACGACAGCTTCAAAAGGGCCCGTCGCGTGTCGCTTTCCGTGACTTTCCAGCTCATCATTGACTGGCGTCCATCCCTAACTCTGTCTTTGTCAGTCATGATTGACTTTTGCCGCCAACTGGTCGTGTCTTGCGTTGTTATTCACCACACCAAGGCGGCTCTAAGATAAGCAGCGACTGCCTCAACAAACACGCTCTCGTTCACTACTCTACCTAGCATTCCTCACCATACCATCCTACTCGCGCCGCGTGCACGCCTCGTATATCCTTCGGCGCAAGCCTCCTACCTCATACGAAAATGGCGCCCTATTCCTCCCCCAAACACCGCTCCTCCCCCGGCGGCCCGCTGAAAAACGGTTCCAAAACCCCTCTCCAGGACTCTGGGAATTCAGATGCTCCTGCTGTTGAAGGTCCCCCCATCAAGAAGCGGAAATATGTTCCCGGTGGTCCAGGTGGTGGAGGGAGGTACATTGAGGTTGAGGTTAGGGAAACGCCGCCAAAGCCGAAGCCAAAGCCAAAGCCAAAACAACCCAAGTTGAGTCCCATGAAGAGGAGAGCGTCCTCTATTTCTCGAACTCGTCAACAAACACATGGGACAGAATCACCTGTGCAACCCGTTCAGTTACCTCCGCCACCACCCCCAATCCACGCCCCTACCACGCCCCCGTCTACACGTCTAAGGAGGGAGAAGAGCCAGAACCGCGGACGCTTTGGGTCGTCGACAGCCGCTGCGCTTGCTTTACAACAGGGTGATGGATATAAACCTCGAGAGGAGCGGGGATGGGAGGAGTTTCACCCTGATTTAGATATCGACGCTCCCTTTGCCGTGTTTCCGGCAGCAGAGGTGGATCGCCCGCCACCATCTGCGCATCTCACAAATATCCTATCTCCGAACGGTCTCGAGACGAATACCGAGAACAACCCTGTTGCCGAGCTGATTCGCGCCCATACAAATGGTACCGCCCAAACGCCTGTTAAACGAAGACCGGGGCGACCCCCGCGACGTCCAGAAGCTATCCTGCAATCCCTTGGCGTTTTCACTCCCCAACCCAAAGTTGTTCCACCACCTGGTCCGAATCCGCGCGAAAAGTTGACCCTTCCTAAACCTTCCTTCCGACTAAAAGACCCTTTCACTTTCTACGATCAGCCCGGTGTTGGTCAGCAAAATTACGTGGACCGGACAATGGCCAGTGTCGGATACCAGGAAAGTGACCTGTTTCTACGTCACGACCGCCGCCTGATCCGAATGCCAGAGGGTGCGCAGGAGGATGATCTTGATATCGGTAATCCACTTCTGGGCGAAGGAGAGATCAACGCCTCCGTTGGTAGGGTCGAATACGATATGGATGAGCAGGACGAGAAGTGGCTGGAGGATTACAATTCGAAGCGGCGAGAGGATCAGTTTGAGCCCATCAAACCGGCTGTCTTTGAAATCACCATGACGAAGATTGAGAAAGAATGGCACAGCCTCGAGAAACGCATCCCGAAACCAAATCCAAAACCACCACAGACACACCGGCCGCGATCTAGCTCGGCTGCTGCGGTTAACGGTGAAACAACGGGGCCTGGCGAGGACCAAGACACGAAGTGCGCTATTTGCGACGATGGCGATTGTGAGAATGCAAATGCGATTGTGTTCTGCGATGGCTGTGATCTCGCAGTGCACCAAGAGTGTTACGGCGTCCCATTTATCCCGGAGGGTCAGTGGTTGTGCCGCAAATGTCAGCTTGTAGGGAGAGGATCCCCAAACTGCATCTTTTGTCCAAATACCGAGGGCGCTTTCAAACAAACGACTACTTCAAAATGGTCACATCTTCTCTGCGCGATCTGGATTCCCGAAGTTTCCATTGGCAACCCTTCTCTGATGGAGCCCATTACCGACATTGAAAAGGTACCGAAAAGCCGTTGGAAGCTAAATTGCTATATATGCCGCCAAAAAATGGGAGCCTCGATCCAATGCAGTAATAAAAATTGTTTCGTGGCCTTTCATGTTACCTGTGCGCGGAGGGCTCAGCTCTATCTCAAAATGAAGTCCGGTCACGGAAATTTAGCCGTCACGGATTCACACCTGCTGAAAGCTTTTTGTGACAAGCACGTGCCACCCGAATGGGCCCGTGAGCATGGCACAGCAGATGCTACAGCTGAAGCGATCGAATATTACCGTGATACAATGCAAGGTCGACGATGGGGAGACAGCCAAGCCGCGGCTCTTGCGCTAGAACCCGCACACGCTCTTGGCGGTGCTCTAGAAGACGAAGATGGACAACGGACTCATACGCCGCGAATAACTCTTACCGTCGGAGGCAATAAACGAAAGCGCCCTACTGCGCCTCGGACGATCTGGAAACTACCGTCGGGTGCTCCTGTCATTCCCCAAGTCCTCTTGAACTCCGTTGTGGCTTCGCTTCAACGCTTTGGTGTTCGACAAAGAAAGCAATATGCTGAAGATGCCTGCAAATACTGGACTCTCAAGCGAGAGGCGAGACGAGGCGCTGCTCTTCTCAAGCGCCTACAGTTGCAGTTGGAGACTTTCTCTTCTATGGAAATGACACGGAGAGATTACACTGCTATGGGAGCCACAGGCTACAAGAGACTCCAGCGACGTATCGAATTTGGAGACCGATTATATCACGATCTGGATCGACTAAGGATGCTGTGTGATGAGGTGAAGAAACGCGAAAAGGAGAAGCTGAAAGACGCCGAGATGCTTCGAAGCATCGTCGATAACGTTTACTTCCCGATATTCCCTCTACTGTGGCCAATCTTCGAAAAGGCCCAAGTGTAAGCAACCCCCTCTTTAACTTAAGCCCGTTGCTAACCCCGCTCTAGACTGGACAGCAAGGGAATTTTCAGACAAGGCCTCTTCGCAATACGCACGAAGCTAGAACAGCGTTATTACACATCCGTTTCGTCTTTCTCAGCTCACCTAGCCAGCGTTTTTACATCGGAGATAGGAGTCCAGCCAGCTGGTGATACCGCTGAACTTCAGATGCAAATCAGTGGGCGTGCACCCGAACTCAGTCTGGAGCAGCGGGAAAAGAGAAAGATGGCAAAACGAATCATTAAGGCTATTCAACCGGCCCTGGAAGATGCAATTCGTAAAGAAAGCGAATTGAATCGTCAGCCTTTCGAGCAGGAACTCAAAGACTTGGACGTCATGCTTGGGGACAGCGTTTTGTCCGGAAGAGGCTCGGAAATCGATTCTGCGGAGCGCACTGGGGACGAGACTTTTGAGAAGCCGGAACCCGAGAAATCCGAGCCCGGTGAAAATCCAGATAAAATGGATCTGGAGCCTGATTTCACTGCCAAATCGGAATCTCTGGAGAAACCTCCAGAGAGCACCGCAGACTCGACCGCTCCCGAAGATAATTTGCAATCTCAACTGTCTGAATCGCAGCACGCGGAGGCAGTTGTCACTGATGAGAACGCATCTACTGAGCCCACGGCTACGAATGATGCTGCCGCTATTCTTGTCCAGCCTCAGAGCGAAACTCAGCTGGAAGCTGCCCCCGAATCGACAGGTTATGCTGAAGAGAGGAACCAGCCAGCCCCAGAACAGGCCAACGAAGCTCCGCAGGTGCCACTGTCACCTCCACCGCTTCAAGGTGATCAACATCACTTTCTGGCGCAAGGAGGCATCCAATGGTATATGCAGCCGTTCGACCCTGTGGGAACCACAATTCATGAAGAACGATGGACTGGCCGCGAGGTAATGCGCGGCCTAAGCGAGGAACTCAGCGAATTGGATGAGGAGGAATTAAACGACCTTGTTGACGATGATGAGCTCGGAGCTGGTGCTGGTGGCACTGGTGGCTCCACCAACGGTGTTGCAGACAGTTCAGCTGGCGAGCAAGGGACGAAAGTTCGTCGGACTCGGCGGCAATGGCGTGGTTTCAAGTAATGTTTGCTTACTACAAGTACTTTTAATGGCTTCACATTTTACTCTTCGCATGTTTGAGTGGACTTTTTTCCAGATATCATGGAGGACCGGCGTTTTGATGAGATATTCGCTGTTTTCAAGGCTCCTTTGCCATTTAGATTATGGGTAAACCATGGATTGGGTTGCAATAATGGATCGTTTTTCTTTGAAGCCAGTGCGGAGTATACTATTTCTGATATTCTTGACACGCCCCGTAGGACTTGGCAGCCTTACTTTTCCGGCAGCAAATACACCAATAGAAGAGCCGCCTGGTTCTGGAACCTGCTGACTACACCGCCTTCGGCCTGAGGTGTCCAACTTCTGCTTCTTTGGATTAATCCTCCTTTCATCATCACTCATCGCCTCCATCCCTTCCTCCATCTCTCTTCCCTTTTTCTTTTCCTCTTCTTCTTTCCCCCTGCTCTTCCTTTCTCAACTTTTGAATCCGGAAGCAACACAGCAACCTTTTTTTTCAGTCTCCCCCAGGATCACTGCTTTCAAGGTATTCTCTCCCAGTGTTTGTGGCGGAATTTTCTGCGCCTCACCCAAACACCACCACGCTTTGTGTTACTCGCGCACCTTCAGTTCGTCTCTGGGTCTAACTCTTCTCAACATCTTAGTTTATTCTCATCCTTCGATTGAATATCCATCAAAATGTCTGCCGAATACGATAACGAGAGCGGCCGTTACGATGGTATGTAAACTGCTGTTAAATTCGATCACTTTCGGGCAAACACAACTAACCTGGCTTGCTTTTCTTTCAGATGAGCCGCGTTTCGCTCGCGACCGCAGCGCCTCTCCCCGTGATGAGCCCCGAGCTGACCGCGACCGCGCCCGCAGCCGTTCCCCCAACGGCCGCCTCGACGAGCGGTATGTTGTCTCTTGATCTCACTTGTCCCTAATGCCTTAACTTATTTGACTGGCGCTGACAAACGATAATTCAGTGGCCCCATTGACCCCCGCAAGCAACTTGACGACGAAGAGGGTGCTACCAACACCGGTTCCAACCTTTTCGTCACTGGTATTCACCCGCGTCTGACCGAATCCGACATCTCGCGTCTTTTCGAGAAGTATGGCGACGTTGATAACTGCTCCATCATGGTTGACCCTCACACTAAGGAGTCCCGTGGCTTTGGCTTCGTCAACATGGTGACTTCTGACCAAGCAGATGCAGCCAAGGAGGGTTTGCAAGGTGAGGTTATCGAAGGGCGCACTCTAAGCATTGAAAAGGCTCGTCGTAGCCGCCCCAGAACTCCCACTCCTGGCAAATACTTCGGACCCCCCAAGCGCGGTTAGTTCCCTCCCCAAATAATCCCAGTAGGCCTTGACTAATGTGCAATATCAGAATTCGGTGGTGGTGGACGTCGGGGTGGCCGTGGCGACCGCTACGATGACCGCCGTGGCGGCTATGGTGGTAGCTGGCGCCGTGGTGGTGACGACTACCGCTACGGCCGCTACGACTCCTACAGTGACCGTCGCGACTACGGCGGCCGCGGTGAATACCGTGACTATGGACGCCGCGACTACCGTGACGACTACGCAGGCGGCCCTGGTGGCAGTGGTGGTGGATACCGCGGTGGAGATCGCTATGCCTCCGGCGGCCGTGAAGATCGGTACGGTCGTGATGAACGTCGCGATGATCGTCGGGGTGACGAACGCCGTGGCTACTATGACCGTGATGCTAACCCTCCCAGTTATGGCCATGGTGCTCCCTCTCGCGACCCGTATGCCGGCCGTTCTTACGAACCCCGTGGTGGCGACGATCGGTACGCCGGAAGGTAGGTCGATGTTCATCTGCGTATCCAACCAACGCCTTTGCGCCTAGGCAGGATCGTACACGATTTAAGTCCTTTCTTATGTTCTTTTCCTTTTTTTTTTTTGATATCTTCTCGTTCTCCCCTTCCTCCTTGTCCTTAATTCTGTACCCCTTTTGCTCCCATTTATATGATCCTCGGCATGATTTTCTTTCCGTTCCTCGGATGGCACGATTCGTCGAGGTTAATCTCGACGGATCAACGCTTGGGCGTCATTTATGTTGTTTTGCTACGGAAAAGTCGTCTTCCAATTCACATATCCTGTTGGGCGAACTTCGAAGCATCGTCAGATTAGCGGCCATTCGAATGTTTCCGTTCCTACCATTGGAACCTAGGAGACAAAAAACGAAAATCGGGATCGACACTCATCCAACACGGGCTGTTGTTTTTTCTGTTATTTCGCTCGATACACCGGAATCTATGGCGGCAGGGAAGTGCAGGATTTTCTATTAACGTTGTAATTCCTCGGATTGTGATATGGGTCAGCACTTCTACATTTTCAGCTCTACCGGAAAGTTGGTCGTTATCTCGCTAGTCAGCTGTTCGCCTTTGTTTCGTCTTATACAACATTTTCTACGTAACGACTCGATTGTATTCGGCCAGGAACACTTTAAACTGTCTTCAGGCCATCCACACTTGCATGCCACCTCACCCTTTTATTCGCCCTCAATTCAAACAAGCATACGACATGGAGTTCGGCCGTCACCCGCCAGTCCGCCATATCACTCGTTGTTTGTGCCTGTAGTACCAGCCGCTTCGCCCTAGATGTCGACTTTCAGGCAGGCTCAACGTAAACCGGAAGCATCAGCATTCTTGCAACACCCACCACCCCGTTCATTCCATGTCTTGCCCTTCAATCCTCAGTACGGACGCAAGGTAAGTTATAATGGTGTGCACTAATATAGCTTAAACTCCTAGGCAGCGTACCCGTCGTCGTCCCATCTTTGCGATGAGGTTTGGATATGTCGCGGTCTGTCCAGTGCTCTCGGCTTTGAGGAAGTTTCCACGCTGAGTCTAGTCACATTGGTACTTCGAGGTGCTAACCTTCAGGCATATTCCGCTACGGAACCACCAGCGGTGCTTCACCCTTTCGTAATCCCATCTCGTTGCGTCTTGTATTCCAAGTTTCTGGGTTGCTAACTTTGGTACCAAGAGATGCTCAATTCTGGCACATGGGATCTCTGCGGAATGCGGATGCTGTATTCTCTTTCGTCATAGAAACCTAATTGTAATAAATTTTTGCACAATTGCATCTAACTTCAAAACTATTAAACAACCCTTTTCGTAACTTCCAACCCGGCAGAGGTTCCAAACATGGGAGCATCCAGCGGTCATAGATACACCGAAGTTCCTTCCTATCCTCCTCCACACTCTTGCACTTTCTGAGCGAAGTACCGTCACTGTCATCGAAACAAGTGTGACGGACCAAACAGCCGTCCAGAGTAGGGCCGCGAGCCGACCTCCACAAGCGGGATGGGCAGGGTTGGCACGCTGCTCTCGACCTGGGCAATAACAAGCCGTAATCCAGCAGCATTTTTCTGCCTTTTCGTGGTCAAAAGACGACCTAGTGCCTCATGCATCGTATCCCGAGACAGAAACCATGACATATCAACAAATCCATAAGCCCGCCCAGCGTTGTCTACTCCGGCGCTTTGCCAGATTGCGCGCCTTCAACTTCGTTACTCTTCTGGATGAGGTATTCACCCAGCACGCGCAGTGGATTCGCGGGTCTAAGTAGTGCCGAGTTAGCAATCGTGGCGGACACAGAGTAAAGTACGGTAGAATGATAGATGACACACTGCTCCTTTGTAACGTTTTTCATCCCCTCGAGCAAATACGGCACGATCTTCTCGTTCATGTACACCCGGGCTGGCGCGCCTCCAGGCCGTACGGGGCTCGCGTTTGTGGCGGATGTCATTGGGTCTGCCGTTGGGGTACCTGCTGCTCCGGTTTCTGTGCCGGCTGGAGGCAAGTTTGATGGGTCATTGGCCATTGTTGGTTGTGGTATAGTTGAAGGGAGAGAGTCTTGTGGTTGTGATTGTGGTACTTGTGCTAGATTGGGGAGAGGGGAGTTAGAGTTGGAATTGGAGTTTGCGGTTGGGTTGGGTGGGTATGTGGTAACTTGGGCGGTTGGCTAAAGGGTAACGACGAGTGAGCGAGTTTGATTTCGCATTGAAAGTAGAGTGAGGACGGATTGAAGAGTCAGGGAAGAGAGTGGGAATTGTGGGCAGTATTCGAGATCGCGAGGGCGGAGAAGATGGCGGAGAGCTGGTGGATCAGGGAGTACAGGTAGGAATGGGACTCACTGGGGGGTTGTCAGTCATGGCTGTCGATGGGACTGTGTATATAGTTGTCAAATGGAGTATATTGGAGGAACGATATCCTGTGCTAGAGCTTGTTGTTTCTCTACAAGCAAACGTCACTCCGTCCCGACTGACTCGGTGGTTTCCCCTCATGGTCCAATGTATTCACGTGATGTCGTGTTGCACCAACACGTGCCCACGCATCGCATCACGCTTCGCAGCAGGGACCGGGGACACAGCTGAGCGTTGTCTAGATCTGGCCACTGTTTCGTGGTACGCTCTCTATCGATATTCTTGTTGTTGGTAACTTTATTGCGCTGTTTTGGAAGTCATGAGGTGAAGGTCTTCGATCAGACCAAGAAGATATATATCGTTAATATATATCGTTAAACGGTACTACCGATGTCCTCTTCTGGATTCGACTATTATATATCAACCACAGTATGACCTTATTGGACTTCTGGGATACGAAACGACCATCTGTAAAGCGCAGAAAACTCACACCTGAAGTTTCTACGCCGCAGATAAAAACAGAACCCGAAGGCGCGAGGACGTCTGGACATTCCCTACCAGATAAAGCTCTAGACGTCAAGCTTGAGAACTCAATACCTCCCACCTCAGCCGATGAAGGACCGTTGAATGATGATGAGGGTGCTGTTCCAAGTAGCCAAACGGACCTGGAGTTCTCCCTCCCCGCTGTGGAAGCCAACGATAAAGCAATAGAAGAGTATGAATCCTCACAGAAAGTAGAGGATGGGGAGGAAGAGGAAATATCACTGGAAGAGAGAATGCGAGATGGCAAATGGCGGAAGGGAAAAAGTTCGATCTATGTGGACGCGTTCAATCTTGCGCTGGACACTGTGCTAGCTGAGGAGGCACATCTCTTCAGTGAAACGGAGAAGGAAGTGTTTCGCCACTGGAGGAGGTTGTCATATGAATCCCAGTATCTGTTCGTCCTTATTGTTGTGTTATTCATATTCCCGTTAACACGTTGGCTGACTGGGTTTTAGCTATGTCCGCCTCTTTCTGCGCAAGACTTCGGCGTGGCATCGTGTTGGCAAGCTAGGCTATTATTCCGACATTGCTGATGTGCCGCAAGTTGTAGTAGACCTACAGAGGACTAGAGCTTTGTCCGTCCCTACTATCTCCGACGAGGAAAACTCGCCTGATACACCGTCTTCATCCATTCTGGGGTTGAATGGAAACTTTTGCTTTGCTGATACAGTCGATCAGATCACAACTGTGGAAGAGGCGTCATCATTACTACTGCTTGATGAGTTAAAGGCCCTCGCAAAAGAAAGCAAGGTGCAAGGAAAGTCTAAGCAGGAGTTGATAACGGCTTTGCATAAGTCAAGTCAAAAGCAGACAGGGCTTGGATGGAATAGCAACTCAATCACTTTAGACCGTGAAGAGCACTTTGTTAAGAAAATTTTGGATTACACGGGAGATTGTATACGACTTTCGTCTGGCCCCTATGAACTCTTCGAGCGAGTCCATCTCGTCTTTTATCGATCGACGGAGTGGACGGAGAAATCACTCACCACCATTATCCTTGCAAAGATATCTCGCCGCAACTTTCCCGAATATGTCGTCTGCCGGTCTAATTCGATATTTCCATTTAGAGAGATGCTCTTAGAATTCGAATCTGCATTACGGACTCAGTTCAAGATTGACAGTGTGCTTGAGTTCGGCGGTACACCAACGAGAGACCGACTAGAGGAGATCAAAGAACTCGCGTATAAAGTCTATCCTCGCTGGAAGACTCTTCTCGAGCAAGAGCAGCAAAAAGAGGATACCATATACGAAAGTGGAGAAGGCGCTTATCTACGCCGTTTCTCTCCAGCTTGGGTATACACCAGAGTCCTACATAAGGGTCTTTATCCTCTCGGGCGTTTTAAAGAGTATAAGGAAGAACGCAGGATCCTTATCGAATTACTGGCCCAGCGGCTGTTCCACCCTACCAGGCGCGGTGCGTGGTATCAACGCAAGGCCCTTCTAGAAGAGCACTACATGTGGAACCTAACACCATCGGAAAGCCGTAACGAAGAGTCTCAGAAGAAGCACTGGAAGCGCATTGCGCTGCGTACATGTGAAGAGGGCCTCGAAGATCCATCCTGCCACTTGATCTACCACTATGATCTCCAGAAGCGAATCCAGAAGCTAGAGAAGGCGCTCAAGGTCGTTAAACGAGAGCAGCACGACTTCGGCCATGTTACGCTAGCCAAACCCGAAGAACGTACAGTTGAGGGCATCCAGATTGAACGAGAGGATTCGCCAGTTCGAAATGAACCCATCAACCCTAACAACGAAGATACACCAATGCCTAAACGCAGTGGACCTACCGTCTGGCTCGACGAACGCGAAGACGGATCCGAATGCAGAGTCGAAGACATGTGTCTTAGCTGGTACCGGGACCAGGGCTGGAAGGGCTATCACTCTGAGGGTGGGATCATTCGCACCCTGGTAAACCTCTCTTCCCTATCCCAGTATCAACGAACTTACCCCTGTACTTACCACTGAGCCAGTTCGCCTACCTCTTCTACGACATAATCTTCACCTACGTCCCGAACGTCTTCCAGACCAACTTCCAAACCTGCCCCCTAGACCTCCACACAGACGCCTTCTACCCCTCACGCGCCTCCGAAATAAACCACCGACTTGTCCAAATAACCAACGGTGAAGCCCCCTCCCTCATCCGCGCAGTCCACACCCAGCACTCCGCCCTCCAGCCCTGCGCCATCGGGCTCGACTGGTCCTTCCCGTTGGACGACCTGCTCGAGATCGCAACCTGTTTCAGCGGCGAAGCCCTTGCGACGATATGCAAAATCATGGCGCAGGAGTACCAGGCCCGGGGCGGCGGCGTGCCGGATTTGATGATATGGAGGATGGATACTAGGGAGGTGCGCTTCGCGGAGGTTAAGAGTGCGAATGATCGGCTGAGTGATACCCAGCGGCTTTGGATTCATGTGCTTATGGGAGCTGGTGTTAAGGTTGAGCTTTGTAACGCGGTTGCGAAGGAGGTTAGGAGGGTTTGAAGACATGGGGTTAGCTGGGTTTGAGATGCTCGTTTGTAAATAGGTACATACTTATGAACATGTAGACGGATATATTAGATTAGACGAAACTCGACGAGACCCATACGGAATATAAGTCAGTCGTACATTACAATTGCAGTTCGAATTACTCGACCAAAAAAGCTGGTAGGGTCATAAACTTTTTTATTTTAGATCTCATTGACTCGCGGTAGATAACCTGATCTAGCTTCGATATAAGAAACCTTATCCTAAACTAAACCGACTACCTTTATTGAAATCGGCACCGTCTCTCCCTTCCCCCACAATGGCCATCCATTTCGGAATGACCAATAACGAAGAGAACGGAGGAGTTGAAAGTTGAACGGCGCGGCCCGCCGAGAAAACCAAACCCGGGATATCACATGTCCAGACGAGAGAAGCGCATGCTCATCGCTTAAGCGACGAGGGTGCTGGCAGTAGCGCTCTCGTACTTCCAGGTGGGGGGAAGGACACCGACGGTCTTGTAGTAGCGGGACAGACGGTGGATACGGGACTCGATGAGAATGAGGCGGAACTTGCTGTCCTTGTCCTTGCGGTTGCGCTCAAGGTGCTTGCGGACGGCAACAGCCTAGGGCAAGACGTTAGCATTGTTGCGACCCGGCAGGAATGTGCGAAGGGTAGCAATATTTACCTTCTTGATCAGGTGGTACAGGTCCTCAGGGATCTCGGGGGCAAGGCCTGGGAAATCACTCTGTCAGTCTTTGGTTCGACCAAGCAGAGGCATAACCACAACTGCATTTCTGCGAGTTGGGTGGCTTTTCTACGCCTCCGGCTGTGCTGGGAATCAAAGTTGGGAATCCTCGACGTGCGTCAAGAGCGACCGAACTGGTGGTGTGCAGGGTACTGCAGGAAGGATTCATCATGATTGATTATTGACCTGTTATCGGCCTCCATCTCCATGTAAAAATCTCTTCCCAGTTCTCCCAGCAGACCGAGCCTGTCCTGTCACGCTCTCGCGCAGCCATCCCTCATTCAAGACACCAGCGCAGCCGGGCTTACGTGCAATTCAGGGGTTGAAAGTGGTGGTGTCGTACCGTTGGACTTGAGGATACGGAGGATCTTGTTACCTGTTCAATGTTAGTTTCTGATCCGAGTCCGAGTCCAATTCACGCGCAGCAACATACCAGTGACAGTCTTGACCTGGGCAACACCGTGGCTGTCACGGAGGACAACACCGATCTGAGAGGGAGAAGCACCCTTTCTGGCGAGCTTGCAGATGTGGTCGACAATCTGGTCAGGAGTGATCTTGACCCAGGGAGCGGGGGTGCGAGAGTAAGGGAGAGCCGAAGAGGCAATACCCTTTCCCTTGGAGTGAAGACGACCCATTTTGAGTGTTGAGGTGTGTGGTTTTGTCGGACGGGTTGCGGTGGTTGGCGATAGCAAGTCGGTCAGAGAGAAAATCGAATATCGAAATTCTCGGCGTTGAAGTTCGCGAAATTGTGTGTGGGGATTCGAGTCACGTGTATTGTTGTGGGTCACGTGTTTACTAGTTTCGCTTAGGTCGTGAAGCTCCAAAAGCTTTTCTCCCGCGGGTTTGATTTTGGACTGCGCTTCTATCCCGACTGCAGAGACTTCTGTCGACCCTTCAAGGGTCTTTCTTTTTGGCCAAACCAGACCAGGTGCTACGTGTTCATTGCAGGGAACATTATGTGGCTCGTGTAGAATTGGGATACGCACTGGATTGCGTAGTAAAAGGTGAGCATCTTCAATACCCAGCCTATTTGACATTTTTTCATGATGAAACATCACCTTTTTTATTATTATTTTCTGGTACCTCTTATGTCAGGGTTAGATCCTCGTGGTCGAGCCCGATGATCTAAATGGACTTCTGATTATGCCTCATTCCTTGAATGTTACTCAACTGCTGTTCTGAAGCATAGCTAACTTGCTTCAGTTAGGACTACGAGAAAGTTGTCGGAATGTTTGTCCTACAATCATAGATCTTAGCTGCAGATAGCATTTGTCGAATCGATCTTTTCACAAGCACTAAAACTCCCATCAGTGTACCTGCCGGAGCTTATTCTACGTTAGAACACATGTGACATCACTGAATGCCGCGTGGGTTTAAATGCACAACACTAGGTCAAGGATTTTTTGTCTGTCCATATGCGCAACCAGGTCACTAGGCTGCATCACAGTCTCCTCCCTTGTCGATCAGTTCTGGTGACTAGCAGCGCCCTTGTAGATTTCAGCCCAAGGGTAAGGTATACTGGCTGAGAGAGCTGTTTGCCAGGCAATCAAAATATGACTGCTCTCTTAATTTCTCAGAAGGCGGACAAGGCGAGTCCTTGAAAAGGGCCACAACGTCAAATCACAAGCAGATAACCCCGCCATTTGGTACCACGTCCAAGTTGGACAGAATGAGGGACCTGCAAAGAGCTGAATATGTCCAATAAGTCAGACTTGTAGGAAAACTTGATGCGCATGTCGCACTCTCGGCTGTAGGCATTATCACACCGCTTCTCAGAAAGAAATCGCAAGAAAGACTTGCGAATTGGAACCATGGCGTCGAAGGAAAAATGTGCATGTGCAGGATCCTCACTCCAGCCCTTGTGTCAAAAGGTTATCCCTGCTAAGTGTCAATCAATAATGTCTGCTAATCTCAAGATTGGGGACTTTTGAACTCCTGCAATTGTGTATCAATGGCCCAGGCTGCAGGCGGCATATTTCCTTTGTGTGTAACGCGCGGGAGCTGGTTGACAGGGTCATCTTTGCAGAATTACCTGATTAATGACGTCTGAATTAGACAAATATTAATATCACACCCTTTTACGCTGGCCTTACAGGACTTCCAATGGAACCGGCCTCGTTCGAAATGTCCAACCAAAGGTGTCCGCCAGGTCGAGGATGGCCGCAACAAAATCCGGATTGTCGACTTTCTGTATTCCAATTGCCAGTTGCCAAGTTGGTGGGGAGAGCAAAGAGCGAAAGATAAAGCGAAGTGCATCTCACGTCATCCACGGTGACTCACTTTAATGGCCAAAGATAATGTGCACGCCGAGAATCACAGATCAACATGGCCAGAGCAAAGATGTATAGCCAATCATCCTGAGTTGGATGTTGGTCAGCGTGAGGATTATGAATGTGGTACTCGTATTGAATTATCGAATTAGGCCGGACGCAAGTATCTGTGCCGTAAAAACAAGAGCTGAACTTGAGTTGAGCTGGAGTGGCTCGTTCGTTTCTCAATCGGTATCTTCTGCGCGCTGGACGCGGCGCAGCGGAGAGTCAATAAGAATTCAAAGGGCAATCATCAGTTAAGTAAAAAGAAAGCGGTTGAGTTCCACGAGCTGCGCCCATATTTCCGACGGTCCTATGGTGGCCACGAGCGAGGTTGCCTGCATAACCAACAGGCTTCACGATCACCTCCAGCCCTGAGGGTGCGGCACTTATTGGCTGGGCGGAGATGTGATGTTGCCGACCGCGCTTATGCATCGACCATACAGACTGTGTTTCTGCAGGGTAACTGGGAGGTGACAATTGCGGAGGATCGACGAGAGAAACGCCATGCGTTATGAGATTGATGAGACGTTGCGGACATAATCTATGCTCTGTCGATTGCTGATACCATGTTGACCAGTCAATCACCCATGCCTTGAAGTTTGTTCTGGGGAGTCAGGATGCGCCATCGTTCGTTTTGTCGGCCAAGTTGTTTCTCGCTTCTATTGGTTGTTTATTTCAAATTCCCAGGTTCAGGCGTAATCCTTCTGTACTCCGCTGAACAATGCTGTATTGGCTATTGGAGTAAACATGTAAAACAAGATGGAAGGAGAGCTCCAAGATTTAACAATCACTAATCATCAGGCAATCAAACTTCCTCATAACCTGAGTCATAAAACTTCGGCTCTCCGAACGTTTTGGCCCATTCACTTTCATTGGTGGTGCTTACTTGGCGTTTCTATAAAAAAAATTCTACTTAGGCGACAACGCCGCGTAAGAATTCCAAGCAAGACAATTGAGCTGAATCGTTGTACAGGTTGAATGGTGGGTGGGGGCTGATAGTCGAGTCATGAAAGAGTGTCAGTCCACTCCTCACACAGCCAAGGAAAAGACATTCTCGACCAAAGAAGCTGGAATGATCGGCAAATATGCTCAACAACTCTGTTCGCAGAGAATCGAGATGGGCACCGGGTAAGGTGAAAGCTGATAAAGGATTCGCCGCTCATCGAGGAACGTTTCCAGGGCACGGAGTTGCCCTTCGTCCTCTGAGCTGATACGTTCATAATCGCGATGCATTAATATAGTGTGGGGATTATCACAGGGCCTCGAACGTTACACGAGCTTAATTATAATCTCTTTGGCCAGGCTGATATGAACGCCGAGTCCTTGTGTGTCGGCGAACTTGGATTTGCCACTGAGGCTATATTGAATATTCGTATTCTTCATATTGATATCCACAGCTCAGCCTGTTACAAGCGACCGTGCTCTGTGAGGACTGAGGTGCCTGAAATAGATTCTCAATGTGCGGGAGAACAGCCTTGTCGTAACTGGTGATCAGTGATCACATCAGCAAAGAAATCGGAAGCCAAGGATGGCACCGAGCTAGGTAATACGAAGTATCCGGAGTACGGATATTATTGCAGAGAATCTGAAAGCTCGGAAGAGAAGCTACAGACGCCGCGATACCGTCAGCACAGGTGCCATGGATCGTTCTTTTCGACATTTGAAACAGGCGACAAACGATGATCAGCATTGCATTGATGCTTCAAGACTCGAAGAGAGGAGCCCGACAATCAATACTGGATTGCGAAAAAGGTCGTGCTCAGAATTGGGATGGGAACCTGTGGGAGTCCTCTGGAACCGGCTCCGGAACCCTATTTTCTACCCGTATTTCCATGGTAGAATTTCCTCCACCAAGAACGCTAATAATAATCAGAATGGCACGCGCGCAGGATACCCTATTCAGATAGCGCATTTGGGTATCGCCTCACAGTCGCAAGATGCACGCCCTGTGAGGCTCTTGCATAAGTGTTCCTGATACAGTAGGAGCATCACAAAATGGATTCTTTGAAGAGAAGTGGGTGACTTACAAATCACCACGCTCAAGCAGTGGGCCGCGTTTCAATGAAGATCTAGAAGTCTCGATTTGAGACCTTAAGCGACAGGTCACAGGCTCACAGCCTTCACGAAAGCTGAAGCGATCACCGTGTGAGGAAGTCCACCTCCATACGTGGATGGTTGACGGCCCCGGCGACCCGCCCACGTTTGTGGGCTCTCCATCGTGTCTATGGAGACCCAGCAGCTTCAGGATGCTTGCGATCCATACCACGGGTCGTCGCTACAAGGACCCAAGGAGTCAGGGACAGGGGAAAGAAGAATGCGAGAATAAAATTTAGCATTTGGAATAAGATCAAATCCCCGACGGCCAACGGCTCTCGTTCGTATGGGCAGGATAACCGTCACACAGGGGCAAGGGCCGAGCTGACAGATGCGGCCATGCTCTCGCGACCTCATGCGAGGACAAGGCACCAGGGGCAAGGTTGCAGCAGCGGCAGGCAGGCAGGCCAGGATGAGGAGACGGCTGAAGTTTCTGAGAAAGGCGCCTTCAATCAGCATAAAGAAAGCACGAAACTTGCATGGTTAATGCGGCTTGGAGGCGCTAGGCCGGGCCTTGATACTGTTCCTGGTATAGTCGCAGGCGAGTGGAGGTGGATGGCCTGATGGAGCCGCGAATCCTTGTCAACTGCGGGTAAAGAGTGCAGCACCGCTGGCCTGGACTGTCGGGGGGCACTTTCTTGAGTTGAGGGATGCCACTCACGGAGCAATAGCAATGCGTGCTATTGCTGGGAATGGCAATATCGATGAAATTTCCGGTGTTTTGGCGACCCTTGTCAACAGCGGGCGCGATATCCTATAGCATCGACATCTCCCCAGCCCTGAGTTCTGTGATAGGAACCGAGGGGCCAAATCGATCGCTGAGAGGAAATCGTGGAGCAATTGATAGCGATGCTCTCTCGATGGGTCTCCTGGGCAGACGACGTCGACCGGGGAGTGGCCGGAGAGGCAAGGCAGAGAGGGCGAGGGTGGAGGTTGGTCGCAGGCGAAATCCAATCATAATTACGGGACTGTAACAATCGGTACGGTACGGTCGCTGTAAGGTACCAATGCCCGCTTAGCGGCAGCCCCGCTTGACTCTCGTGCCTCAATTGCTCTGGCCCACATCCACTTTGGCCTCATCTTGATACACTTTGTCGGTTCTCTCCGGCTGATTGGAACCCCATGAGACTCCGGTGCGACTTCCATGCAATGCTCTCCTTGCTCTTTGGATGTGCTCTGCTTTTGGTCCCCACCTATCACTCACTCCCCCCCTGATGCCAAGTCAAGTCTCCGCTGTTGTTTCGAGAGTTCTTTTGCAGGCATGAAGCCAATCATGTTCATCTTGAGGCAAATCGCGTCCAATTCCGGGCCTGTGGGTGAACGGGCCTCCATCTTGCTCATTCGTTCCACGGAAATCTCTTTTTCCTAAAGCCAGGCGGCCGTATCTCCAGTCCGTACTATATCTGGCCATGCCTCTCCCCCCTCTCTCCCCCAAGCCTCTTTTTCCGTCCCTTTCGCCCTCCGATGCGATAACTCGACCATAACGCCTCTTGTTGCTCAATCGCAGTTGTTGTGCGGCTGCGAGCCTCTACTGCGGGGCCTCGAGCCTGGGACTTTTCGACAGAACACCACACCTTCGTCGCCAGGACATGAACTAACACGCCAATCGTCGCATCGGCTGCACTCGCTTCGTTTCAAAGAATTCTAACCTTGACGCCTGCAACATGTCTCGGAGCGACTTGAATGGAGACTGTCTAGCTCCGTTCTACCAGGAATCCCTTTTTGATGACGGTGGATGTACGTTATAGCGCCCTCATGCTTTCGAGATGGACACCATTGACTTACGAGGCACCAATAGTTATCGGTGGACGTTTCTGCCAAACAGTAGGCAATGTCTCCTGCTGCCTTCCATGTCCGCAAGCGTCGTGGATGTATGGTGACGGTACGACGTCCTCTCACTATTTTGCTGCCTTGCCTAATCCTGTTTTTGTCCAGATATCCAGCAGCAAACGAGAATCGCCAGCTGGGTTTCTGTCGCCGTATTACCTCTTTGCATATTCCTGCTCGTTTCCTATGCGGTATTGCCGGCAAAGCGAACCCACCGTCACTACTTGAGCATTTGCTTTACCCTTGGCATTTGCTGCATGCAGATCGCATTCATCATCCCCCTCGGTACGAAGCCGGACCAATGTTACAATGAGATCACTCCCCAAGATATGTATTCCAACCTGTCCTGCGCCTTTACTGGCGCAATGCTCCTTTTTGGTGGATGGGTAGTCGTGGTATTCAGTTTTATCCGCACCATAGCCTTTCACCTTCAAGTTTGCTGGGAAGTGATCCTTGGCCCTAAGTTCATGTGGGGGTCGCTCATTTGCGGCCTCGGAATACCTATCATCGGAACATCCATAATGCTCGTCTTGACGGGAGTATCATTCCGATTCGGAGAGGTATGCCATATCAATATTGAGAAGAGTCTCCAGGATTACTGGATACCTCTTATCGCGTTTGCAGGCGCGTCTCTCGTTATGCAGTTTACTACGATGGGATACTGCATACATATCTATGTCAAGTCTCTTTACGATACCGCCAGCACTACCAACAGCTCCAACATGGCATCATATACGGCAAGTGCGACTACTTTGACTGCGCGCCAAGCATACCGCCGTATCCGCAAGATCTTCAAATTGCAATGGAGAAGCAACCTTCTCGTTCTTGTTATCCTCGCCAACGTCCTCATTTTCGCTGTCATCTTCATCAAAGCAGATAAAGACTTGAAAATTACGGAAGAGAATATCAAGAAAGCAACCCCATGGCTTGGATGTCTCATGCTTAATAAAGGCGACAAGACGAAATGCCTCGATGAAGCCAAGAAATTCGGCCCTAGAAAAGCAAAACTGTTGGCACTTCTGTTCCTTTTAACATTAGTTGGGCTATGGAACTTCTTACTCTTTGCGCGCCCATCAATGTTCCTTGGCTGGTGGGACCTATTCCGCCCCAAAGAGCGTGCCCAGTTCGAGTTTGTCTCCGCTGACGCACGCAAAAACCGAGACGAAGTACACAGCTACGAGATGCTCAGCAGCAATGGATTGCCATCCTACAAGAGCCCGGAGCCATTTGCGGAGCCGTATGTGAGGCCAATTCGCTCACCTAGCCCTGCGTACACGGCAAGGACAATGAGTCCTGATTTGAACAACCATTACGGACGAGAAGCCCGATACGTGAAGCCATCTTTGAGCTTCTCCGGGCCGCGCCCCCCAATCTCGCCGAATCAACAAGGACGAGACTGGAACCCCGAGTCTACTTTTGCACCGGGCTACCCATATCAACCCCGATGATATTTCTTTCTTATCTACATATAATGTCTACATGTAAAAAGCATTGTATATTCTACGACGCGCATGACTCTATACCCTAATTTCATTTTCCATCCACTTTATCCGTCAAATTTTTGGACGCAACTTGGCCAGGATGCCTAGTGCTTGTACCACTTCACTTCCTTTTTCCTTAAATTCCATGCTGCGATCCAATCAGCATCAAAGCGGCTGGGGTAATAGGTGTTGAGCTTCGCGAGTCGAGCCCAGTTCAGTCCAACTTGATGTCTATCATAGAACCAGAAGTGCGGAGTTTAGACCCTTGTTTCATGAACATATCATATCATACCATCAATACAATAATTATTACGCCAACCCTCAAACGAACCAAGCAGAGACATCGTAAGAGCCTACCAAGTGCCAACTCCCAGGTGACGAGTCAGTCCCACCGAGCAAGAAAGAGTCAGAAATCACCCACTTCGGCATTCGGCACTTTGGTTGCGACGATGGAGGCGTCGCCACTGCGCCGCATGCTTCCATGGATGTTCTTCCCTGCAGATCATCCAATAATTCAGGCCAATCCGTCGATGATAACCAAAAACTGTTCCGAAGTGCGGAGTTGCCTGCATCTTGATTCTTTCATCAAGGATCTGCACAATAGTCGGGGCACCAGGTGGTCAATCCCCCGTCAAACCGAGTAAATATTGATTGAATATCAATAGTAGAACACGTATAACTGTCGATCAATGAACCTCATTCCAACTTCGAGTAGGAGTCTGGATATTCCGTCGTTACCTGGTAAAGCTGTCGTCGTAATTGGAATATTCAACAAGTTTCGCTACCAAGAAATCAGAAAGTCAATTGCGAACCACATACGTATCCCTCTCCCACCAAGAAAACAATAACCAAGTTCTCGTAAACACGCTCTAAGCGAAACAGCGACAAGAAGCCCTCGGCGAGGGGTTCAAGTACCCAACGTGCCGCATCTCCTGCCCCAGAGTCCGTCTGAAACAATGCATTTCTTCGAAAGTTCGCTCTCTGGTCTCGGCTCTAGCTTTCAGGTCTGGGTCTGGGTCTGGTTCCCCGGTTATGGTAGCAACCATGGATCCAACACCGGCGTTCTATCTTGTAGTGGTATAGTCCCTCCCCAACGACCCACGTGGGGGATTCTGAAACAAGTCGGGCCGGCATGACATTGAATTGGAACTATCAAGGCTTGGTCAAGGGGTAAGCCAGTTACTGTCATTATTGTCGACTGTCATGTCAAATCCAGGCAGACCGATTCTTCGCCATCATCCCCTATTCCATCGATGAAAAGCATCCTCCTTTCATCGGGCACCGTGGCACAGGTACACCCCACCGGACTATTTCGGCTGTTACACGGATATTGTAGTTACTCCAAGCGCATCAGCCATCTGTTCTTGGGAACTTGTCCGTCAATGGTAGTGTCAGTCCAGTTGGAGATAAAAGTACCGAGTTTCTGGGACTGAGAGGGTCCTTGGTAGGTTAGTGCCGGTAGTGCCCTGTAGTGTCCTGGTGTCACCTCATTATCAGCTTTAAGCGTCGTTACTCCGTGAGCTGTCAGACTTTAGTTCCAATAGTGCGAGAACACTGACAGGAGACGGTGGAAGACGGCCTCTCCACCGGGGGCCGATAGTTAGTGTATACGAGTGATCGTTTAATTCTTTGCAGTGCAAGACAGGAAGGTAGACACGAGTGTGTTGCTATGTCAATAAGAAATTATAGTAATGTCATCAACAGGGGCGCCGAGCCCTTCGAAGTGATGTTGGTACTGATGCTACTCTTGTATCAGTATCGGTATTACCGTATTAAAATATGGTGGTACTTTTAGTAGTTCGGCTGTGAATCTGTACAGCGCCGAACTGTCAATCAGAAAGTCAATCCTGCAAAATCCTGTCCGAACATGTTCAGTGTCAAATCCCGGTGTCGATGATCGATTTCATCTGGATCGAAGATGGTTCAATCTATGGAGCACCCCGTGGGGAAAGGGAGAGAAAGTGTGGTTCAGCGTCCAATTTTCTATCGAAACGAGCGAATTTTCGGGTTGTCCACGTCCGGGTCGGCATTTTGGAGCCTATGATTGGGTTACTATGACTCTTGCCTCGGCCGTTGGGATTTTTGACACCCATGACAGACCGTTAGTCTTGACGGGGGTGGAGTGTGGATGAGGAGAGAAAGACTGGGATCTCCCTCCAGGTTTTCATGTGACAGTCCAGAAACCTCACGGCTCCACTGGTCGACAAGACCGGGAGCAGTTGGGACTTGGGATCGACTATTGTACTCCGTATGTATTCTGGGATTACTAGTTCGGCAGCGTTGGGCGCCTGAGGTCAAGGTTCTGTCACTATGTGCAAGCTAGAGATCTCCGCCTTTGAGACCATTGGGCTTAACAGCTCTAGACTTCCAGGGATGGTTTCGACATTTTGTGCATTGATTTCGCTATGGTACATCATTAACCCAGGGATAAACCACACTCTCTGTTAGTCTCCCGGGAATATCAGATAAAACATCGTGGAATAGAAGAAGAATGCAGTGCAACTAGGCCTACTACCAGGCGTTGACGTCGAAGTTTTCCTTGAACATGTTAGAACACTGAGAAACACATGGGCTAGACTGAAACTCACCTCGGAAAAGTATGTCGTAACGACGGTTCGGTCGGAAAACTTTCTGCCCGCAAGCGACTTCAGTGCCGCCGTTGTCGATTCAATGCTGTCGAACTTGACAAAAATCTTGCCCACGCCTGGAGACTGTCGGCTGCCGCCTGTCGGGCGCGGAATCTTCAACTCAACAACTTGACCAAACTTGGCACACTCCTCACGCACATCATCGCAGATTTCTATCATAATTGGTTAGCATATCTCCTCTTGAAATTCACTAATGAAAGCTTGCCTTCATAATCCTCATTGTCCATAAGCTCCTCTGGCGTCACCATGTTTAGAAGCTGCAACACTCGGCTGCTCTCCAGATCCTGAGACGTAGTTTTGGCGAACATCGACATCGCATTTACTCCCATATCCAACCCAGCTGCTTGCGTCATTCCAATACTGGCCCGGACCACCTTGAGGTGTCGGTCTCCCAGCTCCATCCCATTAAGACCCTGGACAGCGATAGTGGTAGTTGCGGGGTCAGCATATTCACAGAAAGCAATTCCCTATTTAATTATTAGTTGTGATACTGATATTCGTTTTCCAAACACTTACCCGAGACTCCTCTGTGGAGGCGTCCTTGACAAGAACAAAGGACTTGAGCTCGCCAAAGGATTTGAGGAGCATTGTAACAGGCTCTTCTGGGATATACTGAGGGATGTTGGAGACACAGATCTTGTCGGGCGAGTCAGGAACATCCTTCATCGCGTTCTCTCCCTCGAGTTCCTGCTCGGCAAGGTTGGGAACAATATAGTCCTTGGGTCTTCGTACTTCTATACCCTTGGATGTGCCGTTTTCTGTACCACTGCCAGCGTGTTCCTCCATTACTATTCCATCGAAAGCAAGCGCGACAGTAGTATCATTAGGCGACTTGAACTCGAGGAGTGCGTAAGTGCGGTCATCCGAGACCTGCGCCGAAATACAAGGATCGACACCTTGAACGACATTGAGGCCATTGAGTTGAAGGTTGAAAAACGAAACCAGGCTTTCTGAGTTTGCGCTCGGTGGCAAGTTGTATACGAACAAGCGCTTTGACTGCCGAGAGTTGGACGGCTTGAGAGTTGAGCTTTCCGCAGATCCACCACCAGGCTGGTTAATGAAAGCCTGAAGGCGGCTGGGATCCATCGGCTGCTGTCGAGGGGCTCCAGGAAGAGGGAACATGCCTGATTTGTTAACTATATACCACCAACGGGTTGGTGTTGTTGTAACGCTTACCTGAAAGCTTTGCTTGTTCTGCGGTGACATTCTCGTAGCCAGGGGGCTTGATATCCCACTGTGTCAAACGCCGCTTCCGAGTCAACACCGACTGTATATCAGTCAAGTCGGGTGTCGGCTCCCTCTTACGCGAAGGCGATGGGCTCCTCTTCCGGTCTCTTCTGTCACCCCCACGCTCCCGGTCACCACCGCGATCTCTCCCCTCGCGTCTGGGTCGCTCATCGAACAAATCTCTATCTCTCTCACGACGAGATGGCCTCTCATCGTAGTCTCTGCGTCGGCGATCTCCTCGATCACCACGATCACCACGGTCACCTCGCTCGCGATCATAATCCCTGTCGTCCCTGCGACTCGAGTAGCGATCCTCCCGTTCTCTGGCGCGATAGTCACGGCTGGAGGAATATGAATCGGCTTCGGCTTCGCGTCGCGAACCTCTGGAACCGTAATGTGGGGATCTAGACCGTCGCCTCTCTCCTCTGTCTCCACGTTCGCGTCTCTCGTCGCGCTGTATCTAATGTTAAAGGAGCCTGGCTAAATCGAGGTTTAATACTCACGTAGTAGTCCCTAGAGCGGCCAGAATCACCACCTGCGCACGATTAGTTCCATCAAAACGTGCCAAAGATATCAATCCAACAGGGTATTAACACACCTCGGGACGAATAAGTGTCGCCGTTCATCTTGAACACCGCGCGATTTCACTTTTATTGATGCTCCTTTCTCAATCTCTGCCGGGATTTCAGAAGGCGATTCAAGCAAGTTGCAGTAAATTTTCGTACCAACAGATCCAGAAAAGCTGAAAATGCCGAGTCCAACGTCAACAACAGAGAGGATTGGCAAAAAACGCTGGTCGTGAAGACAGCGAGCGATGTCCAGACAAGAGCTGCGCTGGGCGAAAACTCTCAGACATGGCGATCGGCGAGAGCACCAGAACTCTAATCTCTATGCGGCTAGCGCGTTTCATGCGGAGAGCTGACCGCCTCCTTTATTGGAAATAAATTTGGCAGAATTGGCAACATTTCACTTACATTACTAGGAGCGAGGAATAATTATTTCACCCAATTCATAGATATATCAAATCAATCATGACAATAGGTGCTTTTTCAGAGTGGCGCAAGCTGCCTCTGAACATCAGTGAGCTATGCATTAACACGACTCTCCGTTGCGGGCAGTCATTCCGGTACCTAGATATCTTCTCCCTATCCATCCAGCTCATGTCTATTCCAACTGTTAATTCTCCTAGATGGCACAAAGTCCCAGACAATGACGAGTGGCGCTGTGTGCTTTACGGCCGTCTTGTCTCCTTAAAGCAAGATCCAACTCACCTCCACTACAGAACTTACGTCAATACCACTGCTCCCTCGACCGCAACAAACGGCACCGACTCCGAAGACACAACCCTGGCTATAATAAAGCATTACTTCAACCTGAACTCAAGCCTAACCACACTCTACGCTCAATGGTCCTCGTCAGATCCGAACTTTCGCAAGAAAGCTTCCCACTTTACAGGCATCCGTATCCTCCGCCAGGACGCCTGGGAGGCTCTCATCTCGTTCATCTGCAGCAGTAACAACAACATTGCACGCATCGGACAAATGGTTGAGAAACTCTGCTTGAATTACGGTGTCCATGTCGCGAACATTGATGGTCGTGCGTATCATGACTTTCCGCCACCGGAGCGCTTAGCGGAGGATGGGGAAGTTGAGGCCAAACTGAGGAGTTTGGGGTTTGGCTACCGCGCAAAGTATATCTACAAAACAGCTGTCATTGTTGCAAAAGAACGAGAGAAAGGGTGGTTGAATTCTTTGCGAAACCCCGACGCCCCTGCTTTTGGCTCGGCGGATCTTGATCCAGCTGAGGATGAGGAAATGCCCCCTGAGGGAAGAAGTGGGTACCGCGAGGCGCATGAGAAATTGCTTGAGCTACAGGGAGTTGGGCCAAAGGTTGCAGACTGTGTGGCTTTGATGGGACTGGGCTGGGGAGAGTCTGTTCCGGTCGATACTCATGGTGAGTTTCCTTACACTGTACGCTTCTTCGTGACTAACCGGTGCAGTATGGCAAATCGCGCAACGAGATTACAAGTTCGGCAAAGGATCGCACAAATCACTCACGAAAGCTACATATGATGCTGTCGCCAACCATTTCCGCAAACTCTGGGGCAAAGAAGCTGGCTGGGCCCATAGTGTGCTGTTTACGGCCGATTTGAGAACGTTCTCGGATCGGTTAGTTGCATCGACCAAACAAGAGAAGGTCGATGTGAAAGTGAAAAGAGAAGAGAAGGAGGGGACAAAATTAACTGCAACTACGACAGTGACAAGTGTTGCGCTGAAGAGGGACGCAGATGAGGACAAAATCAAGCTTGAACCAGATGACAAGAGAATCAAAGTTGCGCCAGAGCCTGCGACGAGCACGAGGAGAACCTCGAGACGACTTCGGCGATAAGCACCTAATCATAAGAGCAATTACCTCCTCGAGTACATCCATGCGCAGTATGTGCCTTGTTAACAATCTGGGATACTGCGGTCGATGTGGGTAAAGAAAAAAGCACTCCGACGCAGACACTATTACTCTCGGAATTTGGGGTCAGGCCAGCGCATCATCACGCCCCGCCCGCTTTTAGATCGGACCGTCAGCAAGAGAAAGCCTGTGTTAGGATAGGGAGGATCCCAGCAGATCTGAGGTTCAAGAGCAGCATCTAACTACCCTGCTTTGCGGAGTAAGCTAAGCAGTTCGCCGACAACCTAAATCCTCAAAATCCTCAGCGTGAAGTCAAGACTCCAAAGGGTTACGCCCGGTTTACTAAGATATCCCCGACGCCCAAGGCCCGGACTCCCTAGGACCATTGGGAATTAGGCTGAAGGAAACACCACTGACGCAATGCTTGGAGGAGAATGCATCGTGATCAACTTAGCGCACCCAATTTTAATGCATTTCAAACCGTCAAATTAACCGCCGCTGCCACACAGATACCCAAACCTGTCACCATTAGGCTAAGGAACATTCACCCCGCAGTTCATATCAAAATAAGGAGCATCATATATTTCTTGAAGACCACTCTTTTTTACAGGCACCCAGGTCACTCAGAGGCTTTACCTACTCGCTTATCCTGTCAATTCAAACATGGTCATCAATGTAGGAATCATCGGCTACGGCAATTCTGCAAAAAACTTCCATATCCCTTTCATAGCCACCATCCCAGAGTACAATATTGTAGCAGTTCTACAGAGGGCAGAGGCTCCTGCGAACGTCTCGTCCGCCGTCCCAGGCTCCCACTGCACTGTCGACTTACCCGGTATTCAACACTACCGTACACCAGGCGAGTTCTTCGCAGACCCCAATACGGCACTTGTCGTCGTAGCTACGCACATCGATACCCACGCGCTATTCGCCGAGAAGTCGTTGTTGGCGGGGAAGCACGGTGACTGAGCCCTAACGGAAAGTTGTACCGCAGAGCGAGCAACTAACAGGAAGGAAACTACAAACAGTCATTGTCGACAAGCCATTCGCGCGGTCAACTGCCGAAGCAGATAAAGTTATCCACCTAGCGAAAGAAAAGGGCCTGGTCCTGACTTGTTTCCAAAACCGCAGATGGGTAAGCTTCCTATCTCCTCCCTATCTCACGCTCAATATCATGATGCATCATGGATTGGTCACATTACTGACCTTATAACTACCCATCCTTCCAGGACGGCGACTTCCAAACTCTCCGAAAACTCATATCCCAAAATGCTCTGGGTAGGATCGCAGAAGCAGAAATCCACTACGACTTCGAGTCCCCCTTCTGGATTAAATACATGACCGAGACAAAATATGTTGCGGGACAGGGTCACTCATTTGGTCTTGGTAGGCGAGAATCCCATTTACCCAACCCAATTACCCCGTCTATGTCCTCTCACTAGGCACAATCACTCGCTAACTCTTGCTATTGCTAAGGCTCCCACAGCCTCGACCAAGCATACACGCTCTTCGGCCGCCCGACATCCATAACCGCCTTCTACCGCAACCAGCGTGGCATTGAGAGCGAAATCGAAGATTCATTTACCATCATCCTGCAGTATGATGGAGACCAGAAGAACCTTCTTGTCACCGTGAAGAGCGCCATCACGACACTGCTAGCTCAACAACTTAAACTTTTTGTTCGTGGGAGCGAAGGATCGTTTGTTAAGGTGTGTTTGCATTTGAGCAATTGAGAAAATCACAGTAATTTGCTAATTACCTTGGTCCCTGGCTAACAATTGACTGGAAAATAGTGGCAACAACGCAGTACATGTCCGCAAGAAGAACAGATCGCACGAGGCGCAAACCCCACAGATCTCGGGTTCGGCGAGGAGCCTGAGGAATTGCGCGGCGTGTTAACGACATATAAGGAATTCGATCCTACTGTTCAGTCTTATGATACCGAGACGGGGAAGTACACGGGTTTATATCCGACGGTTACAGGTCGGTGGATCGGGCTATATGAAAATGTGGCGGATGCGATATGCGGCAGGAAGGGGTTGGAAGTTAGGCCTGAGCAGGTCAGGGATGTGCTTAGGATCATTGAGCTTGCGAGGATTTCGCATGAGAGAGGGGCTACGGTTATTTGGAGTGATGGTGATTGATTGAATGCGAAACCATTCGGGAGATAGAACCAATTGGGGAAGGCAGTTAGGGTTTTGTTATATATCCTTCTTTGATGTGATAGCTAGGTATGAAAATGTTAGTTTTCTCAGAGCTTCAAAAAGCAAAGATAACTACATATGCCCTATTTCGTCTTCCCATTCTCCACTGCCGCCTTCGGACTCGTTCTGTAAACAAAGTTCCTCGCCACGGGCTCAAATACTCCTCGCAACCAAAAGCTTATCTGACTAGCAGGGTAAAGCGTCATATTCCGCCCCGTGGGGTGTAAATACCAGCTCGCGCACCCGCTCTTCCAGACAAACCCTTTACTTGCTTCATCAATCCACTTGCTATCCTTTTCTTCTGCCTCGGGCGTCACGGCAACGGTGGTCGGGGCAGGGTGCGAGGAAGAGAATGGGTTCCAGAACAACCTTGACAAAAGGGATAGAGGAGGTCTGTGGAGGGGGCTGAGGATGGGATTAAGGAGCTTGAGAGTAAAGTCGATTTGACACTCCGTTGTGAAGATGGCGGATGTATGTCCGGTTACTGTGTTGGGGCCAACGAGAACGAAGAAATTAGGGAATTCGGAGACACATGTACCATAGTACGCTTGCGGCGCATGGGAGTAGCTGTTTTCCCACTACGTGTTGGATGTTAGATATGATAACAATGGGCGTAAGGGCATGGGAAATTACGTACGTGCTCGGTTATGCTGACTCCATTTTCGCCTCGAATTTCAATCGGGAAAAGAAGCTGGTTGGCTTTGAATCCTGTCGCAAGAACTATAGCATCCGCATGGATCTCTCGGCCTGAGTTTGTTCGCACACCTGTGGCCGTGATCGATTCAATTGGGTCTGCATGGACAAGCTTCATGTTTTCCCTGTGCAAGCAGGCGAGATAATCCGTGTCCATAACTCGGCGCTTGCAGCCAAGCTCCGTCTTCGGTATCAAAATATCATGGTACTTCTCTGGCGCTGTTCTCTTGAGGTACGCCGTTTGGGTCTTCATTCTCTGCTCACGAGTCTTCTTCCCAGCGACGCGCTTAAAGGTAGTGAAGTAGCTCTCGAGGTAGAGGAAGAGAATGCTTCGGAAAAAGCGCATCGCGAACGGCACATTGCGGAAAACCCATTTAACAGCTGGAGGGTATTTAGGATTTGGTCGTTCCTCTAGCCAGTGAGGTTGGCGGATGAATTGAACGACATTTTTGGCGCTCTTTTCACCGTCGCTCAAGATGGGCACGAATTGTGTTGCGCTACAGCCATTGCCTGTATGCGTGTCAACAACATTACTCGTTGCAATTTTAAGTGATACCGAGCTCACCAACTACCACCACATCCTTTCCAGCCCAGTCAAAAGATTGGTCCCAGCGGGCACTATGGAATAGCTTCCCCTGGTAATCAGCCGCACCGGGAATATGGCAATCATTGGGCTCCGAAAGTATACCCACCGCCGAAATTAGGACTCTCGCACGTCTTTCATACACCTGGCCAGAGTGCTGGTCAAGGATCTTCACAGCCCAGGTGCCCGATTCTTCGTCAAATGTCGCACTTTGAATAGTCGAGCGAAAGGTAATGTGCCGAGGTATATCGTACTTCTCCGCTACGGCGCGACAGTAAGCATCAATCTCAGCCTGAGGCGCAAACTGCTCGCTCCATTCTGGATTCAGAGCGAAAGAGTAAGAATAGAGATGCGACGGAACCTAGAACACATTCCATGACGTTAATACCAGTCCGGTTCGGTCTCCCAATAGGGAAAATGAAGAAAACAGAGCGTACATCACAAGCGCATCCAGGATACGTATTTGCCCACCACGTCCCTCCCAGTGCCTCAGCCTTTTCGTAAATCTCAAACGTAGCCCGGGGATACTTTTGCTGGAGTCGAATCGCAAATCCTACCCCAGACAGGCCAGCGCCCATAACAAGGACGTCGGTGTCGATTAGCATTGTCGCGAGTATGCTATTATTTTCCGATAACTAGTTGCGAGGCGAGGCGGTGCGGTTGAGGTTTAACAATTTGGGATCCAAAGGACAAGAAGACCCCCAGCCTGTGTTGTCTAATTTCGAAGAAAGGACGCTTGGGCCTAAGGCGGCCACCACGATTCACGGTGTACTTCTACTTTTTGAGTGGCTCGATACCTAGGTAATCATTTTGGCCCGTGCAACCTGCTCCGGCGAAGGCCGCCAGATAGGTGAATGCACAGGCTCTGATAAAAAGGGTCTGGCAGTCGAGAATTCGCCGAGTCAGTGGCCGGCCTATTTTGCATGGCTTTGGACCGTTGGTGCCTATACCGGAGCTAGTGATGGCGTCAATTCGAGCCACGAACCAGGTTGGTCAGTTGGAATGGCCAAGAAAAGCGCAGGGACCGTGACCAGTCCTGAAACAGCAGGAGGAAACAAGAAACAGCTTGATCATCCTATCGGAATCGGTTGCCTTGTGTTTGACACTGACAGATGAACAGCTTGACAGCTGCGGGTGAAAGGTGGATCAAATTCAACAGTGCTGGTGAATGGTGATCACTGTCGGTCCAAGGATCAGAGGAACAGGCAAGTGCAAGCTTCTGAACCGGAATTCGGGGTACACAATTCAAGAAGGGATTTGCAGTGAGCTGGGAACTGTTGATCGAGGCTTGCAGCTGTCATGACTCAAGACGCTAACACGAACACTCCGTGATGGGAAGCGGAAGCGAGAAGCAACGCGGACACACTTCTTTGCCTCCCAGCCCCCAATTACTGCTGATCACTCGGCGCCAAAGGCTGAAAGTTCAGCAATATACATTAATTACTATATACTCTATATATTACTACCGAAGTCCTCTGGTAGAGAGCCGGTATTCATGTCCCGAAATGCCTCAAATTAATATTTACCGGAGCGCCACGCTAATGCAAGAAAAGCCCCCCTAAAACTGTCAAAGGAAGCAGCCCCACAGGATGGAAAACGGTGAAGAGAGCAACAGAAATCGTGGTATCATGGGAACAAAGATTAAGTGCTAATCAACGGGTGACCCCGAAAAGTTCATCGCACGTGTGGATGTAGACGCGGCGTAAGCACCCAGTATAAGTGAAAGGCCCGAGGGTTGGGGATGCTGTTAGCTTGTTGATTCCGCAGGCGCAGGTCCGCGGCCTCCCAAACGAAGAGCTGGGTTGCCCCTCCGAGTGACCTGACGCGTTAGCTGCTCGGCGCTGCATGCGGGTGCACAAGCGTTGCAGCTTGCAAGACCCAGAGTCCCGAGTCCAGAATGTTGGCATGTGAAGCATAGCGGAGAGCCCATATTCAGCTAGTAAATGCCTTGGATAGACAGAAAACCGGTGGCAGGCTGTGAGACATATCAAGAAACACCCGCGACCTTGGTGTTTTCGTCCCAACCCCACTCCCTAAGCAGTTGCTTGACGCGGTACTCGGTTGCCCAGCCCAGGTCTACTTCAATGTCTTGTAGTAGGCGCAGAACCATCCTTCGCTCACTAGGATCAGTCAGACATTGGCCACTGACAAACAGTGGTTGGAGTGAATTGATTCGGACGGAGCCTGCGGGGCAGCCCATGGCGATGCCTACGATCTCACGGCTGTGAGACTGGATGTCGGTCGTGTTGTATCTGTTGGTTATCGGATTCGTTGTACCGCTAGGCTGGGGAGGCTTGTGGATATGGAGCAATATACGACCCATATGGTAGTGCTGCATGGCGGACGAGCACATTGGTATGCTATACCATATCTCAGACAACGATGACGCATCATCGGTAAAGCCATCGCTCTGATTCGCAGGCTCAGGAAGACCAATACGAGCACAAGGATGGAATGTCTCTGGAAGGCCTTTGTACCACATATCAAGCTCGGCTTCAAGACGGTACCATCGTTCCAACGAAACCTGTTGAGGGAGACCCAAGGGGCTCGCATTGACGGCACCAGAAGAGTTGACTTGCGCATTGTTGCTCGGGTTTATGAAATTGATGATCTTCGAAATAATCCAGACCAACGCATTTGATATGGTGTCCTCCTTCATGACTTCCTCTCCCGGGCGCCTACCCGCATTCGCAGTACTGGCGCAAACAAACCCTAGGCTATCGATCTGAAGCCCTGCTTCCGTCCACAAAGCTAAATCCTCGGTATGCAATCTGGTGCGACTCCCATTTATAACTAGCAAATAATGTCAGCAGGTTATACACAGGTGGACAAGTCAATGGGCCTACAAGCTGCTAAATAATCTTGCCGAGCAAAGTTCCAGAAAGTTGCCTTTCTAGCTTTCGAAAGACTCGGCCGCTTTGGCTGCAAGGAGAGGTCTCCCGGCGGTGGACGCTGAAGTGGGCGCATCCCAACCTCAGCCAAATCTAACAGCGATTTGACACCACTCAAATGACGGTTCCATGCCGGGCCGGTGGCATCGAGCAATTCATATACTGACAGAATAGCAGTGGCGGCAAGAATTTCATCAGAGCGGACCCCATGGGAGAGCCTATATTCGGTGTAGCTTCTCGCGCGCTGGTCATCAGTATCCTCGTTCATTTTATTCCCCTGGGTCGGTCCGAGCATATCAGGGTTCCCAGGGCCGGGTTGCAGCTCCTTCATCAAAAGCTGGATGGCCTTTTCATAATACTTGGCCCCTCTCCAACACCAGTCAATGTTCTTTGAATCCTTCTGCACTCCTGGGAAAGCTCGGCTGAGGCGAACACCAACAGATCTTGCTACATTGACGTGCCCTAGCTGCTTCGCAGCCTGTGCGCAAGCGGAAAACTTCAGCAACGGATTACGAAGCGCTTTTACGGGTACCTGTGACGCAAAATACGTCCCAAAGTCGTACAGGTCCATCCTAAGATCTCGTCAGTTGTTGTATCGCGACATATCGTTTTGCCATGGTAGCTTACCAGGGGCCAGGAACCTCCGAAAAATGCCTCAAGAGAAACGTTATCTCATAATCCGTCTCTACGGGCCCATCAATGTTGTTTTCGGTGGATCTAAGCGCCAGCGGGGATCCTCTCGAATCTGGGGTGCGCTGAATGGTTGGATCAATAGGTGGTGAAATGGATTGCGACGGGTTCAGCAAGAAATGAATGTTGGTATTATTGCCATTATCGGAGTTGATCGAAACGGGTGGGGAAATCTGGGCAGATATCGACCTCGGTATCTGGTTTGGGTGATGAGGTGCCGGCATCGAAGTCGGGATAGTACTGAACGGGGTTGGGGTGACACTTTCGGCAGATGAAACAGGTTTCTGGTCAACTACCAGTGCAGGGTACGGCAGGTGATCGTGCGTCGCAAGGGTTGAAAGTGTTTCGAGGCCCTGGTTCTCGCTTCGCTCCCCGGAGGATAACTGTGGCGGCCCATCCCAGCCCACGCTTTGTGAATTCGCAGCTAGAATCGCGGCCTCGGACTCCGTCAGGGCGGCCTCCAAATCTTGAGCGTACGGATCAGAGTTGTCGACAAAAATCACTAAATCGACCGAAAACTCCACGTCAGCTCTATGTCCTCTCGGAGAGTATTACGCCGACAGCCATACCATGCTTCGGAATATCCAACCAAACACTATCCTTATCAAACGTGTTCTTATACGAGTAGAACCCTCTCAGGCTTCCACGTCCGTCCGATGACCCTTCTACGATATTCTTGTTCATGGAGGCATTTTGCTGATGGCGGAAGACAACCCCTTCGCTCGGGCGACACTCCCTTCCTCCCTTCTGGCACTGAGAACACACGGGTTTTTGTTCGTCGCCTAGACCATCGCAAAGGTATAATTAGTTTCATTCGCCTTCTATCGTAATGTACAGAGTATAGAAATAAATAAGAGAGGCGGACTCACATTTCAATTTCCGGGTGCGACACGTCAAACTGTCCAGACAAGAGGATGCAATCACGCATCCCAACAACGGTCAGCCTGCAATTCCTTTCCCATGTATATCCATCTAAAAGCATCGCCAATAGCTGCACTAAGTGTGCAGCTCCTGAATCCAAGGGCAGAATGGGACAGAAAGAACCGGGGGTACACGTACCAGCCTGTGCGGGATCGCATACCGTACGGTAACGTCTGCGGTTGAGCGAAACCATGTGAGGATCAGGCTTGCCCTGGAATATCCTGCAATTAACAAAACTAAACTGGGGGAAAGAAGAAGGCGAGGCAGGCAATGGACAGATAGAACGGCTATCTAATCCGGGGGAGTTGACGTGAGAGTCAAGTTGGTCTCCGCGAATTTGGCGTGAGATTTGCGGAGGCTCGGCGGTGGAAACTGGAAGGACCAGGAGAAGCGGGGAGCGGAGCTGGAGGGCGTGGGTGTGGCGATGCTCCAATCTGCGCTTCCATGGCATGACCTAAGCGACTCCAATAGTCATTTAACTCGAGCATTCCAGGTTCCATGTTGGACGCATCCGCTACGAGGGTCCACGGGGCTTTGCGGCTTGTTTTGGACGCTCTACTGTTCTTACCAGCAGATCAGGTCTGTCCCCACTCCTGTCGCAATTCCGCCCGTTCATCGGGTTTACTCCGCGTTTACATGTCAACACACCAGCTAGTGTTGGAAGATAGCTCACGGTTTAGCGCATGCCATGTATGTACATATCCACTAGCTACTAACAATGCTTCGTCCACTCGAAGTCAGAGTAGGTATAATACAGAGTTCGGCATAATCACAAATGGCGCAAAAAAATATAAATCCAGTAATCCTCCGGACATGTCAACACGGGGGGATTAGAAAATAAAAGAAACGCAGTGCAAGCGTAATAGGTGCAGAATTAGAGTAAGGGTATAAGACGGTTTGTCCCAGGAACGCCGTTTCTGAGATACCACGAAGAATTAGAGGTCAAGTAAATGCCAACTGTATCTTGATAGATAAAAAGAAAGGTGTCGTCTAGATGTCATGATCCGGATCATACAGTCGGTGCCCCGGGGTTCGGCTGCTTCAGGGAATTGAATAGGTACTCGGGGGGGAGCCGACGCATCGATGTTGGTCGATCCGTTCCAGGCGCTTGAGGGGCTGCCATATAGCCCTGGCGGCGACGCTGGATCTTATTGAAAATAACACCAGCGATGACAATCAGGAAAACACAGCCAAGCGCACAGCAGAAGGCTACCAAAACGACGATTCCGTTTGACCGATGTGAGCCTATTGCAAATGTTAGCACCCATCACTAGTATGATATACAACGATACTCACTTTTTCTAGCATACGGATTGCTGTTTTCGTAAAACATGCGCGACATGCGGCCAGGTTGGCCATCAGTTGTAGAGGTGAGAATAAATGGAGTCAACGCGGTGCCATTGAACAGAGCAGCCGACGCGGTACCAAAGTCTGGAACGGCAATTTCACCGGTAACCAAAAGAGCCAGGTCCTTGTTGAGTAAATCAGTGTGGTAATGGTCGTTGGCTAGAGGAAGAACCTCAAGTCCACGGATCACGGTTCCATCGCCAAATATTTTTTGAGGCGCTTGGAAGGCGGAACCGTCGTAATTGACGACAAAATTAGACCCATCTTCCGATTGTCCGGCAAGCCAAAACGTTGAGATGTCCGCGCTCGCCGGGCTAAAGGCCGTCACGTTGCCTGGAATGGCCGATTTTGAAGCTCCTTCAAAAGCACTCCATTTTTCTTCTTTGGCGGAATAGGTTGCGACTGCAGTCTCAGTACCTGCAACGGTCAGGCTACCGACAGCGATTAAAGTATTTTTGCTGACCCACTCAAGGGCCAGGATGTTCCCATAAAGCTCAGCTCCTGGTCTATTCCATTGTTGTGCCTCGGTGTCGAAGTAACAGACACCGGGACACGGGAGAGATCCAGCGGCCGAGAACTGCCCACCGACATACATCTCTTCCGAGTCAGGACGAGCAGCAAACGCACTCACAGAAACATTGTCGCCATAAAGATTGGGAGGCTGGTATTGTGCGATGGTCCCATTCTCGAGGTCATATAGGACCAACCCATTTAATGGAGTACCACTGACGTTTCCAGTAACCATTCCGCCAGCGTACAGGATGTCACTTGAAACGGCGAAAGACAAGAAGGTCGAGTTACTATCAATTCCATCCCCTAGGCCAGTGATAGAGCCCTTGCTACCATCCAAGATGGCTAGGTTACGTACTGTAGAGCCATTGGTCGTCGCGTTGAAGTGGCCTCCGAGGATGGTCAGGTTGCGATCAGAGCTCGTGTCATATATTCCAGTAATGATTTCACCCATTGACTGCGCGCTGGTCAATAAGGGATCAAGCCGAAGTTCATCATCTTCAAGTAGCGATACGGCTCCACCAGCAGCCATTCCTCCTGAGATGAGAGTTCCACCAAGAATCGTTGTGCCGTTAAACTTGGCAAATGCCGAGAGTTGACCTGAAAATTGTGTCTGGGTAACATTGAGGTTATGAAGCCAGTTGTTGCGCGATGGAACCCATGCAGCGAAGCCAGAGACCGTTACTGCGGGATGTTCGTCAAAGGCAAGCAATTGGTCAAATTCACCACTGACAGCAACAATTGTCTCGTTGACGTCAGTAGAGATGTTCAGTGGAAGCGCGAGGACTCGTTTGACAGGCCCGTTGACTCCTCCTCCAAGAGCGGACCAGGATTTGGAGTCGAAAGAGTATGAGGCAATATAATTGAGTTTGTCGTTTGCATCGTCAGACGTCCCAGTAAAGTTTCCGCCAACATACAACTTGTCATCAAGCACCGACATTGTAGTGACCTCCGAGTTCAACCCTCCTTCAGGCATTGCGGTAGCATTGGCGTCTCGTTCGAGCGAGAAAACGTTGTTGATATCAGATTTCGAAAAGTTCCCGGCGGCGTACAATACACCTGCATGGCTCACTAGGCTGTTGATTGAAGCGCTCGAATCTAGCTGTTTGCCCGCACTATTGATCGAAGAGTCTATCAAATTTGTGCTTGGCTTATTCGAAGCTGGGTCATATTCGAATAAGCCATTCAATTCATCGTCACTTGTCTCACTTGTCTCACTAGTCCCATTTGAACTTTCAGGTGAATGGAGCTCAAACTTGACCCGTGAGGCTACCACCGTGATATCTCCTTGGCCGGGAATAGGAGTCAATGTCACTCGTGGGCGGAATGATTCATCACTAGTGTCAACATGGCCAGTGTAGATAGTATCGTACTTTTCATAGTTGTTAGTCTGGTACAGGTGGGCCTCAACAGGCTCGTCAGATTCAGCATCCACGGTGGCCGTAACATTGACAATTCCCCGAGAACCACAAGACCCATCCTGCGTACAACCAGGCGTATAAACGAGGATAGAGTATTTTCCAGAACGTTGGACATTCGGCTCAAAAACGATCGATGTACCGGCTGCGTCTGAGTCGGATACGTGTGCCGTGAGGTAGTCAGAAGGGCTATCGTCAGCTTCCGTCACAGTCCACGATCCCGATTGTATAGCTTTAGACGAATCACTATCATCTGTACAGAGGGGTTCGTTGAAGTCATTGATGGCGTAGGTGTAGACATCTCGCGTGAAGATTTCGATGCCATTCAAACCCGCACCAGCGCCATAATAGTCGCGAACTTCGAACATGAACCCAGACATACCAACAGGGTTAACAAAATGAAACTCACGATACTCCTCCTTCGAGTCATCCGATAGTGAGCAGTATTGGTCGCAACTGACTTTGTCGCCGGTATCTGGGTCGGTATAGGTCATGTTCATAATTCCGTTGTCGGGTAGCCTTCTGAACAAGAAGGACTTTGTGCCTCTTCCTTCAAAGTGTGTGTTATACACACGCAACTTGGTGGGATTGAAGTTGTAGCGCATATCCGCGCGCCAGTAACCCAGGGCATTGTCCGCCAATAACCATGTTTCACCCGCACCCCCGTCACCGCCAGTCTGGCAAATGATGTTCTGAGGGTCGGTGAAGCCGCTTCTGGTGGAAGTCGTACTGGATGAGATTGTTGCATTCGAAAGGTTTATAACTTGTTCAATTTTCTTAGAGGTCGAGTTGCCGATACCATCAAAAGAACCGCCGAACACAATATTACCATCGTCGTTTTTAACAATCGAGCTGACCGGTCCGTTGAGCCCACCAAATGATAGGTGTTTCCAGCCTTCACCCACAGTCCAAGCCGCCGCATTTGATATATTACCTTGCTTAAACTCGCCGCCAACGTAGACAGTATTGGTGTCCTGGTCGCAGAGTAGGGCCGACACTGAGCCCGAAAGGCCTGGCATGGCCGTCACCTTGTTTGAGTTGGGATCATAGAACGCAACTCCCCGAACCTTGTCATCACCAAGACTCGTGAAGTTGCCACCGATATAGATCCCAGCATGGTTTTCATCCTGTTTGGTGAAGGCGCACATTGCGTTGATATCGGCGTCGGTGGTTGACAGGCTAGTAAGGATTCCGTTCGGAAGAGGGGCGAGGATAGATTGGGAGTCATCGTCACCGGAGGGTATTTTTGATTGTTCTTCGTACGAGTAGAATGTTAATGCATCAAAGTCTCCTGCAAGAGCAACCTGGCCGAGGCGTGAGAGATCCAGGTCAGGTTTAGCGATAGGATGGAACGTCAGCGCAGAAGCACAAGACAATTGGCCCAAGAGCCAAAGTCGAGTAATTGTCGACGAGCCAGCCGTCGCAGGCCCAAACAGTGAGGGGAACCTCATTGTTCAGGATCGCGACGACAACTCGGAGTGTCACAATCCTTTTATAAAGGGGTTTCGAGCGAAAATAAAATCTCCCACGGCATTCAGATAGGCATGAGGCGGTATTAAAAGGCTAAGTCCAGCCGGGCGAATTCGCAATCGAGTCGTGGGTGAGAGTTGATGTATCGTAGGGGAGAACACGAGAAAAAGGAGTGACGGAGTAAAGAATGTGGAAAAAGAAAAACCAGTAAAAACGCGAGAAAAGAGAGTGTGAGAACAAAAAGACGGTAAAGTCTCGACGTAAGAATTAAGAATGGCCAGGAAAAGAACGAATGACTGGAGGGAGTTGGATGGGCCAAACGAGTGACATGGCAAGGGCCTTGTTTGTTGGAAGCCTGAGCCTGCTCTCTGTCTGTCTCTCTCAGGAACGCGGGACGGGAGAACCTGAGCAGGTTCCCTGGGACGGCCGGCGGCACGGAAGAACTTGACTCCGCCCGATCCAGCCACTGCCAATCACACTCTCTCTTGCTCTCTCTCACTGGTCTGGTCCGGCCTTTGCGCGTCACAGTGGAGTTGGCATGATGTTCCACACTGAGACTTGGATTCTCCGGCTGTATCTATATGTAGATACGTACTTATTTTTATGCATACTTGCCCTCATGAGTCGTGAACTCTCCGATTCACACAACAGCGGTTGCATCGCTCAGGGTAACCCAAGGGATGGCAGGCTGGTTGGCCACCCAGTGCGGACAGAGATGTCGTGAAACGCTTGGGATTGCGTGAAATATGAAGGGTCATGCCCAAAATTCGTGCCCCTCGAATAGGCTGGCCAGTCCGGTTGCCTATTTTTGGAATTGAACTTGCACATTCCACCTCACGAGCTCCGCGGTGGAGATAGAATGGTTATTTCATCAATATTTCATCAATGCTTATGCAGCATGCACTGTATAATACGCAGCCTTCGCCACGCTGTTTACATTCGCAGATCCTCGACTCCTCGCTTCCTAACCTCGCAACTCCCCAGAGCAGCCAGATATGCCGGCTCCTTACACCGTACGGTGTCCATTGTGCGGACTGCGGCAGAAGTTTAAACATACGGCTGTTTCAAATATGCAGACCACGCCAATCAGCGAACGCTCAGCCCCGATTCTCGATGCAATCTCGGCGGACACTCCACCTGCTATCGATATGGATATCGCTCTCGTCGGTAACTAATATCGGGTTTCCCGAAGAACCATGGAGGCGACATCGCGTGGGAGATCACGATCGTAGGATCGCTAACCCAGTGCTGCTTCTAGGTCGGCAAGGTCAATGAGGTCAGCGCAGAACTTATTCCACCGACCGTATAGGTAGTAAGTGTCTACAAAAATGGCCCCCGCTGTGAGGAGGATTGCCATCCTCATGATGATCAACTGACTCCCAGCCCGGCCACCGAAACAGACCCAACCAAGTCTGCTCCCCAGCTTCCTACATGATATCCTTGAATTTTCACGGTAACTCAAAGCCATTCAAGCCGTTGGGCCACGTCCACGGTGATAAAGATAAGCCGTCCCGGTCGAGGATGTCTGGCAACTATTCGTAAGAAGCCATCCACAAGTCTCCTCTGGGCCATCAACAGACTGGACTTGTGGCGAAAGTATACTCCGTATAAGCGCAAGAATTTGCGGTCACCCTACGCCCGAGGGGTGGGCCGATTTGTATAGGAACAAACTTCCAACCAGAAGACTAGTTCCAAGATGGAAATATGCTTCCACAACTTTGTTACAGGTGATCGACCTTTCGGCTTATTGCCAACCAGCAGCTTTCTTAATACCAGGGTAAACCGGCCCCCAAAAACTCGGGCATTGCTTTTGCATAGCCTCGCTCCCGGAAACCAACGACGGTCGTTGACAGTTTTGGCTGTTGGCACACGCAAAATTCAGTGCGTTGCTCCAAACTCCAGTTTCAAAACTTCCAATGAGCGACAGCCTCAGTGTGTCAGCAGTAAGCATCGAGCATGCCTCGTTACCTATCATATCAAGATTTATAGCAAAGAAAGAGGCGGTGCGAAGCTTTTCGTGGAGCCAAACTGTCCATCTTTCCTTAGCGTCCAAGCCCCGATTCAATTAATTAAGGGGACACTAGTACGTAGTTGGACTCAGCTTGCGGGCCTGTTAATCTAACCTTGCAGATCATTGCCATTGTTAGGCAATTCTTCAGAGGTTGCTCGTGCTCTTGTGTGCGGTCCCTGTACTGTGATGGGACCTCCGATGGTAGGGGGGCTATCTATGAGTGCATATAAGCAGGCCTGGTCGCAAAAGACCTGCCGACTACTGCCACCTGTATGATAAAGCCGGCCACTTTTCAGCTTTGTTTACAGGCTAGTCTTTAATCGAGCTTCTTCAATATGGTTGTCGTCCTTTCAGCATTTGCATTGCTGCTGCAAGCTGCAGATGTCGTCGCCCGGCCATCAGTTCCCGGCAATGGCCTTGGGGGAAAGCGAGGGGTTCGAGCTCCAGTGCACCGCTATGTTCCTAGCAACAATCTAGTCTCTAGGGATACTGGGGCAGTTCAGCACATTTGGAATGGCGGCGGCTGGATCCTGCCTGTGCTAATTGGTGGCCAACAAGTCTTCTTGAATGTTGACACTGGCTCCTCTGACCTGTGAGTGCCCATTTGTATCTTGACTACAGGAAATCAGTAGTGCTAACTCTAGGGTTGAAAGATGGACAGCAAGTACTCTGATGCCCAAGGATCAGCAGATTACTGTTACCAGGGGTTCGGTTTATAATCCTAACATCAGCTCAACGTCGCAAGAGGTCAACGGGTACACCTATGGCCTAGCCTACGCAGATGGATCCGGAGCCTCCGGGCCAGTGTACAGAGACACAGTCAACATTGGCGGTGCCATCGTACCCAACTTTCCTCTTGGAGTCTGTGATGATCTGCGATACGGTGATGGCAGCGACGGTACTCGCGACACCGCCGGACCTGTTGGCCTGGGCTTCGGCAAGCTGAACTCGATTCGACCTAACCCGCAGTGCACCTTCATGGAATGTCTAGAACCGTATGTTCCAGAGCCAGTCTTTGGTACGGCATTTAAACTCAACAATACCGGCTTCATCAACTTCGGGTATTCCGACTCAGAGGCGTTTACCGGTCCTGTCACCGAAGTCCCCGCGGCTAACACCAGCTCTGGTAATGAAGGCCAATGGATGGCCCTGGGTGTCAAATTTGGGTCCGGTGGCAACCTCTTCGATGCCGAACCTCTCGATATGGACTTTGACTCAGGCACCGCCTCCCTGTCCGTCTCGTCAGATATAGCCGCCGCCTATTGGGCCCTTGTTGAGGGTGCTGACGACTCCTCGGGTTCCTGGGAATACCCTTGCGGTACCGAACTACCTGACCTCGACTTTGTTTTCTCCAATGTTACCCATGGCCCGTCTACGGTGACGATTCCCGGCCAGAATCTCAAGAACGGCGATGATGCTACAGGCATGTGCGGTACTTGGATGAATGTCGTTGACGGCCGTGGCAATGCCGGGGTTCCATTTTATGTTAGCAAATATATCGTCTGGAACCAGGCCAAGCCCAGTATGTCCTTTGCTGATCAAGTCAATTGAGCTTTGGCAAAACCATACCTTGTCCTGCTTGTCCCATTTGCATATAGTCAAGCGTGAATGTATATAGAGCTTGTTATCATTACCAACTCTTAGTCAGAGTGCCCCTCTAAGCACAACACTTCGAATGATATTTAAGCGGAATAATATTGTTAGACTCCTATTGTATAAACTTCAAAATGCCGAGACGCGATTTATCGCGAAGGGCGACTTCGAATCAATGGTGGATCTGCTCGAAGCTGTGTCAAGCCTGAGGCAAATGCACTAATCCGCTTTTGTCGGGAAGTGGCCAACGCGACCGCAACGCGACTCAAGCCGAGCATGGATGCAGATTCATCCAATTTAAGCTCAGCTTCATAACCTCGACTGAACCCGAACACCGCTACTTTAAGACGTTTACCATTACAATCTTTCTTGTCGCTCTATCTCAAACTACTCTCTCCCCCAGCTTTTTATTTGCGACATCAGCATTCATTCCTCGAGAGCTCCTCCAAGATGTGCGCTCCTTAAATCAAATTCGTTAGTTTACCCCAATACTGACTGCGGTACTAGGGAGAGCTTTGACAACATCTACCTCGATCTCTCTAAGCAGTCCGGCAAGTGTAAGCTTGCAGAGACAGGCTTAGGATGGCGTCCCGCTGGAGGCGGCGATACTTTTACACTCGATAGCAGCAACATCGGAGCCGCCCAATGGAGCAAAGCAGCCAAAGGGTTTGAGTTGAAAATCTTGTCGCGCTCGTCCGGTGTTATTCAACTCGACGGCTTTGACCAAGAAGTAAGTGCTTCGTTATTTTCTGTGCGGACAGTGGACTTACCCTGTGTTTGCAAAACTTTCAGGACCTCGAGCGATTGAGCAAAGCATTCAAGATTTGGTACGGGATCAACGTGGAAACCAGAGAGCACGCCCTCCGAGGATGGAACTGGGGCAAGGCAGAATTCACAAAGGCCGAGCTAGCCTTCAATGTCCAGAACCGACCTGCATTCGAAGTCCCCTACTCCGAAATCTCGAACACGAACCTTGCGGGTAAAAACGAAGTCGCCGTTGAACTTTCCCTTTCTACCGATGGAAATGATGAGAGCTCGAAACCAGCCGGGAGCACAAAGAACCGCGGTCGGAAGGCAGCGGCTGGCCGGGATGAGCTGGTCGAGATGCGTTTCTACATTCCTGGAACGGCGGTTAAGACAGAGAACGGTATCAAGGAGGAGAACCCGGAGGAGAAGGAGAATGGGGAAGAGGGTGGAGAGGAAGGTGGAGAGGAACAGAATGCTGCGAATTTGTTCTACGAGCTACTCATGGAAAAGGCGGAGATTGGAGATGTGGCAGGAGATACCTTTGCTACCTTCTTGGATGTTCTACATCTCACACCCAGGTATGCATTATGCGGCAGCGCCTTCTTCTACTTGATGTTAATGAATTCTACAGAGGTCGGTTCGATATCGACATGTACGAGTCTTCATTCCGGTTGCGCGGGAAGACATACGACTACAAGATTCAATATTCTTCCATTAAAAAGTTCTTCCTGCTTCCCAAGAACGACGATACGCACACCCTCATTGTTCTCGGCCTCGAACCCCCGCTCCGTCAGGGTCAGACCCGTTATCCTTTCCTAGTCATGCAGTTGAAGTTGGACGAAGAGATCAGCCTCGAGCTTAACATGACAGAGTTCGTTTTTCCCAGTCATTTTTTACACACTGCTTTTTACTAACGGCCGATAGTGAACTTCTTGACACTCGCTACAAGGACAAGCTAGAGTCCCGCTACGAAGAGCCTATCCATCAAGTAATCACCAAGATTTTCCGTGGGTTATCAGGCAAGAAGGTTATCATGCCATCGAAAGATTTTGTCAGGTTAGTTCCCACCCACAAACTCGACGTAGAACGTACTAACAATTTTTAAGCCACCATGGCCACAGCGGAGTCAAATGCTCTATCAAGGCCAATGAAGGTCTCTTATACTTCCTCGATAAGAGTCTTATTTTCGTTCCCAAACCTGCCACCTACATTCAGATTGAGAACGTCGCAGTCGTCACCATGTCTCGTGTTGGCGGTGCTATCTCGGCTAGTCGAACATTCGATATCACTGTCAGCTTGAAGTCTGGCATGGGAGAACACCAGTTCAGCAACATTAACCGGTATGCATTTCCAAACTAACGTCTTATGACGCGCCCCCCATGCTAACAACCATCTTCTCTAGCGAGGAACAACAACCGCTCGAAGAATTCTTCAAGGCAAAGAACATTCGCATCAAGAACGAGATGTCGGACGACGTAAGAATAACCTCTCCAATGTACCCGACGAAGAAGCAGAACTAACGCATCCACAACAGACAAATGCCCTCATTGCAGCAGCCTTAGACAACGACGACATGATGTCAAGCGACGACGAAGCTGGCGCACGCATCGACCGCGGCTCCGCCGACGAAGATGAAGAGTCCGTCGATGAGGACTTTCAGACAGACTCGGACTCAGATGTTGCCGAGGAGTTCGACTCTGCGCACGAGAGTAGCGGCAGTGATGCTGAGATGGACGATGCCTCAGATGGCGGCGGTGGCGATGACGATGGCGACGTAAATATGTCGGACGGTGAACGGCCGAAGAAGAAGTCCAAGGTTGGGAAATAGGTCCCTATGCAATCTACTGGAGTTCTCCAGTGCGGTGCGGTGCAGTGCAGCTGGATTGTACTCTATGCCTTTAGTTCGGATTTTAATAAAATTGGCGTCGCGGTGCAGCTTTACTTTTGATCACGCGCAAGCTCTTAATAATATGGCCAAGGTCCAGAGCACTTCACTATCCCTCCTTGACCACTTCTGTAGTTGAATTTCAGATTAACTTTAAAGGTCTTTCTGGCGCTTTCGTCGGACTACCCCGTACATGGATCGGCTCAATGCCCGAGCTGCAGAGATCAACAACCCACCACAAATCCAAGACATGTCATATTCTGTCCGAATCATTGCATGAACCATTAGTTTGAATTCCGCTAACGACAAGCCCTGAGACTATTGGATATCGCCTGCATAGAGCATGCATGTTTTGAGAACAATGGGGACTAAAGTAAAGTAGACCGTAGATACTGGCTGCTTAGAAGTCCTCGCCCCATGTTCTATCTGTCGAACCGGTTTCGAGAACAAATGCCCTTTAAAGAAGCACCGGTATGTTGGGGTTCTGGTCAATCATTTTAGTGAGCAATAGGTACAGGTAGTCATGACTTTTGAGAGTTCAATGATCCAATGATATTCAATATCTAACCATGTTCTTTCAGTGTGAGATGGGGATGTTTGATCTCACACCACGCAGGCAGCCTTACACGTCGACATTTGAGAAAAGTTGCGGTGAACGCAATATTCAACACTGAACTGGAAGAGGCCAGGAATTATATCACAATCGACTACAATGGGGATAAGTGCGTAGGACAACATCTTCTAGTGTTGGACGCCAACGTCTAGGATAACATTATTACCCGGAACAGAGACGGGCGAGTGCCTGCTTCGCAAATAAGGCCTAGTACAGGGTACATGCGTACCTGTAACATTCGCTAGCCTTCCATTTACCTTCTCATGGCAAAAATCTCGATACTGGCTGGCGCTCCTGTTGACGTGGCGTGGTCTGGTAGTAAGCGGGGAAGGTATGAAGAGGCTAGCTCAGGAACTGAGACACCACAAGACCAGGTTAATAAACAACCTGAACTCGGTCTTGGTGTCCAGCCACCACTTGGAAATTCTTGTAAGCTCAATTTGTGAATCTTCTCACCGAGCAGAGATTCAAAATGCGATCAACGGGTGTATTCAAGGTTTTGCTGGTGTGACAATACCGAGAGACGTTAGGGTGGAGATGATTGGCTGTGGAGCCTGCCCTGTATTTTAACCCCTGATGATGACCGCCCAGATACCAAGATACGGACCAGGATACGCCCACATCTTAGCGATCTTCATGAGGTCTTGGGGAAACGGTTCGCGATGCTTCAATTTCAGGTTGGCCAGGTTTACCTAATTGTCTTTCCAAGCCGGGGCCTCGCATACCACATGTATCTGTGAGTCTCGGCCTAAACAAACATACTACTTCAGTACGAAAGACTACAGGTATGGCTGGTTGAGTAGCACATAACGGATTTGCAGGTTTGTGCTAGTTCTGCATGGGAAGTGCCAATTAAAAAGGAAAATACCAACCATGGGAGCTGTCATGCAATTGGATGGCCCGGACGGGAATCGGCCAGGTTGACGGTGTTGGCAGTTCTGCGTGGTCCTGTTCGTCTCAATCCTTGGGTCGGATGCTTCCCAGTTGTTTAGGAGGCCGGATCGCGAACCGGGCATGGAAAAGAGCAAAATACCACGCGTGTGCCAAATACCTTCAAGTAGAACTCAATAAGGAATGGCACAGCAGAACGAGCAGTGTAGAAGAGACATGTCGTCTTCGTTCTGCGGCGGGAGACAGTCGTTCCTACCGAAGATTTAGGCTGGGAGCCCCTTTCTTTGGCTAGCTGGCTCCTCCGACAACTGCTTCATCCACCCCATCAACTCTCCGCAGGTCCAGTCCCTCGACCCTTCCCCCTGTTCTTCATTGTTCTCTTCTCTCTTTCAGCGTCCTTTTTTTTCTCCCGTAATTTCTATTTCGAAGGAATCTTTTTCTTCTTCTGATATCCATTTGAGCGGACCCTCGCCCTCGTGGATTTCAGTCCCTTTCCTCGGATCTCCTTTTTCTAGTCAACGACATCAAAGGTAAGATGGCTTCATTTTTTTCTTGACCCTCTCCCTCCGTACCACAGAACACCTGTGGAAGCTGCGGTTTCATCCGACTTGCTGGACGCTATTACTTTGGGCCGCTCCCCTTGATCCTCGCTGCAAGGACTCTGTTTGCTAACGCATAAGGTGCAACCTGTTCAGGGGGACTTTCTCTCCAGCGCTCGCTACCTCACGCATCCACGCTCGCTTCCATATCACCTCATTTTCCTTCCACAATGGGTAAGCTCAGCGCGTGCTGTTTTTCTTCTTATCAATCTACGCCCGTCTGCCCATTCTTTGGTTCTTGGATCCTCCTCTGTTACTCGGAACACCCCTCCCGTTACGCTTCAAAACCATGTCCCCATCTCGACGACAGAGTGCGCATGGTCGCTCCCAGATAGATGCTCTGAACATCCCCATCGAAGAGGAACCTTCGCGGCCAAAGAGTTTCTCGCACTTGACGCGCACTACACAATTGTCATCCGAAGATGATTCTAAAACCCCTACAACTGCTGACTCCATCTTCTCCCGTATAGCATCACCACCTCCCAGCAGTGACAGCCCGGCTCCCGCTTCCCCGCCCAGCAGTAAGCCCGGATCGCCTTTTGTTGAGCGCAGCAACCCAATGGGCTCCGGAAATGCCCAGACCGTGACCTCCAAGGACCCAAAGGCCGTTGCTCAGGCTGCCACTGACATGAAGAACGTGGTCCGCCGGAAGCTGACTGGCTACGTCGGTTTCGCCAATCTGCCCAACCAGTGGCACCGCAAGAGTGTTCGCAAGGGATTCAACTTCAATGTAATGGTTGTTGGTGAGTTGTATATCGAAGGGGTAGATCCGTGAATCAAATCAACTGACTGGATTGCTAGGTGAATCTGGACTTGGAAAGTCTACTCTCGTCAACACTCTGTTCAACACCTCCCTCTACCCCCCAAAGGAGCGCACCGGCCCTAGCCACGACATCATTCCCAAAACTGTCGCTATCCAGTCCATCAGCGCTGATATCGAGGAGAACGGCGTTCGTCTTCGCCTGACTGTTGTTGACACCCCCGGATTCGGTGACTTCGTCAACAACGACGATTCGTGGCGTTCAATTGTGGAGAACGTTGAGCAGAGGTACGATGCCTACCTCGAGGCCGAGAACAAAGTCAACCGTACAAACATCATCGACAACCGTATCCACGCCTGTGTCTACTTCATCCAGCCCACTGGCCACTCTCTGAAGCCCCTCGACATTGAAGTTATGCGCCGATTGCACAACAAGGTCAACCTGATCCCAGTGATCGCCAAGGCCGATACTTTGACCGACGACGAAATCTCCATGTTCAAGAAGAGGGTATGAATTCACGCACGTCACTAATTTGGGGAACGTTCTTAATGCTAATATGTTTCCGTGTTTCTTTTTTTTAGATTCTTGCCGACATTGAGCACCACTCGATTCAGATCTTCGAGGGGCCTCGCTATGAACTTGACGACGAGGAGACCATTGCCGAGAACCAGGAAATCATGTCTAAGGTTCCGTTCGCAGTTGTCGGTGCCAACTCCGAGGTTTCAACTTCCGATGGCCGCAAGGTCCGTGGCCGTAGCTACCCTTGGGGTGTCATCGAGGTCGACAACGAGGAGCACTGCGATTTCGTCAAGCTGCGCCAGATGCTCATCCGCACCCACATGGAAGAGCTCAAGGAGCACACCAACAACCATCTGTACGAGAACTACCGCTCGGACAAGCTTACTCAGATGGGTGTTGCCCAAGACCCAAGCGTGTTCAAGGAGGTCAACCCTGCTGTGAAGCAAGAGGAAGAGCGTGCCCTGCACGAACAGAAGCTCGCCAAGATGGAGGCAGAAATGAAGATGGTCTTCCAACAGAAGGTGGCAGAAAAGGAAAGCAAACTGAAGCAAAGCGAAGACGAATTATATGCTCGACATCGCGAGATGAAAGAGCAACTGGATCGCCAACGTGGCGAGTTAGAAGAAAAGAAATCCCGCCTCGAAAGTGGAAGGCCGCTCGAAGAGAAGGGGAAGAGAAAGGGATTCTCTCTTCGTTAATCAGACGCTTCATAGTAAGCCCTGACAACACTCTCCAAAAAGCCATGCAAGAGCCACCAATAGTATGTATGGTCGTCGGAGGCTCACTGGTGGTTCTACGTTTGATTCTCCACGACTTGTCGATTGATCGAGCGCTCTCTACAATGTCCCGCCCTCTCTTTTTCGTGTTTTTCATCGTTCTCGACGCTCCCTCTTATCCGACTCTCTTATCTGCTTCCAGTAATGACTGAATCTAATTGAGTGGACCGAAGGGGGGGAACGGGTTGCCTCGTTGCCTTTGCCTTGGGCTTATACAGGAGATGTGCCAGGATACAAGGGCAACTTTCAGACTCTCAATCGATCTGTTTTGCATGCTCGAGTGATCTGGTCCTGGATTTGCAAGATGATGCACGGGGTGGCGGCCTGCAATCCGCCTCAGGTTGGGAATTTACTGCCTCATGTCCACAATTCACTTCTTGTTATGTACTTTTGCCTACGTTATACCTCGTTCCCGCCTGCTTCCTATTACCCTTCTGCGGTCCAGTGCTGCTACAGTTCTATATTTCGTTGCACCTTTGTCTCTTCTACACATTTTAGTGAGATCACCCACCCTCGACCATCTTTCTGGACGCTTTCCTTAAACCTCTTGTGAAGTTTGTTCTGTTAGTTGCAATTTGAAGTTTTAAAAAAGCACGATCGGTGTACCATGTAGCGACCGTCAAAACCACAAGAAAAATAAGGAGGTACTCTCGACAGGTACCAGATTTTAAGAGTGTAGTACTATGGTAAATAACCATGAAATTAGATATAAAAAGCCGTAATAAGACGAGGTTGCATCATTGCAGGGTCGGCGACGTCACCGGTTCCGCTGGTATACCAAGATCCCGAGGGTCAGGTTCCCTCATGGGAGGAGCTTCCCCATCCGATCCCCGTCCGCCGGCACACACCAAAAGCACACTGACCCGAAACTAACTACCGCCTCCCCGCCCAGCCTCCCTCACAGGTACAACCTTTCCTCCAAGACGGAAACCTCGTTTACTCAATTCTTATCACCTGTCTATCCTTTCTCAGAGTTGGCTATCCGCCCTCTCCTCGTCTTCGTCCTTGTCGGGCAGCTTCCTCTTCCCCTCCCTCGTGCTCCAATCCTCCGCTGAGACCACCCGTTCACCTTCCACGTCAACTAGTCCAGATCGCCCATTTCAGCGAATTCGACTCTCATGGCTCCTCCGTCAAATCTGCCTTTGGTTGAAAGGCTGAAGGCTCTGGCCCAGACATTGCAGTATGTTTTTTTTGGTTCCTGCATCGTGCGCTCCGTGACTGACCAGGTGTCATCCTACAGATTTGCTTGGTTCATTGGGTAGGTTTCTCGATTCCCTTGGTCTCTACATGGCTCCGGTCTCTGTTTTTTCAAACTGCTACGCCGAATTCCGAATATTTTGGCCTCGAATCTTGTGCCTTTTCTCTCTTTTGAAGTGACACCGTGTTTGGCGGTGACCATTCGGTGGCCTGTTGAGCATCCGGAAGAGCAGCGCTGACTGACCGACTTTAGGCATGTGACATTGCTAGGCTCTGTCTTCCGATACCTACTCTCCTATGTCACCTTTAACTACTACTCTGGTGCGGCGCAGGTGTCTTATCGCCTAGCGTTTGTATCTGCTGCCGCTACGTATGGAATTGTCGTGTACAAAGGTCATATCGCACGCGGTCGCCTCCAAGGGAGCCTTCCCAACGTTGTACTAAAACTTGCGGGCGATGAAAATGTCCAATACCTGGGTGAGTAGCCGCCCAACAAGAACTCGTTGTTCCGGCGGCTAACAATCCCAATTCCAGGAATGGCCTTGGTGTGGCTTTACTCCCGCCAAATTCCTCTTGCTCTGTTGCCATTCAGCGTTTACTCAGTTTTCCACGTTGCGACTTACACGCGGGCCCATTTAATTCCTACCCTCCAGCCTCCCAGTGCGGCAGCTGGATCTCCCGGCGGCCGATCCGCTGTGAAGCAATCGCCTTTGGCAGAGACCATTGGACGGTTCGTTAAACAATACTATGATGCCAGCATGGATCTTGTCGCTGGATTGGAAATTGCCCTTCTGTTCCGCTTGGCGGTGGCCATCCTCACCTTCTCTAAGGGCAGCATCCTCCTCTTTATCATCTACCTCACCTTCTTCCGAGCCCGCTATAGCCAAAGCTCCTTCGTTCAACAGGCCGTCCGTCACTTCACTGCAAGAGTCGATGCCTCTGTGTCTCACCAAAGCACTCCTCCGGCGATGCGTCAGGGTTGGGAAGGTTTCAAGGACGCCGTTCGCCAGGCATACCAGGCTACAGACGTTAGCCGCTTCACTTCCGGAGCAGGTGCCAAGAAGCCCCAATAGAGGACAACAACTATAACTGGAAACGATTCGCCGGTATGTCGGGGCAAATTCAGGGAATCAGCAACTGAATGGCGTTCCCATAGCACCATGCTACCTGCTGTCGCCGAATCCAACCGGACTTAGTGACAATGACCGTGACTGACGAACTTGACGAATCCCATGAACCATCTATCCCGACGTCTGTTGAGTCGATGGTATTGTAACGAGGAAGACAGTTATTATGAGCTGTATGATCAGCAAAGAGGTTGTGAGAGTGTGTAGTTTGGGGGGTCAACTTATGACGAACATGAGTGTCTTTTTTTTTTGATCCAAGTTGGAGTCGACAAATGCTGTGAGAGGTATTGTCCTCTGGTGTTTTCGTTTACCACCTCCTTGCTCTGTTTATCCTATTTTCTATCTCAAATGCGAAAAAAAAAAGTGAGGAATTTCCTTGAGTGTTTGGTTTTGAAACAAGTAGAGTCTTAATGGCCCATTCATTTGCCATAAACTAAGCATATCCCTTTCAACGGTACATTGGGGTAGACTAAATATTGCTTAACAACGTCATGCCTTCGGGAGGTTCAAAACGCCGAGATAGGTGTGTGTGCCTGAGGCCTCTCTTAGGCTCGGGCGGCGGAGAAAACGGGAGTCCGACCAAAATTTTGGGGCCTTTCTCACCTCCCAGGATCACCGTTTTTTCTCGACGAGAGAGGCTGCGATGCTGATTTGCTTTCTGAAATACTCTCGCTGACGCTGGCATATATGTTTGGACCTCTTTAATCTGCATATTTCTTTTTGCCGAACCCCCATTACTCTCTCCGGCCTTGTTCGCTTTTACCCTCGCCTGGGGTGGCGCCGTTCAGTTAGCCCGACACCGCCGCATCACAACTAACCGTGGTCTCGCCCGCACCACGATTCGTTGGGTTGCGGTGTTCTTGCAATGAGCTTGACCTCGCGCGTATTCAGCCTGTTTACGCCGACAGACGCATCCGCTGATTCTACCACTCCGGCGGTTCAGTCGGCCAATTCCAGCCATGTCACTCATACTGCGCCGATGAGGTCAGGGATTGACACGAATGTACACAATGGACCGACGGACCTTGATGAGGAGGAGCCACGTCCTCCCTATGTTCATGTGTGTTTCTCCTTCTATCCCCCGGGCGCGCTTTATCATTACATCTCAGAAGAGACCTAGTGCGCCGGATTATCAAAAATGGGCTGACCCAAGACTCCCTCAAGGCAATGTTCGCTGGAGGTATAGGTGGTACCTGCGGCGATATGCTCATGCATTCACTGGATACAGTCAAGACACGGCAACAAGGTGATCCTCATTTTCCTCCAAGATATACCTCAATGACCTCGTCATATGCAACAATATACCGACAAGAAGGGATTTTACGTGGGTTATATGGTGGAGTTACGCCTGCATTATTCGGGTCTTTTCCGGGTACATTAATTTTCTTCGGTTGTTATGAGTTCACGAAACGGAGGATGCTGGACGCGGGGATTAATGCCAATGTAGCGTATTTGTCTGGTGGTAAGAAGCTGTCGTGAAGTTCGTCCATACATGCGTGGTGCTGATAAGATGATTACACAGGATTCCTGGCCGATCTTGCTGCTTCCATCGTTTACGTCCCTAGTGAAGTCTTGAAAACTCGATTGCAGCTCCAGGGCCGTTATAACAACCCATATTTCAAGTCCGGATACAATTACCGCTCTACTGGAGATGCGCTGCGCACGGTTATCCGTCAAGAAGGTTTCTCGGCCCTTTTTTACGGCTACAAGGCGACCATCTTCCGCGATCTTCCCTTTTCCGCTTTACAATTCGCATTCTACGAACAAGAACGGCGGGTAGCGAAGGAGTGGGTGGGATCTCGAGACATCGGATTGGGGCTAGAAGTTTTCACTGCTGTCACGGCGGGTGGAATGGCCGGCGTCCTCACGTGCCCTATGGATGTGGTGAAAACGCGAGTCCAAACCCAGCAGAACCCGGAGCCTACAGCGGCCCCAGCTGCACCGAAACCCCCAATGGAGCAGAAACCAACGTCGGGTGTGCGGACACAGACGCGACCGATATCAACCTCAGCACCTGTGGCATCGCCGGTGCCAGCCGGGACTATGCGATTGGACACCTCGTCGTTCTTTACGGGTCTGAAGATGATTTACAAGACGGAGGGCGTCGCAGGATGGTTCCGAGGCGTCGGTCCACGAGGAGTGTGGACCAGCATCCAGAGCGGGACGATGCTGGTCATGTACCAATACCTGCTCAAACAGTTTGAAGCCTTTGAGAACATGGAGGACTCCAACCCTCTTTGAATGTGCTTCACGTTCCTTCCATTCACTGTTCAATGCCACGGCCGACCGACAGATTGAGGGCAGGAGAAAGCAGTACTTTTCGATTGTAGATATACCGCATTGGATCTGGATGGCTAGGTTGGTGGGGCGTTTTGTGGGATTTTTCGATTCTTCCTTGACTTGCACGCCCGATTGTTGACGGCATGGCATGATGGCCCTCTCCCTCTTATGTACACGTGTATATACACTTTTCTTTGCTTGCTTTGCTGGGGGGTTACGATTGATATAGACTAGAACATAGGTAATTGTACAATAGAATAGACCAGTACGGGCTCTTTATGATTCACCCATCGAACAACGTAATTGTTTGCTAATTGCTTGTGATAATGAAAATGATCTGTGCATTGCAGCGGATGTATATCATTCCCTAACGGGAAAAAGAGGGGGGCGAAATGTAAACAAAAGCGGGACGGCTGTGATTGGCTACGCGCAGCAGCGTCGATTGAAGTCGTGACCCGGGCTCTGGATCGGTTCTCCCTTCCTCTGCCCCGGCCTGTTATTTGTTATTATTATTGTGCCTATGATCCATACCGTCTCCCAACCTTAGATTACTTCTTATTTGTTTCCCCATCACCTCCCGCGCGTGGATCAATTCTATCTAAACTTCCACACTCCCCCTTGCTCTACTCCCGTTATCGCATGGTCCGCGCGTATCGTCATGTCTTCTGGATTGCCATACTTGCAAAAGCTGCGCAAGGCGCAGCTAATTGAATTCGCTGAAATTGTCGCTCTTCAAGAGTAAGTCGCGCCTTTGTTCGCAAGAATATCGCATTTCGCGCGTGCTAATTGCGATGTCTCGAATCCAGCTATGAAGACGACACCAAGCCTGACCTTGCCGCCAAGCTGGACGACCACCTCCAAGCTAACAACTCCATCTTTGGAAAGGACAAGCGACTAGCAGATTACTACAAGCGCACGTCGCAATCGCCCTCGTCTCCCGTGAAGAGGACCGCCAGCAAGGCTAGCAAGAGCGAGACCACGCCTATCAAGGCTGAAGCCTCGAGTACAAGCTCAGCTGCCCCCAAGTCTGCCCGTCGGCGACAGACCAAGGCAAGAGAGGAAGCAGGGCCTTCGTATGTCGCGTCTTTTTTTTTGTTCCGCGCCGTTCCGATAGCTAACGCGATCATTGCAGCGATGTTCCCGCCAATGCGCCCTCGCAACCACTTATAGATGTAGCTGTTCGGGACGTGTCTGCTGTGACCCCCGCACGCCCTCTTCTCGATGCAGCCGAACAAACTCCAGCTGTGGGCTCGGAATCTCAGCGTCATCGACTGCCCCCGTCGCCTGCCGTGGTCACTGAGGCTATTGAGCGGCAAACGACTGCATGGCGCCAGAGCATCGGCGAGGCTTGGGAGGGTTCCGGTGTTCAGGAACACTCAAACTCGCTGCGCACAACTCTCAGCAGCGTCAAGGCTGTTGAGGTGATTGTCACGATTCTTGAGGGGTTCAGCCTTATCAGGGAGGTTCTGCCGCTGCGCTATCTTGCTACGATCCCTTCGAATGAAGCTATTCATTCCCCAGCGGTTCCGGTCAAGGTCCCTGATCTCTTCGTGTTGGTTGACAGCGCGTTCTGGGCGCCGGTCTCGCTGTGGATCCTTACAAGTGTGCTCCTGCCTTTGACCGTTGCTTATTTCTTCAACATTAGCTTGCAAGTCACGCAGTCGGGTAGTTCTGGTGTCCAGACCCGCCGCCGCAGCAGCACTGCAAGCAGTGCGCAGGCAACTTTTGATCCTCTTAGCTTCAACATCGCCAAGGCAATTGTCGCGTATATTGTCTACGCGCACGGATTTACCTTCTGGAATATCTATGGCAGGGACGCGATTACAACAGTCAACGCGTCCATCCCATTCCAATATGCAGGGATACTGACTGGTACTGCGATCGGCACCGTCGGTACTCTGTATGAGGCTATTCTGAGGAAGTGATCGACTTCCTTGCGAGTAAAGCTATTTTGAGGAAGCAATGGACTTGCTAGCTCATAAACGGTGTATATCAGTGGTAGGACCCGTGACATGGATATGGAATGTATGAAGATCCGAAAGACAGTTTGTTTTTGTTTTTGTTTTTTTTTTGTTTTTTTGGTAGATGAGCTCGCGAGCTTGGGCGATTTTTTGTTGTTTTTTGTTTTGTATGTCTGCCGTTTTGTTTCCCGTTTGTTGTATTGCCGAAGGGGATGCGTCGCAACCTACAATTGTGTGTGTGTGTGTGTGTGTGTGTGTGTGGCCTTTTCCAGGATTTGATCATCGGGTGCTCAAGATTATTGATATCCTTGCTTTCTTGGTTTTCAGGTTTATTCCGGCGCGATGAGAATGGGATTGCTACTAGTTATTTTTTGGCCTTCTTGGGATGGGATGAGGATATATGTACAGTGTACAGTTCTTAGGTTCCCTTCTTGCCTCTTGATGCTTTTATGCGGGACAGGCGCCTTTTTTTTATGCTGGTTAGGAAAGGATTTAATGCACCCGACTTCTCTATATTGCTTTTTGTTTTCCGTCTCATTCTTCAACTAATTCTATATTGTATATAGTCACAAGTCTCGTGCAACGGATGAAAATGAAAAAAAAAAAAATCCAACCCATTTTCAACCAAACTCATGGTCACGGTCATGGTCATGACTTCAGCCCAGCCCCGCGCTTCAACCTCCTTGCTAACTCCAAGGTAAACAAAATAGGGACACCCGTCTGTACCTGCACAGTGTCGGCGCGGATATGGTTACTCGTGCTAAGCTGACCCCCGATTTCGGTCTTCCAGTCTTCAACGTCCCACTCGAATCCAGATATCGTGATTCGTGCGGGGCCCAGGATGGGGATTATGCCGACGTTTTCTTCGAGGATGAATTCTTCCTCTTTTGAGTTTCTTGATATTATTTCTGATTGTGGTGATGATGATGATTGGTTTGGTTGTGGTCTGTTCGTCCGCGGGACATGGATGATATTCTTCCCCGGTTGAAGAATAAATGTGATACTTTCCTCGGAGATGAGGTAGATCTTTCCATCAGAGTTCCGTTGTGTCTGTGTTTGAGTCTGATTTTGGCTCTGGCTCTGGCTCTGGCTCACCTCATACAGATGATGGATCTGCGAGAATGCCTGGTCTACGCGGCCGCCCAACCCGCCCAGGACGAGAACGGATAGACGTAACCTCTCGTCAGAGTTCCCATTCTGATGCGCATAACGAGAAAGGATGTCCTCCTCATTCTGACGGATATGGCTAATACTCTTGGTGAAATCTGTTGAGTACTCGTCGTCGATCTCAATGATGTTCACGCCCAGGTTTGCGTAGTGCGTCCGCACCTCTGGGCGGATGGAGTCCAGGTCGCCGATTATGGTTGAGGGAAGCTTTGGATTGCCTGGTTAGTTTCTTTTTACTCTTTGGGGATGAAACTGAACTGGGCTGTTGTTTGGTTGGGAGACGGGTGGATGAAATAGGATACATACATCAAGACTCTCCTCGCCTCGTGACTTCGCGGACTCGAAGAACCAGTTCGCCCCGCCGTCGGCGCAGACGGTTTCAAGGGCTATACATAAATATTAGACTTTAAATGCTCATCTCGAACGCATGTCTGTAAACTTCCACAGTGTACAGGGCGCGGTAACAGTGCAAGTTGATGGGCGTGCAGATGATGCGAGGGATATATGACATACCATGTTTTCGCAAAATGGCGAGTGCAGTCTCGTTGATTGGATGGTTTAGGACCAGAAGCACAAATGGATGCGGTGGGATTGATTCATCCCCGCGGAAGAATTGGGTTGGATCCCATTCCATGGTTAGTGTGGATATTGAGCTGTGTCCGTCTTTCTAGGTGCGGTTTCGTATATCGTGACTGACGGCGCGGTTTAGCCTAAGTTAGACAAACCCTTGGGCTCGGTAGGCAATAATATTCGAAAGATAGCAAATATGATGACTAGGTATATCTATCAAGCTAGTTATATCGGGTTAAGATAAGGTTGAAAATACGACTGATAACTCTTTTTGGCAAGTGGGCGCGTTTGCGATGGCTGTAGATGCTGAGTCAGCAGGTGCCTTCCACCACCAAATTGACATCATTCCTAACACCATGCATGCATTAGTTCATATATAGCTAGCAGACTTGTGGGAACTGGGATAATGATGTATCAGGGTATTGCATTAATACGGCTAATCCTGTTGGGTGGTGTTATTACATGGATAAGGTATCCGTACAAGCTTCCAGTGGAGGAAGTATATATAAGTGGTAGGAGGAGTTGTCCACGTGGGGACTGTTTTAACATGTCCTTATAGATACAACAGGGAAATGACGTAGATAAGACTGTTTTTGTCGCTCTAGTCTTAGGCGGCAGCGAAAATATCCTGGTAGAAGATTTGCGGTGTAGAACGTCAGAATTGCGGGCTGGAAGGATTCGATGATGGGAACTCCAAAGGATAATACAATTCCGAATCCAATTAAGATTCAATCTGACAGAACTAAGGACATGATAGTTAACAAAGTATTAAGTATATTATTTATCCGAATAGTCTAGACTCCCCCGCAGTAGTGAAATATCCAATAACGATAGAAAGAATGAAAGGCAACAGGGAAAACACAAAGCAAAAAGAATTCCGTCTAAGTCATCATTATCGTAAGAGCTTCTGCCTGATCCCAAATCCCCGGAACAGGCTCCCATAGTACGCAGGCAAGCTGGCCCGTGCCGGTGACTGGACAACTACCGAAGAGCCATGTACTCAGCCATGGCCCGGTAATGGAGGGCTGCGTCCTGGTTCTTCGAACTAGCGTTGCTTTTGCTTTTGCTCTTGGAGAGCCACTTGCGCTTGGCCTCCTCCTTCTCTTTTACAACAGTAGATGTGGAGGCACTGGAGTACGTCGATGAGGTATCATCGAAGGGCTTGGTGGAGGTTGTGGTGGAGGACTTGGTGTTGCTGGAAGCCATTGTTGATTGATTGTTTGAGAGAGGCCGGCGTTATATCGAAATGGTATTCTGGAAGTAACCGAAGTGGCTAGAGAGGTTTGAAGTGTTATGGAGGCAACCGAGGGTTGTTTTTCTGGCTTGTGGAGTGTAGTATATAGAGCGCGAGTACAAAGATACTGGAGGGTTGATTTTTGGTGAGAGTCCCCAAAAAGAAATTTTGATTGTTTGAACGATGCTAATATTGCTGATGAGAAGAGGGTCCAGACGAGGGATTGAGTTCCCTATATATACTGCTGCTTGAGCCATCTCGACGCAGGGCTGGTCACATATTTTACTCCGATCAAGCTTCGGAGTTGCCAAGAATATACCAAAGGATGCAAATGACGCAGGCAGAAGGCCAAATTCGAAGGCCCAAAGCTTAGCAATGGGGAATCTGGTTGCAAGATGGTCCCCACCTCCACTGCGAGCGACCAGTCCCCTGCAGAGATTTCAGCCATGGCTGGCTAAACCATTCAAATGTGGTATCGCTGCACGGTCCGGAAGGGCGTGAGCGGGCCTGCCAAAAGAGTGACTCAGGTTACCACGCCCTGCGTCCATTTTCGGCTTCGTATTCGAGAAACAATGATGCCCTTCTTGGCACGCCGCTGGACGAGTCCCCGCCGTTATTACTTGCTATTGGACCGCCAAAGATGTCCTTTCTGGAAGTTAACTCGTCGAATCGTCCCTGGGTCTGGACCGGCTGAATGACTCAGGCCAAAACCACAGCCACCCAAGGAAGATGGATCTGGTGTTCCATCGGGAAATTTGCACGTGGACTCGTAAATGAGCTTGCAGTTTGCAGTTGTTGGGCGTGTTTGTTCCGTTTACTCCGTTTCTCGGTGTTGGACTGTTTGATTACGAATCGGGTCTACTCCGAAGTTGAACTCCGATGTCAAAAAGTGAACTCCGACAGCACGTTATTCCGAGTGAGAAGATCACTGCGCCATGGAAACACCCTCGAAAGGCAGTGAGATGAACGCATTTACAATTGGTTCAAACTCCAAGTCTTGATCCTTTGGAGATCAGGTTGCGTTATTTGTCTCCTGATATTTTCTGGGGCGGACCGAAAGGGAGCCCGACTGGCGGGATCCAGATTAGGGCTAGCGCTTGCAACGACTCCGATATGGGCCATGGCCCTGTCGGATCTTTCTCTATGAAAACAGATGTAGGATTTGCCCCAATATGTTTCATTTTTCTCCTAATATTTACCAAATCATGTGTGTTGAGAGGATATGCTGCCAGTAAATGTAGCGTGGAGTGGTGAGCTGGGAGTTGCACTTCTCGTTATCGTGTCATTTAATTGGCCAGTTAAGTAAATCAAACGTCTTAATCAGCAACTTTAATGCAAGACATAAGTTACACTAATTATGCATCTTATCAGCCAGGCGCGTTCGCGACGCGTCGACGATAAGTTGCAACTTCAACCAGTTGACCTTTCATCAATCCATAAGATATAATATGATTTAATGTTAGATGACGAATTCTTCGCCATTTAATCTTCCCTCATTCGATCCCGCCATCCTTCTACATTCCGAAAATCCTCAAGATATTCCCTCCGAGTCCTTCTCCGACGAGTTCGAAGCGTTGAACTTCGTCCGCTTGGAAAAGACCCGCAACCAAGTCGTGATCCAGCACCGAGCGTGGAATCTATCTGATGTTTTCTGTAGTGACGAGGACGTGAGACCGGGTATGAGACCCTCGCCAACATAAAGGAACACTTCTCATAATTCCAGCAGACACTCCAACAAAACCCCCGAAGGACTCTCGATTGCGAAGCGTGCTCTCCCCAATCCGTGAACAGGCATCTTTTCCGTCTTCGCCACCCACTCCCAAGATGCCGTTCATTTCCTCGCCGGTTGTGTTTCCGTCAAGTGCGCCTTCTCCGGACTCACAGAAACGGAAGAATGGTGAGAATTCACAGTTGACAGAGCCGAAGCGGCAGAAGATTATGGGCGGGTTTTTAGATGACGATGACGATGACGATGGGCTAGAAGCTTTCAATGAGGCACAGCTTCAGAGTCAGCTCAGCATCCAGGAACAACTTGTTGAGCTCCCTAAGATTCCCCAATCTCAGCCTTCCCTGGAGCCTGTGGCACCCGACAACCACGAACCCGAACGCAGAAATGTGGTGGATACGGCTCCTTCATCACCAAGGAGACCGCCTATGTCGGTTCAAATCAAAACTTGCGCTGGGAAGACATTGAATGTGCCTTTGAGGACATCTGGCGCCCGGGTGTCATACGAAAGACTTGTTGCTAGTCGGTCAACCACCGCCCCGGGAAGAGCTCAAAAGAGCTACTATGGAATTGATATCCACAGGCTACTCGATGAGTCTGCAAAGGAAATTGGGCGCACCGAAGCACCCAAATCAGCCCCTGCACCGGCAGTTCAGCCATCCATTGAAACTCCCATTGGCGATAAGAGAAGCAAAAAGCTCTCGACGGCCATGTGGACTGAGAAGTATCGAGCTCGCAAGTATACTGATCTCATTGGAGATGAGCGTACGCATCGATCCATCTTACGGTGGCTTAGGGGATGGGAGCCTATTGTCTACCCGGGTCTTGCTCGGTCCAAGCCGAAGAAGGCGAACTATAACAACGACGAAGAGGAAAGACCTCACCGGAAAGTTTTATTGCTCTGTGGCCCACCCGGACTGGGGAAAACAACCTTGGCCCATGTCTGTGCTAGACAGGCAGGCTACGAGTGCTTAGAAATCAACGCAAGTGACGAGCGTAGCAGAGACGTTGTGAAAGGGAGAATAAGAGACGCACTCGGCACAGAGAATGTCAAGGGAATGAATGTGGAAGTGGGTAACCAGAAAGTGCGCAAAGTTGGGCGACCTGTTTGCGTCGTTGTTGACGAGGTCGACGGAGTCGTCAGCGGATCTGGTGGCTCGGGTGAAGGTGGCTTTATGAAGGCCTTGATCGACCTAGTTCTCCTAGACCAAAAGAATTCCGCCCGCACGTCTGAACAAACGTCTGGTGGGAAGAAAAGAAAAGGCGACAACTTTCGATTTCTCCGCCCACTCATCCTGGTGTGTAATGATGTATATCATTCCAGTTTGCGGCCTCTGAGAACCTCTGCTATCGCGGAGATTGTACACGTACGTCAAGCGCCGTTGGAGAACGTCGTCTCCCGCATGAAGACTATTTTTACAACTGAAGGAATCCCTTCTGACAATGATGGGGTGAGACGACTGTGCGAAGCTTCCTGGGGCCTTTCAAAGAGAAAGCAACGTGGAGTGAGAAATACCGGTGCTGCAGAAGGAGATATCCGGAGTGTCCTTGTAGCAGCTGAGTGGGTAGCTTATAAGCTTCGAAGTGAAAGTTCTGCATCATTGAGGTTGACGCGAAGCTGGCTCGAGCAGCGTGTCCTCGCTGACCCTGGAGGTGGCTCTTTTTTCAAAGGCATGAACCGTGGCGGAGTGCGTGATATCGTGGACCGGGTCTTCACGGAGGGGGCTGGATTTCCAGACATGCCGCTCGGTACTGAATCCTTCCAGGATCCTTACGATCGCTCAGCAGAGGGACCTGCGGATGTTGCGGCCATTAAAAAGCGAAATGCAGTTAGCAAGCTTCGCGAGATGGTCGACGCCAGTGGTGATCATGATCGTTGCACATCTGAGTGCTTCGCTTCATATCCACTACTACCATATCAAGACGACACATTCCTCTCGAAGCCAAACGCTGCTTACGACTGGCTTCACTTCCATGACACTATTTCATCTAGAGTTTATTCCGCTCATGATTGGGAACTCGGGGCATATCTCAGCCAAGCAACATCGGCCTTCCACCTTCTCTTTGCGACCCCTCAAGGGAAAGCTCAAGCCCAATACAAAGAGACAGACGAGGAGGAAGAAGAGGCACACCCGTTCTCTGGACCAAGAGCAGACTACGCAGCCTTTGAAGCTCTCAAACAGAATCAATCCGTTTTATCTGGATTCCAGTCCTCCTTCTCCGCCCCCCTTCTCCGTCTCTTCCGTTCGCCAACCAACCTAGCCACCGAACTCATCCCAAATGTCATCCGAATGCTCTCTCCAGACGTCAAGCCAGTTGTCGTCCGCGGTAGCGAGCAAAAGAGCGTCGCAAGTGTTCGTAAGGAAAGCGAGCGCGCCCTCATTCAATCCGCCGTCCGCGTAATGGCTGGCCTAGGCGTGACCTTTGAGAAAGTCCGCATCGAGAACGAGGGTGGTGCCCATGGCGGATGGGCATACCGAATGGAACCGTAAGTCTATCCCCCACCTTTCCCCCATATCCCTCAAACCTAACCCAACCCAGTCCCCTCGACTCCCTCGTTACATTCGCCAAAGCACCTGGCATCTCCTCAACTACGGCCCCAGTCCGCTACGCCGTCCGCCAAGTCCTCGACCAAGAATACCGCAAGGAATCCATCCGCAAGAACTCCGAGGCCCTATCCTCTATAAAAACGAAGCCCAAGAAATCCTCTACTGACTCCCCCGCCGACGCTGCAAAGTTGAAATCCGGAAACGCGGTGAAGCGAGACTTCTTTGGCCGTATTATCGAGGAGCCACAGAAGCAGGATCAGGACCCGTCGGCGCAGGAAGGAAAACCAAACCCCGCGCAGCAGGAGGCTTTGAATGCGGGCCGTAAGGTTTGGGTTACGTATCACGATGGGTTTTCGAATGCGGTCAGGAAACCGATTTCGTTGACGGAGTTGTTGGGTGGGCTGTAGCCTACTAGTAACTCGTAATTAGTTTGGGAGAGTTACTTGGTGTATAGTTAGTATTATGAGTACTTACGTGAGCGTTGTTATTTCAATATACATATTTACATTGAGCATAAATAATTGATTGAGAATTGTTGGTGTATTTTCAACTCTAGATATACCTAATAGACAGTTGAAACATGGTATACAAATCAAATCAAGCTCATAAAACTATATCAAACAAAATAAGACAACCGATTCCAAACCCTCTAAGCAGACTTCACCTTCTCCGTCAACTCAGGCACCTTCTCAAACAGATCGCCAACGAGGCCAACATCCGCAACCTGGAAGATCGGTGCATCGCCATCCTTGTTAATAGCCGCAATCACCTTGCTGTCCTTCATACCAGCAAGGTGCTGAATCGCACCACTGATACCAACACTCAGGTACAGCTGCGGCGCCACATTCTTACCGGTCTGTCCAACTTGCAGACTGTTATCGGCGAATCCGGAGTCAACGGCCGCACGGGAGGCACCGATAGCCGCGCCCAGCGAGTCGGCAAGGGGAACCATGATGCGGTCGAATTCCTCCTTCGATTTAAGGCCACGGCCACCAGAGACGACACGTGAGGCTGTGGCGAGGTCAGGACGCTCGGACTTGGAGAGCTCCTCGGAGACCCATTCGGTCTGGGCGGGAGCGTTGGGGTCTGCCCCATCGGTGACGGAGGCGGAGCCACCAGTAGGTTCAGCATCTTGGAAGGCTGTGCCACGGACGGTGATGACCTTGATGGGGTCAGTGGATTGAACGGTGAGGATTGCGTTGCCGGCGTAGATGGGGCGGACGAATGCTACACGGGTTTCTGGTCAGCTCGGCTTGAAATGGAATCGCTTGGGAGATGACGACATACTGTCTTCGCTTTCAATGGCGGTGATATCGGAGACTTGTTGGACGTCTAGCAGAGCGGCGACGCGGGGAAGCAGACTCTTCCCGAAGGCACCGTGGCCTGCAATGATGTGTGTGTATTCGCCCTTCTTGATGTTCTCGACGAGGAGGGGGGCGTAGTTCTCGGGGAGGCCCTGGTGTAGATTGGATCAGCATTGATGCTCCCATTGAAGACTTATAGGAGTGCATTTAGCAGGTTATACCTTCTCGTAGGCCTCGCTCTCAACCGCAACAACTTTCTCCACGCCCTTGTACTTGGCCGCCTCGGCAGCCGAGGTCGCTTTCACGCCAGCTCCAGCCACGAACGCCGTCACGGGGCCACCCAACTTCAGAGCTGCAGCAATTGCTGAAACAGAAGATCCCTGGAGCTTGCCATCACGCTGTTCGAGGACTGCGAGGGTGGAGAGCAGGCGAGCGAGGGCAGACTGGTTGAAGGCGAAGGCAGCCCGGGTCGGTGTGAATTGAGCGCGGGCGGCGCGGAGGACGGAGGTTCTAGCTGCGAAGACCATTTTCGTGTATTTCCCTGCTCTTTGATTCCCTGTAGAGAAGAGCAAAGCAGGCGTTGACGGAATGCGAGTGGTGAGGGGAGATGAAGTTAAGGAACTCCGTCAGTGATGAAAGTTTGGAGGTCCGGTAGCGGGATGGTTATCGTCGGCCGCGCCAAGCACCCGCCGATCGGCGGATGGCCTCGGTTATAAGGCGGAAGTCTTCTGGCTGGTTAGCCATCTTGTGGCCAAATCGGCTGACGATTTCAAGATGCCGAGGATCTACGGAGTGGATGGCGAACTTCGAATTCTATACGGACCGATAATAGACATAATAATACGGCATTCGCCAGAAAATCCATGCATAATCGTAGGATTATAGTATGTATGTAATAGCCGATAATACAAGAACCCCCGTCAGGTTGAACTCCGTACAATAATAAATCATGAAAGGGACTTTTTCTTCTTCTTCGCCGGACCAGACGATACTTTGACGGCTGCAGCCTCTCCGTCTTCCAGCGCCTGGGCCTTCTGCTTCTCGAGCTTCTGTTTGCGGGCTGCTAGGGACGAGGCTTCATCGTCATCGTCGGCCTTCTTCTGCTTCCGAGACTTTTTGTTGCCTCCTTCTAAGAGCTTCTGGTCGCCCTCCTCAATCTGCTTCCGCTTCTTGTTCTGCTCGTCAGTTTTGCCATTTTCTACAGCCTCCACGACATCGGTCTCCTCCACCCACAACTCGCTCGCCAGCCAAATCGGCATCGCCATGGTGTTGGCTCCCTTGACATGAAGAGCCTTGATATTCCGCCACCCCTTCGAGATGAACTTATCAGTCAACCCCTGCACCACAGCCTCAATATTCTCAGAGAGCTGCTCAGGCGTAAAGTTCGACGATCCCACGCGGATCGCCGCAGTCGTAGCTGGCGCAAGCTGGACAGGTGCAGAGTTAAGCGCTTTCTCAACTTCCTTCGCAACAACAGCCGGGCTGGCAAACGCAGCGCCGTCATCCTCATTCTTCTTCTGCTTGTCGTCCTTCTTCACCCGCTTCCCATCAGCCTTCTCGATATGCGCAATCTGCACGGGAATCGGCCGCTTGCTAGACTTGTAGAAAACTTTCCCAAGGGTCTTGACCAGACGCATAATAATGCGATCATCAGCCAAGAACACATCGTGCTCAGAAAGCAGCTGTCTCCGGCTCTCAAAGCTCTTATACCTATCTTTCAACTTCGAGTACCCAATGACCTTCTCAATGCGCGAGGACAGATGCTCGGGGAATGACGAGTCGGCAACAATGTTCTTGACAGAACGCTGCGGGTCGGCGGTGATAAGACAGATGCTCAGCGCCGGCGACGCATTCAGCGAATGCGGGATGCTGATTTTGCCTGGCTTCAAACGGTTCTTGTCGACAACGTGCTTTTTCGTCGTGAACACGAGCCATACGGCTTCGTTGTGCAGAGGGGTATCTTCGGCTTCGGAGTCGGAATCATTATCACCAATCAGTGTCTTCTTAGTCGCGGTTGCTTCCCGCTCGGTCTGCTTTGATTTAATGTGTCGTAGGAGTGCAGATGAAGCTTTGGAAACCTAGAGGGAAAAGTTAGATACTGTCAAAGCAAGTTTTTGTCGAGGAATTGGTGATCGTACCTGGCTCTTGTCGAGCTGGTAAGGACTCCCAGTTGTCACCTTTGTGGTGAGAGCCGTTGATGAGCCCATTTTTGATTCTGTAGGGTGTTATGTTATTTCAGACAATTTCAACCGCCTCAAGATTCAGCGATATCGACCGATAAAAAAAAAGTCGGATCACAAAAGCGGTGAAGGTTTCTGCCTGTTGTTGCTTAGTCATTGTTCTAGTCATGTGACTTATCCGGCGGTTCGCTGCTGGTGAGGGGCATTTTGGACTGGTGCTGATATGATATAAAAACTTGTATTCCGAGGCTAGTGGACATGGATAACTGTAATTTGGTGTGCTAAATAATGCGAATGTATGCCAGTTAGAAAGGTTAATAACTTGGCGGTCATTGAGCGGTCATTGAGCTTTCGGTTGTCGATGTATATATAAAATCAATCGGTGTATACTGTATAATAACATTTTTCTAAAGAAAACCTAAACTTCCAATAAATTTCACCTGCGGTTCGAATGTTATTCCTCGCCATATACAACCACATATCAGACAACCAGAGAGCTACAAGGACAAACCATCGCCCCAGCGGAGGAGGCAGAAGCCGCTTCATCAGTATTGTGGAAGGGATGGACTCGCCAGGCATTACTGTGGCTAACTGGGTTACATCAAAATTTCTAGGCGCTCATCTCTCGAAGCTCCAGAGTCCAGACACCTTGTTCCCTTGAAGCGGGCAATAATCCGCGGTGATGTGAGAAGTGTCGGCCAAAACAACGATGGAAACATCCACGAGATTCGAAGGATCTGATAATTCAAACTTCGGGGAAACTCCTGAATGAAGGAAGGCGAGGAGCGGGGTTGAAGCTTTCACTCACCACCCGGCTCAGCTATACTCGTACGGCGTCGAGACTAACGAAGTAATTTCCGGAGATTCGTGGACAGAGACGGCAGCTGCCAGACGGCAGCGACAGACGAGAATTGAGCCGTCGACTCAGTGGCTTGGAAAGCTTGTTCAAAGGTTCTGCCTACGCTAGCGGAAATGATGCACAGTGCTTGTGGATCAGGTGGGTGGCGATCATCTCCTTAATTATCATGTAGTACGTATTGAATATTGATGCAAAGGTCTCGACTTGGAGATGGGGCCTATGCTTTCTTTGTCGAGCACAAGCCTGCAAGAGTTGAAAGAGACCAGGAGTTGAGGCTGGCTATTGAGGGTGGCCGGAGACAGGTCCGGACAGCTCTATCGGTTGTTGATGCAGTCGGCGGATGGAGTATTTGGTTGTCCTTGGTACCTTGAGTTACGTTAGCTCGAGGCCAAACTGTAGAGACCCAGAATTTTTCTAATGGCGTTAAAGCCTGGACTGCAGTGCGATCAACTGAAGAAATTAGGCGTTCTTGATGATTGGGCGATGGATATACTGCTGGTTTTAGCCTGCAGAATATTAATGCAGATGTCGAGGTTATGAATGTGTGGACTCCAAGAGGTCCACTTCACGTCTGATTGATATCCAAAATGTTCTCCTCATCGCCATGTCTACGGAACCTGAGTGTGAACAATCTGCCAAATCTTAAAACGATCAAGACCTGACAACACGCGGCCGCCGCGGAGCCGAAGAATCTTCCGGCGCATCAAGGGTTAATACCACGTCGCATCCCTATGCTGCTGGTAACAATGAAGAATGCCATCTTGCAGCGTCAAGAAACAGAGGAAGGGGCTGAAATTTATACTGCACAGCGTCGATACGGCGAGAGCGGAATAGCGATGCATCCGCAATGTAAAGCCAACAGGAATGGCCCACATAAACTGCATGAGGCTGGCTCCTCACAGGCTGCGTCTTTTCTGAAACCCTCGACTCAAGTGCCGGATTTTTCGTGTTCAAACAAAGCCGCCAACTACGGACGTAGTCGGATTTGTGTTCTGCGAAAAGGCACCCGGGGATTCCGATCTTGAACTTGCGGAGTCGATATTGGAGGTCTTGGAATGTGCTACGAGCTTCCCGTCGAACCTTAATCCAGCCTCGAACACCACAGACTGTACCATGAGTTCAAGGTTTGGTCACTGCTGACTCGACATGCGCTTTCTTACTCGTGGAGAGTTGGAAACTGGTTTGTTTTAATCCCAACGTGCGCGGTTGATGTCATGTGCAGGGATGAGACAGAGGGACTGGGGGATCGCCGAGGAGAACGAACCTCGGGAGTTGCAAAATTGCAAATGAAACAGACCAAAGTTGGAGGAGCGTGACGGCTGCTGATTGGCTTGCCCCTTAAAAGCAGATGGCAAAAAAACCACATCCCCACAGTTGAGTGCTCATAACAGACACCCATTGGCCGACAGTCCGCTGTGCTAATTTCGGAAACGCCAAGCTAAATTTCAGGAACAGGAAGTCCAAACATAGAAAAAAGGTGTGTATTTTCACAGTGAGCGGCGCCCTGGCAGACGGGCCCAGATGCTGTACCAAGGCGCCATATCAGTCTCGCCCTCGTACTAAGAGGATTTGCGTACAAGATTGCCGAATGCGAGCCCCAGTTGTGGGTTTCAGGGTGGACTGTCCCGAAGATGCAAAGACGGGCTCAAAACAAACAGCCTGCGAGAGCTGTCGGCGGGTGGTGGCCACGTCGGCCTCCCCACTCCTGACTGCAAATGATCATAGAGCAGCTGGTTCCATGGATAGTGCTGCTGAAGGGAATTGGGTTTCTGCCTTCCTTGGTAGCGGCCGCGGTACTTGGCGTAAACCCACGGATTGAGGCGCCCACGCCGGTGATTGAGATGGGACCTTGACCAGGGGATGCAACGTCTTTTTCCCTTCATTCTTTGAGGACGGAGTATCAAGTAATTAAAATGACGGGCCAGTGAGCCGCGAGCAGGAAGGCCATGTCTCGAATCGAGCAGTGGAACCCCTGAGTTGACTGGGCAGATTTAGTGCGAGTGGATTGATTGTCATTCGCCGTCCAGCCGGGGCCACACGCAACGCCCACCCTCAGTCTGCCAGGGCTCCTTTTCACGCTTGCCCCCTGGCAGTCAATCCAGCCAATTCAACGCCATTCTATTCCTTCTTTCGTTCCCATTAAGGTTCTCCCTCCTCAGCGTCTCCTTTCCTCAAAACCTCCCCTGCCTCCCTCCATCTTCCTCAGCCTCCCCGACTGTCTCTCACGATTCGTCCCCACGGCTATTGTCCACCCTTGAGCTTTCCCATCCGACCAGAGAGACTCGTTTCTCTTCGTACATTCATTTGGAAGCCTCGTTTCTTTTCTGAAGACCTCTACTTCGCATCTCGGCTCCACCTTACTAAACAACGCGCGAACGAGTTGCCATAAAATTGATGTACGTCGCTCATATCTAGTGTTGATGTTATGCGTGTTGTGTTGTTTCTCCCCCCCAAGCCAGTGGTATCGGCGGTTACGGATGCTCGATCCCACCTGGGCATCTATACCGCATGTGCTTGTCCCGGCGATTTGGGTAGTTGATCGCAAAGACACACCGAGGCGGCTGACCACACTGGAACCTTGATTTATTGGTAATGGTGTACTGACTATTTGCAGCAATTGGTTAGATATATTACCATTTCTGTGATTTATACAAGATGAAGTACTCTTTCGCCCTCACCCTGGCCACGGCCGGGTCCATGGTTGCTGCCCAGCACCAGCACCACCACCGCCACCAGCACCACAACAAGCGTGAAGTTGCTGTTGTTGATGGCCCTACCGTCACCGAATACATGCTCGATGGCAAAGTCATCAGCGCCAAGGACGCCTGCGCTGGTATCAAGGATGGTACTTATGCCTTCAACGACCCCCAGCCCGAAGTCGATCCTTGCCAGCAGACTTACACTCCTACCGTTGCCCCGGCCAAGTTCATTGAGACTTCGACCTCTACCTCTTCTTCGACCACAACCACTAGCTCCACCACCACCACCCAGAGTGCCCCGACAACCTCTTCCACCACTACCCAGGCTCCTACTAGCACTAGCAGTTCCTCTTCTTCCGGTGCTACCGGCTTGGATGCACCGTTCCCTGATGGGGAGCTTGACTGCTCAACTTTCCCATCCGATTATGGTGCCATTGCTGTTGACTACCTCGGCCTTGATGGCTGGACTGGTATCCAGTCCCTCAACTGGGTCAATGGAGTTCTCGGCAAGATCGACACTGCAGTCCAGGGCGGATCTTGCGGCTCGGGCAACATGTGCTCGTACGCCTGTCCCGCTGGTTACCAGAAGTCCCAGTGGCCCGAGGAGCAGGGAAGCTCTGGTGAGTCTATTGGTGGAATCCAATGTAAGGGTGGCAAGCTTTACTTGACAAACAAGAAGCTTTCCGACAAGCTTTGTATCCCTGGTGTGGGTGGTGTTGAGGTCGAGAACACTATTGGCGAGCACGTCGCTGTGTGCCGCACTGACTACCCTGGTGAGTCTTATGTTATCTAGAAGTACAGGTTGTGCTTTTGCTAATATGGATGAACAGGTACTGAAGGTGAAACCGTTCCCCTCAGCCTTAACAGCGGCGAAACCAAGGAATTGACTTGCCCCGACGGCGCGACTTACTACAACTGGGAGGGCAAGACCACCTCCGCCCAATACTATGTCAACCCTGCCGGTGTTTCGACGGAGAAGGGTTGCCAGTGGGGTGACGGCACCGGTAACACCGGTAACAGGGCCCCCATTAACCTCGGTGTCGGTGAGAACAATGGCAAATGGCTCTCGATCTTCCAGAACTCCCCTACCACCAACGCGAAGCTCGACTTCAACATCAAGATTGAGGGTGACAACCTTAGCGGATCCTGCAAGTACGAGAATGGTCAATTCATCTCCGAGACCGGATCCAACTCGGACGGCTGCACGGTAAGCACTCAAGATTTGACCTGTTTTAATCGCGATGTAGACTAACAATCTTGCAGGTGCAAGCCATGTCTGGCAAGGCCGTCTACAAGTTTTACAAATAGAGCCGTCACGATTTCGGTGCGTTCAGCGTTGAATGACCTACTCTACCGGACCAGGCAAATTTGCAAATAGAAGACCCTCCATGCCTGTTCGGTTTTGATACGTATGCTCTCATCTTGACTTCTTTTGTATCTTAGTATATTGTGTCATATGACTTGAAGCCGTGGTTGCCTGCCATTTTTCCACTTCTCGCCCCTTGGTTCAATAGATCGGGGCCTATTTGTGCTTATTTACCTTCTCTGCTGTTAAGTAACTTAAATTTCCTCTTATGTACAAATTTTTAATGCTTTCGTACGGGGGCTAGACCGGGTTATATGCTATTTCGTAAGCTTGTCAACGAGCATGTCTTTTGGGTTGGGACCATCACTTTTCGTATACTAAACCGGCCAAGTCTACAAAGGGCCAACTTAACTGTGCTCGCTGCTGAGCGGGCTTGGGCCAATATTAATGGTTTCAAGTAGGCTGGCGAAATAGCCAGGCACTGAAATTTCTCGCGTAGAGGTGGGGTAGACTATGTAGCAAAATCATTATGTCGAGACTTGAGTGACGACATCAAGCATTCCAGCTAAATGTCATGACCAGCGTGTCGAGGCGCAATGTTGCAATACGTAAGACCTGGTTTCCAAGCCCTCCTTGGCCGATGCAGCAGTAGAAGAATTGTGATGGGCAGCTTCATTCTTGCCCCCGGCGTCGGCGTCGGATTTTAAATTGCCTGCGTGGCTCCCGGTAAGTTACCTCGATTCTTGTCACAGGCGCGTCGCGTCGGGTAACTTGTATACAAGCCCGCCTTTACGTGACGGCCGCGGGGCGCACACTTGGCTGTTCAGGATCGGACAGGAACACCCAACAACTTCAAGAACCACTATAGAGAGCTACGTCCATTTAATTGCTTCTTGTAAATAACTAATTTTAGACATTGTAAAGAGACGTTTTTCCCACTTCATGTCAACGCAAGGAATAAAAAGAGAGCCAATCACAAGCTCATTTTGCGCAGCAGCACATGGCCCGTTCGCCATGCACGGACCAGGCAAACGCGCTCACGTGATCTGGCGCGACTCAAGTCACGAGACCCGGCCCCAAAAAACGCGAGGCACCTGACCTCGAACGCGCCTTGCTGAAGTATACCAGAGGTCGAGCTGAAAGAGGCAGGGTGTGGGATGGTATTTATTGTCGAGATCCTGTGTCATTCCGTCGCTGAATCGCAAATATGCAGTGCAATGCATAGTTCCTGATGATTTGGCTGAGGGATGCGCGCACTGAGTGTGGAGCAGGGCCGGCGCCTATCGAACGCGTCTCGATTCTCCAGCTTGTAAGCGTGCATTTCCGCGCTGGCAGGCTCAGACTCGCCGTTCCGCCAGGGCATTCCCATTCCAATTCCACTACGCACACCATCCTCTCCCTCCCTTTTTCTCTCCAGCGCTCGTTCGGTCTTTTCTGTAGACTCTTTTCGTGTCTCCCAACCTCCTGGTCGTCATCTTGGGTAGGGAAGCTACTAACAGGGCTCTCTTCCTTCCTTTTCGTCCTTAACCAGCTTCCTGTCCTGTCTCTCCTTGCTTGTTTTTTTTTTGCCCTCTCGTGATAAGAGTAGTGTCTTTTGCCCTGTCCTCGACGCGAACTCAATCGAGTCTCAAGTCTCAACTCACCCTCTTTACTCTATATTTGTCCAAAGGTCTGTTGGTCGTTTTCGAGACGTGTGTTTTGTACCATGGAGTCTTCTCCTCCGAGGAGCAACTCGGTTGCTTCTGTGGCAGGCGTGAAGCGTCCAGCGTCTCTACTGCCTGCTTTTGAGCCATTGAGCTCGTCCCCTTCTCTTCCTCGACCACAGAAGCGTGTAGCACGCGAAGATGAGCGTGCCATCTCGACCTATCCCACTCCCGTCCCGACCTCGTCCACCCACATCATGTCGTCTTCGCCTCCTCGGATGGCCCTACCTAATTCCTCATCACGCCGTAACATTCCCTCCGCCCTCTCCGAACGAAGCCCTCTGTCCGCCGTCCCTACCCTGATGCTCTCTGAAAGCGGCGAGCCTCTTACAATGGGAAGATCCAGTCTTTCTTGCCAATACCAGCTCGCTGCCAACCGTATGATCTCGAGAGTGCACGTGAAGGCTACCTACAAGGCTGCCCCCAACCCTTTCGACCGTGACAGGGTGGAGATAATGTGCATGGGATGGAATGGAATTAAGCTTCACTGCCAGGGCAAGACATATGATCTGGCCAAGGGGAAGACATTCACGTCAGACATCAAAGATGCTGACATCATGATCGATGTCCACGACTGCCGCGTTCTGGTCCAATGGCCACGCGGTGACAGGAAGGAAGATGCGTCTACTGACTCGGAGCAAACATGGGAGGAGGCTACGCCAACACGAAAGAAGCAAGCTCGCCGGAGTCTTCAAGACAGCCCCAGTGCTGAGCGTCAACGCCTGGCCTCTCCTGTCTCTCCATCCCCGGCCGCCAAGTCCATGATACCCCCTTCGTCGCCTCTGTATACTCCTACCCGCTCCCGGAATGCTGTTGTTGTGTACGAGGATGAAGCCTCTCCAGTTCGCCGCAGTAGCTCTGGTGAGGCGTTGAATGCATCTTCAAATGTTGCGTCCCTTCAGAGCTCGCAGTCCAGTGACCTGAGCGACTTGAGCAAGCCTGAGGACTTATCAGACCATGACGAGGAAAATGACCCCATCATTCACTCCTTTGGCCCATTCGGTGACAACTTGCTGCCGCGCATGGCTTCGTTTTCTGCCGCCGACTCGCCTCTACGGCCCACGCGCCCTCGAGCTCACTTCCAAGGCCAACCTCTCCAACCCGCTCAGTCCCCGAGACAGCCTTCGAAACCTTTTGAACAACCTGCCGAAGACACAATGAACAAACCAGTGGCCCTGGATGAGGCTTCAGAGGTTGTTCAGAACCACGCCGTCAACCAGCTGGCTTTCTCCCGTCTTTCATCTACCCCTTTCTCCACCATCCTGGACAATCTTCCCGTTTCCCTCTGGAAGGCAGATAGCCAGTCTCGTCACGGGCCCTCAAGAGACGAAATCAGGGTAATCTTGGATTCTACGAAGTGCATCGGGAAGGTTGCACGTGAAGGCAAGGATGCTGCTGGCAAGCCACTCGAGGCTGAATACTATTACATCCCCGACTTTGATGACGATGAACCACGTCGCGAGGCTGTCGTGAGGGACCTGAGAAAGCCCGGACTTCGAAATTGTCGGAAACAACATAAGGTATGCCCTCTATTACTACCCAGGACCCGGCTATGGTTGACACGAATAGCAATATTTCTGGCGCAAACCGAAATAAATATGAAACAATTCAACAAGTATAATATCCCGACATGCGATTCTGTTCTCAGTACATACTTATCCCATAGTTTTGGGCTCCAGTCAATTCCCTTTTTGTTCCTTTCTCAAGGACTGCATAGCGTGGCGTGGGCATACCCAGTCTGACTTTTACGTTTTTATATGAAGGTGTATGATGTATGGAGGTTTGTTTCAGTTTTTCTTTTTACTTGTTACCCTATCTTATCTGGAGGTGCCTTGTATCCGTCTTTGTACAATGTTGTATGCCCAGTCGGCTTGAGACTTGGCCGTGATGCTGTCAATTGCAAACACTCATTGGGCATCAACGGCCTATTGATACCAGCGCCTAACGATGCTCGGTGGGCATAGTATACTTCACTTTTGGACATAGTTATGATCTGTATGTTACTATTTGATGGAATAAAAGCTTTACCTTTTTGATTTGTCGTTTTTACCAGCCCGTCCATGGACCGAGCAGTATTAGGGTTAGTTACTTTATATACGATTACCTAAGATAAAGCTGTGGGTTGATCAAGCTTTTCGCGCACGTGACCACATCGTTCTCGTTGACCCGATGTGGATTAGCGGCGTCGGGCTTGACGTTGTTTCCATTTGTAAAAGGAACGGGAATTTTAGGTAGAGCAGGAGTGGAAGGGAGAGAGGCAGGTATATATTGGAGTAGTAGGTGCCGGAATGCAACGTCTATTGGGTGTTATATTCTTTCCTCGTTTTCTGTTTGATTTCTGTGACTATAAGGTGTGCCCTCTCCTCTACTACTCTACTTTCTATTAGCTATAATTCTGAGAAACATGACGGTTACCACTACGGACTACGTCGTCACGGACAGATGTGGAATTGTTGAGAACCGGCACCAGGTGCACGCTTCTGTTACTGATGCCACGGGGAAGCTCCTGTTTGCCGTTGGCGATCCCTCACGGATGACGCTGGCTCGGTCAGCCGCGAAACCTGCACAGGCACTTGCCATCCTTGAGACCGGGTGTTTTGAAAAATTCCCGGGGTTTGATGATGCCGATCTCGCGCTGATGTGTGCGTCACATAACAGTGAAGAGAGGCACATTCGGCGCGCGCAGGCGATGTTAAAACAGATCGGGGCGGGAGAAGATGATCTTCGATGTGGTGGGCATGCTGCGCTTTCGGATGCCGTTAATCGGACATGGATCAAGCAGGATTATGCCCCTACTGCAATTAGCAACAATTGCTCTGGCAAGCATGCTGGGATGTTGGCTGGGAGCCAGGCAGTTGGTGCTGGATTCGTGGGTTATGAACTCCCCGACCATCCCATGCAATTGCGGGTTAAGCAGGCTGTCGAGGAACTTAGTGGGCTGGAAGGGGATATGGTGAAATGGGGAATCGACGGGTGTAATCTCCCGGCTCCGGCATTGCCATTGCAGAATATGGGCAAGATGTACGCGGCGATTGCGGCTGCGGCAGATGCAGTGGGTAAGAGTGACGGCCTGTCAACGAGGACACGGGCTTCAAGCCGGATCTTCCACGCTATGTCACAGTATCCAGAGCTTGTTGGCGGCCATGGCCGATTTTGCACCGAACTCATTCGGGGATTCCAGGGGGCGCTTATTGGGAAGCTTGGTGCTGATGGTTGTTATGGCATTGCGATACGGGCGTCGGAGCAGACAAAGAACCTGGGCGCAGTCGGGGCGATCGGGATTGCGGTCAAGATAGAGGATGGGAACATTGGGGTGCTTTATTCGGCGGTTATGGAAATTCTCGAAAGGCTTCAAATTGGTACGCCGGAAATGCGCCTGAAGCTCGTTGCTTTTCACCAGCCTGATATAGTGAATACCGCTGGTGTGGTGACGGGAGGCTATTCCCATCTGTTCGAGCTACGGCGTGTTTGATGGTGGCGTTGCATGGTGGCGACTAGGCAGATAGTGATGGAGCGGTGGTTCTGAGGTGATGTGTTCACAAAAGTTGCTATTTAGTACTATTTAAGGTTTGGTCAAAAGTGAAAGTAAGAGAGTAGTGAGGAGTTTCAAGAGTGAAGACTTGGAAGGAAGTGAAGGCAGTCGGAGATTGGGCCGGCACCAAGATCTAATTAACCTCCGCCGCCTTCGCCCTCGCCCGCATTTCTCCCCACGGCTTTTTAGCATCGTGCAACATCCCTTGACCTGACCGCACTCAGGCAAAACCCAGACGTGGCGCCTTTATTATCCATTGATTTTCCCCAATGTGGCGTTCAAGTCACTTCCACGATTTCCTTTCCGATTTCTTAATACCAATACACGACAGCTGAATTCGTCACCGCGGGGATTGCTACAACGCACTGGGCGGTAAGAGATGGATCGGCAGAGAAAGCGTAAGACTTGGGCTCATTCATCTCGCATGAGGTCGGCGATTCTGGTGTCTGTTTCTAACACTGTCGATATGCAGGGGAAATTCGCAATCTTAACGAGCGAGTCTGGGCTGGTGAGAGTGGTATGGCTGCCGATTTCCTCCTCACCACACTCCATCTAACCGATAACATCATTTATAGATGTTTTCCCTGTCAGCAAATCTCTCGATTCGTCCTTGAAAAAGAATACGGCCTTCATCAAGCGCCTTCGTACCGGAATTAATGCCGCCGCTCAGCAAACCCTGCTGGCCGACATTCGCACGCTGTCCCTCCATAAGTACCTCTCGGAGATCATTTCAGCCTGTTATGAGGGATTATGCAAATTAAAAACCCCGGGAGAAATTGCCGCCGGTGTTGAAATTACCAGTGCCCTTCATCAGCGATTTGGCCCCGCGGAGTTTACGCGACAGATTGGCTGGCTGTTAGGACGTGGTCTTAGCTCACCGGATAAAAGTCAGTTGAAGTCTCTCAGCCAAGAATTGCGTGAGCGCGAGGAAAAAGAGCGGCTGTCTCGCCATCGAGTGTTGTTGAAGGTTGTGACGGAACTGTGGCTAGTTTGCGTACTGAGAACTCTGGATGATGTTGAACGACCGGAAGATGTGGGCGCCAAGGGCAAGGATGGCACTGTTGGCCTGGGAAATAAAGTAACAGATGGGGTATCGAGAAGCAGAAATTCGACAGGTGATAAGGAGACGGATCCGTTTCCCTTGGAGGTTCTGAAGGATCTTCTTGGGCATGACCGTGATCATTCCAATCTGCCGCTGGCTGTGTTATTTGCGAAGAGTTTTAGCTGGGATATATTGGGTGTCAAGGGTGCTGAAGAGGGTAGGAAGACGGTTGAGGTGGACGGAGCGACGACGAGCACGCCTACCGACACTCAGAATGGTGCTGAGAAGGGAGAGGAGATGGCGGCCGAGGATGACGCACCGCTTACTCCGGAAAAGACCCAACTTCGTTTCAAGAGTATATTGAACAGATACTTGGAGGACGTCAAAGCGCACGTTATGCGTGACCAGAAAGCGCTCACCGCACAGAGCCGCCGCAACGCCGAAGCCTACGTCAAGAGTGGTGAAATATTTGAGGATCGACAGGCAAATTTTGAGAGGCAAACCAAGTCGCTGGAGAAGCTGGTTACAAACACGCAGACTCTCTGCGAGATTCTGGGAGTAGAAATGCCCGCCTTGACTGAACAGGAGGCTTCGGATCCCTCGTCAAGTGGCGGAATTGGTCTGGTGAAAACTTCAGAATACCTCCGAGGCCAAGGGGAAGGAGCTGGAATCTGGGAGGATGAAGAAGAGAGACGCTTTTACGAGAACCTTGTTGACATGAAAGGCAAAGTTCCAGCTGTTCTGTTGGATGATGGCAAGAAGAAAAAACCAGAAGCTGGAGAATCGACTAAGAAAAAGGAAGGTGAAGCTGGTCCTGATTCAAGCATGGAGAATACCGAGTCTCAAGCTCAGCCTCCAGACGAAAAAGTCGCCGAAATTGATGATCAGTCGATGGCAATTGCAAGTAAAACCGTCGGAGCCCAGGTGGATGCGCTTTTGGCCAAGCTGCCCGATTTGCAAACCAAAGACCAAGTCGATCAGATGGCGCTAGATTTCTGCTTCCTAAATTCGAAAGCGTCTAGGAACAGACTAATCAAAGCCGTTTCTGATGTTCCGAAGGGACGTATCGACCTTCTGCCTTTGTACTCGCGTCTCGTTGCAACGCTCGGGCAGTATATGCAGGACATACCTCAGGGTTTGACTACGTATCTTGACGAAGAGTTTCGCAGTCTTCAGCGCCGGAAGTCCAAGGAGTTCCTCGGTCAAGTGCGAATGAGTAATATTCGCTACCTTGCAGAGCTGACCAAGTTTGGAGTCGTGCCTGAGCATATCATTTTCCACTGCTTCAAAGTCTCCCTGGATGATTTCTCACGCATGAACATCGAGATTATTGGTCACCTTCTAGAGAACTGCGGGAGATACTTGTTTCGGAACCCTGATACATATCCGCGGATGGCATCCTTCTTGGAGACGCTCGGACGAAAGAAGATCGTTCAGCACCTAGGCCAGCAAGAGCGTATGATTATCGAGAACGCTGTCTATTACGTCGACCCACCCGAGCGACCTGCGATTCAGCAAAAAGAAAGGACACCGATGGAGTCTTATATTCGCAAACTTATCTATCTGGATATGAACAAGCGAAACTATGCTAAGGTCCTCAAATCGATCCGCAAGCTTCACTGGGAAGAGCTGGAGGTGGTCAATATCCTAGAGCGTGTTTTTAGCAAGCCGGCCAAGGTCAAATACGGCAATATCCACCTTCTTGCAATCCTTGTTAGCGCTCTATACCGGTATCACCAGGGGTTTGTGATTGGAGTTGTGGACAATATTCTGGAGCACATCACTTTGGGCCTTGAGCAGAACGATTTCAAGTTCAACCAGAAGCGCATTGCGGAGGTCAAGTACCTTGCGGAGCTGTACAACTACAAGATGATCGACTCTCCTGTGATATTTGATACACTGTATCGGATTATCACATTTGGTCATGGTGCGTCTGGTTTGATTATTTTTTTATCCCCTCGCTAACCGTTTTACAGAAGGCGGCACCCCAATACCGGGAAAGATCAACGTGCTGGACTTGCCGGATGATTTCTTCAGGATCCGTTTGACTTGCCAGCTTCTGGATACCTGTGGCCAATGCTTTGACCGGGGTTCTGCAAAGAAGAAGCTAGACTTTTTCTTGAAGTTCTTCCAGTACTACATATGCACGAAAGAACCTCTGCCGATGGACATTGACTTTCTTGTCCAAGACACGTACTCCTCGACCCGCCCCCAATGGAATCTAGTTACCGATCTTGATGAAGCTAGCCGCATTTTCGGCGAAGCGGTGGCCCAGAACTTCAAGCCTCAAGAGGAGAAGCCAGAACCAGAGGAGGAATCCGAGGATAGCGCATCCGACGAGGACTTGGAGGAGGACGCAATCCCAGAGGCCGAAGACGATGCGGAGTCAAGTGATGAAGCTGATGTAAGTGAAAATAGCTTATCTGGTAGAGTTTATGCTGACTGAGTAGGCGTCCCCGAATGCCGAGCAGAATGTTGAGCAGAACGACGACAGCGAGTCGGAAGAGGAACAGATTTTTGTCACTCGTCAAGAAGAAGAGCGCGATCCCGAGGCAGAAGCAGAGTTCGACCGTGAATTCGAGAAAATGATGGCAGAAAGTGTTGAATCGCGGAAGTTTGAACGCAAGGCCGTATTTGATATCCCGCTACCGATGAAGCGAGCTCCTCGTGATACTGCTGTCGATACTCCAGCTCCTGCTCCAGCTCCAACCCCTGCCCCTGCCGCCACTCCGGCTCAACCATCTGGGAACACAATGGCGTTCTCTTTAATGACCAAGAAAGGAAACAAGCAGCAAACCCGCACTATCGATTTGCCGTCCGACTCCACATTTGCTGTCGCCATGAGAAGCCAACAACAGGCGGATAGAGAAGAGCAGCAGCGAATCAAGAACCTTGTTTTGAATTATGAAATGACTACCGAGGCTGAGAACACCGAAGGTGAGTTACTTCAGTTCGCCCTTTACTTCAGGGAAGCTAAGAAAAGCAGAAACCGTCGAGAAACGCTCCGCCACTCGAATCGACAGATCTGGCGCAAACCGATCAGTTAACCGTTCTCGCAAGCTTCAGCTCAGTGACGTCAATTGGTAGCGTGCAACTGCATATTCATATTAGGAGCCCACCTACCAACAGGCCCGATGATCGGCTGGACCCTGGCCTTCCAACGGCAGTAGGGTCCTCCGACATACTTAACGGGTCTATCTCCAAATACGATGAGCACGTGCGAAAGCAGCCAGTCAGTCAGACCACTTGTATAGGCCGAATGATCCTTGGGACGGAAAGTTAGAAGGAAGAAGAATCCACCCGTTCTCACCCGTTCTCAACGGCTCATTTGTCACCCATCCATCGCCTTCCATGTCTACCCTCTTCATTCGCCAGCCGCCGCCTTAGACAAATATCGATGTTTGGCTGGTTCGTGTTGGGCCTGGGGCAGAACCGGGATCTCTTGGCTTTAGTGAGTGCGAAATAGTGCTACAGATCGTACCCCATCATCATGTCTAGTGCAGGTCGGGCACGAACGATAGTTGAGATCCATACCGAATCTGCCTTAGCTGGTCTGCCCTGCCAACAAGATAGATGGATACGTCATGTATACTGTATTATGCACCAGACACTGCTACCAAGTACGAGTTAGTACTAGTACGTGCTTGCACACATAAAATCAGCATCAGAATGATACTTCGTGTTTACTATGAATTTTTTATATACTTATTCCTGAAATGTGCTTTAGATTAGTAGTAATGCCATTGTAAACTTGAGTAGTGTTCATATAATTTGCTACACCTACAAGTTCTAGTCTACACCGAAACCAACAACTGAAGGCCCGGAAATATAGTACAAAAACTCGCTCTATAAAAAATCTATTTTGTCTCTTCCGAACAGAACGTGACATCACGAGCACGCCCAACCACAGCATAGAAGTACATGAGTAGGGTAGTTACATGGAAGGAAGGAGAAAAACCAAATAGTGTAGTGGCGTCAGGGGGAAAAAAAATAGAATGGCTGGAATGACATAAGAAAAGAGGACGATATAGGAAACGGATAAATCACAGAGTATATCACCAATCTAACCTAACGTCTTGGTGGCATTAGTAGCGGTTCTGGTGTCATTCGTTTGGAAAGAAGCTAATGGTGTTGAAGCGGGATATATGATCGATTGAATTTAGGTTTCTCGCCCAACTGCCCATTCTCTCTAGTCGAGGCAGGGGGTTGGTTGTGCCTCTCCGGTTTGTAACTTCAGAGGCCCAACGGGAAGATGAATTATTTATTTCTCCGTCTGCTGCTCGGGCTTCTTCTCGCCTTCTGACTCGTGCCACGCCTTTGGGATGACTTCGTCAGATTCGGCCACTTCGCCGACAGACTTTACTTCGTCACGAGCCTGCTTGGCGAGTTCGCGCTTCTCATCGGGGGTAGCAGAGGGCTCAGCCTGTGTAACTGGCGGTTGCTCAGCGTTGGGCTCGACACTGGGCTCGTCGTCATCTTCGAGTTCGGCGCCGTAGACGTCAGGGTGCTGTCGGAAGCAATCTTGCATGGCCCTGTCGTCAATCCGTTAGTAGCCTATAACAAACAAGTGCAAACCACCCTTCACGAGTGTTTAAATGATCTCGAAAACGTACTTGAACTTATCGACGCAGTCAATTCCCTTGGGTTCTTCTTCCGAGTAAACGAAGCAGCTGAACGCAGCTCTGAAATCCTCCCCGCAAGGGCCATAGGCCATTCCGCCGAGACAAGGGCAGTCCCAGTTGATCTCGCCAGTATCCGGGTTGAACGCAGCCTCCTGGCTAGCTTCTTCCTCGAGCTCTTCAGCGGACTTCAGCTCATTGTTGTCTGACGTTGGTGCGGCATCGGGGGCAGCTTGGGCGGGAGCGGAGCGGGCCTCCTCTTTGCGCGACTTGGGCTTCACAGAGTCGAGCGTAGGCAGAGCTTTCTCGTCTTCGGGCTTGGGTTGGGGCTTAGAGCGGAAGGAGACTGTATGGTTTTTCGAAATGGGTTTATTAGCTTGCGTCAACTGGCGGGATTATTGAGAAGAGATTTCGGGGTTACGCACGCGATGGGGTCTCGGCGAATACGCTGCTTGTGTTGTAGTAGTAGATAGCCCCGCCAGCCAGTCCCAACCGTACAAAGGTATTCTTCCAGCTTCTTGACTTTGTTCCTGTTGGTGTCGTGCTTATAAATCGGCGAGTCGGACCGCGCGCAACAGGTGGTGCGCGAAGGAGCGCCCTAGATGCGGGTCTGAACATGGTGGGTGGACAGTGGGGGAAGGGTGAGAGAAAAATAGAGAGGATGGAAGAGGGCCCAAACTAGAGAAGAGAGGGAGTCATGAACGAGAGAGAGGAGGCCAATTGAGGGGAGGATCGTGAATAATGTTCGAGAACGGGTGTGAGCGGAGAGTCGGGGAAGTCGAAGTCTGCCGTTGTCGCCTGAGGCATGAGTATTTCTGCCTGAATCGTGCCATCCAATCACGTCCAGGCTATATAGTTGGGCGGCTGCCAACGATCACCAACACAAGCAGACGACCTACATGCTCCAAAGGATAACACTTACACCAAAGAAACCATGGCTTAGTTTATCTTATTTTATTTGCATTACGAACTCCTAGCTCCGTTGTGAGCTATACCGGTCAAAACAATGTCACCTCGCCTTTTCCTTATCACCCACCGCAACTTCCTGACAACGTTCTTACTTCTGAACCTGCTAGCAATTGAAGAAGATATAGGCATGTCAGCTATTATTATAGGGAGCAACAATCAAAACACACCCCTGGACAGCCTCGTCAAGCCCGGATACTACGAAAAACTCCGGCGTGACCGCGACTTTATAACCTTTGCCGTGGTCTCCAGAGCAGTCACTTCCCACACTATCGACAATGTGAATCTCGAAGACTCTACTGGAGTGACTATCTTGGATGGCTCCACAATTAGCAGTAGAATGACGAAAAGAAAAAGGATCGCCGCAGCGGGCAACACTGCCTAGGGAGAGACTTGGAAATGGATACACCGCTGATGGAGTTGCTCGCAGCCCAAAGAGCAACCTGCGTTGGAAGATTAATGAGCGAACATGGTAAAAGCTAACGAGACGCTATACCGCTAGACCGAAAAGTTATGCACAGCTGGTGGTCAGCCAGCTATCTCCAACAAAAGCTATGTACACTTCCACGATGAGACCTCAAGACTGCAAATATCATTATTCAGCCGACGATGGAGTGTTTGGAACTGAATTCCAGTAGATGAGTATACTATCTGTCTATCAAAATTGCATGATGCCCAACAGTCTGGGGCTGTTTCCATGGCACACCAAGTTCGTCGAAAGATGATTGAATTTATTTTGGCATTTGGTCGAGTGTGGTGGTGCATGGATCGAATTGTTGAAGTCTATAGCCATCCTCCCCCCTCGTTAATAAGGAATATGTCGAGTGTAGGGCCTATTGCGGGTCCAACCTGGAAGGTGTTTGATGGTAGGGAATTTATGTAAATATCCGGGAACTACCAAGAACCTAGGCGCTAAGAGGTGCGAAAAATCCGCCACATAGGACGTAGTACCCCAATGAACTGGAAAACAATAGCTCCCATGTGCATATATCTGCACAGTGGGGTATCACCACGCTAGATCATCACCTTAAGAACCATGGACGGGGGTGCCCAGCCAGCTATCTCTCCCATTGAGCGTGTACTACTCTCAGATTTCCGCCTGAATCAAAGTCGCCAGGGTAGTGATGTCTTCTTTTGGAGGCTGGGAGAAGCTTGATTGCCATATAGACAGCAACATCCGATAGTCGTGTCCCGTCAGGTGGCGATTCAAAGGCAACAGACATCATTGCGGCTAGTATGAGTCTAATACTTGACAGATCGAATGACCCTCTGGTAGTATGCCGAGGTATCACCAGCTGGGTATTATCATTTCCTAAAGTCCACTCAATAGGGTTCTGTACACGGTTCTCATACTCTTTTATTGAGTATCTCTGGTAGTTGGCAAAAGTTTGCATCTTTATCTCGAATAATGACCAAGTGACTGAGGACTGGGATAGAGCGGATGGTGCGAGTATTATCGCCTAGGCAAACCATGACACCATTTGATGGACGGCGAATTTGTTCGAAAGAGCAACAGTATCATTCGGTGCATCGTTGGATGGCTCGACAGTACTACCGGCATCCGGAGAGGCAGTTTGATATCGATCATGAAAGAGGAAAGCAAAAGACAAGTCGACAAGTCCACAAACTACTCCGAAAGGAAACTTCATTCAAGCCCATGGGAGAGAAAGCTGAAGTATTAATGACTGACTGCCCCCAGCAGCAGGTAGCAACCGGACACTAGAATCCCTGCGGTACGGAGGCATTGATTGAAGGAATTCACAGTAGAATACTTGGATTTGAAACTTCGAGGTAGGGGGCAGCTAGACTAAGGTGAAGGATAAAGTTAGGGCTAAACGGATCACCCTATATAGGTTCCCACCCCCGGCCAAACAGATTCACCATAGACGCCGAAATTGACGGATTGTTTCTACTGAACACAATTGCACAGAAAGGCTAAACCGAGGTCGCCCGACTTCTCATAGAGACCGGTGCGGATGTCTTAAGAAGGCCATCCGCTGCAGAAAGCGGCGGGCCATGGCCACATTGAGACTGCCACACTTCTCATTGAGGATGGGGAAGACGTTAATCAAGGCTATCCTCTTCATGCCGCCGCTTAGGGAGATCATCTCAAGATGGTGCAGCTTCTTTTGGAGAGCGGGGTCAATTCAAATGCTGAGCAGGATATTGAGACCGCTCTTGAGATTGTCTCAGAATTGAATTATAAGGCTATAATTGAATGTAGCCTGCAGAGTGGGAGGCCTATTGAACGTGGTCACTGAGGGTGTACACTCAGGGCCCACTCCAAGGCAAGCTGAATCGCATGCCTTCCGTGGTTTTGACCCTTTTTTGCTACCAAGCCTGGTTAATAACGAAATTTGATGTTTCTCGCCGAATTACCGGAAGCGTTATATTCTTTTATTCAATGAAGTGCGTAATTTGGCTTCACGTAGGCAGTTATCCAGAGTAGGAAGGTGCTATCGTGGCCTCTGGAATCGCCCTCCCGGCTCGTCTATATAAGGACCACCTACCCCCTTCTTTGGGCTCTCGATTCTTTCTTCGGTAATTATTTCTGGCCACTGTCGTCAGACGGTGAGCTGGAGCTTCTGATATTCATGGTCGTTTATATTTTCTATGCCGGCATGGCCCATGTTCCAAAATTCCAGCAATCTAAAAGCCTACGAACCTCGTCCAAAAGGTTTCACGTAAAGGTAAGATCTTTTTTATTACTTGCTAGTAGACCTATGCATCTACTTGGTATCACGAATAGTGCTGATGGTTGAGTAAAATTAGAAAGCATTGGCGAAACTGAAGAAGAATTTCCATTTACTGTTTTGGATTCCCGAAAGAGACGGAAGGCTATATTCGATTCGGATGACGAGGACGATAATGAGCCCCGCGAGCTATTAGACATTCAACCGTTCGAGCATATACCAGACACGCTCCCTGATGAGCAGTACATCCCAGGGCCAGATGATGATGAAGATAACGAAGATAATACGAAGATCAGGGAACCATTAGGCTCTCAACCATTCAAGCATCCCCGTAATGGAAGTTGAACTACGAAAATGGTTACAGTTTTTGGCCAACTGAACCCACGAGTGTGACCTGAAACAAATTCAGCAACTCGACAGGGAACATCGACCAATGGCATATACCTACTGGTATATTCTGGGGAAGACTTGGATTGATACATTGATGGAGAAGTTATTGGAGGAGGTTAATAGAGCGCAAACCGCTGTTTAAGCTTGAGTCGGAATCTTTTCCTTCATTATACAGAAAAGCAAATGTACAAGTAAGAAGACAACGTACCGCAGACGCATGCAATTCAAGGAGAGAAAGAAAAAGAGGTTCGGACCATGGACCCCAATCCCACTGTCTCAGGGGAACCAAGGAGGCCGTCTAAGCCATCAAATCACACCTTTCCGAGTTTCCTCGTCATGCCGTAGAGTCGGCCGATCTCAGCCTTGACCTCCTGAATAGAATCGCTCTTGGCTTTGACAAGAGCCTCTGCAACCGCACGCTCCTCCTTCAGCTTTCGCAGAGACTCTTTCTCAGCCCCAATAGATTCCTGCAGCTGGGATCGGCCTGCTCAGCCGGGGTTAACTCTCGCGGCGAGGTCTTGGCCTGAGGGGGTGGTACGAGCCACCCTGGGAGGGAGGAGCTAGGAGCATCGGGCTCCTGTGCACTATGGCACTTGGCTGTCAAAGCCAAAGGTAACTGATCTTCTTCTATTGGTGTTCTCAGTGACCTGGACTTCGTAGATATTGGAAAAAGAGGTGGGATCTATTTCGATCGGTGTGTTAGCATTACCCAAATCACCCCCAGGACACAAAAGGGAATAAAGAAGAACATGATAGATACTCTTACCCGCTCGGATATAGTCCAGATAATGAACGGATGTTAGTTGCTCTGTTTTAGAGAAGAATGTGGGTTTTGACGAGAATGTAGGAGAGAGAAAACAATGGGGGTGGCAGGTAGTAAAATTCTGGAGAGGACCATGGTCCTTAACACAACACGGAAGGCGCGCTTGAGAATTACCTCATCGTGCCTTCCTCTTGATTCTAGTGTTGATGATGCCTCACTTCATGGATGCATCGATCCATATCCGATAGCGAAGAAATACGGGTCGAGGTTGCGGGATATAGCAATAGATTATGGTCCCGGGTTTTGGGAAATATCTACAAAATGTCTCACCAGAAGGGTCGTTCGGGCATCGAACTAATCTACACAGATAGGGCCAGGAGTTGGATCAATAATCCCGCGTTGTTTAATAAAATAACAAAGGCGGCCATGGCCGGCTAGGAGGTATTCGCGTCCGTAGGCCAGCACTAATGCCAATATGTGTATCCAGAAGCATTGTGATACCTCCCAAATTCGGTCAGTTGCTCGAATGCAGCTGGCATAATGGGCAACAAGGTCAGTTTCCCGCTTTTTCTACACCCCCCGGGAACCTCAGTAGCTCTACCAGATCGTACTTTCATGTACATTTCGTGGGCTATGAGGCAAGTCATGAAACTGAATATGTTCATGTCCTGGCGGCATAGACCAGGATAATGAATGAGTTGGTTGCCAACTGTGCAGTGGTCGTTGACTGGCCGGAACCATACCGAGGCCGTTGCCTCGGTGTTGGAGGCTATGCCAACGGTCAAATAAGGACCTCAGCAATAGCAGAAGGCAACTGAGAATAAGTGCTTCAGTTGTGGCGGATATCTGCAAGTACTCAAGGCCTTATAGTTATTGGCCGACGCCATGGTCGGGGCCCGGAACAAGTCATGATCCGCGTGGTATGCGGTAGTACTGCCGCTTATCACCGCCTAACCACGTCCGTTTCCATACAACTACTTCAATATAGCATCAAGTTCCAACTTCTACAAAGCAGCAAGCATGAAATGAATTGAAGAAATATGAAATTCATAGGATCGTAACCTCTATAAACATGACATAAGCTGAGTAAGCAGTATTAAGCCCATCGCAGTTGTCGAAATAAGCCACTTTTCGCTCTATCAACTAATTCAAAAGTCCTCATCATCAACGTCCTCTCCTCTCTTCTTCTTCGCCAGTCTCTCCTTCCGCTGTTTTCGCTTGTCGCCGGCTGAAAGGACCTTCTTTTTCTCTACCTTCGTCTGTATTGGAAGAATGGTTAGCATATGTTGTTGTTAGGATGCGGGGGAGCCCCCCGGAGCCCCCCAGGGGTCTCTGGAGGGTCTGGGAGGTGTAGAAAAAGCGGGAAACTGACCTTGTTGCCCATTGCGTCGATGACTTCCTCGGGCTCGTCCTTTTTCTCAAGTCTAGGACCGGATCCTTGACCCTGAACCCAGTTGTGACCAGAGGGAGTCATCTTGCCGTCCACGACAGCCCAGACTTCCTCGGTGAGGTTCTCGGTGAACTCGGCGGAGTGAGTAATGATGATGACACCACCATCGAAGGCCTTGAGAGCCTTGGAAAGAGCACCAAGGGAGTCACGGTCAAGGTAGTTGGTGGGTTCGTCGAGGACGATCACGTGAGGTCGTTGCCAAGAGCAAGCAGCGAGCACAACCTTGACACGCTGACCACCAGAGAGACCACGCATGCGGGAGTGAGAAACAAGTTCGTCCTCAAGACCGAACTGGGCGCAGTGGGCTTCGATCTCCTTGCGGACCAAGGGGCGGAACTGACCGCTGGCCAGAGCCTCCTTCTGGTCAACATCGGCAACCTGCTTGGAGTGAGACTCCATGATCTCGTTACGAGGAATCCAGGCGTTGTCGGCAGTCATCATGGGGGTCCACTTCTCACTCTTCATGCCAATGTTTTCACCAAGAGAGAACGAACACTCGTATTCGTAGGTGTTCTTGAACTTGCGACGGGCGTGGACACCAATGACGCGACGGTCGGTGCCTTCGATCTTGTAGATCTTAAGCATAGCCTTCTCGTCATCGTCGGTAACGATCTTGTTGGCACGGTCCATGGTTTCACGGTCCTCACCAGTCTGGAAACGCCATTGGATGTACTCTGAGGGAGTCTTGTCGAGGTGGTTGTCAATGTGAGCGAAGGCGTGCTGCTTGATGTAGGCAATACGGATGTTCTCGTGCTGGTAGACTTCACCAGTGGTAGGGAGCAATTCACCAGTCAGAACGTTGACCAGAGTGGATTTACCGGCACCGTTGGGACCAATAACAGCAATACGAGAGCCAAGAGAGACCTGGAAGCTGATGTCGCTGATCTGGGGCTTGGAGGTACCAGGGTACTGGAAAGACATGTCTGAGACACGAATGATGGCCTTGGCCTTAGTCTTGACACCCTCGAGGAAACCGGGCTCGGGGAACTTGAACTCAAGGTCTCCGGCGCCAAGCTCGTAGTAAGAGCGGGCAGAGGGGACTCTCTTGACGAATTCACTAAGGGTACCACGGTAACGCTTAAGCTTGAAGCGCTCGTAGTGGATGACGTGCTGAAGAACGTTGTCCAAGAACTTGCTGTCGTGGGAAACGATGATGGAAGTGCAAGGAGAGGTGCGGAGGTAGTTCTCCAACCAGGCAACGTTCTTGACGTCCAAGTGGTTGGTGGGCTCATCAAGGAGGAGAATATCAGGGTTCTCGAAGACAGCACGGCAAAGGGCCAGCTTCATCTTCCAACCACCAGACAGGGCAGTGATGGGACCTTCGAACTGCTCACGGAGGAAACCGAACTCCTCGAGCTTAGACTCGACCTCAGCCTGGACAGGCTCAAGGCCAACCTCGCGAAGCTTCTTGAGGGTCCAGCCAATGACAGTCTGCTCAGTGTCGGCAGAGTCCAAGTCGTGCTCGACGTAGACAGTCTTGACTTCATCCTTCTTGGGGAAACCTTCCAGCTGCTCGTTGTTGATGGCGCGCATGAGAGTGGTCTTTCCAGAACCGTTAGGTCCGAGCAGACCATAGCGGTGGCCACGCTTGAGACGGAGGGCAGTCTGGTTGAGAAGAATCTTGGCACCATAGGCAAGAGAGAAAGTGCAGTTGCAAAGATCCTCACCCTCCTCCTCATCAGAAGCAACTTCATCCGCGGCAGCAGCATCAGGCGAAGCGCGCTTGCGGAGAGTCTCAGCAATAGGCTTGGCCTCCTCTTCACCGACAATAGCGCCGATGTAAGGAAGAGCGTTCTGGGTCCAGCTAGTGACCTCAGCATCCTTCTCGTCAACAAGCTGACCGGCGATAGCAGCGACGTAGTCAATGACGGCCTCAGACTTCTCGGCCTGGGCCTTGAACTTGGGGGCGAGGATTTCCTTCAGGATGGCGCTAACAGTGGAAATGTCACCGGCAGTGGAAATTTCGGGGATCTTTCCATCCTTAACGTCACCGACACGAGTGAGAGTCTCCAAAGCCTGCTTAGACTTTCCAGCAGCCTCAGGGTCGGCAATGTTCTGAACGTTGTTTTGAAGCTTGGGCATCAACCTGGGCAGGAAGGGAGCGACAATCTGGGGATCCTCGACAAGCTTACACATGTTGTCGACGATGACAGCGGACTTACGCTTGATGGCAGTCTCACGCTCATCAAGACCACGGTCAAGCAGGGGGGTCATGATAGCGAGGGTAGGGCCGGTAACATCGGAAACGAAAGTGGTGGCACCGAGCAAGTGAACAGTCTCGGGAACGTTCTCGGGGTAGGCAATACAGCGGACAAGTTCAGGAATGAACTTCTCAATATCCTTGTTGACAATAAGACCGCAAACAGTCTCGAGATCACCGACACGAGGCTCCTTCTTGTCCTTGTTACCCTCCTGGATACCTCTGATCTGCTCAGTAACCTTCTCATCGGCGTGCCACATGGCGGCCGAAAGAACAGGGATCAGGTCGGGAACACGGAAAGCAAGCTGGGCCGGGGCTGACCGGACGAGCTCGGTGATGCAGTCAAGCGCAGCTAGCTTTTCACCAGTGTTCTTCCTCATATCAAGGGACTCGAGGATAGTGGGAAGGACAGCCTTCACAGCATTTCCGTTGATACCCTTAACGATGGCAATAGCGGCAGCTTGGGCGGTCTCAACCTCGTTGGGGACAGCCTTGGCCTTCTTCTTTCCAGCGGTTTCAAGGACAGGGGCAAGGAGGGTAACGAGGTGGGGCTCAACACCAGGGGCGATAGTAGAGTGGGAGGCAATGGCGCGAATGGCATCAAGGGCACGGACGCGAGCGTTGCCATCCTTCTTGTTGGCAAGCTGCTTCTGCAGAGTCTCGACAGCCCTGAGTGATCAAGTTAGCCGACTATCGTTGGCGGGGTAGAGAATGAAAAATCTGCTTACTTCAGGGGAAGGGTCTGCTCGGGAATAGGACCAGACAGAAGGTGTGCGAGGTTGCCAGTGGCAGCATTCACCTCATCGGGGCTGGAGGAGACGTTGAGGTTCTTGAAGAGGTCCTCGAGAACAGCGACGGACTGAGCAGTCTCCTTGCCGGAGACGGCGGGAACGGAAGCAATATCAACGGCAGGCATTTTGTATGTTGCTGAAATCGTAAAATCCGAACTTTTAAGAGAAATGGAAGAGTGTGTTAAAAGAAAAAAGATTCAAAGAACCAAGAACGAGAAAAGTGTTCTATGAGGGGGTATCTTGAGGGTGACGGTTAGAAAACTGCGCCTGAACAAGACGCAGACAACGACCTAAACCGACCAAATATATCTATGATCCCTTTTTGTCTAACAAGAGGAGACAAGGAAATAGAGAAAATGTAAAGAGGGGACCAGTCCTCTATCGAAGAGATAAGGAAGATGGGAGGGAGGAGGAGGAGGGAGAGAGGGAGAGAGGGGCGAGGGGAGGGACATATTTATCTCGATTCTGTGTGGGTGGGTTGCAGACTTTTTTTTTGCCAGCGTCTTGCCGCCCAAAAAAACTCTGGAACTGATAAAAATTAATTAAAATTTTAAAAAAAAGACCTGAAAGAGTAAAAACCGGCTTCGATTTTCGCGCACTAACCGGATATGGGGCGATAACCACAGGATGTTGCTGGATTTTTAAGCCACTGGAACCTCAGGCTGATCCGGGCGGTTGCTGCATGTGTTGCGCCCATTGGCCTGCACTTCGCTGCGGACTGATTCCTCCGATTCTCAATTTCTATCTATGGCTCGGGCAACCCGACCGTGTCTGCTTCCTATACTTCGCCGATGAGGTTCGTTCAGGATATTAAGGAGAAGAGCACCAGCAAATCCCAGCACAAGCTTCGATATATGATGAGTTTCATATCGCCGACAAAATTATGCTTTTATTTGCTGTTCCAGCCACCCCTCCCTTATCGAGCGAGCCCTAACTGACAGCAAATGCGGAGATGTAACGATTCTCTCTAAAAATGGCACTGCAACAAGCCAGCCCTTTGAACCCCAAATATGAACTGTTACTGTCTCGATTCTGTTATCGCAGTATGGTACTATTTCTGTCGCCACCCTCGGATCGCTTCTGAAAATGGGTGGCGCAGCCAAATTAATGGTTTCTATATTTTGCAGACGCAGCTAATTTGTCAAATATCCAGGGCCAAAGTGAAGTTCCGGGGGTCATGCTAGTCTACTAGGTAGGCTGCGCAATACGGTAATTTTTGCTCTTATTTCTCGCCTTGGAGGCTTACCTCGTCCGAGGCTTACTAGGACTCGTACCTTTCATAATCTCGCTTTGATTAACTATTTATCCCTTCTTTGTCCCTCACTAGTGTCAAGTCATCCGTCCCTCCATGTGAGATCGGCTTTCCGTCCAACTGCCTGCCCGTGACGAACTGACTCGAGGATGATATCCCCCGTTGGGCGAGAGAAGGGAGAAGGGAGATCATCATCATCATGCCATACATGCGGGATGCCATACATGCGGGATGCCATACATGCGGGCGTACCCGCAGGCCACATAATAAATACGTATGTCGTCTACACCGTGCTAAGGTAGAATTCGCGTCGCCACCATTTACGTCTGCACGGTGTAATTCCAGCCTATGAGGGTGGTACCCATGTATCCACCCAGTCAACACAGTACCAAATTATGACGGCTCCATTAAGTACAACTCCCGTTCGTCCTGAGCTATTGGGCTTAGGTTATAGATAGGACCGTAGGAGTAATCTGATCCAGTTCACAGTTGGAATGGATCCACGTTCCAGTCCCATTCCTCGGCCTTGGAGGTTATTGTTAAAGGTTGTCTCGGGCCGTCGTTATCGCGAATTTCCTGGGTTGGCAAACCTGTTTACTTGTTTGGGCTGTGAATATATTTCTCCGCACGATGTTGCCACTCGCATCATAGAATAGACGCGCTTGGTTGCGGGTGTGATTTGAGGATTGTCGGATGGTTAAGCCGCCTTCCATTCCGTAATTGTTCATTGCATGGGTGGTTTATGGAGTAATGTGATGACCTGGACGTTAACCATCTACATGAAGGTGCGCCTTTGCATTGAGGATCGAACTTTCTTTGTAGATACTGTCCAGTAGAGAGTGCTTTAGCTTTCAATACGTTCATTCGTCTAGAGATATAAAAATATGCGACAGAAGAATCGCCACCAAAACAAACAACATGGTATTCAGCAATCGCAATCACAAGTTATGAGGGCCCGCCTTCAGAGATAACATCTAGTCGCTGCTAGAACTGGAGCTAGATGAACTCGAGCTGCCGCCACGTTTGTGGCCGTGACTGTGGTGCTTCTTCTTCTTCTTCTTGTGCTTCTTGTGCCTGTTCGGTTGGGTCAGTGTTTTGGTCGTGTAGAACGGATACACGATGGACCTACATCTTGTTGGCTGCATTAGCTCCCACTGCCCCTACAACGGCACCCCCGACAGTTCCCAGGGCCCCGCCGGCCATCTTGTGGCCAAGGAAACCTCCAGCGGTGCCGCCGAGCAGCGTCGATCCTAGACCTCTTTCTCCTTCAGCACCTGCCGGCACTGGACCGTGTCCCTGCTGCGGCGCATATCCTCCTTGGTGGCCACCATAATAAGAGGAGTTCTCGCCGCCATGGGGCTGGTTATACTGATGCTGCTGGGGAGGGTACGGCGAATGTCCGCGGTCGTGCGCGTAATTCATATTAGGGTCTTGCCCATAGGGTCCAGAGTGTTGCCCATGTTGGGGTTGTCCATATGGTCCCTGTGGAGGATACTGCTGGTGTCCTTGTTGATACGGGGGAGGCCCGGCAGAGTACGGATCGTGCGGTGGCTGGCCATAGGGCTGCTGTTGCTGTGTTGCGTCGTCAAGTTAGCATACGCCGTACACTACTAGCGCGGATGAGGGCGGGGAAAGGTAAATGATGTGTGGGATTTACCTGAGGTGGATAGTATCCTTGCTGTGGTTGTCCACCGTATTGCTGCGGAGGGGGATAGTTGCCATGCTGGCCTCCGTATCCCGGGGCCCCTCCTCCATAGTGGCCCTGATCGTGCCCAGGTGGGCCGCCGTACTGATTATACGACATGGCAGGTTGGGATGCGCTTTGCGAATATGGAGGGAAAGTGAAACAACTCGCGACAGTGCTTCAAAAATAGACTCCCAGAAAACGTGGAGAGATGATGTGAAAGCATCCGCGTAAGCAGAGGAAGAAGCGAGATATTTAAAGGGAACCGTCATCGGGAAAGCGCCATCAACGGCTCAGGCGGGGGGCCGGGAAATAATGAGAGGCGCAGTTGTACCCGCTAGCAGAAAGCACAGGGTCTTTTATCCATTCACAAGACATTATTCAGGTGGCTTGGCTAGAAGATTTTCAGCTCCCATCTTCGTGATTTGCACGAAGTTTACGTTGAGATCATGGATGGTCGCTGAGGCAAGTGACGCTCCAGCTGGTGAGGGGTAATTTCAGGGTCCTCCGTCAGGCCTCAGCTACCTCCTCCATCTGGGCACAGTCTGTTTTTAACCGCCAAACGCTCATTACTTGACTATTTCCAGCGACTATTTGCGCCATACATATCTGGAGATAGCTCTGGAAACTTGCAGGAGATAAGCTCGTGCCGAGGGGGCTGCTTCGTGCAGGATTGTTTCCTGTGGGTACGGAGTTGAGGCTACATGACCAGTCATATTTTGACTCTTTAACCCCTGCGTTGGAGATCATCATCTTGCTCCAAGAAAAAGGTTGCGCAGAATAAACCGTTTCTCTGACTTTGACTGACTGCTCACCTGTCCTGGATCCTGACAGCATTGGGCGCGCACCGACACTGTCCCTTGTGGCTCTTCGACTGTGCCTGAGGCCGGACGGACTGGGCCTTGCTGACTCAGAATCCGCAGTAACTCGTATTCAAGACTCTGGCTTAGGGCCTTTGTTTAATCGCATCATGCATCATCGATCTCAAGTAAATGAATATATTATCTAGGAGATGGTCCAGCGGAGCACCGGCTGTTCCATTTGTGTAAAGCGCCGGGTCAAGGTTAGTAGCTACTAGACCGAGTCGCGCTTCGTCACTCACAGTAACAGTGCGATGAGAGACGTCCTGGGTGCCTAAGATGCGAGACACACGGAACATCCTGTCCAGGATACAACCGAGTCTTCGAATTTGTCACCGCAAAGCCGCATCGTTCCCGACGTCAGCCCAAAGCGTCTAGCTCTGAAGACGAACAGAGTCTGGCAGCGATAGACTACGAAAATGTTGCTTTCAAAAACATAGTCACATCACAAACACTGGGAGTTGCCGCTCTCAATGTCACTCACTGCCTTGACAGGCTTACCGACGAAATCTCCCAGCCGTTTCCATCGAACTCGGGATATGTGATCTCCCGGTGGTTCCTGCTCCTGCCGGGTTCTTATGGGAGAAATAAGACTCTAGACCTTGCCATCAAAGCATTTACTGCCCACCACGTTGGCAGCATGACCATGAACAATCAAGCTATGCGATATGCCAGGTCCGCTTATCTTGAAGCGTTAAGAAGGCTCCGAAAATCTCTAAACAATCCGTCTGAGGCACTTTCCTCCGAGATTAACTGCTGTGTGTTACTTTTGTGTATATACGAGGTGAGTTATTAGTATCCCATTAAGATAAACGGCAGCTAACAAATATCTAGCTCTTCGCAGATACGCACCGCGGCGATGTTTGGATGAGCCATGCAAAGGGCCTTACTCAACTGACAAAGGCTAGGGGATTGTCGCGGTACCAGACCGAGTTTGACGGCATACTGCTAAAGGCCTCCCGTGGGTTGATTGTGCGTTATTCCAACCTAATAAAGGGAAATTATACTAATGTACTAGGTTATGCACTCTCTCTTCGGTGGAGAAAAATGCTTACTGGCTTCTGATGGCTGGCTTCGCGTGATGCGGGGACAGAATAACAGCGATCTGTCAGTTGATTTCGGCGATCTCGTGGAGGAATTCTTTGCGCACTTCACCCTTTGCCCGGGTCTCATCCATAAATTATACGAGCTTAAGGAAGCAGACTTCACCGAACCTTCAACATTAGTAGAGATGTCAGACTTGCAAAATAAAGCTCTCGACCTACAGGAAAAGCTCGTTCTATGGTACGATAGGTTTACATATACGACTCCTGTTCCCCGTGACGTTTTATCGTCCACAGCAGACGCCATGTACCCAACTATCCTTTGGTATTCCGACATCAATAGCGCCACAATATACTGCAGCTACTACTCTTATATGGTCCTCATCCATGAGATACTGAGGACCTCCGGATATCCCGGCGATCATGGAGCTATGGTTGCTAATTTTCGCGATCAGATTTGCAAATCAGTTCAATATACAGCACAGGGATTCCTGGGTCCATATCGAATGGGGTTTCCTTTGAGAGTAGCCTGGGAAGTCGCTGATTCAGCCGTCAAAGAATGGATTGCAGGGTGCACGAAGAAATTTTCCGAGTTCTATGCCGTTCTTCGAGCAGAAAACTTTTAATCCCGCAAATTGGTTTCCAGATTTCTGGAACACAAAGAATTGATTCTCATCACTAGCTCCTCCTTCAACGCGTCGCGAACTACCTTTAACACAAGGACGTCTCAGGAAGTGGGGACCACAAGGGCTCTGCAACCATGCGAGCGGCTATCAACAAAGTGGAGACAATAACTTCCATCAGCAGCCCCATCCCAATCATGACATCGACGTCGCCGGTAATGGCACCAAACATACGTGATCCATGCTCCAAGAGCAGAAAATAGACCGCTCTCACCGTCAGAAACGGCAGCGACACCAAAACTAAGAGCACAGTCCTATATCCCGCCGCGGAGAGGACCCTGCACGATCTCCCTGCCATTCCAAGCAAGATACACCATACGAGCAGGAATGTAAGAACAAAGACCACCGTTCCCACAATTTCACAGGCAAGGATATCAAGCAAACCTCCAACCAAAACCAACACGATGGAAATTATGACGGGAAAGCGAAAGAAATGGAGTGTGAACCGTAAATGGCCCGGGAGTCGAGAGTTCCCGGGCCCTGTCCGGCCTGCCTGTCCGCTATAACCGATCAGCATCACTCGATATAAGTTTCCTAATATACGATTACATACCTTCGGAGGAGAACGAGGCTGACTTCGAAAAGAAGAGGCGAGAGGCCGATCCCCTGCAGGACAGTCTCAGCAATCAGCATTGGCTTGCTGGGCTTCTGGTTTGAAATCATCATGGCTGAAGCGGCAATTCGAACTATGAATTTTTTTTCAGTAACAGCCCTGTATATCCAGTGTACTGGAAGGTATTCATACGCTGGGCCAGAATTCCTACCATTCCCCACCAGGAGTATAGAAAGCATCGAGCATTGCCTCGGCGTTTTGTATGATGCCAGTACCGGCGCTCCTGAATGAATCGCGAGACGAACTGGACAATTTGAATGGCTGAGAATATAACGAGCTCTGCGATAGCGAAGCTTCGCTTCTGGTCAGACATAGTAACCTGGGACATGTCTTGAGGCAGATTTGCCATGATGTATGCCTGGCTTGGGTACCAAGTATTTAGATGAAGGTGGTTCCAATTGGAGTATGAATATTTCCAGCTGTAGCAAGACCCAGCAACATATTTATACCCGTCTACTGTCGTATTCTGGTCACTATCAAAATTCTATCGTCGGTCTACTTTACAGTCTATGGCCCCACCTCGTGGTTGTTGACCATTCTGGGTTTAGCGTCACGCCTGAATGGCTACAGATTTGCTCGATTTGGTCAATAATCTCGAGCTGAGGACCAGACTGACAAGAATTTCAGTAGCTAAGACATCTCTACAGCCAAGACTGACTGCTATGTGATGCACATGGTCTGTGTTGGAGATCGATTTAATCCTTCTACCTAGGATCTGCAGATATATATAGCTACCGATCTTGTTTCAGACAAATGGATCTCAGTGACTCAGATCTGTGCCATTTCAGACTCGATGCTAAAAGACCCGAGCGACTACAGAATTGTCAGAATGGTCGTAATTGCACACTGAGCAGATACTAGTAGGCCTGCAGCGTAGATATATTTTTGTCTCTGTAGATAGCGCCAAGCAACGGTGCGGAGTGGTTCGTCCAACTTTGGCCAAAGATGTCGGTTGATTATTGCTCAAGATTGTGGCCGAATTACGACGACTTCAACGCGGACGCCGACCGGCCTAAACTGCTCCTCCGTGCTTCATCTCGACATTCCCACCCTCTACGACGCTCCTTGCGCTGCTGCGATACCAATTTCCCTCCCTATCCTCGCTTGCCCCATCCATTCCGTCGTGCGATCGTCGCTTGTCTTCGGTCGGCCCGCCGCTCGTTACCACGTTTGGAAGACGCCTTAGGGGCTATCGTGATTTTTTCCATCATCAACAACAGCTCTGAGGACAATACTGCAGTCTGGGGTTTGGCCTGCTATCTTGGCATCGTCCAATCGTCCTGTGAGATCGGCCTGGCCGTTACGAGTCAACCCCCAGATCCAGTGCGCAAGCGCATTCCTGCCCTCCGCCCCTGATCCCCTTGCCGCTTTCGTCAGGAACACCAACCACCACGGAATCGGCCTCCAGTCTCCTCGATCGGCCCCCCTGCGTGCTGGATGAGTACAGGTTCTGTCTCTTCCAATGCACAGACGCTCGTCTGGCTCGCCTTCCCTGGACGACGCCGAAGACCCCTTGGTTTCCCGCACCACTGAACCCAACCATGGCCCTGACCTTCCAGAGAAGCCGCGCCCTGAGGTAGCTAGAACCGGGACCAGTATCGACCTACGTCGAGACGCCAACGGCCATTCTACCCCCCGTTCGAGAAATTCAAGCACGTGGAGGACCCTATCTTCTTCGTCCACCGCGACGTGGACATCCCACGACCCCCGATACTCGCCAGCGATGCCACTAACGCCGCAGCGCCTCTCTATCGAGGCGTCGCCCGACTCACCCCATCGGTCACGCCTTTCGCGCCTTCGCAGCCCTTGGACATGCTCTATTCTGACGGCATTTACTACGATCCTCGCCTGCTTCTTCCTCTTCTCGATATTCCGTTCCTTCTCTGCGCTTCAGACTGGCAGCGATGGCTGTGGGGTACCAGTGATGAGTCCGACCTTTCTCCGCATGGTGGGATTTGACACCGAGCACACGCGGTTCGCCAGCAAATATAATCTCTTTCTATATAGGGAGGAAGGCGTGGATGCATACAACCAGGAGAACTTGGGGGTAAGCTATCTACATGCAGATGTTTTGCGGCTTTCATGATTTAGTGACTGACTATGATTGTGCTATTAGTTGAAAGGCGCACCTGTTCTGTTCTTACCCGGAAACGCAGGAAGCTACCGCCAGGTCCGATCGCTTGCCGCGGAAGCCTCGAGACACTATGCCCAAGTGATCCAGCACGACCAGGAACGATTGAAGACCGGAACGCGGAGCTTGGACTTCTTCATGATCGACTTCAATGAGGATATGGCAGCTTTTCATGGACAGACGCTACTTGATCAGGCGGAATACGTGAACGAAGCGGTGTCTTATATACTGTCATTATACCATGACCCCCGGCGAACACGACGAGATTCGGATCTCCCGGACCCCAGCTCCGTAATACTTATTGGACACTCGATGGGTGGGATTGTCGCGCGGACGTCGTTGACAATGGCAAACTACCAGGAGAATTCGGTAAATACGATCATCACCATGTCGGCACCCCACGCCAAGGCACCAGTCTCGTTTGATTCCGACATTGTCCACACCTACAAGCAAATAAACGATTACTGGCGCGAGGCGTACTCACAAACTTGGGCCAACAACAACCCTTTGTGGCACGTAACACTGATCTCCATCGCCGGTGGTTCTCGGGATACCGTTGTCCCCTCAGATTATGCCAGTATTTCGTCCCTGGTTCCGGACACACACGGCTTCACCGTATTCTCATCGACAATCCCTAATGTATGGATCGGAGTGGATCATCTTTCTATCACATGGTGTGACCAGTTCCGGAAGGCCATTATAAAGTCTCTGTTTGAGGTTGTGGACGTTCGGAGAGCCAGTCAGACTAAGCCCAGAGCGGAGCGGATGCGAGTTTTCAAGAAATGGTACCTAACTGGATTAGAGCAGGTATCAGAGAGGATGCTCGCACGAAATGGTAATACTTTTCAACTTGATCTTGGTATTATCTGAGTTTTGCTAACTATATTGCAGAGCCGAGTACATTGTTAACACTGGAAGATCACACGAATATGATCTTAGCGCAAGGCCAGCGGCTTGTACTTCGCGAACTTGGCCATCACACGGGCCCTAATGTACACATGCTGCCTGTACCCCCGCAAGGAGTTTCTGGCAAGAAGTTCACTCTACTCACCGATCAGCGCTTGGACAGAATAGGGGAGCAAGGCAGTCTGGAGGTTCTGTTCTGCAGCGTGTTTCCTCTACACAATGGGAAAGCCTCGACTGTGTTTGCAATGAACATGGAACTGCCAGACAGCAGCGGCTCAACGCGTCTTGCATGTAAGAACGCCGCAGTTGACGAAATCCACCTTCCTGCGTCGACTCGCACCTCCAAGAATGCCTATGACCGCGTCAGGCCGTTTTCTTACCTACAATATGACCTAGAAGACCTTTCAGAGCATCAATTTGTGGCAGTCGTCGATAAGGCCCGTGCACCCACGAAAGGTTGGGTAATTGCGGAGTTTTCAGATAGCTCTGATGCCCTGATCAAAGCTCGAATAGGCCTAGGTGGACTTCTGAGTGCCGGATTGAAAGTTCGCTTACCAGCAAACCAACCGATGCTCACGGAGGTGAAGATTCCAGCTCTATACTCGAGCTTGTTGGACTATAAACTTCGTGTCGTCCGTCACCGCACCACGGACGACTCGCAAGAACTCTTTTCTCCCTTCCTGCGCCAGTCGATTCCGGATCCGCACGAGTCGAAGTTTTTCGTGAACGTTGACCAGGTTAACGTAAACTTGCACGGGCTCGCGCCGTACATGCCCCCTGCCCTCCGGCAAACAAGTCAAAATGGGGTTTCGTTTCAGCTATGGACCGATCCGACATCCGATTCTACGGTTGACATTACTTTGACGGTTGATGTCCTGAGCAGCTTGGGCGAGCTGGTGATGCGGTATAGGACGGTGTTTGCTGCATTTCCTCTACTTGTAGTTGCTCTTGCGTTACGCAAACAGTTCCAAGTATACGATGAAAGTGGCTTCTTCATTACCTTTGCCGAGGGTCTAGACAGTGCCTTGCGTTCGTCCATGCCGGTTTTGTTACTGGCCATGTCACTACTCGCATCTTCTCTCGCCACTTCTACCGCCCTTCCGACTGGAGACGACCCTTTCCATTGGGCGACAAATGCAACTGAGACACCTATCGATTTCACGAAGAACGATCTTCTCCTTGGATCCCAGGATGCGTTTTTCTGGTTTCTAGTGCCGCTATTTGGTCTTATCTCTGTTGGGGTTTGTGTTATTCTCAACTACGTTTCTCTCTTCCTACTCCAAATATTCTCCTTCGTATATGGCATCTGGAATAGCAAATATGGCTATATCAAACGTGATGACAAAGGGTAAGTTTCATAATCCGGCTGGTCGTGAAACATCGCTAATTTTCTAGATATCTTCCCGTCTTTCCTGCGCCGAGTCCTAGACGACGGTTGATTAAGATGGGCGTTCTATTGGTTCTCGTATCCACAGCGATACCATACCAGTTCGCCTATCTGGTGGCTTGCATCGTGCAACTGGCTACTTGCGTGCGTGCTCAGTGGCATGCCAAGGAGACCGTAAGTTGTCCACACACACTCTCTCATGGGCTGTACTAATAATAAGCAGAGATCGACGGCTCACTATAACTTCGCGAATTACGCACACTCAATATTCATTCTAATGCTTTGGGTTCTCCCAATTAATATACTTGTTCTTCTTGTTTGGGCGCATAACCTGGTTGTACACTGGTTTATGCCGTTTTCGTCGCATCACAATGTGTTGTCCATAATGCCCTTTATCATCCTCGTGGAGACTATGACTACTGGCTCAATGGTCCCCAGAGTCAGCGCACGGTATGTTTTTCAAGCGTTTCCGGTAGACACCTCGACTGACTCGATGCAGCTTAAAACACATCACCTCCTTTCTCTTTTTCAGCATTGCGGTCTACTCAGCGGTATATGGAGTCTCTTACGCCTACCTATTACACCATCTAGTCAATGTGCTTGCTGCCTGGCTCGTCAGCATCTACCTCTTCCGTAGTGGCTTCTCGCTTGGGCGGTTTTGGAAGATGGTGGAAGGAGACGAGACATCCTCCACGCCTGAACCAGGAAGCTACACGAAGAAAAAGCCATGACTATGATGCCGCTTGCATCTCTTCTCCAAAGCATTTGCAGCTTTCCAGCACCTACATGGAGTTATCGGGAGCGTGTTTTTCTGCCATTGCATTGCACTGTCTTTTTGTTGCGCCGCTGTACATTTGTGACTGATGTTCACCACGCTGAAGTGCATAGACTTTTTTTTTCTGAGGCAGTGGGTAATAGGGTTGTATATAATGTTGGATCTGGATATAGATGGCTGTATCAATGCTAGAGAGCGTGCATGAATACATAAGATAACGATGCAGGTTGCTTTTGCGCCAGACTCGCACTTGTTGGGAAACAACGGGACGATGTAACCCCCAGCTGGACTAGGCCAGAACAGGCAGGTAAGTCTGAGCGTCAAGCCCGAGATTGGTCGCGATTTCGGCAGCTGTCACGGCTTGTGAGCTCGGGATTTGCATTTCATCATCAGCAGATGCAGCAAGAATCCTCCAAAATTCACCTTGCACGGTTTCTGTTTCAACACATCCAGATATCGTTTCACTGCTCTGGGTGTCTGTTCTGGCTGATCTGGTGGGCGAAGCTTTGGGTGGTTCTTGGCCCGGGAGCCAAGATGGAATAAGGCGTCTGGGCATACAGCCAACCGTTTGGAGAACCATGAAGTGAAGCTTAGGATGAGCTCAGTTACTTCAATATAGTCCGGACTAAAGGTCACCCGCGATATGCTATTACCCGCATCCACGGTATATTACTCCTATTAACCGCTGGTCAGCAGTTTATCACAGGATAGGCTATCGTCCGAGACTCCGAGTAGGTTGGAACAGACCCTTCTCCACCCCCGGCTGACAGTGGACGGTGTGTGTGGGGAGAGTGCGGAGACTGGACACTGGAGAGAAATAACGAAGACAACTTAGACTTTAATCTCCCATGGATATCTCCCCTTGCTTCGACCTGAGTCGCTGGCTCAACAACCTCCGACGGGACCTGTTCCACTGTCCGGCCACCATGGTCAGACCTGGAGGGAATCGATAATTTAAAGCGCCGGTCAGCAGCGCCCTCTCTTCTGGCAATCGATCGACAACCAAGACCGCCAGGGTGCCACTCACGTCCTGCTTGCTGTCTGTTTCCTCCGCGGGGCTGCATTTCGTGCTATTGCGCCACACCTATAAAACTCTGCTGCTCTCGCTCCTCAGGGATTTTGTTTCCCAAAGCCACCTCGTACCGCTTCCTTTCCTCGTGTTCCCTCACAGTTGACCGCAATGGCCGAGGCGCTCGACAAGATCCCCGCGGGCCATCTTGAAGTGTCTGCTCCTCAGCAGCCGAGCGGCAGGTCTCTTGGCCTGGTCGGGACCTGCATCCAGTACCTGAAGGATCGAGTGCCGACCCTGAAGCCGCCGATGCGCAAGGCCCCGAATCCGTTCAAAGCTTTGTTACTCTTGAACCGACAGCAATGGCTTTTCTTCTCGGTATGTTCTGATCAATTCTCGTATTATTACTACCCGTGTACTAACGAGCTGTACCAGGTCGCGTTCTTGGGATGGACCCTTGACGCGCTGGACTTCTTCACGGTCTCCCTGACTACGTCACAGCTCGCAGCAGAATTCGACAAAGAGATCAGCGACATCACCTGGGGAATAACCTTAGTTCTTATGCTCCGCAGTGTCGGCGCGATCACCTTTGGAATCGCCTCTGACCGCTGGGGTCGCAAGTGGCCCTTCGTTGTGAACAACCTGCTTTTCATTGCACTCGAAATCGGGACCGGTTTCACAAAGACCTACAAGCAGTTCCTTGCTGTCCGCGCACTCTTCGGTATTGCTATGGGTGGTCTCTACGGGAACGCTGCTGCGACAGCACTCGAAGATTGCCCTAGGGAGGCGCGCGGTATTATTTCAGGACTGCTTCAACAGGGTTATGCCTTTGGATACCTCCTGGCGACTGCATTTGCGCGCGCGCTGGTTGACACCACTTCCCACGGCTGGAGACCGTTCTACTGGTTCGCTGGTTGTCTGCCTGTGTTGGCTATCGCATTCCGTCTTTGTCTTCCCGAGACGAATACCTATCGCGAGCGCCAGGCGCTTCGAGCTGAACTGCCTGGAAATGTAACCTCCACGTTCCTTTCTGAGGGAAAGGTCGCCTTGAAGAAACACTGGTTACTTCTTGTTTACATGGTTCTTCTCATGGCTGGTTTCAACTTCATGGTGCGTACTCTAATCCAAATTACTTTCTAGGAAGCAAATACTTACGCGCAAAACCAAAATAGTCCCACGGTTCCCAAGATCTCTATCCAACCCTGATCGAGCGCCAGTTTGGCTTCTCCCGCGACGCTGTCACAGTAACCCAAGTCGTTGCGAATCTCGGCGCCCTAACAGGTGGCACAATCTGCGGCTGGGCTTCCCAAATCTTCGGCCGTCGCTTCTCGATTATAATAATTAGCATCGTCGGCGGTGCCCTTCTCTACCCCTACACATTTATCACAACCCACCGCATCATGGCACCCGCCTACTTCGAGCAATTCTGCGTCCAGGGCGCCTGGGGCGTCATCCCCATCCACCTGATGGAGCTTTCACCGGGCTCAATCCGCACATTCACCGTCGGAACGGCGTACCAGCTCGGTAATCTCGTTAGTTCGGCGAGTTCGACTATCCAGTCGACTATCGGCGAGCGGTTCCCGCTCCCGCCGACGGAAGAAGGCGAGGAGAGGTTTGATTATGGTAAGGTGATCTGTATCTTCATGGGCTGTGTCTTTGCGTACACGATTATTATTACCTTTTTGGGACCGGAGAACCTCGGGAGAGATTTCAATATTGAGCATGATGAGGATGTTGGCGAGGTAATTGCTGATAGGGATGTTGAGAAGGCTGCTGTTGCTGGTGGGCCGGTTCAGACTGCGGGTTCTGGTAGGGAGTGAGCTCTTTTTGAATTGAAACTACTTTCATTTATGTTGTATAACGATGTGTATGGATCTGGATGGCGAGTCTTCTATTTATGGTTATGGATGGGAAGTTATCATGGTAGGGTATCAGAATGACATGACACAACCCTTGATTCACGTCGAAGTTCATATGGATTAAACACCGTAGTCAGCATTAATTAAGGCATATAGTAAAGTAGTATTGATTCGATTGTTGTGGAGCCTTGAGAACACTAATGGCTGTCTGTATCAAGCAGCATCTCTCCATACGGAGTATAACTAACAAGGTGACGATCAACATTCCTTAGGTTTGTTCCCCAGGATTAACTCACATTAGCTAAGACTGATAGCTGCATTAGGGTGCCTTGGTAATTAAGCAGCAATCTCTTATTATGAAACAATGTATATCGTGCAGCATTAGATCGTAAACCTCTGGTTTAGTAGGGCAAACTAGAATGACGTCACACCATCCCGTTTTTCCTTCAGCTCAATACCACAACTTAATCTTCTACTACAATAATTTTCATTCTCGGAGCAGAGTCAATAATACCTGACTACACTCTGGATTATACAGAGCTGCTGTACAAACATGGATCAAAAAGGCCCAAAAGGCCGTGACAACCGCGACGGAGATGACAACGACGATGGCAAAAGTTCAACCCCAGAGACCCCCGAGGAGGTCCAACGCCGCATAGCGGGGCTCTCAATATCGCAAGAAACCCACAACACGAATGATTCCACATCATCACGCTCAGATCACTCGAATAAACCCCAGGAAGATAAATATGAACAGGGCCAGCGACAAGCACGCGTTGATGACGAGTTAGGTACCGAAGACGAAAGCTCAAGAACCTTTAGGATAAACACACTCAGGGGGGATGCTGATGAACAAGACAATGATGAAGAACAGGAAGAGACCAGGAAAATCGAGCCCGATGAATTGAAGAATATTCTGTTTAGTTTTGAAACGCCGCGCGAGGTTGATCTGCGTGTCAAAATTTCGGGAGACTTAAATGTTACTATATTGTATGTTCCCTGCCTGAAAGTTTTCTTACATGGGTCTGGGCTAACTAGAGAACAGGGCGTGAACACTCTTCGAGGAGCCTTGATGTTCGAGAGCTCGATCAGAGGCGTATTCGGACATTACCTCTGCTGAATGTGCCGATACAATGCTTGGAATTGAACCACTCAAGTTGGCACGACGTGGAAACAGGGAACCACAGATCTAAAATCAACGGAAACCACAAGAACTATCTGGATATTCCATCCCTTCCAGCCAGGTGGCATAGAATCCCATCCTAGGTGGCTTGGGGTGGAGATGGTCATATGTTATGCACAGTACAAATTATACAGCAATATTTATGCCTCAGGCATACAGAGATAGAAGCGGTTAGCGTATCACTAGCTTATATAAGCATCAAATTAGGTTAGAGGTCTTGGCGCGAAGTCGCGACGAAGCGATCAAAGTCTCAACGCCATCAGGTCCAAGTAGATCTCGCTCCAGCAATCCCCCAGCGAGTCGATACCCGCTTGTTCTTGTCTTCAATTTCTCCGCCCTCTATCGCATTAGACGTATTTACCCAGCGCTGCATGCGATCCAGCTCCCCACGCCCGTCGACTTTCTGAGCATAGCGAAGAAAGACCCTTGCTCGCATCGTGCCCGCGACGTGAACCATCGCGAATTTCATCAATCGCCCACCATGGATGAGAACACGGCCATTTCGGGCGGCGCTGCTGACGATGTCCAAGTGACTTCTGCTCAGGATGCTCCGGGTGATGTCGTCAATGCCTCTGGTGAGTACTCCTCTTTGACACCTCCGTCCCCTGAGAAGAAGCAATACCGTTGCGCATGTTTCTCCCCTCGCAATCATGAAACGATTCCGAGCCCGTGATCGCATCGAATATTTTCTGAGACACGTATAGAGAATACCCCGGGGACTGATAATCCGTTAGATGCCCCCGCGTCGCCTAAGCCTGGGAACACCGGAGAGGAAGACGAGGAGATGGGCGGCACAGAGAACGAGACCAAGAAGGAAAACGAGGGTAGCGAGGAATTGGCAGATGTTGCTGCACAGTCGGGCGCTGAAGGCGGTTCTGAGGAACAGTCCGCGCAGGCCAAGTCATCGCTCGAAGCTTCAGCACGCTCTCACCTTGTTTCCCAAACACACGCCATTATCCTCCCTAGTTATTCGACGTGGTTCGATATGCACACCATCCACCCGATTGAAAAGAAGGCTTTGGCAGAGTTCTTCAACGGAAGGAACCGAAGCAAGACACCCGCTGTCTACAAGGATTATAGAGATTTCATGATCAACACCTACCGACTGAACCCAATCGAGTACCTTACTGTCACAGCTTGCCGCCGTAACCTTGCTGGAGATGTGTGCGCTATCATGCGCGTTCATTCTTTCCTCGAGCAGTGGGGTTTGATTAACTACCAGGTAAGTTTCAATTCGCTCTTGTGGCTGGTCGATGATGGTTACTGATGTTTTATCTGCAGGTGGATCCCCAAACACGACCTTCGAACATCGGACCCCCTTTTACCGGCCACTTCAGAGTTGTTGCCGACACGCCGCGAGGCCTCCAGCCGTTCCAGCCTGGTCCGAACCATTTCGTCAAGCCTGGGAAGCCCTTGGCAGCCACGGAGCGCGCCGCTTCCGCAACCCCCGCAACCAAGGCTGATTTGAATCTCGAGATTCGCCGCAATATTTACGATGACAAGGGCAAGGAAGTGACACCAGCTGGTGAGGATAAAGAAAAGCAGGCCAACGGCGAACCGGGTGCCAATGGTGCCGGAGACGCCTCGAAGGCTCTGGAAACTGCGTCGCAAGAACCTCGGAAGAAGTTCCAATGCTTCTCCTGTGGTATCGACTGCACACGCCTTCGTTTCCACTATGCGAAGTCGACTCCGGCCACTGGTGGTGCCAATGCTTCAGACTCCAAATACGACCTTTGCCCCAACTGCTTCTTACAGGGTAGGATGCCATCCACCCACAACGCTTCAGACTTCGTCAAACTTGAAGACACCTCATACTCGCGGGTTGCTGATCGGGATGCTCCTTGGTCTGACTCTGAGCTCGTGCTCCTTCTGGAGGGTCTCGAAAACTTTGATGACAACTGGGAGCAAATTGCCTCTCATGTCGGCACAAGAACAAGGGAAGAGTGTGTCATGAAATTCCTTCAGCTTGAAATTGAAGACCAGTACCTCGAGGAAGGCCCTGAAGTTCGAGCCGGCCCCGGACGTGAGCCCATCAGCCACGTCGAGAACCCAGTTTTGTCTGTGGTGGCTTTCCTAGCTCAAATGGCCGAGCCATCAGTAGCTGCCGCCGCCGCTGGTCGATCTGTAGATGAGATCCGAAAGGAGCTCAAGAAGCAGCTCGATAAGGCCCCCACTGCAGAAAAGACCCAAGACAAGGGCAAGGAGAAGGAAGGCGCCGCTGTGAAGAGCGAAGATTCCATGGACGTCGATGCTGCTCGCGAGGAGCAATCGACAGAAACATCCGAGAAGCAGCCCAAAGCTTCACTCTCCACCGTTGCCCTCGGCGCTGCTGCGGCGCGCGCGGGAGCTCTTGCATCCCACGAAGAACGCGAAATGACCCGCCTTGTATCCGCCGCGGTTAACGTCAGCCTGCAAAAGTTCGAAATCAAGCTCCAGCAATTCAACGAGATGGAAGAAATCATTGAGGCCGAGCGCCGAGAACTCGAGCTCGCCCGCCAGCAGCTTTTCCTAGACCGTCTAGCCTTCAAAAAGCGGGTGAAGGAGGTCCAAGATACTCTTCAGAACGTTAGCCTGAATAGTGCCAACGGAGGGCCCGCTGCGGATGCTGCGACAGCCGGAATCAACAACCGGTATAATTTCCAACCTGGTGGCAATGCTGTTGGAGCCCCGCAGCCTTTGAGCGCCACAGGAGGCACAGATTTCAAGACTTTAGATCTGTGAATACATCCGTTCTAAATACTGTTCATGGAGTTGTTGATCTTCAGTGGTCGTGGAGCAATGAAATACCTTTCTGGATTTGCTATCCATAATCTATAAGCTTGTTTTTGTACAACAATTTGGGTAGGTGAAGTGGCATGAGGGGAAGACCGAAAGAAAGTTAAGGTAGTGAACGACTGAAGTTGAATCTTTTCTTATTATCCTCCGGGCGCTGGGACCGGTTGTCGATGCGATTCAATATCATACGAGTGTTAGGAAAAGGGCGCTTTTATTTTTTATTTTTTTTTTTTCTCTTGTATTTTGGAGTTTTATGTGTTTTGTTTTCTTATGCTACACAATAAAGTCACATGAATTATAGGTTTATGTTATTTTCTCCCATTTTTTTCGTAGACGATACTTTGCCTTGTAGTCCAGGACACTCTGTATCAGTACTCTTGTTTAGTGAATAAAATTACACTTCTTTTGATGCACCTATATTATATCCCTAATATACCGATATCGACCGCATCCAAAATTCCGGGTGGAAAAAGAAACCCCACTGTATGCTATTGAGACAAAACAGGATACTACAAAAACCCATATAATGCTGAAAGATACACTTCAATCCGACTGCGAGTCGAATGGGCTTGGCCGGGTAGATAGGAAAAGACGCCCATCCTGGTCGTCGCTGCTGTCTCCTGCCTCTGATGAAATATTTCTTTCCCGAGGGCTGGGGAGATTATCATCCGAGTCGGAAAACATACGCTCTTCTTCATGATCTTCATCCTCAGATCCCTTTGGCTGGATGACTGGCTCGTCACCTTGTTGGTTGTCTGGGCTTGAGTATTCATCATTCGATTCCGAGTCTACTTCCATCTCCATATTAAAGTCAAGCAGCGGTGGTGGCGCATACGAAACAGGTGTGCGTTTGCGAGAGCTTGTCCGCGAGATAAATGTCGACTTGGTCTTTTGTCCACGGTCTCGGGATCCTGGTCGGAACTCAGGATCGGTGGCATCTGATTGATATCCTAGTTGAGCATTTGCTGCTGCTGCTGCTTCCTCCTCTTCCCCTTGTCCGTCTCCTCCCCGACCTGAAGATTCCCGGTTGATGACCTGAGAATGGACTTCGGAAAGTGGGCGAAAATGGACCGTTAACCGGCGCCTCTTGTGCTGGTTTTTGAACTCGCTGTCTATCTCTTCGGTCTCATAACCGTACTCTTCCCATTCGCTCCGATATAGAGTTCGGTCGCGCCAGTCGGCTAGCTCTTCTGTTGTTTTACGCTTGCCTGATGGCCTCGCAGGGATTTGATTGCTTGGGAACTCGCTTTTTGGGATTGCCGGAGGTGATTGATCCATTGTGGTCCAGCACAGTAGCTCTTCGGCTGAATTGCATTGTTGATCGAGTGCTTCGGCATGCTCATCTTCGGGATCACTTGAGTCCTCCTCGACGAACTCCGATGAAGGATCGTTGGCGATATTAGCAAAGTCCTTCTCTGAGGTTTGACTTGAATTTGGTGAGATCCTTCCGTAAGGTTCTTGGGGCAGCGCCTTCTGGGAGAGTAGAGATTCGACTTCATCATGATCCAAAGGGATAGGATTCCAGCCCTTCCTATGACGTCTATCCTCGACATCAAGAGTGCAACGCCGCGCTAATCCCACCCAAAACTCGGAACTGTCAGTCTTCATATTGAGCGTGCGGGCCGCCCTTTTGACGTCGAACGATCTCACGACTGTTGCTGAAGGACGGCTCGCCTTCCCGCTCTGAAGTATCCTTGACGAGGCAAAGAAATGCGTTGCATGGATCAGACGGCGAGTTACAGCGAGGGCGATTTCATAAAAATCGGTTAAAACATCAGCCGTCATCGACGGGGTCTCGCCTTTGAAGGCTATATTGACCCAATTGTCTTCGAACCTCTCGCCACCAAAATTCATAAAAAAGCGTTCTGAAAGTAGAATCCATCTTGTCATTTTGAAAAATGCAGCAGCGGAGTCGACGTTGAGGTTAGAAGTGAACTTTTCATCCGGCATCTTGTTCACGTTAACTGCGAGATCCTGATCCATCTCTGATAGATTCGTACTACTCTCCTTATCGGCATTATCTGCCTCTAGAGTTTTTGCAACTTCCTCGTTGATGATCCACAAATCTTTGTGCCTTTCTTTACCAGCACTATCTTCCTCGTTCTGTTCTTCCAAGCAAAGCAATTCAGCATACCCATCAAGTGAGTCACAACATTCTTCACCAATCTCAGCTGCAGCTGGAATTTCGCCTAGGATAGCGGTTCTGGAATGGGTGTCGTTAAAATGTTGCCGTCGCACACCTTTCTGGAGAAGCCTAATATACTCCAGGATTTCAGGCTCCGATTTGGACCTGATTGATGCGGCAATTTCCCGGATACCATCTCGCCCTTTCTTGTCCAAGATATCGAAGAGCACTCGTTTCTCCTGTGGAGTCCAGACCACAACCCCATCCTGCGTTGTATTGAACTTGTCTTCTTTGCTGTCAGGCTTGTCCTTGAATGTCTGGTCTAGAAGTTGCCTGTACGACTCGATTGAGGAATCTGAAAGTGATGCTCGGAAGAATTTCAACGCCTGAGCACGTGTACATCTCGCTGCTCGTGGTGTTATAGAAGGAGAATCCCATAGCCCGTCACTGTCCTCCAACTCGTAGAGGTCAGAGCTGCTCATGGTCGAGCTATCGGAGGTCGAGAATGTAATGGCGGCTGAGACATGGATGGGTTTCGTTGGGACGTGCAAAGCATGACCTATAGATCCATGGGAATATTCAAATGTTGAATGGTCTCCCCTTGGGAGCTTCCAGCGAGTGTCCTGAGGGGAAAGAAAAGTTGGTTATCGCTGTTCACTGATAAGACTATGTTTGCACTGTTTGTCTTCATCACCGTAGGTTATTCCGCCGCTCGCTTTTGCGCGAAGCTGCGCCCGTAGTTTGCTGCAGATATGCAGTCCATGGCTTCCGGATGGAACATATTTATCGGAGAGTCAGACTGGGGCTGGCGTTCAGGTTTCTTTCTCGGACCGCCAGACTCCCCCGGACGCAGCCGCACAGGGCCTTGCGGTGTCCACAGCGATGGAATTCCGCGCTTGCAACAGCTACACCACCTGCGGAAATACCAGCAATAAACCTCCGAGACTATCAGGAAGAATGCATTCAGTCGGTACTCGACCATGTTGGTCAAGGGCATAAACGTCTAGGCATATCTTTAGCCACAGGCTCTGGGAAAACGGTGAGTGATGGTCTTTTGTCTATCTCTATTTTTGATATACCACTAACGTCTGCCCGCCCTTTTTTCCGTTTTCTAGGTCATATTTACTCAGCTTATCGGGAGGATGCCCCCGCGAAATAAGAATGGAGATAAGACCCTGATTGTCGTTCATCGGAGGGAGCTGGTTGAGCAAGCGTACCGGCATTGTTGTCTCGCATACCCGGACTTCACCGTTGAGATTGAGATGGGTAATCGCGTTGCATCGGGGTTCGGCGATATTATCATTGCCTCTGTCAGGAGCCTCACATCAGGTGAGCGGCTTGCGAAGTTTGACCCCCGGCGCTTTAAGCTGGTCTTGGTGGATGAGGCGCATCATATCGTTGCCCCGACATATCGCACAACACTTGCGCACTTCGGACTCAACGAAAAGTCTCCTGATTCACCCGTCCTAGTAGGTGTATCCGCGACCTTCTCACGATTCGATGGTCTCAAGCTGGGCGCTGCCATTGATCATATTGTGTACCATAAGGACTACACGGACATGATCAATGAGAATTGGCTCGCCAACGCTATATTTACTACTGTCCACTCCAAGGCAAATCTGTCGCGGGTCCGAAAGGACAAATTTGGGGACTTTGCCGTGGGGCAACTATCCAAAGCTGTCAATACACTCCAAACCAATGAGATCACTGTCCGTGCGTGGCTGGCTAACGCAGCGGAGCGAAAATCTACATTGGTATTCTGCGTTGACATTGGACATACGAAACAATTAACCGACACTTTCCGACAGTCGGGAATTGATGCTCGGTACATCACAGGCACCACTCCAAAGGCAACAAGAGATAAACAACTGGACAAGTTTAGAAATAGGGAGTTTCCGGTTCTGCTCAATTGCGGCCTCTTCACAGAAGGAACAGATATACCCAACATTGATTGCGTATTACTTGCGCGACCAACTCGGTCGCGCAACCTTCTCATCCAAATGATTGGAAGAGGCTTACGCTTATACCCAGGCAAGAAGGACTGCCATATAATCGATATGGTAGCCACACTGGATACGGGGGTCATATCTACTCCTACGCTTTTTGGGCTCCATCCTGATGAGGTTGTGGAAAAGGCAACTACGGAAGATATGAAAGCGAAGAAAACCAGCGCAGACGAAGTCAATAAAGAGTCAGGGGGTCTGCTATCTTCTGGAACCGAACCAGATATGCCCAACGACGTAAAACTCACGTTCACCAAATATGACACTATTTACGACCTAATCCATGACATGAAATCTGAAAAACACATTCGCTCCATCAGCCATAATGCTTGGGTTCGGGTCGGTGATAACCGATACCTTCTGTCGGGTGGAACGGGGTGGTTGAGTTTGGAACAACAAGACTCGGGGGACGAGCAATCCCCCCAGTACACGGTCCACCAGGTGATGACATTCAAATCTGCTGATGATACCAAGAAATACACCCGCCCACGACTAGTCGCCAGCTCAGAAGAATTTGAGTCTGCCGTTCGCGCCGCCGATACATTTGCAGCTTCTCACTATGACAACCACTACATATCCACCAGGCAGCAGTGGCGTAGTTACGCGGCGTCTCAGTCGCAAATACGGTTTCTTAATGCGTCCAACATCCGCGAGGGTAATATAAGGCATACTGACCTTACGCGGGGCCAAGCCGCTGATCTCATAACGAAGCTGAGGTTTGGCTCAAAAAGGAGATTCGCGGCGAAACGGAAGCAACGTGCGAAGCAGGATGAGAAAATTCGCAATATTGAAGAGTTACACAGACGAGGAGAGGTAAGGGTGGGCCCCGTTGAGGGTTAAGCTTTGCGATGTCAAGACGGAATGATATTCTGAACTTTTGGCATCTGTACAGGGCTAATCTGTAATTACATGGAGGATGTCTGTATCATACACATTGAATTATTGAAACGCCCCGATCACCGAACTGGAGAGGGGGCTTTGGGCTCTTTTGGCAGGTCCAGTTCAACATCAAATCCGCCAAAGATCTCCTGCGAATCTTCCCCCTTAACGGGAAGGGCAAGGCTCGAGTGGAATACAGTCGTATCCCATTCAAAAATGTGTCTCCCCGCCTCGGGATCCCAGTGGTGGCGTGGGACCATACATGAAATCCGCTGCCAATGTCGGATCATGAACCGTCTTGTGATCTCGTGGGGACGTCCGTTTGTATATAGACCGAATGTGTCTTCCTTTTGCGGACCATCAGTCAAAACCTTCCGTAGTACTTCGCCCCTCGAGTCTACATCGCTAGCTTCTACAGAGGACGTAATGTGTTGGCTTGATCTTCTTTTTGTCGGGGTCCACGGTATTTCGCCCGAAATCAAGCCATTTAGCACTCCTAACTCCGCGTCCGGCAAAGGAGGAAGCAGAACTCCAAATACAGTATTATACCACTCACGGCGGATGGTTTTCCGACGGACTAAAGGCATACTCCTGCCCCAGGAATTTTTCTCTGAAGTAGCAGGTCCTTGGAGGAACTTAGAAGGGAGGCGAGAGCGATTACCCAGCTGTGCGTTGCGGTTCTGGGATTTTAGCAAGTCCATTAAGACTTGCGGCGGTTCCCATCCCTCTTCGAATAGCGCTGGGCTTGAAACAAGGGCTTTAAGCGCTTCTGTGTCGGATGGAGCATCAACGGCAAGCAGATCATTGAGCATTTGGACCCTCCGCTTCCCTGTGCGTCCATAGGCCAATTTCAGCACTTTTTCTAGCGTTCGCGGGTATCCGTCATTGGCCCGTTGTAGAACCGATAGGAATGCGCGCGCTTCTCTGTGTAATTTCATCAATCTGTCGATATTATCTCGAATGCGATCTCTTCGTTCATCATGGTATCGGCGAAATCGTTGTAGGACTTTGTTGTGGCATGTGGTTCGGGCGATGGGGTCAGGGAGATAAGAGCACTCACGGAGGAGGCTGCGGAGGAGGCATCGCCATTCCTCTCGTGGAAATAACGATGTCAACTGGTGCCGTAGGGGTTTCATGAGGGGTTATCTCGAAAGACAAAGACACCGCAGCTTTGGCCTTATGAATTGCAGTGGTTGAAGCTCGTCGGAATAACTGACGGGCAGCGGGCCCAAAACGGAATAATTTGCCGGGACGCGAAAATGGCGCCAAAACGCGACTTCCGCTGCAGCACGGGTGCGATTCTCCAGGAGCCTCGCCTTTCTTTCCCTGTGGCTTTCCCTGCATGAAATAGACATCAAGTACCCGAAACTGTAATACATGAGCTGATTATTTTGGTTACCAATTCGCTTTTATTATCTGGGTGGTTTCGTCTAGCTGTTCTATCCACCTGTGTTCATACGCGCGCCACTTTCGCGAGTTGATTCAATTAATATCGGCCGGCCGCTGGGCGGTTGATCCCAAGGTGCATTTCCCCACACGCCCTTCGCTCTCTGCTATCCATCTCTTTTTCCCTGCCCAGTGTTCCCTTCTTCTATACTCTGCCCTATTTGTTGTATTTCAGAACGGGTCATGCCATTGTTGGCCCTCAATATTGTCAAGTCCGCTAATCCCTAGACAGATTCCCAACTTCATAGGTGGACGATCACGGTTGGGAACTCTCGACAGGATGGCTACCAACAATCACCATCAAGCACGCCCGAGTCTCTCTATGTCCTATTCCCAAGGTAGCATAGGGTCGGCAAATGGTATGTCTTTCTCACAATCGCAACTGGGCTCCTTCAACGCTTCACAGTCCGTCGCTTCAACACCTCGCGCTACTCCTCCCCCGAAGAGCTCTCAGCAGCCGGCCATGTCGTTCAATTATCCTAACGGCATTTCGAACGGTACGCGGGCTAGTTTCAATGGGTTTGAAGATATGAATGGTTATGGAACAATAATGTATCACGAGGAATTTAAGCCTCAGATTTACAGGGTCTGTTCACCCCTGCGCTTGTTTACTGTTTCTTTCGGCTTGATGTACTGACGTTGATGTTACCTGGCTTGTAGGCTGTTTATTCCAATGTCTCAGTATATGAGATGGAAGTGAATGGAGTTGCTGTGATGAAGCGACGCTCTGATTCTTGGCTGAATGCTACCCAAATTCTCAAAGTTGCTGGCGTCGTCAAGGCGCGAAGGACAAAGACCTTAGAAAAGGAAATCGCAGCCGGAGAACATGAAAAGGTTCAAGGAGGCTATGGTAAATACCAGGGAACATGGGTGAATTACCAAAGGGGCGTGGAGCTGTGTCGCGAATACCACGTTGAAGAGTTGCTGAGGCCCCTTTTGGAATATGATATGAACCCTAACGGTACTACCGCTTCTGGACTTGATTCTTTGGACACCCCAACGAAGGAGCAAGCAATGGCAGCGCAAAGGAAACGGCTGTATAGCGGCATGGACAACCGGAGCGGGCCCCAGCCCCAGCAGGGAACTTTCTTTCAGAATATTTCGCGTACCGCTGCTACGGCAGTCAATGCCATTAGCAAGGCCCGATTTGAGTCTCCCGCCGGGAAAGGCGGCGATAGCAGACGGTCTAGTGTTATACGGAAACCGTCACAGCAGATGGGCAGTCAAGAGGCACAACCACCTTTCGGAAGCCAACAAAGCACGTACAGTATTGCATCCGACAGCGGCTTCGGGAGTAATATTCCTGCAAATGGCCGCTATATAGCGCAAGACGCCATGAGCTTCGATCAGGATGAAGCAATGGAGCCGCCGCGCAAGCGCATTCGTTCTTCGCAGCCGTTCAGTTTTCCTGTTGATGTTGCGTCTATGTCAATGAATGAACCCACCCCTACCGAGCCAAATGATTCATTCTACCAGGACATGGAGCCATTAAATCCTATTGTGGATGATAGCGGAAATGGCCTTGATCCTCTCCCCCCAGCCACCACGCCCGAAAGGTTCCAGAAAATGAAGTTGATCATGACCTTGTTTCTGGATAAGATGACCAAGGATTTCTCAACTCATCCGGCGTTGGTTCAGCTATCAGGTGAAGATTTGGAAGTCCCACTCGACGAGTATAGGAACAATGCATTGCACTGGGCGGCTATGCTTGCTCGTATGCCACTCGTTCATGCGCTTGTCAAAAAGGGTGTTAGCATCTCCCGGCTTAATGGGGCAGGTGAGACGGCTCTGCAGAAAGCTGTCGGCACCCGGAACAATCTTGACTACCGAAGCTTTCCTCGTCTGCTACAAGTTCTAGCCCCTACGATTGACGTGGTTGACCGAAGTGGGCGGACGATTTTGCACCACATTGCAGTGATGGCGGCTACGGGGCATGGGGGCCATGTGTCAGCAAAACACTATCTCGAGGCATTGCTTGAATTTATCGTTCGCCATGGTGGTGCATCGCTCAATCAACAAGGACTGAATGGCACTACAAGTCAGCCAAGCACACCACTTCCTACCGAGGTCATTACCTTGGGACGATTTATCTCAGAAATTGTGAATCTTCGCGATGACCAAGGGGATACGGCACTCAATCTGGCGGGCCGTGCGCGATCTGTCCTTGTCCCACAGCTGTTAGAAGTTGGTGCAGATCCTCACATTCCTAACCACACAGGTCTTCGTCCAGCTGATTATGGCGTTGGCGTGGATATGGTGGATGGCAGTTCCCAACAAGCTGGGAGTCGAAATGATACATTTGCCGACCAGTTAGCAAAGACACGGAAAGATATTCTTGATGGTAAATATTGCCACTATCTCACACGTTCCAGCTTACTAACTACCTTTTTAGCTACAACGGCACAAGTCACTGCTATTATCCAGGAAACATTGGGGTCGTTCGATAAAGACTTGGCGTCAAACTTAACCACGAAGCAAGAGAGATTCGACCACTGGCATGCAAAGATTCGGGAGTCAGCAAAGGCTCGACAAATAGAGCAGAAACAGCTGGATGAATTGAAACGCATGTCTATTGATAAGACAGAAACGAGCAGACGGTTAAAGAATTTGGAGAAGTCCTCGGCGGAGCTTCTTGTGGTCCTCAAAGGGATGTCCGCGGATGCAGTCGACCTATCGAAGCCAGTATCACTCGGTGATGCGGATAAAGAATCCGGGGTTGAAATTGTTGAGTTCGAAACTCTCTTTCCAGAAACATTTGACGCTACGTCTGGCTTCTCTGAAGCCCAGGTTGCGTACCTTGGCAAATTGCCATCTCCCGAGCTTCTCCAGCAAGGGGTAGATTGTTATCGGGCGTTCAATAAGGAAATTGTGGACGAAGTTGAGGGTCTTAAATCTAAGAATGTCGTCCTCGGTCAAAACTACCGTCGAATGGTCATGGCTTGCACAGGCTGGTCGGCCGAGCAGGTGGATGAAGCTGCTGAAGGGCTAACGCAATGTGTCAAGGAGATTAACGACAATCCAGTCCCCGAGGACGAGGCCATCGAGATCTTAATGAGAGATCGCGGCCAGGACTGGTGATATCCTTGTACATTCTAACGAAGCGTGCAAGTGTTTACGCAGTTAGATACGATCCGCCCTAGACAGGCTATCGGCCTTTCCAGCCGGTGGCATCAGCACATCCCTATTCTACTCACATATACGATCACTTTGATATGAAGCGTTGTTCAACTCGGATCGGGTGTTTTGGTTTGTTTAATTGTTTTTACATTCATGTTCATGTACGTACTTATGTCGGTATTTACTGGATACCCTGGCGGCACTTAATGAATTCTAATTATTGGACCACACTACTGGCCTGCGATCATTGTTCGTCCTCGCTAATTTACTCTCCGGGTCGGGCTCTCCTGAGGTTTTATGTGGCTAGGGTTATAGCCATAGCGCAACCCTGGTACCAAGTGATCAGGTGTTACTGTGCCCGAAGTCTAAGTGAGCCCATTTGTAGTCACTTCTCTATATGGAACCTTGAACGGGAAGCTGAGCTGTTAACCTTATCAGACGGCTCCTGGCAAACGAGGGGCAATTGAAAGAACATCTCCGTTTGTATCGGCTACCAGATGAGGCTTGGATGTCACACAACTACTCGTCACTAGCATCACCACCAAAACCCTAGGCGTCGGACCTATTTAGACAGCCGATCTGTTCTTGTATTGTTGTCTCGTGAGTTAATTGAGCAATCCTGTCCTCGTCTTCGCCATTCGGAATTGACAGTAACTCTGGAAGCGAAGCAACTATCACGTCCGCACTGAAATATGGAAAAAGTACGACACGCCATTAAAGAAGTATTCTACTTCATCATCTTTCTGCTGCTCCTCCCGCCTCTCCTTGTCATAACGTGGACCGATTGGGGCATCCGTCAAGGTTATAAGTTTATGCGCCCGCAAAACCTCAAAGCCCGGCATCGTGAACGCCCTTCTAGACCGCCCGTTCCAATTTCAAGACGTCGTGCATTAACACTACCTTTGCCTTTGGTAAACACTCACAAGCACCATGGGCCATTCACGAACGCCCAAGAACAGTCTGTGTTCTTCAAACTGCCCCTGGAACTTCGCGAGATGGTTTACCAGGAGGTTCTTATATCACCTTTTCGGCTACATGTTCGGCGCACCCATCGAAGGCTGTGTAGTAAACCTTGCAACGAGCTAAAGGAAGGACCTTGGACGTTCTCTACTAGGTTTTCGCATGGCTACTGCCAGCTTCCCCCTATGGCAAGAGATGGCAGCGTTCAGCGGCGCTCTCACAAGGACCCTCCACGTAAGGATAAATTTCTACCCTTACTCTCCAGCTGTCGTAGAGTGTCGGTTCTCCCTTGTCGTGACGAAAAGAGCAAAATTGACCAGAGCCTAGGTATTCCGAGAGCGTCGCTCTACTATACACCATGAATACGCTGCTTCTGGAGGACCATCGCACGTTCCTCCTTTTACCAAAAGCTATCGCCCCTCATCGGTTGAGGTCGCTCCGCTTCTTGTCTCTTCAGATGAACGTCTTCCGGGGCGACACTATAGATTGCGATATTCAGTCATCGTGGTTGGAAATATGCACAACACTAGCTGGAATGGACCGCTTAGAAGATCTGCGCATTGCGTTGGGTGCGCACACCCAAGAGGCCAACACGCCCATGCCGCACCGTCCAGTACTCACTTTACTCACGCCCCTGAGAGAAGTGAGAGCCACAAGGTTTCGTGTTTTGATACCGCCAGGATGCAGATTGAACCAAACCATTGGTGGTGATGAACAGCCTTTTTCCATTGAGGTGAGGGCGAGTCTGTATGACAATTGCCGTTGTTGTCGAGCTATTCGCAGTCCTTCTTCTTTTCCGTTTCCACCCTCTTGGAGTGATATGTGATGAATGCTATTGGGTTGTTGGGAAATTGCAGACGCAAGATAAGGTTATTCATGTACATAGTAGTACTAGGTATCATCGGGCAACTACGTAAGGACTTAATGCCACGGCGACGGCGACGTACCTGGGAACTTTGCCTTATCGATAAGGCCGCAAGAAAAGTTGCGGCCGAAAAAAAAAGACGGCGGGGTTGATTATGATTCAATTCCCCTCCATCCAGTCACTCTTTCTTCTGGCTTCTAGCCAGTCTCTGTATTGCAGGAATTTCTTTATCTATCCGTGTTCTTCAGCTTTTCCCGGTATCCCAGTATGAGCCGCTGAATCATTCCGTGCTGATAAAACAGTTCGAGATTCATCACAACCCCTCTCTGCACCGGTAGGTACTGTGCTCCGTCGAATTGCGATGTCCACCATCTCGCTTGATTTCCCCTTGCTGACCCAAGAAACCTCGCTTTAGGCCGGCATACTTCACAACATGGCTGATTCCTCGACCCCGAACTACCCCGCATCGTTGGATACTCTGTTCAGCGAGGCATCGCTTAAAAACCAATATGACCCGGTACGCCTAGAAGATGGGCAAATAGTACCAGTCCTCGAGCTGCCACTTGCAAAAGCGGTATTCGGACACGCCTCTACAGACGACGGGACTCTCCAGCGCGTATCCCAAGGAGAGATATCATACACCGAGTTTGTGTCGGCAAAAACAAAAGCAGTGATTGCCGCACCTCTTGATGGCCTGGCCCCTGAGCAGCAGAGGTCCCAATTGTTGCACATCGGCCTCGCCGCCCTTTTCGCGTTCCTTCAAACCAACGTTACTGGTCCGCCGCTCGAATTCAAATCCGCAGATATTATCGTGCCCTCAATTTTACGGTCAAACCCCACCACGCTCCGCGCAGTTCGCGATAGAGTCATTCGGGATCTCTCTGTCGATGGAGAGGCGGCATATAAGCTCACTCCATGTGTGGAGCTCTTCGCTGTTGCGAAGTCTATTTTGGTCGATGCGGATGTTCTTATTGGGGATGGCCCGTTAGTGGCCCATACTATCCGGATGCGTGTAAATTTCCTCCACCAGAAGATGCTATCTGAGGTTACGAGCACGCTGCAGGAAGCTATTCACAAGGATTTGGATGTCATTAGTGAGAGTTTGTTGGATGAGAAGTCTTCTTCTTTGGATAAGGGCAAGTTTTTGTTGGAACGTGCCACTGTCCTCATTCACCACGGCTTCGATGCTCAGGCAAGAACCGATCTCGAGAACGCTGCTACGGAGCGAAAGTTCGAGTTCGCGCTCACCGGCAGACTGGGGAAGCGGACGAAGTTCCAGGACAGGGATATCAGTCAGCTTGTCATCTTGGGGAAGAGTGCGGGCGATGAAAGCAACACAGATAAGATTGAGGGCTCCGAGAATGCTGACGGCGACGTACCTGCCCCAAAGAAGTTGGACCTCAACGATGATACACTTTTGGAGTCTATCTCTTTCACTAAATCCGATAAGAAGGAGTCTCAGGAGAAGGCTATGACTGTACAAGAGGAGTCTACGCTTCCGCCTGCGTTGGCGTCTCTTGACCCCGGAGAGCAACCAATGCTTGACCCAATTGACTCCGCCATCCTTCTCTCATTCGCTGCCGCAATCACTAATACTAGACCCGAGGATGGACTTACTCGAGAAGAGACCGCTCCCTATGCTACACGGGTTCTTGATGGTGGCAGTTCAAACTGGCAAATATACACACAGGGTTTGCTGCTGCGAAGCCGGATTGAAGGGTACAGATCCAGAACAGTGGAGAGAGCTGTTTTACAGATGCAAGCTGTCGTCGACCAGGTCCTGGCGGACACGGCTACTCTGGATACTCAAACGACCGAATCTCAGCAACAGCCATCAACTTTCCTACCAAGGCCCGAGAGAGATGAGTCTGCATCGGCTGCAGATCGACTCAAATACATCTGGCTACTGAGCTTCTCCACGCGTTGGGACCTCGAATCTGAGCTGGCCAACCGATGGGTCAATCTTGGAGGTCTTCGAACCGCTCTCGAAATCTACGAACGCTTGCAGTTGTGGGCCGAAGTCGCGCTCTGTTACGCTGCGACGGATAAAGAAGACAAGGCCAGGATCACCGTCCGTAGGCAACTCTACGAGCCAACGGGTCAAAACCCAGACGATGAGAATGAACAGTTCGAAGGGCAAGAACTATCTCCTCTTCCCGCCGACGCTCCCCGCCTCTTCTGCATTCTCGGTGACCTCCAAAGTGACCCAACCCTGTACGACCGCGCTTGGGAAGTTTCGAACCACCGATATGCACGCGCTCAGCGCTCTCTAGCCCGCCACTTCCTCACTTTGCAGCCTCCTGCTCTCGAAAATGCCGCCGAAGCCTACAAAAAGAGTCTGCACATCAACCGCCTCAACCACGGCGCCTGGTTCGCCCTCGGCTGCGTCCAACTCGAGCTTCAGCGCTGGGACGAAGCAATCGAATCCTTCACAAGAACCGTCCAACTTGAAGATACCGATGCAGAAGCATGGAGTAACCTCGCCGCAGCCATGCTCCGAACCTCCAGGCCCTCTGAATCCGATGATATCCAAGAACGACCACATCAAGAACCACCGCGCGAGCTAGCCGAGGACGAGGAAGAATCCGAAGAACCTCAAAGGGCACCCCAAGACCCCCATAAGCGCAAACGCGAAGCCATTGCAGCCCTTCACCGTGCCGCACAATTCAAAAACACCGACGTCCGCATCTGGGATAACCTCCTCACCGTCGCAGCTTCCATACCTCCCCCATTCACTCCTTACCGCGATGTCATCGCCGCCCAGCGCAAAGTCATTGAACTGCTAGGCCCAAAAACTGGCGAAAAGTCAATCGACATTCCAATCCTCGGAATGCTAGTCGACCACCTTGTTACCGCATACAATTACAACGACCTTCTCATCCAGCCCAATCCTGATTCGACGCCAACGGAGGGCCAGGTATCAGACACAAAGCCAGAGCCCGTCATCCGCAGTGGTACAATCGCCGGTTCGATCCTCTCGCTAATCGAAAACTCTGTCATCCCCCTAATAACCCACTCTGCGCCGCTCTGGCTCCTCGTCTCGAGCGTCGAGCGCTTCCGCGAACGTCCGTCTAAGGCTTTGGAGGCGCATGAAAAGGCCTGGCGTGCGACTGTTGCTTCAGCGTCGCAAGGTGCGTTCCAGATGGGCGATGAGAAGAGGTGGACGAATATTGTTACTGCAACGGAGAGGCTGGTGCGCAATGGGTATGCAAAATATGGCCCACTGGATAGGGAGGATGCAGTCCCTGGCGATGAAGCGGAACTCGTTGCTAAAGATTGGAGATTTAAGGCGAGGAGTGCGGTTCGAGGGATCATGGGCAAGGGGAAGGAGTATTGGGAGGATACGGAAGGGTGGGAAAGGTTGAAGGAGTTGCAGAGTGAGGTCGGGGGAAGGTAAAGAAACGCCTAAAGAACTTGAGGTTGAAATGATGAGACATGGTGAGCGTTTGATTTAGCTGGCCAGCCTGCTGCTGTTGTTTTTTGGCCCATATATGGTTTCGTTTTTCTTTTCCCATTTTTGGTATGTGTCTGTATTAGGAAAAAAAAAAAAGCCTTGATATGTTACCCTACCGAGTATTACCCCCATGGAGCATGGCCATCCTGGCCTGTTGATTTGTCTGCTTGATGTCCTAGCTATCGCCCCTCCAATTTCCTCTTAATCATCCCACAGAAGCTCTCAAATAGCACGGAATCTGTCCCCTTGAGCCATCGAACTACGACTCGGACAAGCTTATCCTCAACCGGATCCATCCTCAATTGAATCTTGAATCCAAGCGCCGCCTTACCCTCATCAACCTCTGGCTTTTCCTCCGAGTTGGAAATCTTCATCTTCCGCCTGTATTGGCGAGACCAGACGTTTTCTGGAGCGAACCCGACGCCCATTGCTAGGTTTTTGCGCCACACCCAGTGGACATGAAGGGATGATAGTTCCGTATCTGCAATTCTGCCTACATTGTCGATGGAGCTATCGGGCAGCTCAAAGGTGTATTCTGATGGGAAAGGGAGAAGATGTTTAGGAAAACCGGGTATGCCGCGCGCGACGCTCTGTAGTGATGTTAGGGCTCTCTTAGTCGACAAGGGGATTAAGCTAATCCATACCACAGTGGGGCGGAGATCTGTCCATGACCAAGCGATTGCCCACCGCTTGGTTTTATTTCCCTGAACAAATTCCGTCACGGCGTAGTTATGGTTCCCCAATTCTATGAGTTTTTCAACTATCATGGAAACGCTGCTAAGCTTCCCAAGCATTGATGTATACCAGAGGACTCGTTCTTTGAGCTGGATACTCTCCGTGATCATTCGGATTACATGAGATATTTCCCCTCCAGGGGTTACCATTTCGATCTCCGCGCCGGTGCATGCCTGATTCTGTTTATTAACAATTGTTCATTCGTGTTCAAGCTGGACACCATACTGAGAATGGAGGCCTCTCTTTCTCCTCAGCAGAAGCTAGCATCTCGTCTTGAGAAGAGTAGAATGGGGGGTTGCACATCGTAAAGTCGAGCCTTCGAGCCGTTAGTCTGAGATGGGAGCAAGAATGAATCGCAATACCTTTCAACACCAACGGTGTCCAGTGGAACAAGATCATCACTGGAGCTTGTCTTAACGGCCCGAATTCGCGATTCCAGCTTGTTAGCTTTGATTGTATGTTTGGAGGTTCTGATATTTTCATTGTCAATATCTTATTCGGTTAGCCATGCGCAGAACTATGTAGTGGATACACCATCTCACCAGACGCAATGAAATTCCAGCGAGGTCTCATTGTAACCCCTAGAAGAGGGTATATGCTGCAACATCCTGTTCCACTGCTCATATTAGACGCTTCTTAGAGGAAGCGCGTGGGACATACATATCAAGGCCTGTGACAACCCTGTCGGGGTCATAGCCATCTCGATATTCATCTCCTGTTGTGTCTAAGAGATCCTGCAACCATAGGACATAGTTCAATCTGATATTGTGAGCACAGGCACGATTCAGATATTCGTGGGCTTAGTTCACCTGTTCGGAACCTGGTGTAGTGACTGCGTTAGTCGCCATAACTGTAGAGGGTCAAGTTTGAACGTACTGGTGGGCACAGTCGGTCCTCTGGGACTTCGACCTTCAAACCAAAGTCTCGTTTGAGAAGGCTCACGGTCAGTTGTCTGGGAACCAAGAGTCAGTCGAGGAGCCGACCCGAAACCATGCACCATCGTCATTTACCTAACAGCGTCGGGGTCTGTGAAATCCAATTGGTTATTTGGTTTCAGGCTATTCTAATTTTAGTTACGGAATTCCTGGGCCGGGTCTCAGGTTGTACGGACAACTTAGCGAAATCAGGGGATTGGAGTGCGAGAGATGCGAAGTTCACGCCGTCTTTGTAAATATTGCGAGCTGTGGCCATGGTGCCATATACAAGCGGCCAAGGGTTAGGCTTTTTCGAGAACGAGGGGCAGGATTGTCGCTCGGAAAAGAGCAGGATCTCATCTGTGACTCTGGATTGTAAGGTGGTGTCCGGATGCGCGTCTCATTAGCCAGGAGTTCCTTGACGTGGAGAATCAGTCTTGTGCTGGTTGGGGCTTCCTCCGGGCTTTCAGGCACAAGTTGCCTCGGACTCACCAATTGGGGTTTCACCATCAGCAGCAGCCCTACGAGGGACCGCGTCAACCCAGGAAAAAAATGCCAAGATGGAGAAAGACAAGTTGTTTCCGGTCGTCGAATGAACGAAGAGCACGAGCTGTTTCGTTGACCAGGGGGCGTGAGGAGCTGCCTAGAGTGGAGAGATTGGCCATGACGCGGGGCGGCAAGACGTCATTCCCAGCGCCCCTCGCGATGATCAAGAGCCAGACTCGACAAGGCGGTAGGACAGCCTTTTTACCGTACCACTCCCGCCCCTCGCTCACGCTCCCTTTATCCAAGTCTGCTCGGCTGGGTGTGCTCCTCGTCGGAATTGGGTTATTTCGTCAATTGATCAACAACATAGCACCCGAGCGCTGCATTCCCCTGCCGCCAGTGTCACCATGGATAATTTCAAGGATAAGATCTCTAACCTTGGGGATCACTTCAAAGGTCAATCAATAACCCTAGAATTGCTATTGCCAGGATATTAGATTGCTAACGTCGAGCACCACACAGACACCCATATCGATGAAAAGGCACATCACCTAAAACACAGAGTCGGCAAGTTCTTCAACATTGTAAACCCAAACCACCGTCACGATGAAGAGCATGAGCAGGAAACCGACAAGAAGAGAACTGCAGTGAGCGAGTCTCACCGTTTTGGATCCTTTGCTCCAATTCGAGAGGGAAACAAAGTCAAATGGTATGTCGATGCACTCGACTACCTCTGGGCTGTTTCCATAGCCTTGGAGCAAGCAAAGGAGGTCATCTATATCGAGGACTGGTGGCTTTCGCCAGAACTATTCCTTCGCAGGCCCGCTGTCACGACGCAAGAATGGCGACTAGATCACATTCTTAAGCGTAAGGCAGAGTCTGGCGTGAAGATCTATGTGATCGTATACAAGGAGGTTGGTTGTCCCTGGAGTAACATATTACCGTCAACTACTAACTTCGAGTAGGTGAACCAAGCATTGACGTGTAACTCTGCTCATACAAAGCATGCTCTCCGGGCACTTTGCCCCGAGGGAAGCCCTGGGTACGGGAACATCAAAGTTCTTCGCCACCCAGATCATAATATTTTCGAAAACGCGGCCGACATGACATTATACTGGGTAGGTTGTGTCTGGTCGTGCAAGGCTCCGTCAGGACCGGAGCTAACATTTACAGGCCCATCACGAGAAATTTATCGTCATCGACTACAACGTGGCTTTCATTGGAGGTATTGACCTATGCTTCGGTAGGTGGGACGCACACCAGCATCCACTAGCGGACGTGCACCCCTCAAATCTAAGGGCAGAGGTCTTCCCCGGGCAAGAATTCAACAACAACCGGATCATGGACTTCCAAAGTGTAGGGGACTGGCAGTCAAATGAGATCAGTAAAGCAGAGTACGGCCGGATGCCATGGCATGATGTCGCTATGGGATTGATTGGTGACTCTGTCTATGACATTGCTGAACACTTTGTCCTCCGGTGGAATTTCATCAAGCGTGACAAGTATAAACGAGACGCAGGCGTTGATTGGCTTCTTCTCGAAGGTCGCACTGGAGATGATGAAGATCTTGTTGCCGTTCAACGCCCCAAGTACCCAGTTGGTGACTACGTGCAGCACCCTTATTCGCCTCTGAACACCAAGCTCCGTGGCAAGCAGGGATCCGTTGGAGCACAAATTGTTCGAAGTAGTGCTGATTGGAGCAGCGGTATCCTGGTCGAACACAGCATCCAGAACGCTTACAAGGAGATTATCAGCAAAGCTGAGCATTATGTCTACATCGAGAATCAGTTTTTCAGTAAGCATTTTGTGGTTGTCCTATGTCTCAATGCGGCCATGCTAACGAATCCTAGTCACTGCAACTGGCGACCAGCAGCAGCCCATTCTCAACACAATTGGACGTTCTATCGTCGATGCTTGCGTCCGAGCGGGCAAAGAAGGAAGGAAGTTTAGAGTGATTATTGTCATCCCCGCAATTCCCGGGTTTGCCGGAGACCTTCGACAGGCCGAAGCGACTGGGACTCGGGCTATAATGGACTACCAGTATAAGTCGATCAACCGAGGAGAGCACTCCATCTATGGCCAGATATCGGCGCAGGGAGTTGACCCTACACGTAAGTTACAGATAGAACTCGGTGCAACCAGTACTTAGCTGATAAACTACAGAGCACATCTTCGTCTTCAATTTGCGGGCGTATGATCGAATCAACAAAACCCCTGCCCTTGTGGAATTGGAAAATGAGGCCGGAGTAACATATCATGATATCCAGCGTGGAGTGGCAGAAACTCTTACGAGCGAAAGTATCCATCCGGCCATCGGTAAGGAAGGCGATAAGCACGAAGTCAACTACGGAGATGCGGAGAAGGAGAAAGAAGAGCGAATCGCCAGACTACAGAAATACGAGGAACGGAATGAAGCTCGCAAAGGGCAGTCCACCGCCAACAAAGACAATGTCTCCCACGTAACAATGCTTAACGGCGGCAAAATGTCTGATGAGGTCTGGGAGGGTGATCCTGAAGCAGAGAAGGAGAACTTCGTTCAGGAAGAGCTTTACGTACACGGCAAGGTGTGTATTGTGGATGATAGGGTGGCAATCTGCGGCAGTGCCAATATCAACGATCGAGTAAGCGGCCCCCTCTGACCACTTCAAACAAAAAAAAAAAAAAAAAAAAAAAATTGCAAGCTAATGTTCTCAGTCCCAACTCGGATACCACGACAGCGAGATCGCCATCGTTGTTGAGGATCAAGATTTCATCAACAGCACAATGGACGGGAAACCTTATAAGGCAGCGCGCCTTGCAGCGACTCTTCGACGACAATTGTGGAGAGAGCATCTTGGACTGCTCCCGGCACAGGAATATGATGCATCCGAACATCCGAATGCCCAGCCGCCCACAGTCTGCATGAATGAGATTCTCGAGGGCCCGGAGAATGACTTCGTCGCCGACCCGTTGAACGATGAACTCTGGAAGACATGGACAGGTCAGGCTAGCGTCAACACCGACATCTACCGACAGCTCTTCCGTACAGACCCTGATGACAATATAAAAACCTTCGAAGAATATGACTCGTATAGGCCCAAGGACGGATGTAAGCTTGGCCACCTATTCGATCCCTACATGCCGGCCAAGGAAGTCCGAGAGAAGCTCGATAAAATCAAAGGGCATCTCGTCTGGATGCCTTTAGACTTCCTAAAGGATGCAGAAATGGCGGAACCAGGTCTGCAGGTTAACCAAATTACGGAGGTACGTTCTCCACGCATCTTCGATCTTCTGTTCTTCCTTCGCGTACTGACAATCCCCACTAACAGAGTATTTACACCTGATATCTCACGCAACATAACTCCATAAATCCGGATTCATTTTCCGCTTCATTCATATTTTACCTATTTTCGCCCTCTTTGGATTGCTTCAGTTCGATTAATCTCCAAATATTCCTCTACTTAAAGGATATTTTACCCAGAAATTTTGGAATTTAGTTATAATTGGAGCGTAGCAATACAGCCTCTCATGAAAATCTTCCCTCATGCCTCATAAGATGGAGTTATACCAACATACCGCGGCCGATCCCTCGCTCAACAACAAACCTCGTATAATCAATCTCATTACTTGGGACTTGGAACCCAACTAAACCTTACCCCCACGCACCAAAAAGGTCCAGGCAAGTCCAGCCAGCCTCCAATTCGAACACGATTCAAGGATCAAAGAATTACACTTTAGTATACATACCCTACCACGATAAACTCTTACTCCTCCCAAAAATGTAATTTTGTATTATTGGTCAAAAGTAAGAAAAGCGTCGTGGGTATCACACGCACTCTGCATGGTGCAACCATGTCCAACCATGGTTATACCATAGGCAGCATACCTAGTCTATTTCGGTAGCTCGGAACCAAAGCGCGGACACAGTCGGTGAAGCACAATGGCATTCATTTTTGGCACCATGCGCTAGGAAGCTTCTAGAATCTATTAGAGAAATTCGTATGTGGGAAGTCTACCTAGTGCTGGCCCTTATCTAGCTTAGCCTCGCGTAAGCGAGCACAGGTTTCTATGAGTATGTTAAATTCATCGATACGGTGAAAATCCTCGCGTTGTGTTTCGGAGTGATTCGATCTCTTGAATTGAGAGTTTATAGCGGACGAATGGAGAATGCGCTGCGCAGGATAGGGTGGCTAGAGAGACGAGATAGGGCGAGGTGAAGTTCAATTGGAACTTGTTTGAGTAAGGTTTCTCGTCCTCGCGTTAGGGCAGTGACTGTGCAGTGTGCAGCTTGGTAAGGTCGTACAGTGGAACTGGTCAGGTGCGCAATCATACCATGCCGCCCATGCCATATCAGTGGCACAGACGGATTGAACTGAAGAAATAGTTGAAGCGGAATTCGAGCATGGCCTGCAGTGCTGGAGCGGCATCGGAACATCGCTGCTTCTGGATGAACTGTGGAACGTGGGGATTAATTTTGTACCGGGAGTGGTTGGTTGATCTCGGCTGCGTCGCCGCAGTAAGGTTGAATTTTTTTCTATCGAAAACGAAAAGAGGGATTACAATTAATCTATGGATAGGTATCACAATCCACGCTTGATAATAAGATGCAAGAAAGAGCACAATTGATCCACCAATCATACATGCAAAGTAAGCTGGACGCAGAGTGGCAGGAGACAAGGATACTCGACGACAGAATCAAATGAGACATCAAGATCAAACAGAAAAACGAAATAAACTTTGCTTTTGCTCCCGATCCTTGAACACCATCGCAATGCGTCGTTCACAACAGAAAACGAGTTTCATGGGCATAGCATCGGTTCGGCCGTTAGTGCTCCATTAAAATGATTAATAAGCGCTCAAGAAAAGAAATAGTGAAGTGAATAGTTAGATCAAGTGCCATCGAAAGCAGACAGGCCATTGGAAAGGCCAATTTTGGTCGAGGCCAGCCAAGGTACCGATTTGGAGATCGTTATGATATTGGCTAGGGCCAAGGGAAGCCTTGAACCTCAAATGGGTTGCGATCTTCGATCCGATTGGATGGTTGGCCATGGATGGCAGCATCTATGAAAGCTGATTCGTCCAAAGGCCAGAAAATATGAGGTGGGATTCAGGGAACATTTTTGAAACTGAGTTTTGAACGAAGAAAGAAAAGCAAATCCACGTATCGCGAGCTGATGCTGTGGGAATCGTGGCTGGTGTTGCCGTGACTAGAGCGGTTTGTGGAAACTGTCGAATTCTAGACAATAAAACAGGTCAGCTCGTGGGTTGGAAAGTACACAAGAGCGCTGTGCCGAAACTGAAAGAGGACAAGGCATATTGTTTCTCATACCAAGTCGTAAGGGACATTAAACCGGGTAACAGCCGAAATGTAACTGTTACTTATGCTTTAGCGGTGTGGCAAGCATTGCAGCGGCAGTGGCCACAGATCTTGCAGCGCCAGATAGCAACAAAAGGCCCGGAGTTGCAGTCAGAGCACCGCCAGGTAAGGATATTGCCGTTCGTGGCCTGCACAATGGCAAAGACATGGCCAGAGCACTGATTGGCCATTGTTGACGCTATTCTAAATCAGGTACCTAGTACAGTTAGCATCCAGTTTGCGGCCCTGTTTTGACTGGTTTCCAATGTCTAAATACCTCGTGCAGATATAGAGTTCAAAGAAGCTTCGTGATTACCAGAAGTTTCGGCAGAGTGTTGCAAGTGCGGATGATCACCTCGATCCGAGAACTTTGGGCAAAGCAGCCGGCCAGGACTTCTAGAACCTGGAGTAAGGGGATGTGAAACACGGTGGATGAGATTGGTCTTGCGGGAAGATTTCGAAAAAGAGAGGCAAAGGAGGTAAACGTTCCCGGATACTGTGTCAATAAGTAGTTGGTTCAGAGAATTTGAGCGAAGGAGAAATTGTCGTGGAAGATGAGAGTGTTGGACTGGGGCTCCATAGTAGGTATAAATAGGGCGAGCTTCAGACGTGACTGGAGAACGAAGACATCAAGGATTAACGGGTACATTCACTCAGAGCAGCTGTTAAACAACAGGTAACCCGGCAACTGTACGAGTCCAGGCCAGGAGCAGGGCCGGCTGCATGGAAATTGTCTTTATCGGATAGCAACTGACGATGCAAGTACCCGATTATTCTCGGTCCATTGGTGAGTGGAGCCACGAGAGAAAATTCAATTATAATTTGAAAATCACCGGAGGAAATAATCGTCAGGATGTGTACTTGACTTGCAAGGTTGTGGGCGTCGTTTCCAAAAGTCCTACTAGAGTTGTGTGTAGATTCGGGAGGCTGAGGTAGCGACGGTGTAATAATAGGAATCAAAAACCGATCGCAGCCATTCGGAATGAAATTTAGAGGGCCCCAGGCTCAACTATAAATGATATATCTCTAGTGGGCCATCCAGGTGGGTAAAAGCTTTCGGGGACGGAGAAAGGCATGCAATAGTGTCGTCGTTAACTTTGGGCGAGCACTGCTCCATTAGCAACCGCCAACAAGGTGCCGGGTCTGGACAGGAGCTCCCTTCCCAATTGAGGGCGCGCCGACGAAACAAGAATATGCATGATTTTACCGGATCGACAAAGGATCGGTTGATCGCACAATTTCACAGGCAGATCTTCAAACCTGGTGCGCAGTGCCTTCCCAGGGCTGTGGTGCTGGATCCCTTCTGGCGTGCAGATCGTGAGGGTCTGTGTGGGAAATAAAGCTGGTCCTGCATCAAACTGGGTTCTGGAGCCAGAAGACAAAAAAAAGTACGCGCTAGTGAGAAAACAAGGTACGAAGCTGAGTTTGCTGAGACTTTAGACTCGAGAAAGTGGGAGGGAGAGAGAGCCGATCTCCAGTCTGTCAGTTACTTTTGACTTTTCCGTCGTTTTCCCAATCCAGCGGAACCAAAATCTAGCTTCATCTTCCCAACTTTCCTTCCATCGTTCTTCCTGCAGCTCCAGTTTCCTCCATTCCATTCTCGGGTTCTCCACTTCTTCAGCCCCCACGATCAGCCGGAGTCTCATCATCATGACACTTATCTACTGGCTAGCTTCAAAGTCCGGTCAAAAGCTCGTTATCGCAAGCAACTCCCCCCTCGCCTCATCCTGTGGCCGACCGCCGTGAACGAATCCTCCCACAATGTATGCTCATAGGAACAATCTTCCTTAAAAGTGGGTATGATCCACCGCCTAAAGCAGGGGTGTCCCAGCTTCCCAGCCCTGCAGAAAGCCAGGCCTAGAGTGCTCTTGACTTGAAGCAATTGAGGCTGTCCAGATCCTCACCACATACCATATGACCATTCTCATTCTCTCCACACATGTCGCATCCATAATAGACCCGACTCAAGCGGAGCTCAACAAGGTCTGTGACTTCAATCTTAGTCGAGTTTTGGTCAGGCGATCCCGGGATCCTGGTCAAAACTGCTCCCCGGTCTCGCTCCTTTCTTTCAACTTTTCGTTGATCACGGCCGATCCTGGCGGAGATTTGTACACTTTCCGCGGACCCGTCAACCGGGTTCGCAGCCAAAAGCACCAAAACGAGCCCCTCAGTAAATTAATTTAGGCCAGCCCCCAAGCTAGCTCCTTCAGCCACCAGTTGGAAGACGGAACTCAACCTGTGTTCACTCGGGAAGGATCTGCAAAGACAGGTTGAACATGACCCTCGCTTGGTCGAGACTATGAGCAAGGTTAGCCCGTTTTCTTTGCCTTTCCTGCGTCCGTTTATTATCTAATGATTGGATAGCGGTCACCAACAGAAGCATTCCATAAAATTCCCTTCCTTCAGCTCACCCTGGTCATTGCCTCGAAATCATGAGGATGATTGTTGACCGGGGGGTTTGCGTTGGCTCCACCGAAGTCGACCTAGACCAAAAATGGCTTGAGGCTTGATCTAATATAAAAAGAGGCGACGCTAAAAAGAAGATCGAGATATCAACCGCAAATCATCGCCCAGATCACACACCTTTTTGACATCTCTCGGACGTTGAGCGGATTCTGCAATATCCTGTCCTGGCTGTAAAATGTTAGGATTGGACATTGGACAATATGAACACGCGCTGTCATTCTTGGCCTAGAATCCAGAGGCCCAGGGCGTCCATGATGGACTTTCAGGTGTTCCAGAATTCCATTATTGCATATTTCAGCAACCCCCGATACCGGCTTGGCAGGCTCGCCCGCGACTTGCTTTGGATTTCCAAACATGATCAATCCAACATTGATCGTTTGTCGCGAGTCGTCGGCCACCGGAATAGAGCTCAAACATAATACCTGTAAGAACCGTGGTCTTCTTTATTTGTACACACCAAATTGCGTGCGGGAAGACAACTCTGCCTAGAATAAACCTGAGGTTTCAAACCATCAAATTGATTTCTCGGTAGGAACTTGCCTAATTCTACGACATGTTTTGGGAGTCAGAGCTCGGAATTCAGAACTCGTTCTCGTCATGAAAGCTCATCTTCAACATCAGGCAGGGATGACAAGTCGGACTTCGACCTTTTCCCCAGCCCAGTTGACCTACCGGAAACGATTCCGCGACAGATTCAATCATATTTCTGACTGGTTTGAGTCACAGCTCGTCATGATGTGCGATGTGGCTGGTGAGAGATATGCGCTCAAAACCCCGCTCTGAGTTCAAAGCTTCCAATTTGTTTTCTTTTCCTATTCCTCTTTTGTATTTTTTGTTTTCCAAGATTTGGTACTTTTGATTTTCGACTGGTCTTTTTGTTGTCACCCCGATTCCAGGACTGCGTGTTGACCAACAAATAATAACGAACTGTATATTTAATTGATCTCCACAAGCTTTCTTATTTCCCGAAAAGCCATATCGTCGGGTGGGGAGGCTGTGCAACCTATGGCGTTTCGTCGACGGCTGGATTCTGGTGAGTGGTGTCGAATGTCAAAATCCTTCCATCAGTATGGCTCCCCATGGCGAAAGAAAAAACAATAATGGTTCACCCTTTTCATAGCGCCTCGTGGAGGTGTCAAAGCCTCAAGCGGCCTGCACCAGCGGATTCCCGGCTTCCGCGATGATCTCGAAACGAAAGTACCATCTGGCCATATACGTAGTACTCTGGGGTTGTACCTTGTACAGGTCCTTAGTCTGATGTCATATTGTTCCGTACCACGTACTCGGTACGGTTTTACTACATAACAAGGACTTCGTCAGAAGAATGTTCCTAGAGCGCAACCTCATTGTCATGCTCACACCGCTACAAACTTTTACCATTATTAGAATTTAATTTCCTATGCACGCTCCCTTTCACGGGCACGGAACACCGATCATTGTGTCACGCAGTTAAACCGGGTCTCTTTCAGTTGGACAACATGGGCTGCATGATTCGATTCGGCTCTCTTCTGCCTCCTCTCGTCGAGTCCGCGGCGGTCAACGTAATTTGCACATCATATTCGTAAACGAACTCCGAGGTCTCCAACGTCGTCTGCTCACGCGACTTCTAATCCTTTCTTTCTGGTATTCGAGGTGGACCCGGTTGCAGGTCGACGCCGTAGCTGCAGATACTCGAACTAACCCTAGTTGAGACTACATGAAATTGAAATTCCCAGGGGGGCAAACAAGCAAACAATAATGAAGAATGAAAAAAACGGTGTATCATTCTCAAGGTAAGGGATCTCTGGAGGCTAGCGTAGCCAATAGATTGTCGAGATCTCACTATACAAACAAAGTGGGTTACGAAATGTTCGAGATGTTCTCTTGCATCAGCTCCACGGGCCAGAAATGGCCAGAAGACGAACTTCAGAAGCTGATGCCTTCATTCCTCGAAAAGCTTATCTCCCGAGCCTAACTTTCCACAGCAATGCCATGAAAGGGATAGGAACGCTAAATAAACTTTCATTTGCTCTTCCAACGCTCCGTTAAGAACGATCTTGTGGATTTGAAACAAGACGCTCCTGCAGTACCCAGAGTGGACTGCACCGCTGGTGATGCTGAGGCAATGCCTTCAGCTTGGCCTCTAAGAAATAGACAGGCTACGAGTGGGAGAAGAGGGATAAAAAAGGTAATACGTGGCCGAGCCAAGTGCGAGACTGGTTGGTAGAAGATCACATTTGCAACCACCAAACCTGTACACAAGGACTGTGACCAAGTATGCATGAGATAAATTCAGCTTCCTCATATAGGGCTTACCCCTGAAGGAATGTGGTTAACCACCCTTAAAACGCCCTGCAAAAATTGAGTAAAAGAAGAGCCCAATTTCTATACAGATTTGAGACATCGTCATAAATTTTTGTCATTATCGTCTTTTCGTTATCTTACCAGCGTACTACTCAGTAGTGGTATCATGAACGCTTCATCAATAGGTGTATATGCAAATGAAAGGCATGGAACTTGCGCACGATTCAGTCACTTTTGAAGTCAGTCATTAAGGTGGAACAAGGCCGAGACACTTTAATTATATTAGCACATTTGTCATTAATTTGACTCGGGGGTTGACTGACCTTTCACCATAGTGATGGCGTCTTATGCTCTCAGCTAGAAGGCTTGAGATGTCAATGACAATCAATTTCTTAGACTTTTGAGCCACTTGCGGGGATATTGGGAAAGTATTAGTGACGACAATGTAGTTAATAGACGCACACGCCTCCATTTGTTCAAGGGATGAGTCCCCGAAGAGTCCGTGGGTAGCGATGCAGTAGACCTTTTTGGCCCCGCCGCGTTTGACTACAGTTTCTGCTGCCGCAATCCATGATCCAGACTTGTCGATCATGTCATCAACGAGGAACACAGTTCTATCTCGAACATCTCCGACCAATGTGATTGTCTTCTCTTTTTCGGGGGCACGGCCGATGCTGCCTTCTTCTTCCTCGTCGGAAGAGTCGGCGGCGTCGAATGATCCACCCAGAGCATGATCACCAGGTAAGGACGACGTAGTCGATAGGATAGAGTCCATCATTGAATCTTGCATTGCTTCACCATTATCTCCACTGGTAGGCTGTCCTGGAGTTGCATCCCCGGATGGCGGCATCGAAGTAGGCCCGGACGGCGGATAATCATCGTCTACAAGGTGCCCTTGTACAAGTCGCCCGGTGATCACATCCCGAACCCGAACGTCAGTGTATTCATTTACAGCTTCCAGCTCCGAGGGCCGTCGGGCACCTGATGGGGTTTCTGGGCGCAAGGTGCTGAAGGTGTCAACTTCATTCATGTCAGGCTGTGATTCTCCTGATTGTGAAGCGCCAATGCTTTCACTGTGAGTCCGAGCGACGAACGGGTCTTGTATTTTGGGTAGTGGTGTAGATTCCTGGTCCAAAGCTTCAAAGAAAACCGTGCTATCAGCCAGAGTCGTCCCAGGCTTGGGGCGACGTCTGTCTGTGGTGACAATGCCAAAGTTCAGTTTCAGTGTATCTGCCAATGACGTTACACGCTTAGTTCCCCCGGCGTTTTTGCTCACGACGACCGCCTCTCTCCAGCTGGCAACATTGTTACGGATCCAACGTGCAATAAAAGGTTCGGCAAAGAGGTTGTCGACTGGCTTAGCGAAAAATCCTTGCATTTGGGATGCCTTGAACAGAGAAGCCGATTAGAATATTATCCAATCACATAACGGCGATTCCACCGCATTTAATCGACCTTTCCAGCACTCACATGGAGATCCAAAGTAATCACATGGTCAACCCCAGCGACTGTCAGGAGATTTGCCAGCATACGCGCGGTGATGGAGCCACGATGGCTCTTCTTCTTGGATTGGCGGGAATATGGGAAGTACCTCGTCTGCGTCAGCATCATGTGTAGCAATCAGCCCAGCTAGGATCCATACGGCATAACCGCTAGAAGAAATATATGTTAATCTCTGCAGCCACACTAAGTGCACATTAAAAAACAGATATAGGCAGCCATACCTGTGATAGATTTTGCAGAGCCTCCCTTGCAAGCTGAGATCATAATCAACAGCTCCATTACGCTGTCATTGATCTTCTCGCTGCCACTCTGGATGATGTACACATCTTGATTTCGCACTGAGACACCAACATTTACATTTGTCTCCCCATTGCTGAATTTTCCAAGGTCTACTTTGGCAGGTGAAGTACCTAACCTCTCGCAGACTGTCTCGGTTAGGAGGGGATGTGAACCCCCTGCGAAGACCTGCACTCCCCGCATCCTTGGATAGTGAAAAGTTAGGCTAAGGTAGGCATCAAGCTGAAGAAATTGAAGAGAGTCAAGGAATCAACGTCATCTCAGGTGGACGACGAAATTATGGAGGGAGGTTGGATGCGAAAAAGAGAAAGGAAAAAAAAAAGATGAAAATGAGTGGAGAAAAAAAAGAAAAGAAATCGGCGCCGAAGGAAGAACTGACGCTTTGGGTGTCTACGGCCGCCGTAACCTGCCCGCCGTCACGGAGAACCCCCACCGTCTGGTTGCTTTCACCATAGTCAAATAATGGCCTCGAAATTTCCAAAGGTCCAGGGAGGCGGCTCCTTGATTATTGCTTGGCAAGTAAAACAGAAGAATGTCTTGGTAGTTGGTGGTGGTGAGGTCAGCTTTACTCCTTACCGCAATATATATCATACGCCAGCAACACTCTTTAACCATGTACAACAGGTAGCTGCCGGACGGATTCTCCACGCCCTCAATGCGGATGCCAATGTTACGGTTGTTTGTCCATCTTCAGGGCTAAATGAGGAAGTTGCCTATCGAGTCTCGGAAGGTCAAGTAGTCCATATCGATCGGAATTTCGAGCACTCCGATCTAGAAGGGGCCGACATGGTCCTATGTGCTATAGACGACCCAGAAGCCTCAACCCGCGTTTGGAAACTTTGCAAAGAAAAGCGAATACCGGCGAACATAGCCGATGTGCCTCCAGAGTGTGACTTCTACTTTGGCAGCGTGCACCGGGATGGTCCGCTACAAGTTATGGTCAGTACAAATGGGAACGGACCGAAGCTTGCAAGTATTGTTCGAAAGAAAATTGCAGATACCTTACCCGATAACATGGGTGTTGCCATTCAGAACGTCGGAAAACTGCGGCAGAAGCTAAGGGAGGTGGCCCCTAGCCCACAGGAAGGTCCTAAACGGATGAAATGGTACGTTCAGGTTTTGGTTGTTGTCCAGCTATAATCAAACTGATTGTACTTACGATAGGATGTCCGGTGTTTGTGAATCATGGGATCTCGAGGACTTGGTTCAAATGAATGAGGGAGAGATGACTGCTCTACTTACTCATTATAAGTCTGGCGGTATTCCAACTCTTGCCGAGGTCCGATCTAGCCTTCCAGCTTGAAGGTTGGCTGTTGGCTTCAATGTTGTATTGGAAATTCTAAAGGTTCGGAAGATTGTGTATATGCCTAAGTCCTATTACTGGAGAACACAGGGGTCGATTCAAGGAAAATAAATAGACAACGTTCCGGTATGGCTAATTTTACACTCAATAGTCTTGAGACGTAGGAAGAAAACCTCTCTCAGAGAGGGACAAGGATATCCAAAAAGAAACGATATAGAACAACGACGAAGAAAGCCAGGTACAAAAACCGTCTAGAGTGAGAATGCGAGACTTAAAAATATTCAGCGTCGGCCGACACTATGCTTGCGGGACGACTTCTCTGATACTGACTGCCTTGGACTGACAGGCGCCAGCGGTCGGGCAGGCAAACCTAATCTTGCCTCTCCGATTCGCTGCAACAAGGACTGAATAGCAAGTCGAATCTCAGGGTTCAGGTCGCGGCCGAGTAGCTCGACAGCCAGGGGGTAGAATGTCTCGATGTGTTTGTCGAATCCTTCAAGTGGGAAGTTTGTGTAACCTTCAATGACATCCACAACAACTGGTCGCCAAGCTACTATGTTTCGGTGCTGCGAATCCTCATCAAGTCGAACAAAGCCGCTGATAATATCCGCGCAAAGACTGAAGCAAATATTAGCAAATGGTACAATTTTCGGAGGTCCTCAAATCTTTGTTGGAATACTAACGGGATCAATGCCGCCTCTGTTTCCGCACGGCTGCTCTTCCTCTCATCTCGCTCGTCGTGGTACATCCTGAACAAGATGTGAACGTAAGTGGCGGCACTCCCACTTTCTTGCTTGAGGAGATTGGGTGGGGACTTCATAAATCCCTGGCGCCAAAGTTGCATTCGTAGATCTTTATCCTCGTTGAACTTCTTGGCGAATTGGTAACTCTTCTTCAGTAGACCCATAAGCCGCAGGAGCTCATGACTAGGTATTTGCGCGTAGACTTTGTCGTTGGAGAATAGCTCATGGACCGTCTCAATCATGAGCAGTTGGAGCACACAATTTGTTATGATACGGTTGAAGTAGCGACGTCTTGCCACAGTAACTGCCGCAGGTTGTTGCTGAGCATCCGTTTGAGGCCTGTAGTCTTCCAACTCGGTACCTGAAGCTGCAGGCATATCTCCATCCTCGTGCTCGGGAGTCATATCTGACGCCCCGTTGGAGTTGGAAGGTTCGACAGGAGTTTCTTGAGTTGGCGATGGCTCATCCAACTTCTGCGCCGTCTCCTCCTCAATGTCTGCTGTCTGTCCATTTACTGCTTGAGCCAAGGGCGTTTTAGGCGTCATAGTTGTAGCAGTTGTTGCGGCTGTGAATAGTTCATATGCGGTAGTCTTACTGAAAAGTTCGATGAAGGCACCAACTGTCTTGCTCCAGTGATCTTTCTGAAACTTCTCAACATTTTGCAGAATCAGTTGCTGCAGGCAATTGCTGCCGATTCGCGCGATGGTGTCGTTCTCTTGACATATGCATAGCGTCAGAAGTTCAAGGACGCGGCCAAGCATATATTCAAGCGCATCGAAGTAATGTGTGAATAAGGTTATCATGTGCCGTAGCGCTTGGATCATTGTGGTTGAGAGCCAGACCGAAAGTTCTTCATGGTTTGGCACCTTGGACATCTCTGATTTCGATTGCAACACAACAAAAATGGGATACAGGAGTTGTCTCCAGAGGACATCCCAGAACTCTTGAGGGAAGTTACCACCGTATCGTATCAAAGTGTCAAAAAGGTATGTCAACGCCCTGGGATCCCGGGTTAGCAGGGCTCTTTCCGACGGTTATAGCTGAATAACTTACCGTGACCGAGCTTCAAGGTCATCGCCAGTCATGAGTATGTCTTGGAACGCAATTAGGATAGGATACCAGAACTGCTCTTCTTTTGACTGTCGAGTGAGCTGTTGAGTAAGGTTTGTAGCATCCTCATGGAAGCCCTCCGATGACGCGCCACGGTTGGACAAAGGACATTCTGGGGTTCTCAACATCTTTGTAACTGTGGATTTCAGAAGCTCAATCGCTTGCAATGACTTCTTTTGGAACCTCATATTCTTAGAGAATTCCGTAAGGCAGACAATAAGGTCAGGGAAGGCTCCTTGTGTGATGACGACGCCAAAGCGGGTGTTGTAGATCTGAGTAACGTGTTCGAAAGCCATGTTGACAATTCCCTCTTTGATCGCAGTTAGCTGATGGCGCCCTATAAACACTAAAGATCCGTATCACTTACCATATGGCTCTCGAGCCGCGAACGAAAACACGCCAAACATCGTTTTCCAGCCAGAACGAATGTTGTCGCCGCGAGCCTGGATCATTTGTATGAGGCACCGGAGAATCATGTCCTTTACGGTAACAGCGTTGCTGTTAGCCATGACATGTTCGAATGGCTTGAGGAAATCTTTCTGAAACTTGAATCCTGGTAGCTCTTCAATTTCCATAAAGCGCATTGAGAGTTGACGAAGCGAGTCTAGGGCAAAGAAAACCACCGTTGTGTTCGAATGACATCCAACCTGATTGAAGTGTTGTCCAAGCACTTCCCATATCTTGGACCATTCAATTCTGACTCTAGTCATGTTGTAATAACTGATTTCGACCAACTTTTGGAGACTGTAGGTGCGAGGAGAGTCGGTTTGCCCGGAGGATTGGATTTCTTGCCAACTCACTTCACTGAGCGCCCGAACAAAATCGATTATCGCTTCATGAGATAGATTAGCAGTATTGGTAAAGATCCGGTCTACTCCCTTAACCATCTCGGTTGAACGGCTCTCCATGGCTATCTCCGCACGGAAAGGCGTGGTCCCGGTAATGGACTTTGGGCGCGGGCGCCTCTGTGTTTGCATTGATCTTCTTGCCCCATCGGATGGAGATTGAGGCACAACACGGGCTCGCGAAACATCCGGAAGGGAGCCCTCGTCAACCCCGTCACTCAGCAGCTGGAGTCTATCCAGTTGGCTGACACAAGTGAGGATTTCCCTCCAAGAACTTTTCAGGTGGTTCCCCTCTGAAAGCGCGACATCGAGAAGTATCTTCAGTGCCTCGACGTTCTTCGCGACCATCTCCCTAACATTGCCCAAATTTGTGAATTTTGCCAAAGCAGTGACAAATGCAACGCGAGGGGTTTCGAGGTCGAACGCACAGCTAATCCGTATAGCCAGTTTCATGCCTTCCATGCAAAGCTTGATGGTCTTCAGATTTTGTGTATCTTGCATGGGGGCGGACAAGCCCGAGAGAAAAGACATCCAAGTGACATTAAACATGGAGCCAACATGTTGAACAGAAGTTGCTGGGATGAATCGTGAAAGTGCCTCCTTCACAGCCGTTTTGCGCTGGGCTCGAATCAGGCTTCGATAGAGTTGCTCAGTCTTGTTAGCCATTTCTTCCGAGGCCTGTGCATATTTCTCGCCCTGTATGTCCCGCCCGACTGTTGCAAAGACTTGCCCAGCCCTGGACGCGAGGCCGCTCGGGACGGCCGCAGGAAGGCCGGAGTTTGCTGCTTGCTCTCTTTCCGTGTCCAGAACAATCTCGTTGCTGGCAATTTCCTCGAATATTGACACTAGATACTCATCGGGTAGGTCCTGGTTATCATTGATACCACGGTTATTCTTGATAAAGTCTTCTTTGGTCATGCGGCGGCCCTTCATCTTGGAGCTATGCTGGTCGGTGTTGAGCAGAATAACAGAGTATGCAAGCACATATGCTGTGTCCGCGTTAGCAAAAGCATTTGGGTTTTGCGTCACATAGCGTTCCGAGAACTTGAGCATAAACCGATCGATTTTCTGGGCCTCTCCTGGTAAACGGAAGTGCTGCAGAAAGGAGCGGAGAGCATCCACAAAACGTCGCTTAGCAAAGTCCATCATGTCGACAAAGGCATGCATAATAGCAATATTTTCGGCGTCGCCCTCCCCAAGGTATTCTCCGATCATGGCTTTATCTAGGCGGTCGTTGTGTAGTATGAAAGATGCAATCTCCTCGGGAGTGTCGGACCGTATAAAGCCTTCCTGGAGGGAAAGTTTGATACCTCGTTTGGGCTTAAAATTGAATTGTTGAATCGCGTTCGTAAGCGCAATCTTCCTCTGTTTTACCTTTTCTACCTGACTCGGATCGTCATCCGGAACGGGGGTGGATCTGCCAGTACTACCATCGGTGCCATCGACCCTTGGTGAGGCGAGGAAAGTAGGAGCACTGCTATCCAGAGAGTCTCGAGGGTTGTCGACTGACTTTTGCGAAAAAGCTCGGGGCGCAGTCTGCTCAACGTTACGCTGCGATGCCCAGTTGTCCAGTGACTCCAGTATCTCAACTAAACACTCAACAGCCTGGTGCTTCAAAATGTACTCCGGCGGCACGTTGTGAACTATTGGCTGCTGACTGTTTCCTATGCTAGCGCTTGTGAGGTTTGGAGGAAGGGTACCACGCTGGTGCCATTCATTTCCAACGCTAGAGGCCTTCATATGCTGTTCATGGTATTGTTGTTGCTGGGCCGGGCTCACGGCCGTTGGAACACTAGCATATCGTGATAACTGTTCAATAATACTGCGAAATGCTGTTAGAATGATGAAAATGGCCGAATTTGGAGTTCAGGATACAAACTTTTGGAAAATATTCTCCAATGCCGTGCGATCACAGTCATAGTTGAGATACATCTCGACCAAGGCGCGGGGCTCATCTGCCAATCGCTCTAATACCTCCATGAAATACTGTTTCTGGAAGGCTGGCGCGTTTCGTTTCTCGAGAATGGCCAGATATATTTCCTTCATGAAAACCTCTAGTTCTTTCTGGTCCAAAGTTAGACATATAAGTAAATAACAAACAGCAACAACCAGAGATCACTAACCTTCATCATTACTCTCATGTGCTTTAGCATGAGCCAAAAGATTTCACAGCAGACCTCAAATACTTTAGGTACTGAGCTAGAGCCATTCCGACTAAGACTCAAACAGAGATGAGGCCTTATGGCTTGGAGAAAAGTCATCGGTTCTGAGCTCCCGGAGCTGTTCCTGATCGTGAGGAGGGGGGAGGTGAAAATGGTGACGTGGTTATTGATGAGGTAGTGGATGAGGTGCAGGGACAGCAGCTTGGATCTCATGTTCTGGGATTTGAGGTCTTGTTGCTGCTCATGACTGAGGATCTTATGGCTCAATTTGCAAAGAGCTCTGAAAACCAAGAAGGCATCTTTGACGTAAATTTCATCGACATCATCCTCGTCATTGGCTGCTTCCTCGCCCTCTTTCCCCTCTCCGGAAGCTCCAGATAAAGACTGTGCCCTTTTCTTATTGATGCTGGCGCGAGTGACCATAGTCGGCACGTTATCATTAACGGCCGTAACGTCTTTATTTGATTCGAAACTCTCCAGAGTGAGCTTCTCAGTTGGCTCCTTAGACACCGGCTGATCTGTTGCAACAGAAGCAACGTCGGATATCTGATCATCTTCAGCGGTTGAAGGAGCATCAGAGGCCTCGATTGCTACAATATCCGAAGAGCCAGACTGCACCTTTTCACCTTCCCGAATGCGGAGTTCCCTCAGATCCAGTCTCACACGAAGTCTGTCAAACACTGTGCTGACCATTTGTGTGAGGGACCCTTGAGCAATTTGCTGGTTTTGACTGGACTTAGAATATATAAACATGTTGTAAATCTGCCGAACAGCCTTCAAAAGACCTGCTCCATGCACCACAATTTTGTCATTCAAGACCGCAGCCAAAAGTGACTTTATAATTTGTTGTTGAATCTCAATCGCGGTGGCTTCATTTTCAAAGCAGTCGCAAATGGCATCGATGGCTCGTTCTATAAGAGGAGTTTGTTCGGTAGGTGTTTCTGACTCTGATGCTTTGGCTTCTTGGGTAGATGGGAATGCAAAGTAGGAATAAGTAATCAGCTTGCCAATGCAATCAAGAGCGGTTACTTGTAGAGGAATGCTGAAAGTCCTACTTGCAAGAAGCAGAGGTCGGAATAATACTTCAGGGTCGATCGGATGGCGATCGGATTGTTTGATATTGGCGAGCGCATTCTTCACAGCATCCTCCAATTCCTTGCTTTTCCGAGCTTCCCGCGACGCACCAATTGTATCCAATGCTGTCACAATGAAGACAGTAGAGCTGACTGTTGATGACCGGTGTGTTGCGAACGTCGCGGTGGTCGACCGCGAGTCTGAACGTAGTCGCATATCTTGCGCGGGCGCTTCATCTTGGGTTGAGTGAATACCAGGACTTTCGTCGGGCTGTTCTTCAGAAGTGGAAGGTCGCTCTTCGCGTGGACTATCTGTTTGGTCATCTCTCGTATCCGATTGACCTTGCTCGCCTTCATGCTCGAGAGGTTCGGTAGTAGTTTTCGGGGATGCCGGAGACGGCTCCTGCGGTAGGTCATGTTCGTCGCCTTCCAAACCTTCTTGCGGTAATTCGCGCTTTTCTGATTCGCTTAATTGAATGTCCTGGCGCTCCGACTCGTCTGGTAAGGTTGGTTTTGACTCCGCGACCTCATCCGGGGTCTGCGGTTGTTCGGTAATAACATCAACACCATTCTGCTTGTCTGCCTGGGGAGCGGAGGGTTGATTAATAGAGCCGTTCTCAGCTTCCGCCATTATGCGAGACTCCGTCTGGAGTATTCGGGAGCAGAAAGGCAGAAGTCCCACATGGAATGGAGTACTTAATTGGAAAGATCGAGGCTTGGGGAAAGATGATTTGGATACGGAGTATGCCTTGGTAGCTGATGCGTGTCCAAAGGTCCACTCTACCGCCCGCGGCCGCTGGTGTGCCTGACTAACAAGGCATAGCGCCCGGCGACCGAAAATTCCGACCCGGCCAGCTTCCCGGTGAGTGTCGGGTCAACGAAATTGAAGCTCACCCCAGCGTTCTTCTTCCAGATACAATTTCTCGGCTCCTCTCCGCCATTCATCTTTTTCCTTTCCTATAGCGCCGCGGGCCTATATCTGTATCACTTCACAGAATCTAGGCACCATGGTCGCCTCTGCTATCAGAATGCGCACTCCAAGCGCTTCATTCCTCTCAAAAGGCGCCTGCTCCTTGAGGCGACCGCAGGCCTCCTACAAATTCACGGCCTCAATTCAGTACGTTCTCTATCACCCACAAACGTTCAGGCTGCGTTCTGTGTACTGACTCGACATTCTTGTGATTTAGACACCAATTGCCCGCCATCTCTGCTCTTTCCCGCTTCTATGCTTCCAAGTGTATGCTTATTCCAAATCTCCCTTCTTGGCCACGGACTTTTCCTGACATGCGGAAAACCCACAGCTTTCCCTCCCCACACTATCATCAGCATGCCTGCCTTGTCGCCAACAATGACTGCTGGAAATATCGGAGCCTGGCAGAAGAAGGCTGGCGATGGCCTCCAACCGGGTGATGTTCTGGTCGAGATCGAAACCGATAAGGCGCAGATGGACTTTGAGTTCCAGGAAGAAGGTGTTTTGGCCAAGGTGCTGAAAGAGTCTGGCGAAAAGGATATTTCCGTTGGCTCTGTAGGTGTTCCCTTTATTCGAATTGCGCGAAGTCATGTCTGCTAACCACACAATCTTAGCCTATCGCTGTCTTAGTCGAAGAAGGTACCGATGTTGCGGCATTCGAATCATTCGGTTTGGAGGATGCCGGTGAGGGTGCTGCCCCCGCTAAGCAAAGCGAAGAAGCGCCCAAGGAAGCTCCCAAGGCTTCGGAACCGTCCACACCTCAACCAGAGGCTGGTGGTTATGAGCCCGAAACTTCCGGTGAGAAGCTTCAGCCTAGTCTGGACCGAGAACCTGCGATTAGCCCCGCCGCTAAGGCATTGGCTCTTGAGAAGGGCGTTCCCGTCAAGGCCCTGAAGGGCACTGGACGAGGTGGCCAGATCACCAAGGAGGATGTGGAGAAGTACAAGCCTAGCGCCTCAGCTGCCGGCCCTGTCTCCGAAGACATTCCTCTTACATCGATGCGCAAGGTTATCGCTAGCCGTCTCCAGCAGTCTTGGGGCCAAAACCCTCACTTCTTCGTCTCCACCACCTTGTCCGTCACCAAGCTTCTCAAGCTTCGCCAGGCCCTTAACGCCTCTGCTGATGGCAAATACAAGCTCTCCGTCAATGACTTCCTCGTTAAGGCTTGCGCCACCGCCCTCCTTAAGGTTCCTCAGGTCAACTCCAGCTGGGTTGAGGAGAATGGCCAGGTTGTCATTCGTCAGCACAACTCTGCTGATATCAGTGTTGCAGTCGCTACCCCTGCTGGATTGATCACTCCTATTGTGAGGAACGCCCAGGGTCTTGGGCTGTCTAGCATCTCCAACCAGGTCAAGGATCTCGGCAAGCGCGCTCGGGACAACAAGCTTAAGCCCGAAGAGTTCCAGGGTGGCACTTTCACCATCAGCAACATGGGTATGAACCCCGCTGTTGAGCGATTCACTGCCGTCATCAACCCTCCTCAGGCCGGTATTCTTGCTGTTGGCACTACGCGCAAGGTTGCTGTTCCTGTCGAGACTGAAGAGGGTACTTCGGTTGAGTGGGATGACCAGATTATTGTGACTGGTAGCTTCGACCACAGAGTTGTCGATGGTGCCGTTGGTGCTGAATGGATCAAGGAGCTCAAGAAGGTTGTCGAGAACCCTCTAGAATTCCTTCTATGAGTTTCAAATCCGGACTTTTGGTAATCGTGTGTGCTAGCGCATTGGCTCAGACCCTCAACCGGGCCTTGTCTCATTATGTATTAAAATCCTCATATTTTTTGACCATCTTGGTCGTTAGGTACAGCTTATAAATTCTAGCATCTTTTCTGTGTCCTGACGGCACCTTGTAGTGTCTTGATCTTCGACATAGTAAACTACTCGTCTTATCTATCATCTTGGTTCCTTGAAGCTCCTAATCCTAATATATTTTATCTGCCTATAGGGAGTGATGGGTTTACATTTCATTCCATCACTCACATTCCACGCTATTGTGAGGCGCACAACCATTTCGCCGTCTCCAGATCACTCTTTGAGATATATACTGCTCTATTTACATTGGGAATAGGATAATCTATACTGCAAAGAACGTAGCGATAAACCCTACATATCGCAAGGCCAGGCATGCGGAAAAGTTTGTTACAACGTAGCGCAAACGCCTTGGTGCAATTCAAACCATGGTCCTAAACAATCGCCTAGCTTCATTCTTCCCTTGGCCAGTGGAAACTCATACGAACGGGTATGAGGAGGGAGCAGATTTTCCGGCTTTGTCCCAAGAGCCCTTAGAGAAATTCCAGAGATTATGCTTCGCTGGAGCTCGATGGAAGCCAATAATACTACTATTATCACGCAAGCACGCTAAAAGCAAACCAAACCGGATCATGTACTAAATTGGGGGTTTCCGAGGACACCGTGGACGGTGGCCGAGCCCAAAAATTACCGATCATCATTTGATATCTCACTAGTATTGTTGAAAGGACCGGCGGAATTTCCCCTAGACCATGTCAAGGCGATTTCTTGTCGTATGACACTCCAGTCTTGCTCCGCATCCTTAGGTATGTGCAATACTACATACCGATCTTTATCCTAATTGACCAGAAGTTAAGAGCCTCGGTGTGAACTACAGGAATATCTGTCCCGAATTCTAAATGCGCTACAATTCGTATGACTCGTAGGAGTAAATGTTCCAAGGATGCGCTCACGCCCCAAAGTTGGTGGATAACGAACGTTTACCATGCCAAGTCCAAGGCACGATCATGACATCATCCGCGCCAACCACAGGTATAAAAACGTCATTTCTCAATGCGGGTCGTGATGGCTACTTCCCGCGCTTAAATTCCTGTCTCTGCTCATACCCCCTTGAAGCCATTTTTCATAATCTACAGAATACACGCCCTCCAAAAATAATAACCATGAGTTACGCCGAAGCTGCTGCAAAGGGTCCCAAGCAATCCGCTGAAGAGGTATGTAACCACCCACCGGTCGAATTCTTTGACCTCACTGACTCTAACCGCAGGCGTAAGTGAAGCTCCTGTATTGCGATTTTTGATGCCGAGAAAACTAATTAAACTGGGTTTGATCAGCCGTGCCCCCGAAATCAACCGCGTTTACAAAGACGAAGGCGAGAGCACAGCATCCCTAATCGACGTTGACAGCCCTCACGTGCAGTCGGTAGACTCTGATTTCCTGCAACAAAATGTGCAGACCAGCACTCAGGCGGAGCGGATAGAGCGTGAGGAAGAGGAGGCACGAGAAGCCCGTGAGAAGAAGGCGAAGGCTAAGGCCTCGCGTGGCCATGGCAATGAGACCAACCCAGTATACCTTGGCAATGCCGCCATTCTCGCCCTCGTCAGCGCAGGTCTTGGATTCGGAGCTTACCACAAGCACGCACAAGGCAAGCTTTCGTGGGAGCTTGTTGGGCTGTGGACGGGTGCTGTGGGTGCTTTTGGCGCCGTCGATTACTTCGTCAGCAAGTAGGTTTCCCACGTTCCATCACTAAAGTTTCCGATTACTAACTTGCCTCTTTTCCAGATGGTTCCTCCAAAACAAGTATCCTCCTAAGAACTAAGCAGCGAGGGCCGTTATCCTTTTGTTTTCATACATAATCTATACCAGATTTTGCCAGTTGCGTTTGTGGGGTAGTGTTTTGATCTTGGGGGCATCTTGATGTAGCTCTAGGCTTGTAACGAATACATTTCCGCTCTTAACAATTCGAAATTAAATTCTCACAAAACTGATAGAGACAGTAATAATTCTTGCGATGGAGTTACCTTCGTTAGTCTAGTTATGCTTTGCGCAGGGCGCAGTTGCTTGCCGTCGAAGTGAGGTTAGAATCATAAAAACCAACTTTCTCGATCTATTGAGATTTCAAGTTTTTATTCCCGGTACAAACTATATTTGGTAGCAGAGTGTCTGGAATCTGGATGGACAGGCTGGATCTTGCGGAGAGCGCGTTACCCCATTAACTACAAGGCGATTGTCCAAAGGCGGTGACGCCGAATATCAAAGGTTATGTGGCATCAAGCATCAAAGAGATTCAGTATATTATTGATTTATAACACGCCGATTCGACTGGGAAGACGACAAATATACCCGACACATTGTTTATCCTTCCAAGTCGGAACTGGAAACTTCTCCTGCACCCCCACTCCTGATTGATATACCCTCTGTGGACGCCAACAACATTAGGGACACCACCCACACAGAATATGGTATGAATTTCCAACCGCCTGCGATTCCGTTGATATATGTCTGATTGAGCATCTAATGCTTCGATATAGAACTCACTATTCAATTCTGCTCTCAAGCAGTCATCTGCGATTCGTCGCGACTTAGACACGTTCGCACAATCCCCTGCCACAACACCTGCAGCGTTACAAGGTAATAACCCGACGTTTATATCAGCGGCTGTTTCGCGTATTTAACGGCCGAGTGCGCACATTAAGATTAGTTATCCATACTGACGTCTATCCATAGGCCAAGTTGCAGCGTCCTTAGCGTCGCTATCCCGGACAATTGATGACTACTCTGCTTTATCGAAGAGGGAATTGATACCAGAGAAGCAGGAAAAGGCGTTCGAAAGAGTCAAGAACTTCAGGGCAGAGCTACAAGATTATCGACAACATTTTGACCAACTACGGAAAGAGAGGGAGGATGCTGTAAGTGTTCACTCTCAAGACCTGGATGATGCGATTCTGTATCGCGTGTAGCTAATTTTTTTGGTTGATAGCAATCTGTAACCAACCGCCATGAGCTTCTCGGTCGTCGTCCGCATAACACAGCTACACCTGAGAACCCTTACGCCCAACCCTCGGTGGCCCATAATTCACCATTTGCGCCTTCTTCGTCGCGATCGGGCACTGGTTTTGGAGGGTCGGACTATACTCGGGAAACGCATGCGCTAAGGGAGCAATCCTTCCTGTCAAGCACAAGCTCCCAGCTTGATGATTACCTTGACCGGGGCCGTGCTGTGCTTGCCGACCTTGGGCAGCAGCGAGAAGTACTAAAGGGCACACAACGGCGTCTTTACAGCGTCGCAAACACCCTCGGCGTCAGCGGAGAAACAATTCGAAAGGTTGAGCGGCGAGCGAAGCAGGATAAATGGATTTTTTGGGCAGGCGTGATACTATTCCTCTTGTTCTGTTGGGCGGTGGTGCATTTTCTGAGATGATGCCGGGTTGCTCGCTTCCTAGTCTTGCTTAATCTCTTGTAAATACAGCAGTTGCTGGCCTCATAGTTTCTCTAGCGTCGGCGTTGTTTGGGCTTCTTGGATTGCAATATGGAATCTATTAGCTAAAAATCGAGCGGATACGTGTCTTTGTAGTTTATATTTCAATTGATTACGCTGGCTCACAGTTCGCTCCCGTATATGGTATAGTTTATGGTGTTTTCCTTCCGACCTCGGGACAAGGATGCCGTGCACGTTACTCCGTCGACTACAGTTGGGGCAGCTCCATGCGTCGGAACGGGATCGAGCGAGAAAAGGGCCCACTTCTTTCCAACCTCGTCACCCGGAGTGATCTCGGACAGCTTTTCGCTTCTTTCTTTCTTTTCTTCCCTCCGTCTCCTCTCATCGCGATAGAATCCCCCCACCTCATTGTCACTTTGTGGTATATCATATCCTCCATTTAACCGTCACAATGTTCGCTGCTCGTCAGTCTTTCGGTTTCCTCCAGAAGCGGGCCTTCTCCGCCTCTGCTAGCCAAGTATGTCGTTATTTGCGCGCTTTTGTTTTCGGAGTACCTCGGAGATACCATTCCAAACAATATACTGACTGTCTTGCGAAATCTCTAGGCCTCCAAGGTCGCTGTCCTCGGTGCCGGTGGCGGTATCGGACAGCCCCTGTCGCTTCTCCTCAAGCTCAACCCTCGTGTCTCTGAGCTTTCTCTTTACGATATCCGCGGTGGTCCAGGTGCGTCGCACGGCATCCCAATCGAATCCATCATATCCTTAGCGCACTGGGCTAATTGGAAACCTTTTAGGTGTCGCTGCTGATCTCAGCCACATCAACACCAACAGCACTGTCAGCGGTTATGAGCCCAATGAGAGCGGCCTTGAGAAGGCTCTCAAGGGCTCCGAGATCGTCCTTATCCCTGCCGGTGTCCCCCGTAAGCCCGGCATGACCCGTGACGGTATGGATAGCATCCTAGAACAACTAGCCTTATAAACGAACAGGAACTGATGGTTTGACGATAGATCTCTTCAACACCAACGCGTCGATCGTCCGTGACCTTGCTAAGGCCGCTGCCAAGGCTTCTCCAGAGGCCAACATCCTTGTCATCTCCAACCCCGTATGCATCATCACCACCTGAGGCTTGTTGTGGCAAGTCATGCTGATTATCCTAGGTTAACTCCACTGTCCCCATCGTCTCCGAGGTCTTCAAGGCCGCTGGCGTCTACAACCCCAAGCGTCTCTTCGGTGTCACGACCCTTGATGTTGTCCGTGCCTCTCGCTTCATCTCCCAGGTCCAGGGAACCAACCCCTCCCAGGAGGCTGTTCCCGTCGTTGGTGGACACTCCGGTGTGACCATTGTTCCTCTGCTCTCTCAGTCCAACCACGCCAGCATCCAGGGCACTACTCGTGACGAGCTTGTCAACCGCATCCAGTTCGGTGGCGATGAGGTCGTCAAGGCCAAGGATGGTGCTGGTTCCGCCACTCTCTCCATGGCTATGGCTGGCGCTCGCTTCGCCGAGTCTCTGCTCCGTGCCGCCCAGGGCGAGAAGGGTGTTGTTGAACCCACTTTCGTTGACAGCCCTCTATACAAGGACCAGGGCGTCGAGTTCTTCGCCTCCAAGGTTGAGCTCGGCCCCAACGGTGCCGAGAAGATCAACCCCGTCGGCCAGGTCAACGAGTACGAGCAGAAGCTCCTCGAAGCCTGCCTCGGCGACCTCAAGAAGAACATCCAGAAGGGTATTGACTTCGTCAAGGCCAACCCTTAAATGTCTTACACTTGAAAGTTCTGCAGCGGCGTTCCTCCCTGTATAACAGTCCTGTCATTTTATCCACCCACATCTCTTCCACATCGACTAGTAGTACTGCATTGGAGGAACGCAGCTGCTGATGGAGTACTCTCTTCACGGGGAACGGTGAGGGGAGACAAATGACTTGTATTTTCCTATTAAATATAAATCAAATTCGTAATTACGTCTGAAGAGTTTCTGTATGTCCAGTTTCCTGCCTTTCTATCCCTTCTCTCCCCATCTAGGATTAATCCCAGTAGCCTTTAACATTATTTGTGAGTCTTGGAAAGCACAGCTAGGAAGCAAGAATTTATAGTAGCTTTAGAGTAAGATTCCAAATACCTAAAAGACTCTAGGAGTGTGTTTCCAAAACAGCGTAAAAAGAGGGAAAAACAGAGCAAAAAGGAAAAAGTCAACCCCATAATCTTTCGATCCCAAATCCAGAGTAGAGCAGAGTAGAGTATCAGTCATCAGTCGTCATTCGTTCATTCGAAAACCTTCAAAAGCAGGGAAAGACAGGACAGGAGAGATGGGTCTGGGATACCAGTTAACGAATAAAAAAAAAAAAAAAAATAGATAGATGGGGACAGAAAACGTATTTAGAGCACCAAGTCCAAAACAAAGTCAAACTAAGTGTAGCTTCGCATGGCATCCATATAACCCGTGCCTCCGCGTAGATCGTGGTCGAAAGTTTCCGCCACGTCCAGAACACGTTTGATATGTTCCATGGATAGAGGTGCTTTTTCATTGACGGCAAGGGCTTGCGCTGTCCGCACGGAGTTTTTGATCTGGGGAACTCTGTTAGCTCATATACTAGAAAACCGCTGGAGAGACAAAAAAAGCTAACCTGTCGTCCATTGAGATTATGCCGCGCAAGTGTGTCGTAGTCCTTGTCTGTGAAGTTCGACGTCTGTACACCCTCCATCGCTTGGACTTTTTCGAGGAACATCTTCCATACACTTCGCTTAGCTTTGGTAGTGAGGTCACCGTAGCGCAAGGCAACGTGGATTCGGGACTGGAAAGCGTCGTCAAAGGTCTCCACGCGGTTAGTGGTCAAGAACAGAATTCCCTGGAAGTACTCAAGCAGACGAAGGAAGATGCTGACGAGGGCGTTGCGGTGAATATCCTGAATTGTTCTCTTCTCTAAGAAGATATCGGCTTCGTCTAGAAGTAGCACGGCACCCCAAGAGTGGGCAATGTCCAAGATTTTGTTCAGCTCCGCCTCTAATGTGCGCGAGTCTGTTCCGAGCTCACCGGCGCTCACCATGTATAAGGGGCGCTTCAGAAGCTCTGCTATACCCTCGGCTGTCAGTGTCTTACCAGTACCCGGAGGTCCGTGTAGCACAGCCACGAGTCCTCTGCCCTTCCCTTGAATCACATCGTCGATGTTCTGTGCGGCGCAGAAAGTATGAGACTCTACTAGAGCTTTGACAATGGTCTTCTGGTTGCCTGGTAGAACCAGCGAGTCGAATGCATCCTCATTCCATTCGATATCACTGACTCCGGAGATGCTGAATTCGAGCCAGAGCTTCTCGCTAAACGCGAATCCCAGAACGACCGGGCTGGCGATGAGCAATTCTTCCTCGGTGAAATCTCGCTCAGAGGCATCGCCGACCTCGTCCATGTCCTCTTTTTGAATCTCGTTCCCATTCTCGTCAACTTCCACTGCGACAACTTGGGGGCGGCCATCCTTGTTTCGAACCACCTTGAACTTCATCTTGGGCGAGTCCGAATCACGACGTTCTCCATGGGATTGGTCAGATTCAGATCCTGACACACAGCAGCATCCACCCTCACTTTCATCATCGGAATCATCTAGCAAGTCCGGGTCTTTGGGACGGACGGTGCTGATAGGGTAGTTAGGGTTGATGCGACGGTGGATTGCCGGGTCAATCATCACTCGTCCATTGATATTGACCTTGATGACAGTGCGCTTCTTTTTGAAGAACGCCATGCCCTTGTGAAATCGGTAATTCATGCCTCTTAAGGCAACAAACTTCTTACCCCGTTCGATTAGCTTGGTTCGGACTTCATCCGCTTCACGATGGTATTTAAGCGGGTAGCATCCTAGGCTGGTGATCTTGCGGGCTCCTTTGAAAGATTCCACTTCGGCTGCCATTGTTCCCATGCCAAATGTCTTGCCATCATATTCCAGGTACCGTCCTTCAATACTGTACCACTGGCCCTTCATGAAAGATGACTCTTTAGTGGCGTATTCTATCTTGAAGGCACGAGGCTCGTCTTGATTACCATATGTGGGCGCATAGGCAATTGTATTTGGTTTGAACAGTGCCCACAAGAGATCAAAGGTTATGGTATTCGCCTCCAGTAGCGGATACAACGTCTTCTTCGTCTCGGCATAGTCCATGTCGAGGTACTTGATTAGAATTTTCAAGTGGTGTGCCTTCTGCCCCGCAAGTTTTCTTGCCTTTTTCTTTTTTTCTGTTTTAGCTTGTTGCTTAAGTTCCTTCATGTATTGGCGTGTTTCCTCGAGATATAGAAAGAGCATGTTTGGATCAACAACTGCGGTCTCCTGTACCAAACTGACGCCCTTCACTCCGTCCATGACTTTGCCCAAAGCCTCTCGGAGGTGCTTACTCTTGAGGTCAACGACCGTTTCGACATATTTGCCCTCCCAGTCAAATTTGCGACGTACGGTGAAAAGGTACTGATCCCACTCGTTCGCATCGGGGTCATCCATAGTTTCAGTGAGTTTAAACTTATGGATTGTGTTGTCCCATACTGTTTAGAGTTAGCTGATCTCTTGTCTTTTAATTTTTGTTTTGTCTAGATGGAATGGAAAGAAGTACGTTGATCAACTCTCTTGAAAGCCATTTTCGAGCCAGCTTTCTTCTTTGATCTCCTCTGCAGACCCTTTTGAGGCTCTCCTAAATTGTCGATTAGACCTCGCCTCCCGCGCAGCTTAACACGCTTCCCATCGGCCTGTTTCAATTTCAGTTTTTCTTTGGCCAAAGTGAGAGACATCTCAACCAAGTCTGCATCACCATCATCAAACTGCTGGTCCTCGGAAGAATCCTCGATGTGATCATGTATTCTGGCCTTCTTCACTTTCAGTTTCTTGACAAGCTTTCTCAGCTGTTTCTCGTCGAAGGAATCATCCTGCTCAGTATTCTCGATGTCAGATCCTGTGTCTGACGCATCGTCATAGCGTGACTTGAGCTTCTTCTTATTGCGCTTCAACCTATTTGTCTTAGTCTTCGTGCGCCTCCGTCGCGAGTATCGGTCGAACTCCAACTCAGAAGGCCCTGATGACGATTGATCATTCTCTGAGGCGGATTCACTGGAGCTTGTGCTCTCAGAAGATGAGTTTACCTCCGAAGAGCTATCATCACTAGGTGTGACTATCGACGAGTTCTTGCCTGCTTTCCGGGACTTTTTTTTGGATTCGCGATTTCTAGAATTGGGCTCTGACTCTTTCCCAGGGTGCTTCTTGCAAGACTTCTTAGCAGTATTTTCGGGGACGGAGACTGGTGGTTTCGTGTCGGCCTTTACCGCATTGTTCTCAACAGCCGGTTCGGCATCATGTTTGGTATCGCCCGTTGTGGTTGTAGGATTCGCGGAGTCGGCCATAGCTTCTGTGGATGATGGGACCCGCTGTGGAGCTTCCGGGAGCGGAGAGGAAGATGGGCTAGCGCTTGGATCTCTTTGCGCCTTAGGCTCTGGAATAGTTGATTGCTGGAGGCTGACTGAGTCGGAATCGGGAGAATCAGTACCAGCGGACATTATAGATGATTTATAGACATGAACTGGCGGTCGTATAAGGAGAAAATCGCAGAGCGTTGAAAGGGCGCAGATTGCTGAGTGAAGACGGTAGGTACCATAAGTGTGTGGGGAACGGAAGCAAGTGAAGCGATGAATAATGGAAAAGAAAGGTAGAACTGGAAGACAAACAGAGAAGACGAAGAAGAGAGTTCTCTGGAAGTGACGCACTTCAAATAGCTCCCGATCCGCCTTGCTTTATTATTACGTGTCTGGTCTATTGGCCGAAGGATAAGCGTATCTGGCGGTGTGTTAGCCTGCGCTCTTGGGGAGGAGGAAGGCTTCCACAAGACCTTGGATAGAAGTGGGATCGAGTGCATGTAATGATACTGAGGAAGTGGTGAATTTAAAAGAAAAGCAGAGGTTGGTACGGATGGATATCTCATAAAATGATGAGCCAGCTCGCCATAGCCAGCAGCCTGCTATAGGCAGATGACCCAGCCTAGACTTGTTGGCACAAGAATTAACTAATATCAGCGAGCGAGAGTCCGGAAATCGCCCGAAAAGATTTCGATGGCGGTTCTTCAGCTGGCTTATGGGTTGATGCCTGGGTGAGGCTGACGGTGTTTATTATGCAGGAAGTGTGATTGTTGACAGGTGACGCTCAGTCTGGATGCTTTTTCCTCTTCTCTGCAGCGTGTCTGCCTGCCTCGTCGCCCCATGATGCATGCGTGCCTTTCCGTGTTTTTCATCCAAACGATCATCAGCCTGCGCAAGGCGGATTTAGAATGGCTTTATCAGCTTCATCCTCCCCAACTGGGCTGATCATTCTTATGAACGGGGCAAGAATTTATTGCTACGCTTTGGTATAGTTCCCAGCCTATAGCTCAGGAACCCTCCCCACAAGAGAGTGTACGATGACCTAGTTTCTTGTTTCCCCTGATATCTTTGGGCATTTCCTTGCTTGGGTGACAAGTGATCAGACTTCCGTCTGGAATTCTGGAGCAAGGGCTCCGACCCCTAGCCCATGCCCTATCCAACACAAGTCTCAGCTCACGACCCGCTCTGCTCGTGCCGCGGACTCTCCTTCCCCCAGTTCGCATCCCCGGCGAGTTTCCTTACAGCTTCCACGATAGGAAGGAAGTACAAAGCTAGACCAGCAAACCCCCTCCGTTGTCAATGTTTTATAGCCGGTTCTGTTCACCGACACCAAGCGCCAAACACAGCAGCTGAATTCTTGTTCGACCGAGGTCAAGGACATGGATTCTCAGGGAAAAGAATTTGGGAGGATGGGCGTAATGGAGACGAGGCCGTCTGAAATTCTGGACCCCTGTTACACGAATCGCTGATCGCGAGGTTCAACGAAGCCAATGCAGCTGAAGGACGATGGGGCAGAAGCGACGAATAATAATGCCCACTAGTTTGTTCGTTGCATGCAGAGTTGTCGATGCTTTGGGCTCGTGCAGGTACTTTTTTCTATCTCGTTTTCATTGCTTTTTCCTGTAAATCAATTGATTGAACTTGGGCAAATATGGTGCGACAAACTGGGATGGATTATTCGGATTGTTAAGGTAGCCGGACCAGTGCCGCCAAGTCAACTTCGCGAACGGCTCGCCAGGTTGAAGGGCCCCGGCAAACAGTTCGAAATCCAACTGACGATCTGGATTGAGGATTGAGGATCAGCGTCCAGCGGTCACCCTCCAGTTTCTCGGCAGTGACAACTGGACTGGACACCGGCGTCGATAGCGCTGTATCCATGGGTTGCGGATTGGGCGGAAAGTCGAAGGAATGCCGCTTCACTTTCTTTTTTTAGTCAAGAATCGAATTGTTGAGCAGCCAACGAGACACGACGAAGCACGCAAGCATCATGGATCAATCCATGGACTGCCGTGTTAATCTGTCAAACCAATGCTCCAATCACCGACCTTCAAAATTGTTGACCGAAGTATAGAGAGATCGTTATTATACCACCAGAAGAGAATCAAAGATCCGCCCTGCTTTTAGATCTCTCTAGACAGCAACCTCCAATGTGAACTACATGATGACATGGAACCACTGCCAGTTTTCCCTACTTATTCCCTCCAATATATACGCCGATCCGAGGAACTGGAGCAGGGGTAGGCAGTAGGCGTGGAAAAGGAGCAGCAGTCCATATGAAAGATTCATCTATTTCTTTACAGTTAATCAAAAGCCATTGTTACTGCTTGAAGTAGATTCCACTCTCGCCTACTCTTTTGTCTGGCCCCCATGTCCGGGAACTGCTTGAACGGGGCAATGGTGTCCCTATTCAGAATGGCATCTGCCCCAAGTTCAACACAACTGTGAACACAGGCATTACCCGCCAAGTAGAAATATGTTATACCCCAGTAACAGAACTAAGTGAGAGTGCGACGTGAAACCATTTATGGCGGCTTTGGGTAAAATCCTGAAGCCTAAATACTTAGATATCCTCAATTCTCTCAACCTCCTCTGGTGAATAACACTACATCACCCCAGTGTGTTCATCACCTATTCTTCCAGGTAAGGACATAACACCCTATCGCCATTCCCCTTGACCGTTTGTATCGTCTCTTTTTGTCTTGATCTAGCTGGATTCTTAATTCTGGCAAGTCAAATGAGATACCAGCTCCTCGTGCACCGCGCTTGCTCTCATTGAATATGGACTACGACACTGACTCTGATATTACAGCCACCACCTCTCACTCCAACGAATTTACACCCATAAACTCGCCCAAGGGCAAAGAAATTGCAAAATCCAATAACGCAGCCATGAAGACCGAGGAAACTGACCAATATCCGCCCCGGATCAGAGCTGAAGAAACGATGGAAGTAAGTCACCCTGGACACTGGAACATACAACACAAACAGGAACATAACCAAAGAAGAGATACACCACGGCTAAACAGTTTAAAGGAAACCCCCACCCCAACCAAGGCATCAGTCTTAGAAGCCAACAAGGCAACAAACACCCCCACTGACAAGAGCGCAACTGTAACTCCGCGCAAGCGTGGCCGCAAACCAGCAGGTTCAGCCACCACAACTCCAAGCAAGAAGTCCAAGAAGGACAGCGGCAGCACTGACGATGGCGAGCCTTCTACCCCTGGTAATGCAGGTACACCTTCTCGCGCGACTCTCCCTCCTATCCCAGCTACTCTTGCCGCGGCGGGCCCAGAAGACACCATGATCTTGCGCCTCCGCGATGAGGAGAACCGTCCTTGGGCTGAAATAAACAAGATCTTCGTCGAGGCCACGAGCATCAAAGTTGGCGGGTCTACGCTTAGAATGAGATACACTACTATGAAGGCCAACTTTGTGGGGATCACTGAGGAGGATGTATGTCTCTCTACCTCTTTTCGTCCCTTCACGTATTTTTCCTTTACCATTATGTACAATGCTAATTGATATGATTGATACTGTAGGAGGGGCGGCTCCTGCGCATCAAGAAAGAAATTGAAGATAAATTCGAAAGCGAGAAGTGGCATCGCATCACTGAAGCGATTGTTCAAGACGGCGGCGCGAAGTATCCGGCTGCGGCGCTACAGAAGAAGTTTAAGGAGTTGAGCAAACAGCTTAATAGCCCTGCTCCTAATGGTGCTGCTGCTAATGGTGGTGATGAGAAGTGAGGTTGCATCTATTTATCTACACAACTGCCTATCTCGCGCGGCCCTTTTTGTCTTTCTGGCTTGGTGCGTTGTGTTTATTTGCTTAGGACCTTAGGGGAGTCGGGGTTGGCGTTTCTGGTGCTGCTGGGATCTGGAATACACGACATTGGCTTGAGGAGGAGTTAAGGGTTGATTGAATTCGTTAGGAGGCCAACTGGCTGAGCCGGTCCATGATTTGGAATGAATCTGCAACATTCAAGGGGCAACTTGATACATAAGGACTGCTGAACTTAAGACGCAGACTCCTCAATATTCGGTCAGTAGATTAGGAGAAACTGAACCAGAAATCGAATTTGATTGCAAATCAGTTTAATTGAAGAAAACAAGTAATGTCCCCTAGTAACACAACCATACACACAAAGAACACCAGCAATATTCCCGAGTCAGTACTTACTCCTGAATCCAAGAAACCTCCGTACCGACCCAAAAGAGTGAAACAAGAATGAAATAGGTAGAACCTGGAGCACATATCCATAGGAAAGAGTAAGAACCAGAACCTCGTTTTGTGCCAGACAACAACGAAGCAATCAACAAACCAAAAAGTGGTTATCATAAAACACTCAGTTCTTGACGAGGCAAGCTCAACTTGTCCCCGTTCATGGAGCTGGTGTCTTTATCTGTCGTTGAATCGTCACTTATGCGCGCAACGATAGGTGGGCGGGTTTTCGCTCCTACGAATCCGCGTCTGTCTCTTCCGGTTCGAGCACGTCCAAGCCAATTGTGTTTAAGGTCTTTGCTGAGGGTTTCGATTCTTTCCTGCGGGCCGTCGTTTGTTTGGACGCTTGCAAGGACGCTTACGCATTGGAGCATACGACCGACGGTTTCGGTGATGACGTGTGAAGTGTCTGTGTTATTCGTTCGGTGGATGATTGTTGGCCGTTGTGACGGAGAAGAGAAAGACTGGAAAATGAGCTGGTCTGGGTTGGATGAAGTGTTGGATGTAGCCCGACTACGGCTGTAGTCAGGTGAATCAGAAGAGAGGCTTCCTGCGGTGTTGAGGAAGGCAGATGACTGAGAACTGTAGCTTCCGAACCCACCATCGAGCGATGCGGCAGTACCAGGTCGGCCACTATTACTGCTGCTTTTAGTTGTAATGCTGAGGGCAGAGGTTCCGAGTTTAATGCTGTCTAAGCTCAGGCGAGAAAACGTAGCTTTGAGGCTGTCATACCGGTTGATGACAACCATGTCACGGAAAGCGATGAGGACGAGGTTGCGAACTTCCAGCTCGCAACCGGGGTACTCTCCGTCTAACACAATACTCCAGAACTCTCTTGCTTCTCGCGAGTTCATGACAGACCCACACCCTCTGAATTCAAGATCCAGGGGAAGGAAAACGGCCTGGATAAATGGAAGAATGGTGCCAAACACCAGCATCCAGATTTGTACGAGATGAGGTATCAATTTCTCATCAGGTACGCCGTTTAGGGTATGATTCAAGGTAGCAAATCCTGCCTCTAGAAGTTCACGTAGGTCATCAACGATAGCCGTGGGCATACGTCTTTGCACACAGCGCTGTATGTGGATGAGAACCAACTTATTTAGGTCCTCAATAGCAATTCGCACGTCTTCACCGTCAAATATCACTAGTAACTTCGCTTTTAAAAAGTCCCAGGCATCCTCGGGGCTCATGTTGTGGAGACCGAAGCCTTGTAATGTCTCTCGTAAAGCAGCCTCGGCGAGAGCCCCTCCTGTGCTTCCTAGCGATGACGGACCTGCAAACCCGCCAGAGGCTGCCCCAGCCATGGTTGAATTTGCTAGCCATTCAGGCGGCTCCGCCTCTGCCTGCAACGCCTTTTCTTCCTTTTTCTTGTCGCGGAGCGCCCGGCCGCCATGTAATAGATCCAACCCACCCACAGACTTGCTGAAAGAAGTTGTAGCAGCACTTGGTGAGGCTGGTGTAAAAGAATATAGCGACTGGGGAGCATTGGGATCTGATGGTTTAGAGTTACTCGCTGCAGACGAGAGCGGAAGGTTGAAATGGTCATCTCTATCCTTCAAATCTTTCAGCTTCAGCTTCTGCCGTGACAAGAAATGGTGTTTATGCGTTTTATCCTTTTCCTTCTCTTTTACCCCATCCTTTTCAGGAACCGGTGGCTTATCAGCAGGCACAACGGTACTCGCCGAGGCGTTCGACAGATTGTACATAGACGAGTTATTCGACGGGAAGGTATCCGCTAGATTTGTCGTAGATGAGCTGACAATCCGTGTTAAGCCGGCAATCTTGTTTGGGGATGGGAGCCCTTTGTCTTTCACATCCTTATCACGACTGATACCAATATGTTTCGGTTTCGAGAACAGCTTCATCTTGGACTTTTCGCTCTTGTGTTTATGCTCACGCTCATAAGTGTGCGCTTCCATCCCCGGCGGCGGTATTCGCGGAAACACATGGTTCGCTGCTGTCGTCGCAGCGGCCTGGCCTACGCCATGTCCAACGCTTTGTTGCTGTGGCTGGCCTGAAGCTGACCCTGGCCTGGGGGGTTGTGAAGCAGGAAGCGGGGGAGGGGGCGACACTGAGCCATCGTCCGTTGGTCGTTTTGGAGGAAGTTGAATTGTTGAGGACGAGTGCTGGCTGAGCATAGCAGCCTGAGCTGCTATCCTCGAGGCCGAAAGCGTCGCGTCTGACGAGGAGGCGGTGGGGAGAGATGGTTCGAAGAAGCCCTGCGAGTGGTGACGCGAACGCTTGTGCAGATCCGGCGGATGGGCTCGTCCTGACGGTTTTCTGCTCGACGGATCATGGTGTGGCATGAAGGAGGTGGGAAGACGCCCTGAGGCTCCGTTGTTGACGGCGGGTGGTGTCCGGAGGGCGGATCGAGGGGACGAGGTCCCGGTCTGGTGGTATGTGTTGGTCTGGGGCGCAGAGATGGCGGTCGCATTTGAAATTACCGACGAGGCATCACTTCCAGAGGAGCCTGGACGGTCCAGTTCGTCATCGACAGAACGGCGAGGTGGGAGCGGTGATCGAGAGGCAGAGCGCTCTGGGGAGACGGTGACGGGCGAGCGCAGCATTTCCGGGTCGGGGCGGGAGAGAAGGTGGCAGAGGTGAGGCTGTGTATGTAATCGAGGGGTGTCGACGGCTCGTTTACTCCGCAGTCATCGTCGCGCTGGACGCTCTCTTGGGATCTATTCAGTGCATTAGAGTAGTGAGATAAACGCAGTAGCCTGAGAAGCGTCCAAGAAAGACGATCATTATTCTTGTCGATCGTTCATCGCTCCGCAACGCACTTGGGCCTCAGTAGTCCCGCTGCTAGTTCGCTGTCCGCCCCGCCAGCAATTTCTCCCTCCGTCTTCTCTTCTCGCCAACGATACCTTTAAGATTACAGAGACGTCAATTAGCGACGCAAGGATTTCAGCATGGCACCATTCACGAACCCCCAGTCGAATCGCCTCCAGGCCGCGTATACCTCGCCGCAGCTTGACCGCACATTCGAGCACACCATCCACTCAGCCACCCCCAACCCCTCCGACGACAACGTGAAAGTCAAAGTCGCATACCTCGCAGAACTCAGAAAGCTCGCTCCTGTACTACAAAACGATATCAATGTGTTCCTGACGGAACGCATGGAGGAGGACAAGAAAGCTGCCGAGGCTCAAGGCCGTCAATTGTCCAAGGAAGAAGCCAAGGAGGAAGAAAATTATGGCGAGGAGGTCGTTGAGGATGATGCCTGAAAAGAGAACAACTACACCAGCAACACGGGCACAAGCTCCTGAGGAAGCCGTGGAATAGGCTACATCGTGCTAACTTAATCGAAACTGAATATATTTGAATCCTTGGATAATCTTATTATATCCCTGGGTATCAAGAACGAAACATCCGCCATCCCACTCCAAGGCCTATTCTGAATTGGACAACAAAGAAAATGCAAGGGGCGCTCTCAAATGAATCAACGCCACATATCAACAAAACTGGAATCTATTTACCGAAAATACGATACAATCACGAAGCGGACATGCGACTGGCACAGCCTAGATGTACAACAGTATTACTGAGGATCCGTTAGCAACTGACCGACTAATTCCAACAATAATCCAACGGGCGAGCACTTACTCAGGAAACACGTTTATCACACTACCGCCAATTCTCTTGTGACAAACACTGCAAACTCGTTCTTCGGTAACGGTAACATGTCTGGATCTTGATGATCGCCCGTCCGTGCCTTCACCAACTAGAAGCTGTGCGCGGGTCTTTATGGTTTGGACTTTGAGCAGGTTGGCCGTGATCCGACTCTCATTCAAAATCGTATTGGCAGCGCGCATTCGGCCCTTGAAATAAAATTCGAGCTCATTGACTGGAAGAGATTCGGGAATCAATTCCAGCGCGGAATTGGCGGGCAGTCGAGATCCGTGTTTGGCTAGAATATCAAGGGCTGGGCCATATTGTGGCTTGTATCCGTGAGGTGGAGATAGATACAAGGACAGCAATGTTAAGTATATAGAGGGTTCATCATCAGATGGAGCAAGCGTGGAATATTCCCCCGCTGCTCCGCTTGGCGCTGGCGTATCTTCTGTCTTGTGAAGGTGGTTACAGTATCTATCAATGTTAGTATTAGTCATACGATGCAGACAAAATACAACGTACTCTTCCGCTTTGTCATAATCTTCCAGCTTGAATACATAAATCTCTAGTGCTTGTCTGTGTTGGCCCATCTTGCTGAAGAGGATTGCGCGGGCCTCGAAAAACTCCGGGTCTATTTTCCTAGTTAGTATGGAGTCCTCGTGAAAAATAACGGATGAGCTTACCGTCACGATCCAGGCGGCCTAAAATCTTGGATGGCGAATACTGATCGCTTGTGCTCAGCATAGTAATGAATTTCTCCCTCCACTCAAGGTAGTTCTCCACGTTTGCAAATTCGCCCTGACTGTGTTGATGTTTCTGTAAACGATCCAAATACAGAACTACAAGCCTTTGATGTATGTCGGGAGTCAAGTCATTCAGTTCTCCAATGACATGTTCAATATACTGAACAGCCAATTTGACGTTTATTTCCTGCAGAAAATCAAGTACTTTCTGCCGAGGCAGTGTTTCGGCATTTTCAGTATCCGCAAGGAATATTTCCATGCCGAGTTCAGGATCCTCCTGGACAGGCCATTTCGCAAACTCAAGAATAAGGTCGATATGCTCTGGAGGGAGATGCTGTAGATAAGCAATCATCCTCTTAGGACCATGTAGCTGCGGCGCCATTTCTTCTTCAGCATCAGATTGGCCGAACTTCCTGAGGAGCTCAAGAGCTTGGCGGTGCATTTTCTTCCCGTATAAGAAGTCAATAAGGTCGTTGTGGCGGCCTGTCTCTTCAAGTTTCTCCATGACTACTTCCGGATCACAAAAGTTGGCAATCCGGAAGAGCGAGCCTGCAAGAGAAGGCGTGGCGTACATGTAAACCCTGAACAGGGTTGTATCGACAAGCTTTGCCTTCTCGCGAAGCTTGTCTCCGAAATCGTAATCTACATCATTCTTTGTCACGTCCAGTAACTTCATCACAGAATCCGTAAATTCATCATCTGCCGTAGTTGTTTGTGGGTCGATTTTCAGAGAGCCGTCTGGATTAAGGAATCGCTGGAACCGCCTTCGTACATCAGCAAGATATGCCTGTAGCTCACGAACCGCAAGTTTAAGGTCTTTTCCAGTTAGAGGCTTCTCATCGCGTGCCTCTTCCGCTGGTTTTCCACGGATACTGCCTGACTCACTACCACTTCCTTCATCCCGGTTTCGAAGGAACGACATCATTGATGGCGTATGGTTCAAAGCCTTGACGGGCGATTCTTCTGAATGGCTGCCGTCGGCGTGAGCGTGGCCGTCGGGTAGTTTAATCTGGCTTTCAGTCGTGCTTCCTTCTAACTCATCCTGATCTTCATTGATAGATGTGAGGTTGCCGGCAATAATCCGGGGATACAGTCGAATGACGGTCTCTGGGGACGCAGACACCTCTGTGAATAGCTCCATCGATTCGAGATACTTCCGTAGACCGAATAGACCTTGGGCCTTTTCAAGTTTGATCTCTCGTGTTCTGCCTTCCTTATCCTTAAGAAGCGCATCTTCGAGCATGCCAGCGAGGCTAATGGCTTCGTCAAGGTATCCTTTCTCCACAAGCGAGTCGATTTGGCTGTCATAACCCAGCGCCTCCATCCTCCATATAATCCTGTCACTCGCAACCAGAAATCCTTTGCCGGCATGCGCAAGACTTATTGTTGGTTGAGCGATATGCATTGTGTTTGCGGACGGCAATGAGATGGACTGAAGCAATGACAGTGTCTCCGTATTTCGAACCTCTAATATTCCCTTCGAAGGCTCATGCAGTGCTAGTAAGAACGGGTATGAATATCCGATATCAGTAGGCGCATTGCTCCACGGGATCTGTCGCCGGCCTAATGAGTTGCCATCGATGTCCGTAAAATGGGTGTTGATATCCTTCGCCAGCAATACCTGGCCCTCACTAAGCCGTGTGGCAAGTGGTCTGGGCGCAGCACCACCTAATCCCATGTAACTCATACTGGCGACTCCAACACCCGCAAGTCGCCCGGTTTCCTGCCCCCCAAGGCCGCCAATGCTCCCCGGTCCGGCGAGATCGGTAACAGTCTTCGTCTCAATATCCACCAACACGAAGTTTGAGCCTAGCCCGGCTACCAGCCTTGTTCCAGAAATCCATGTAAGAGTCTTTATACCACTGACGAGCGTCAGCTCTGCTGTATCGTTATCCAACTCCATATCCAACCACGACCATAGCAATATCTTCCTCTTAACCGCCACCGCAAGGCGCGACACGATCGACGGAACACCGGTTTCGGGATCATTGACAATATTCGACGTTACGGCAAATGTTGCCGCGCCCTTGGTCCGTGTGAGCTGTTCTTGGAGTTCATAGGACTGCAAGTCATGGATCGAAACGTATCCTCCCGATAAGGAGACCAGTAGCTTCGCCTCCTTGATCAAAGCCAGCTGCTCAATCTTATACCTAGAGAACTTCTCCAATTCACGCAGGAGATCCGTCTGCTTCACTTTCGTCTTCTGTGTCACATTGTTTGTCCCGTTTTCGCCGTTCTGTGTTGGCTGCCCACTCGTGTCGGTTGCCTCATGGCCATGGTCGGTGTTCTCCGTGGGAGGATGCGCATCGCGTTCGACTTCGTTAACCCGATAGATTCGGAGGTTTCCATTGTTCAGTCCAACAAGGACGCGGTCGCCGTATGCGAGGACCGATTCGATCCGGGATTTGTCTCGCGGTTTGAGCTCGACGAGTGGCCGAGCAGTGAATGCGGATAGCATGGCTGGGCTGCGAGCTACGATGGTCGTCGCACCCTTTGACCTTCAGAGCAACAAAATCGAGTCATGTCCAGTGTATAGACGACTGAAACTAGAAAGCGTAGCTTCCAGAGCAACCCGTCATACTGGGGTGTTGTTTCGGGTGTTCTGAGCTCGACACCCTGCCGCCAAGCAGGAGATCATCACAACGCTGAGTGGTGCCGGCTCATGTGACAGCGTCAGTACGTACCTTAGTTACCACAACCACAAGAACTGGAAATTATCTGGACCATTCATGAGAATTGATTAAGCTAAAGATATGCACTTTTATTATGTTGTTCTATCTATCTACATAAGTTTTCCGATGTACTAAAAAAGGACTAATTCCGCGCCCAACTATCAAACTCCTCCAACGGCGGGGAGGAACATGCAAGTGACAAAATGAGCGAACGCCTTTCACTTCGTAACATAATATAATCATCCAATGATGTTATCAGCCAGAATGTATAAAATAAGGGAAGAGGAGAGAAGAAGGTAAGACTCCGAACCGAACCCAGGCTTTTCACAATGAGAGGAGGGAGAAGAGATAACAAGAGGCGAGCATAACAACGGCAGTATAGAATGAATCTGCGAAACCCCGGTACTTATTCCCCACTGAGTTAAAGAAGGCGCAGCCTCCAATAGTGAGGGCACATAAGGACGCCAACTTGCATTCAAAAAGACTCAGAATCGAAGGACATATAAGCGTTGATCGACTATTGATATCGCCGGACATCTTAAGATTTCACCTCAGTGGGATAATCTTGATGCTTTGCAGATGTTCCCTTGGCACGCCACGTGGACACAGCAGGTATATCGGCCTTGAAACGCTGTTCATCCGTTTTATATGCGCGTGGAGTAAGCTTGATAAGCGTATGCAGGGGAACCTCCATCCACGGACTCTGTTCCTGTGGAACATTGAGGAAGTACGAGTAAATGCAACGTAGTACAGCCTGGTGGGTGACTATTATGACGTTCTCGCTGCGTTCTAGCTCCATGATAATGGGCTCAAGGCGAATCACGACATCGCGATACGACTCTCCCCCACGATAACGGTAATTGTATTTGTCCTCATCCCGAGCAGCAAAGTCTTCGGGGTATTTCTGTGCAATGTCCTCATACGTGAGGCCATCACAGACACCAGAGTCAAGCTCATCCAGGGCCTTCCACTCCAGCTTTTCAAATCCCGTCTCCTTGGCGAGAGGACGTGCGGTTTGGATCGTACGCTTGAGGGTTGAAGTCCAAATCACAATCTTCGTGTTATCCGGGACGCCGGACTTCTTGAGCAGGCCAGGCAATGCGCGTGCATAAGCTTCTCCACGCTCAGAGATGTTTGAATCTCCTCCAATTTTCCCCGTTAGGTTGTATTCCGACTCTCCATGCTAAATCAAGTTAGACCAGTTGAATATTGCAGGAAAGCCAGAAGGACAGACGTACCCGAGAAAGCCAAATTGATCGTGGCTTGATATGAAGGTTCTGGATATAGTAGACCAAGCGACTTGATAGATAGTCTTTAATCTGGTTTATGATCACGGTGGAGCCGACGTTGATAAGCTTTACGTAGGTATAGTCGTTCTCGTCATCACCAATACCCTCGTAGACCTTCTCATAATTGCGAATTCGGTTGCGGAAATCCACAGCGGCGACTTCGGGGTCCTGCCCCTTGTAGTCTGGCGATGTGGTTTTGACTTCTAATATATTGTTCATGATGAGAGATTCATCATCACATACAGATTCAACAAATAACGTTTCGATATTAGCGGCGCTACATGATTCGTAAATCCAGCGACGGCGCTGTTTCGTTGAATTGGTAGCATCGAGGATGGCGACCACGCCTTTGCCAGAATTGAACCAATTGACCATATCAGACATTGCCGCTTCAGCAGCAGCGCGCCTCATCTTCTCTCCTTCTGAGTTATGAGGATCAAAGAAGGTAGCGTTTGGCTGGGGCGTTGAATTTCTGCGATACGACCCCACGTTGAATACGCGAGCTGGGATGCCAACCCAACCAAGATATCGCATCGCTAGGTGCTGTCAGGAATGTACACACAAATTATATGGGGGAGCAGATACATACCTTTCCCGGCTATGAGACTCTTACCTCTGGCCGGTAGACCAACCATGACAACACATATCTTCGAATCATCTGACTACATACGAAGCAGCTGGTAAGCACTGAAATGTCAAGGGCAGCGCTCGCCATGCAGTGACAGAATTGTAGTACGAGTGACACGAGGATTGAAATGCTCAATGTAGGCCGAACATGCAAGCAAGACACAAGTGCATGGACAAAAGGGACAGCAAACTTACGCTGGCAAAGAAGGTCTTATGGCCGCTTCCGCGACCAGTGGGCGACATGCTGGGCAAACAAGTTGGTTTTCAGCCTCTTAAAACTCGGTAACTCGTTAATTCGTTAATTCGTTCAGGTCTCGGCCAGATTTCCCGACCGGAAAGACAGATGTTGGAGACGAAGGAACAGCGCGGGGTGTGTTCAGTGTTCAGGGCTCGGTTTGACTCTCCTTTGTTGAATATCTCCGAAACAAATTGCGATGCTTTTTCAAGTTCACCAACGAAAACTTAGGGAGAATATCACACGATCAATAACAACAGCTGATTTGGCTTGATGTCCGGACTAAGTTATGTTTAACCTAGCGGTGAGCGCAGACGTCATTACCGCGGGGCAGGCACCAACTCTCTGAGGGAGACGACGGGGGAGAAGCCACGAAGTGCTGTGTTATACAAAAACCACAGAGTCAGAGTCCAAGAGCTCGGCCGTCAATCTCTCACTTTTCAACAGTCCGGGAGATGAATTGGATTGTACTCCGTAGGCTCAACCTTTGGGGAGCGTGGTTGCCACGTGATCTATTTTTGGGATCGGGGGTCTTCGGGTCTGGGCTCGGCTCTTTCTTCTCCTTCCTGGTCCCATTATTATTGTCTGCCAGTAACTCCCACTTGATCCATGGATGGCAAAATTGTATGAATGTCGATTATTGGAACAATCAACCCCTTATCGAATTTATGCGACCAGCATTGGTACATTTGTCGCGGCGACCAGGAACGCCAAGTCTGGTCATAAATGCCTCTTATCGTGGTTTACATGGGGATCCCCGACTCACAGCCCACTCACCGGGATTCCGCAATGAGCAACGGAATTGCAGCTGAAAGCGCATGCTGAACAATTTCCGGGGGAGGTTTATGGAATTATTATTGCACCGTAGCTGGAGGAGATTTGCGACATTTCTGAGCAAGCCTTAACGGTTCAAGTGAGTTTGGATAACGTCTATAGGGGCCAGAGGAGAGTGATCGCTACGCCGTAGTTGATGTCAGTTGGCCAAGTCAAGCGCCCATCATGGAGTGAGCAATGTGCCTATTAAAGCCAGATACCCCTCACAATACAACTGAATATCCATATCTCCAAGTCTTGTGGGGCATCTCCAGGCTCTTAAAATGACGACCATTTTCAAGAACGGCCGTATATTCTCGCCTGCCCATTCGAGGCCGGGAGACAATGGTTTCGTTTCTTGCATTGTGATCGAAAAGGACCGAATCATCCATGTCGGTCCTCCCGATGCCAAGATACCCAGAGATGCCAGCATTGTCGATCTCCAAGGCCGGATCATGATGCCCGGCTTCATTGACAGTCACGTCCATATCCTTCAGTACGGGCTCTCATTGCGAAAGGTCGACTTAATAAGCTGTACCTGCTTGGAACAAATCAGAAAGGCCATTATATCCTATGCTGAAACTCATCCCGCCGTCCCTCGCATTCTATGCCGTGGCTGGATTCAGTCAACGATCGATGGGGAACCGTTAGCTGATTTGCTAGATGGCATTGATCCACGACCCATATATATCGAAGCAGCGGACCTTCACTCGATTTGGTGTAATTCTGCTGCTCTTGATGACATTCAGGCTCATACAACCCCAGATCCTCCTGGTGGTACTATACAACGAGCAGAGGATGGTCGCGCCACAGGCCTACTGAGCGAAGGAGCTGTCATGGACTTTGCCTGGCCTTTCATAGATACCGTTACGCCGAGAGAAGAGAAGCTCAGTGCTTTACGAACAGCTATCGAATCCTACTCGGCCGCGGGGTATACAGGCGCAGTTGACATGGCCATGTCCGAAGATACATGGCAAACCCTAAATCTCTATCGTCGCCAATATAAAATTCCGTTTCACATAGCTGTCCACTGGCTCGTCCCATTTTCAGCAGACCAGAAAGCCAACTTTAAATATGTGGACCGGGCAATCGAATTAAGCCACGAATTCAAAGATCCCTACTTCTGCATTGCAGGGATAAAGCTCATGTGTGATGGTGTGGTTGATGGATGCACTGCAGCCCTTCGCCAACCGTACGGTGGCAAAAGAGACCCAATAGAACCCATTTGGCCTACCGATTTAATGACGGAGGTCATTGAGCGTGCAGATGACGCAGGCCTCCAAGTTGCGATACACGCCATCGGCGATCAAGCCGTTCACCAATCCATAGAGGTTCTCTCAACCCTAAAGAAACGGGACCCAAATCAAAAACGCAGACACAGAATCGAGCATCTCGAGCTCACATCCCCCGAGGACGCCAAACGCCTCGGCGAAGAAGGTATAATCGCCTCTATCCAACCTGTACACACCGACCCAGCACACTTCAAAGCCTGGCCGGGCCTCATCGGTGTACACCGCTGTAAGCGCGCATTCGCGTACAAGGAGTTTCTAGATGGCGGGGCGAAAATCGCACTGGGAACGGATGCGCCGACGGCACCGCACCATCCATTCCAAAATATGTATCATGCTACGACAAGGCGATCTGCTGTCGAGCCGGATAATCCCGAGACGCTTAACCCGGAGTTCGGGCTGGAGTTTCTTGAGGCTATCGCGGGGATGACCGAGGGAGCAGCGTACTCGAGGTTTGCTGAATATTGGACTGGGGCGTTGAAAGAAGGCCTCAGTTCGGATTTCATTGTCGTTGATATGGCTTGGACGCCGGAGAGATTGCTTGAGGCGAGGGTTTGTCAGACTTGGTACAAAGGGGAGAAGGTATATGATGTCGAGGATGCATAAGACAAGGCAAGGAATGAGCAATCCATGTTCCAAATGTTCTCCTTCAATAGGTATCAGCCCGTATGATTCTTGTACACTTCTTTTATTAACAAATTAACACCACAATGGTCATTTCGTGTCTAGAGAAAGACATGGTAAATAGTTAAATCATTATAAAGCCCGATTATTTTATTGAAATTGATCCCTGACAATGCTACCTATAGCTCATGCTATGCCATGCCATGCCATAAACATCAATACCATGCCACATTTCATCATTTTCGTTTAGTGTAGTTTGTACAATCCAATTCAATGAATCAACTTGAGCTCACTGAAAGTAATGGATCTAGTGTTCCGACATTTTCAGCTCAGCAAGTACAGGAAGTTGAGTTGAATCACGCCTCAACCACTCCCTCAGTACCCACGGCTTCGGCTGCTTGGGCCCGAGTAGATGAGCCCCAGCGGCTCGCAGGCTTTCTCTCCTCCGAGCCGGAGCCAGTCTCCTTCCACGACTCCCCGCGTGCCCGCTGCACACGGATTCCAGAACCCCAGGGGCCGTCGGCGCCGTTCAACGCGGCCATGGCGTTTTGCGTTTCTTCAACGGTGGCGAAGTCGACGAAGAGGTAATAGTGGTTACCTGGTTCGAAGCGCTTCGCAGGGTGAGGGGTGAAGAGTTTGGAGACGTTTGTGCTGCTCATATTAGCAGTTGTACCCTTGGAGTTAAGTAAAAGGCAGGTGGACGGGAGGGTAGATAAACATACACATTATAGTCCTTAAAGAAATCCGTGATGCTTGTGGTGATATCATCCTGCTCCGTCAAGCGCGGCAACCCACCTACGTATAGCCGCTTGCTTGAGTCCGCGCTGCCTGTGTTCATGCTCTGGCCGGTGCTCAACTTGGTAGGTGTTGCCGGGCTCGAATTCTCATCCCGGCGCCATCGGTCCGCATTAAACGGCGATGTCTTATTTCCCCGTGGTGAGCCTGAGCTCGGCCCATCTCCGTTGCCCATTCCTAGTCCTGTGCGCGGCTGCTGCTGTTGGCGCTCGGAGGCGCTCTTCACGACACCTGGTTTGATTTTGACAGGTCTTCCGAGCAAGTCGCTTCCGTCTAGCTCGGTCATTGCCCGTTCGGCAAGCTCCTTTGTCTCAAGGTCCACGAAGCAGTATGAGGGGTTACGGCCGGAGAAGGGGTCAATTGCGATGTCGATACGTGAGCTATATCAGTAGTCGAAAACCCATCCGTTAATACCCCGCAACAAAGTTTAATGAGATGGAACACAGAGTGGGATAAACTTACGCCTCAAAACCTCCCTTGCTAAACAGCTCCTTTACATCCTCCATCTTCGCGGTATAGGGCATATTCCCGACATAAAGCCTCCGTCCCTCAGAGATAGCCGGCGGCACAACATTCTCCCTGGGGCGGCCAAATCCTCCTACTCTCGACGTCCTCGGACCCGGCGAGCTCTGGTCCTGACCCTGGCTCTGGCCCTCAGATTGAGAGGGACTCTCCTCGCGCTTCATGCGCCAGTTCGGCGAGTTGAATGCCCGGCCATTCGTTCTGACTCCACTTTGGTACTGCGGCTTTTGGGGTGCTATAATCGAACGTGTATTAGTACCGGGAGATAGAAGAGAAGTTCATGCAGTGGCATAATTGAACGGTAGATGCCTCGTTTGAAGCAGAGAGAATGTTGGAATGCAGTAAAATGAAATGGATTGGATTGGAAGCCCCGAGGAGCAGCCCAAAGGGTGTTTGTTTTCCTACACACTTTGTTGCTGCGATTGCGGTCTGGGACTCTCGGGAGCGTCGACCATTTTGGCGGTATAAGAATCTGAGGTGTTGGAAACGGGGTAGAGTTTGTTGTGTATGGATGATGATCACTAGAGAGAAATGTCTCTTATCAGCATCAACCAACAAGTCAATACACAACCAATTAACCGTTTATCTCCCCCCTTCCCCAGCCCGACGCGGGGGTGTAGATTGATAAAAAAAGGTGTAGAATACGCTGATCGTTCCATACCTGGCAAGACGTGCAATGGCACTTATTCCGACAAATACAGTCTGATGTGGCACCAACGAAACAGAATTCCGTCTCAGCGATGTCAGGATCCCGAACTTGCAAGGGAAAGGCTTCCACCAGGCACCACCTTCAAACCCTGAGCCAGAAAATTTAGAAATCTAGAATGACTTTGAGCAAAGCACGCAAACAATGCAAAGGACACAAACATGTGGAGACTCTTAGACATATATGTTACTTTTATTGGCCAAATAAGCGAATTCCATTCCTAATTAGATTAGCGTCTTTCTGGAGATTTAATGTCATCCTGACTTCTGTTGACATTTTTCGACTTTCTTCAAACAACTCTTCATCGTCTGCCAACCTTGGGCTTCTCCTCAATGGGGAATTCCGATGATAACCCTAGCGCCAAATATTTTGGTAATATTTTGTAAAAGGTATGGTATCCATTTTTTCTATTCATCGATTACCCAGCCAAAGGATGAAGCAAGATTTCACACAGACCTGTTCCGAGTATTTCCATGCGGATCAACAATCGTTCCAACTGCTGTCTGAAATGGCTATTCTGTCTCGCTTATGCGTGTTTCTCTTTATACGTATTCATGCTGACTGAAATTTTCCAGGTTCAACGTTTCCCTAGAACACAGGAATATATACCCCATAAACTAGCTAGCTATATAATGGACATAAACATAAACATAAGCATACAGATACAGATACATGACGGGTATATAACATTACTCATATACATACGTAGACTCGCTGCCAAAAAAACTCAATCCGACTTAAACCGTGTTAAATCCCACATCCGCCAAGTTAGTAGAAGAATTGTCTTGCTCGTACAAGATCTCCGGCTGTACTGGTTGCCGCAGGATGTATCGCTTCAAGAAATATGGAATCTGCCGTAAACCGTATTTGGCGTGGAACTGTGTAGATACCGAAAACACCTGGTCCAGCTCCTCGAGTGTTTTGCCCTTGGTCTCGGGCATGAGCATGAGAATCAGCCACCAGCCAACTATGCACCAACCGGCGTACCAGCTGAATGCCCCTTGAGGTTTGAAGGCATCCAGGAGTGACGGCCAGGTGATGGCTAGCACGAAGTTGAAGAACCAGGTTGTAGCTGTGGCCAAGGCCATACCATATGAACGGACGTATAGTGGGTAGGCTTCAGCGGAGTAGGTAAACGGGACAGGTCCCTCGCCGACGGAGTAGAAGATACCAAATAGATATGTTCCTAATGCGGTGCATCCGAGTCGGGCGTTGTTTGCCGTATCTTCTGGGATCCAAAAGCTAAAGCCTGTGAAGAACATCGCGAGAGCCATCAGAGGAAATGTACTCAGCAGCAGATTTCGTCGGCCGAAGGTATCAATTGAATACACAGCAGGAATAGCGAATAACCAGTTGATGAGGCCCCAACCCAGCGATGCAGTGAGGGCTTTGCGTTGGCTAGAGGAGGTCAATTTGTTGTCCGCGCGGTTGGTTGACAGGAAGATTTCGGACGAGTAATAGGCAAGCACGTTGACGCCGCAAAACTACAGGAGTTAGTATTCATCTCATAGTTTGAATAGTGGTGACGTACCTGCTGCATGAACATAACGAGCTCAGAGGCGATCATAGCGCGGCGATTACGAGGTACGTTGATCAGCTCTAACAACTTGTTTTGCCCTAGTTTCATCGAATTCTCGGCCTCAAGCAAGGTGTACATGTAGTACATATCACGGGCAGCCTGCACCTTATTGAAGCGCAAGCTACACATCGACTGATACGCCCGGTCGTAAAGATTCCGTGACATATACCAACGGGGCGATTCAGGGCACGTAAAGACGAAGCAGCAGACGATCACCGCGGGGAGCAGAGCAGATGCCAGCATCAGGCGCCAGTTGAGGCCGACGATGCCAGATGAATCAGGTACCTGATAGAAGGCTAGGTCGGCGGCATACCCTACTCGTCTTAGCACTAGACTCTATACAATATCGCCAAAGAGCTTACCGAACATAATGCCAAAGGCCGTCCACATTTGCCATTGCATTACAAGGGCACCACGAATAGCTGGAGGAGCAGTTTCCGCCGCGTATATAGGTACCGTCGCGGACTTTGGACCTATACCGAAGCCAAGAGCGAACCGAGCGATAAAAAGGTGCCACCAGGTATTGACAAAGCCCTGCCAAAGACATGTTGTAGCCGAGAAAATGCAAGTGATGAAGATGGTTCCCCGTCTGCCAAACCAAGAGTTGAATGGAACCGTCAGCCAGCAACCGATGACAGCGCAGCATAAATATGGTGCAGAATTCACGAGCCCCGAAATCCAATTGTGTCTAGGGTTGTCCACTTCCGCGATACCGAACTGATGCTTGTAGAATATCTGCGCGCCGTTCACCACGGTTTCATCTGTAACAATTAGTATTTGGACATCGCCCGGACTGAGGCAGTAGGCTTACCCATTCCCTGCACAGCGGCTGACAAAGAACACAAAACGATGACCAGGTACATGGTCCAAGGCTGTGACCAACGATTTTCAAATTCGTGTCGCAAGACGTCGAGTTCTTCTCTTGTCAAGCCAGGTACGCTTTCGAACTTCTCTGGCGCCTGAGCCAACATTGCGCCCAGCCCAAAAGCGCGAATATCTTCCTTGTCACCTATTTGATTTGTAACAGCGAAGGTAATACCCTTTTTGCGAAGCTCTTCAAGAGAATATCCGGCAAGTGGGTTCGCCAGCTTCGCGTTCATATTCCGTCGAGCACGTTCCGCAGCTGTCCCAAAAGTGCGTATTGGCACGAAACTGTCTTTCCTATCCCCCGCATACTCGAGGTTCTCTGTCCGGGGCTCAAGGGCGATGTCGCCCAAAGGACTGGTGAGGTCTTTGGCTTGCATTGTACAAGAGGTAACTTGGTGGTGGTGGTGTTTGAGGACGTGATATGGATGGAAGCGCAAAGCTGAGAGACCTATATCAGACAAATGACAGCCCCGGTAGCAGCTCCCAGTGACATTTACAACTCAAAGCCCAGATAGTTACCAGTCTCGGAAGTCGAAAGGCGCGAAGGCCGATCTCATCAAAGGCGACGAGAAACGAATCCAAGCTCCACTCCAAACTGGGCAATGACAGTTTCACGGACCACGGGACAAAGAATGTCAGCCACGCGATAACGCACTGGCGGTGCCCTCCCCAGTGGTTAGAGATGGGCAAAAAAAGTAGTTCTTTGAGTTGATTTCGTAAGTGGTTGCGAGACAAAGAGACTCGACAACCACGTGTAGGTAACTCAGGAAACGACGACGGGGTGAAGCACAAAGGAAGTGAAAACCGACAGGAAAGGCTGACAGTTGATGCGGAGAGGAGACATTGTAAGGACTGAGAAGATGTTGGAACGCGCAGGATTTTGTGTCGGCCACCTACCAAAAGCGCCCCGAACTCGGGTGATGGGCGCGGCGGAAATTAGCAGGCTCAAGTTCAACAAAGACAAGGGGATCATTCGCGAGCAACCAAATCCTTGGGAGCAGCGCTGCGGTCAGTGATCACCGAGCAGCTATGATTGGAAGGCCGGGAGAGGTGCGCATTGGAAGTGGCAGTGAGATTTGTGATCTGCCCAATGAAGCGACGGACGAGCCTTGGGAGCCATCCTTCTCGGGGTCGCAAGAGAAGGCTGTCTTGGGGGCCAAGAAGCTCAGGCCCGTGGCTGTGGACTCGGGCTCGATACGAAAACAGCATCGCCTCGACGGCGAGTCTGGGCCCCTGGGGTAGGAAACGGTTGCGGAGTGAAGAAATAGCGGTCGCTAAGTATAACCAGTTGTCAATAATATGTGCAACAATCAGAAATGGAGGAAGCGGCGTACGGCAGAAGACCCAGAGTACGGGGGTAGGATCGGAGCGTATTTGGTTTCATTTCGCATTCCTGTCGATCTTCCTTATGCTATGGAGAACTAGCCTGAAGCCCGTTATTTGATGACGTCCGAAACTCTTCTCCGGCTCTCTGCCAGGCGCTAACAACCCCAGATCTCCGCTGCCTGCCAGTTCCTTATCGTGTCTTATCGGGCCCTTATCAGTGCCCTTATCGTGCGGGGAATCGCTCTCATGGCGGGCGGTCCGCGCACCTCGACCGGCGGAACGCGCACCTCCCCAACCATACGCAAGCTGAAGCTTCCTATGGGCGATGCGTACGAGTATGGATGCTTCCGATATGAAGTCAGTTAGGGAGTTCGTCTTCCTAGCTTCCCACGGAACAATTCCGATCGGATATGCGGCACCTACATCTTGATATATAAACCGCCACAACAACCATTGTATTTCTCTCGCCACAAACGCAAAACAACAGTATTCTTACTTCTAGCCTCAAAAGACCCAAGGCATAACCTTCAAAATGCTCGGAAAAATCGCCCTTGAAGAGGCCTTTGCTCTCCCCCGCTTCGAAGAGAAGACCCGTTGGTGGGCTTCTCTCTTTTCCACAGACCCAGAAACCCACGTCAAGGAAATCACGGACATCAATAAGATCCGCATCGAGCATGCAGACAAGTATGGCGTCGGCTACCAAATCCTTTCTTACACCGCACCCGGTGTCCAGGATATCTGGGATCCAGCCGAGGCTCAAGCACTAGCGGTTGAAATCAATGACTATATCGCGGAGCAGATTAAGGGTAGACCGGATCGGTTTGGGGCTTTTGCGTGAGTTGCAGCCACAATATTTACTGCTGTCTTATCTTCCTCTCATCGTAAACAGAGCTAACTAGATTATGTATATATATAGGACACTATCGATGCATAACCCTGAAGAAGCAGCCGCCGAGCTCCGCCGCTGTGTCGAGAAATACGGCTTCCTCGGCGCCCTTGTAAACGACACGCAACGAGCTGGCCCAGACGGCGATGACATGATCTTTTACGACAACGCCTCTTGGGATGTCTTCTGGAAGACAGCCACAGACCTCGACGTCCCGCTCTATCTACACCCACGAAACCCCACAGGCACAATCTACAATAAGCTCTGGGCCGACAGGAAATGGCTCGTTGGACCACCCCTTAGCTTCGCACATGGTGTCTCCCTGCACACCCTGGGCATGGTAACAAACGGCGTTTTCGACAGACACCCGAAGCTGCAGATCATCCTAGGCCATCTGGGCGAGCACATCCCGTTCGACATGTGGCGGATAAACCACTGGTTTGAGGACCGGAAGAAGGTTCTGGGGCTTGCGGAGACGTGTAAGCGGACGATACGAGAGTATTTCGCTGATAACATTTGGATCACGACGTCAGGTCACTTTTCGACGACGACGTTGAACTTCTGTATGAGTGAGGTTGGGTCTGATCGGATCTTGTTCTCGATTGATTATCCATTCGAGACGTTCCCCGATGCTTGTGAGTGGTTTGATGCTGCAGAATTGAACCTGGTCGATAAGAGGAAGATTGGGAAGGATAATGCGAAGAAACTGTTTAAGCTGGGCGCGTATAAGGATTCTGAGGCTTAGTTTTGTTCATTCATCGGCATGCCGGTTAGAAACGGCGGCGAGAAAGGATGTACTGAAGATGGGAAAGTGTATTTGCTTGGACTACCTGTATACGACTTTGAGGACCCCATCAAATGGAAATCCTAACTAAGCTACCCATGATATCGCATCTGAAGTCCTGCTAATGCTGGTCATTATCGTAGTAGGTAGTACACAAAATGACATCCATAAAACCTATCCTTCCTTTCGTTGGATATCGTATCATTCCCTTATTTCATATTGCAATTCGTATTGATCAACTAAGAATTTAAATTGTTATTTATTCATTTCCCCTCTTTTTTTTTTTTTTTTTTTTTCAGTTTTTTTTTTTTTTTTCGTGTTTCCGGCTTGTACCTCTCCCCCATATGTGTTTGACTTGTACAAATAAATCCGACCTCAAGTCGGTCTTATGTTTGTGCCATGTTAGTGCTGCAGTATGCTCATCGGAACAAAAACCACAGCAGCATGTCCATAACAAACAAAGAAATGAAATTGAAATGCCCACTTATTTCGTCCATAGCTCAGTGCCAACGAAACATTGATCTTCAACCAACAACCAACAACCAATGACCGACCCCAACGATTCCATCAACAACGAAAAAGATAAGTAAGGAGGTACCATTAGAAGCCGTAAGACGATCACCAAGCTCTACAAGAGGAGATAAAGGGTCTACCTACGCCAAGAATAGCGCGCACCACGGCGTCCAGGTCTGGGAACGTGGAAGTCAGCAGGGTGCGAAACGTACCGCGGCTCCGGGGCAGCCTCGGTGTATGGAGGGAGGAGGGGAGAATAAGTGCCGTCTTCACGAAGAATGCCGCCATTACGTAGGCCTGACTCGTCCCGTGGGAGATTAGGATGTGCGACGTCCGAGGAGAGCGAGGAGCCGTGGGCTTCAGTGTAACCAAAGACGGGTCCAGTCTCGAGGTTATGGCGATAACGGGCGTGATTGTCAAAGATGTTAGGAGCCGTGTAATCTCTGTGGATCTCGGCATTGTAGTGAACAGGAGTAGATGGAATGGGGGTCTCGTCGCGAAAACGAAAGTCTGCAGGGAGTCTGGGGTGGCTGTAATTGTTGTTTTCGTAGGTGTAGGCTGAAGCCATTTGCTCGAGACGGTTGCCAAGGGTGGTGAAGTCCATGTCAAAGTGTGCCATGCCGGCGTTTCTGCGTTGAGCGTGGTAAGCGAAGGATTTCTCGCTCTCTTCCGGGCTGTCAGCGTCGTGGTCGTAAGGAAGCCAATCGCCATCTGAAGAGTTCAAATCAAGAAGGTCGAACTCGCTATTGAGACTTTGCTCGGGGGATTTTTCCTCGTGGTATTCGGCCAAAGTATGGTTGCTGTCATCTAGGGTGTTTGGAACGCCTAGCCTGTGATATATGTCGCTCTCGAGTTGCTGAGTCTGTTGGATGGTAGGAAGGCCATTAGGAAGTGGAACATCATAGGGAGAGTAGCCAACTGCCTGGGCCTCAATGGAAGTGTGGGAAAGGTCACTCTGGCTGCTCTGGTTGGCGTGATTGACGCGCGCATAGTAGTTCACAAACTCAGCACTAGACATGGCCTCAGCCGGGGCATATTCGGTTTCAGATTCTTGTAAAGAACCACTCTGGGAGTGCTCGACAGATTTATCCTTGAAGATGGAAACCTGGGCCGCGACACTCTCGGAAGCCTGCGAGGGTATCTCCTGATCATGGACATCATGGTCCTCAGTAGACTGGACTATGGCAGGTTGACCAGCAAGGCCAACGTGATCGGACTGGGTGTGATTGTGATCGGGGGAAGGGGTTGAGAGTTGAGTGCTTTCAACCCGACGAAGCTCGGAACGAGACTCGGATGGAACCTCACAGGAAAGCCACTGCTCAAAAACGTGCCGTGTAAGATAACACTGAGGGTCAGCGGAAGAACCATCGCCACTGGATGCCAGGTCTCGTTGAGATTCAGCTTCCCCGTTATTGTTACGGGGGCAGTGCTGATGATGAGGAGGCACTTCCGGATCCTGACCTTCTACCGCGGAGGGTGCGCAGTAAAAAATATCGGTGCAGATGCAGGGTCCATCAGAAAGCTCTTTCAGAACTGGGGTTAAGTAGGTTTTTCCAATATCGGCATTGATCTCGCCAAGCTCCTTGTACTCCTGAGCCATGAGTGCAAGCATCTGATAGATGGCAGTTAGAGTGTGCGAGGTCTGCTGTAGTCGGCGAGGGACTCCGTGCATGCTCTGCTCGACTCGGAAGTTGTTGTACATGACGTGAAAATCCTCATAGAAATAAACATCGTAAAACTGAAGGAGCAGCTCGAAAAAGCTCTGCTCCGCGTGGCGGACGCGCTTTAGGTAGCTTTGTGGCCAGCAGCAAAGTCAGTGTTCTGTGCTCTTTTTAGGGCTGATGAGAAGGACTTACTGTGTAATGAGCAGGGACATGCGCTGGAAGCGGCCGACCAGGGTGAGTCCACGCTCAGCCGCCACCTGAGCCACATAGTAACGAGTACGCTCTGCATTCTCCTTCTCGTGATTGATGAGGAAGTGCACATCAACAACTTCTTGGTGGATTTCACGTGCCTGCCGCAGAGTTCTATTAAGTTCGTCGATAGAAATAAGCCGTATAGGGTCACTGGGAAATTCCTTTCCACGAAAGAAAATGACCTCCATATCAGCAATCATGGCGCAAATTAAGAGGAAGCGTCGTCTAAAAGTGTCTGGAAGCTCCTCGTTCGAGTTGAGGAAATTATTGACCTTGGTCCAGAGCGTTTGCTTGTGAGTCTCATGATGGGCACAGAAATGGTCGTAATGAGTTACTTCGGGGCATGGATGGACACCTTCCAACACCGTCATATGGGTACTGTCTTCTTCAACCGACGATAGAGAGCCACGGAGCGCAGCTATACAGTCATTGACCTCTCTGTACCGTCGGTCTTCCGCTCCTACCTTTCCTAGAGCGTAATCGTAAGCCCGCTCTTGTGCCCAATACTCATCCGGGGGAGGATGGGCCTCGGAATCGTTGAGGTTGGGGAAAGGTTCGGTGGGAACACTGGGTGAACGAGAATGAGACCGAGAACGAATTAAGAGAACGGTCTCAGGCTCGCTGAGGGCAGGGCTTTGGATGGTAGTCTCGATGGCCTCTTGCAGACTTTCTCCAACCTGCGGCTCCTCGTCATCGTTGATAGTTGTGTGGTGATCGTGCTCTCCAGCCACTTCATCTATATCTTTTCCATGAGTATCTTGCTTCATATATTCTGGAGAGACTGATTAACAAACCAAAAAGACGACGTTCGCCCTCAGGGATACTAAACGGAGGCAAAGTAGGCGAGTCGGCGCGTGCAGCGGACGAACGAAGACCCCTAGAGCCACAGCTGGAGCTGGATCCAGAACCGTCGAACGACATGGCGTTCGCGGAATTTGAAGAGCTGGGATTCACCGTAAACAAGAGAAGCTTGTTATGTCTAGGCTATTTGGGCTTGGACACGGCAAGTCAAGAGCTATGGTTGGAATCACAAAGACAACCAAGGGAAGAAGCGTGTGAAGGGGATACTCAGCAGCATAGAAAAAAACACTGTCACAGGAGAAAGAAGAGACACCCTAAAGTGTTGCTCAACTACAAGGCCACTCATCCTCTTCGCTGGCTTGGTATAATTCACGCATCCTGAACTGCTAGCGCCGACCTGTCTGAAAAAAAAAAAAAAAAAAAAAAAAAAAAACATGCGCAGCACCCAGGCAGATATCAGATATAGGGACACCAAAGGTCTATATCCGCCAATGAGCGTTCAGTGTTGTGAATGCACTCACCCAGCCCTTTTGATATTGGGTCACTGGGTGGAGCCCAGTTGCTACACACTGCTGATAAAGCACGCAAAGAAAGAGCCGGCCACGTAATCTGAGCTTGAAGGTTCTGAATAGTGAATCCAGTTAAAGAAAAGGGTTGAGCATCATTACAAGGGTGGCATAGGTTGTGTTGTCTACCACAGCACTAGCAGCAAACATTGGCTCTGGATCCAGGCGTGACCCAGAAAGGCCCTAACTGTTGATTGTGTGTGCAAACGCAACAACAAAGGCAAGGAGCTCTAGAACCACACGCGAGACTGGTTTGACAAATTGGATATTTAAAAGTTTGTCTATTGACACCCATGGGTCACTATGGCTGACAACTGGTGTTTCTGAGAGAAATAGATGTTATTCATAGCTATATCAACCCAACTACATAACATGCGATGTACTGCACCTCAATCGAAAACGCCCACGGTGAAAATCACCCTTTGTGAGAGAAATACCCACTGTGAGAGCGCTAGAATTGTTCGGGGAAGCAGTTAAACCCTCCCTAGAAGTTCATCTGGTTGGACGAGGCAGAGGGACAGACGGGAACAGAACGTTCTCAACCGTATCCACCTCCCAGACTCCTCCGAGGTTAAGAGGGTCAGTGTCGTTATTCGCACGTTGACTAATTGGCACGTCATGGAGAGGAGCGTGACAACTTAAGATTGTGCGTATCAGAGATACAAATATTGCATCATATCGAACCGCGCAGCTATCAACCAATGGATACAGTTGAGTGCACTACTCTGTTTTGGGTCGTTCAGTCTGCTCATTCTCATCACCATCTTCGTCGTCATCAGGCAAGGGTACGTCCATCACACGCTCACCCGCCTTCTCTAAGGTCCTGCGGCTCCAGGCTCTTACGCCTTTGTAGACAGCCTAAAGGTGGTCAGTCGAAGAAAAGCTGAGATCTACGGATATTCATACCCAGAGAAAACTGCCAATGCCGAGCACGATGACAATCCAACTGAGATTGGACACTCGGTTCCTCCCAGTGTTGACGCGGCCACGAACAATGGTAGATGATCGGACGTTGAACCAGTGCCACGGCGACAGACCGTAAAGGACTTGGATGAAAGACAACAGCCCTAGCGATGCCATCCCCTTCATGAAGTGCTCAAACCAAGTAGCTTGCTTGTTTCCAGATAAGCTATTGCCATCCCAATAGTCGGCATAGTATATCGTCTCCACGGGGTCAACGTAAAGGTTAATAATAGGGTCAGCAATGAAACCAAGAATGAAGACGGTCAAAATCAGGACGACAAAGGTTAGAATCAATTGAGTCATGGTGCTACTAATCCAGCGGGCCCAAGTGAGACGTTCTAGTCGGTATTGAAAACCGCATGTCGGGCAATTCCAGTAGTGTCTCCTGCCATAGCTCGGGTCGGCATGTCGCCAGGTCTGGAGGCATCCCTCGTGGACATAACGGGAAGAGCCTTTGCATTTGCAGGGTCGAACGAGACGACCAAGTTCTGGGTCTTCCGACTCATAGACGACTCGTGGCTCACGTTGGAGAAAGCCAGGCACGTGCTCCGATGGAGGAATAAATGTGGGAGGCACGGACTCCAGGCATATGCGACATACGCGATTCGGATAATGCTTTTTAGGAGGCTCCGGCGGGTTACCTGAATCCCCAGCCTGCTGGGTCTCTTCAGGGTTCTGATTTCCTTCGATGTTTGTGGTATCCGCACGCGAGGATTGCGAAGGGAATTGCCAGGTTGGCGTATTCAGCCATTCCATGGTGGTCTAGGTGTTTAAAAAAGCCTCATAGTATGTAGATATCATAACAGCCAAATACATAAATGGCCGGAGTCTCTAGACGCAGCAAGAAACCAACAGCAGTCAAGTCTAGTGAGGCAGGTATAAAAAAACAAAGAAAAAAAGAAAACGACGGGGAGGAAGTTGAGTGGGCTCAAGTGGAGAGAAAGCTCTGGGTTTACTGCCCCCTCACCGCCCTCCAGCTTGGCGAGCTGGCCGGAGCTGGGCCAACTCCCAAGGCTAACGTAACATCCTGCCGCCTGCGTGCTATCTATCCTCACGGCCTTCTCCCATCTCAGCTATCACTTCTCCTTCTTTTCTTCAGTTTCTTGACATTTGTGAAGCTTGTGGAGATAGAAAAACGTCCCGATGGCCGACAGATACTCTTTCTCCCTCACCACCTTCTCCCCAAGGTAAGCGGAGCTCAAATGATGAACGGTCTCAGCTACTAATACACCTCACAGCGGGAAGCTTGTTCAGATCGGTACCATCCACCCAATGCATTACTTTGAGCGACTATGCTAATGATGTAGAATATGCATTGAACGCGGTCAACCAAGGCGTAACTGCCCTCGGAATCAAAGGTAGGTGTGCGGAGGAAGCTCAGGTAAACACAGCTGCTAATTGTACTTCCTTCCGTCAGCTACGAATGGAATCGTCTTGGCTACCGAAAAGAAATCCTCCTCTCCTTTGATTGACCCTCCCTCCCTCTCCAAGATCTCCCTCATCACACCGGACATTGGCATGGTCTATGCTGGCATGAGCCCCGACTACCGAGTGCTCGTCGACAAAGCCCGCAAGGTCTCCCACACCGGCTACAAGCGTATCTATAATGAATACCCGCCAACTCGAATATTGGTGCAGGATGTTGCTCGCGTTGTGCAAGAGGCAACCCAGTCTGGTGGTGTCCGACCATATGGTGTCAGCTTGCTGATGGCGGGTTGGGATGAGGGAGTTGAACCCGAGTCCGAGGAGGCTGAGAAGGAAGATGAGGACGAACCCAAGAAGGCCACAGGAAAGACAGGCGGCACCCTAAAGGGTGGACCTAGCTTATACCAGGTCGACCCTAGCGGCAGCTATTACCCATGGAAGGCCACGGCCATCGGAAAGCATGCCACGAGTGCAAAGACGTTCCTTGAGAAACGTTACACTGAAGGGCTGGAGCTTGAAGACGCCATCCACATTGCTCTTCTGACCTTGAAGGAGACAATCGAGGGTGAGATGAATGGTGACACGATAGAAATTGGTAAGCTCACAAGGAGACATGTATACCGCGCATCGCATACTAATTGTCGGTATTAGGTATCGTCGGACCTCCCGCCGACCATCTACTCGGCTACGAAGGTGTTGAGGGAGCTCGTGGCCCCAGGTTTAGAAAGTTGACGAAAGAGGAGATCGAAGACTACCTGACCAGTCTGTGAAGGATTCGCTCATGTTATCCAGCCGGGAGAACTGTAGCATAATAGACGCCTACTAAGTCTGACAAGGACCTTTGCATATCTCGTTTCTACATCCGCGCTACTTAACCTTGAAAGTATCAGCTGTCGACTGTATGATACGCTCGCCAGCCCGGCTGAAACACAGAATCCACGCCAACCACTGGCGATCATTAAAGAGCCAAGCATGAAATGAACGCACCTTAGTCTCATAAAAATGAACGGTATTCAGTCCCACAACAGACGACTTGTTTCATGCATGTACTCGGTATCGTAGTCTCCTGCCAAGTTGCGATCTAACCACCAAGCAACGTGTATGAACAGCCAAGCAACTAACCCCGGACTTGGGACTGGGACCTGTTGTACCATCCCAGCCATCAGAACCAGCTTGCTACATTCTGGTGACACTGTCCAGGAGGACTTACTTCGTGGCCGGCGATGCCCAGCGGTGTAGAGTAATCATGCGAGCCAGGAAATTGGGCTAGGCTAATTCCCCTCCCAATGCGTCATGAAGTCAGAGGTCAGACCAAGTGCCCCGCACCCACGGGCACTCCCATCCGCGCATTTTCTCAGTCAAAGGCAGATCGACATGACGGTTGTCACGCATACCAACCCTGGAGTTTTATGAATGTGTTGTTTGAATATGTTTCGTCGACGAGCATAGACGATCTGTCGCGTTCAGATCCCAAGGCGCAGTCTTAGTGGCTGAATCCTTGCCGCCGACCCTGCCCAGCCCCCCAAATCGGCAGACTGGAGACCACTTAGTACTAGGCTGACTCCAACTTGAAAGAAGCGTTCAAGCGAGCCTCCAACTAACCTCGTACAGCCCTGCTGGGGCAAAACTCTGTTTCCTTTAATAATTATTGACCAGGAAACCTCTTAAACTTGGGTTCCCCAGATCATCCCATCCACAATCGACGCTCGGATTCGATTTCCAAGGGCAAACAGCAAAAGATTTGCGCTGCGCTTGGAGGGCTGGGCAGGCTGGAGCTGTAACAACTAACGAGCATCACCTCCTCATCCTCGCGGTGCTCTGGGATTTTCCTTCTTTGACCACGCATCAGGGATAGTTTCGGGTGGTTCTGTGCGACTTGAATTTGGATATCCTGCCATTTCCTGCTAGTACCCCTGTCACGCTGTTTCATCGTCGTGCTGTTTTATTTTTCTGGCGGCCCTCTCGATTGCTCTGTCGTCGTCATCGCTGCCAAGGAGGGGCTTCAAAGTCGTTGGATATGGAAGGGAAGCGACGCGTCACCTCAGATCGGTCACTCGGTATCTACCCTCGCTACGGGCGTTGAAGGTTTTCAGTGTCCATTGTTTGTTTGCTATTTGGTCTGGTCGGGATTAGAGGGGGGTTTCCTGGAGAAAGGGGGCGAAGCGGAGCGGTGGCTATTGTGTGCATCGTCTTATTACTCTGCGCTGTATAAAGCAATTGCTGGGGCCTGTCGGGGAGGCCAACAGCGGCTACCGGTGTTTCTGTGCTTCTCGAACGGTTCCGATTCGAGGTCGGATGGTGGGTGCTTCCCTTCAGCCTGCTTTGAAATTTCCTAAGGTCCATATGCTGGGATCCTTTTCCTTCGTCTCCCGTTGAGAACGACGGGGCTACTCGACCTTTTGTTCCTGTGGTCCTTATGTTGACTCGTTATCTAGATGCCATTATTGTCACGCTATGTCTGTGTCTGATACTGAAGATGTCTATGATGGAATCTCTGGGCAGCTTAGCGGTGGAAATTCCGACGGCCTACTGGCGATATTGGTGATATTTATTTCACTGTCTTGCTACAATGTACTTGAACTCGTCATCTTGGTGCTTTCGACCTTTCGACGGTGGGGAGGGCTGTACTTTTGGAGTCTGTTAACCTCCGGAGTACTTGGGGTCGTGCCATACTCGGTTGGCTTTCTGTTGAAATTCTTCAGCCACGTGAATTCAACGCTCTCTGTCAGTATCCTCACCATTGGCTGGTGGATTATGGTCACAGGACAATCCCTTGTCCTGTATTCACGGTTACATCTTGTGCTTCGAGATGAGCGTATTCTCCATCGTGTTCTGTACATGATCATCGCAAATGTCTTTTTCCTGCACGTGCCAACAACAGTCTTGACTTATGGCTCGAATGTCATCAAAAACGATAAGGAGGTCCGCTCTCCCTGGGTGGAGGGCTATAACATCATGGAAAAGATCCAAATGACGGGGTTCACCATCCAGGAGGTTATCATTTCGATACTATATGTTTGGGAAACCGTCAAAATGCTCCAGCTTGGCTCCAGTCGCGAGAATCAGAAAATCATGCGTCAGCTGGTGGGAATAAACGTGGTAATTGTCCTCATGGACCTGGTGTTGCTAGGCCTCGAGTACGCCAGCGTATACGCCATCCAAATCACGCTGAAAGGCGTCATCTACAGCGTGAAGCTGAAGCTGGAGTTCGCGGTGCTTGGAAAGCTCGTTGACGTTGTCCACGGAAATCAACGCTCCGGATTGATCGGAAGTCCGATCCACTTGGGCTCGTTGCAGGCTTCGAATCCCCCTGGCGGGGAGTCGTCGGCAGTACGGGGCGGGGTTAATTTCGGTCGTGGATCGGTCACGAATTCTGTGTCGAGGACCCCTCAATCTCAGCCAGACATGGATATGCCGGGGGACAAGATATTGGCGATGACTGAAACATGGGTTGAGCGTCGTCATCGCGACGACTTTTAGGTTTCATTTCAATCACCTCACCATGTTTCTTTTGTCCAGGGATTTCGGATATTCGTTTGGGTCATATAATCGGACCATATATTTGTAATATAATATAGCCAGCGCAGGATATAATTATTGCCATTATTGCCATAATTTGCTTTCTTTGAGTTCACTTCTCGAGAAGGCCGGCATCCTCGTCGACCCATCCGTATTCGGCATCGGAGTCATCTTCATCTTGACTGTCTGCAATTTCATCCACCTTTCGTTTTCTCTGTATATTTGGGTCTTGTCCCTCGTCCGGATTGAAAGCGGCCATAGGAGGCGACGGATGATTGCCTAAGGCTCGCAGACCGTCCTTCTCACTGTAAGCGAATGAAGAATTTGTAGACTGTGAGAGCTTACCGTCTCAATAACGAATGGAATAATGTTCTCCTCCAAACGCACGGCCAATAACTTTCCGGCTCTTTTCATCACTTCGGCGAACCGAATGCTGTCAGACGCGTCCTCGGTGGTATAAAAATCGTGGTATAAAACGAGGCGAGTGTTTATACTGCTTTCCCACGATCCACCGGACAAGACAGGACAAAGCGTCGCACGTGGCTGACCCTTAATTCGAGTTCTAGTCTGATTTATAGCAAGGACTGCCATTTGGTGGGTTGTCGCCAGTTTCGTGAGCTGATTTGCTAAGTCGCTTGTGACGTTGGCATTTCGATTCATAAGCCATTGAACTTGGGATTTATCGATGGTCTTCGACTGCGAAAGACGAGCTTTGAGCTCAGTTGGGTTGGGGAAATATGACGGGAACGGTCCTGAGGCAGAGTCGACGACTAACAAGGTGCAGCCCTCGGGTGGGAAGTTCGACGGGCCGTGGAGCAGGAGCGCAAGTAGATGAGGTAGAGATTGAGCTCTAATGTGAGTTAAGCTTCGGACTAGCTCCTCTACAGTCTGAGACGATTTGGAGTGCTGGATACATCTTTGTAGTGTTTCACGTAGACGCATCCGCGGCAATGGAGACCCAGTATCTTAAGTCACAAGTTAGCAGAATTTCTCGTAGGATACATTGGGCCTCGTACCAATCCAAACCACTTTCCCGCCTGCTTGTAGAGCATTTGAGGCAGTGCTCAATCTGGACTCATGTTAGGCTTGTAATCATATGTTGGCTAAAAGACAACATACGCAAGAGACGTTTTCCCAACTCCAGGAGGACCAAACACCTCCGTAACCTGCCCTTGAGGAATTCCTCCAGGCTCGCTGTCGCCGTCATCTCCTACGAGCGGCGGACTGATTGCATCATCTAGTTGGGGCAGACCGGTGGAAACCGCATCTACATTGAGAGACGTCGACGCTTGCAGTGATTGCGATGCGGGAAATGAGACAACCGCGCCTACATTAATTAGTATCCGTATTAGGCATTGGTTTACTAGGGAAGGCGTACGAGGTCTTTGGGTTGCAGGGCTGAGTAATTCTTGCGTGTTCATCTTGAACAAAATACGCGATCAGTCGACAAAAAGCCTATCACTTCGTCTCATTTCGAGTTATATGGCACCAGAAATGTACCTCGCCATATCAATTTGCAGAAACACCTGCGTCGGCGCTGCTGGCCACCACGATATACGTGATGATTGGGCTGAAGCTCGCAGGCGCGTAGTTACCCAAACAGGAAAGTCGCGCTCTTAGCATCACGTGGAACAGCTAACAGGTGACTATAAAGCCCTAGACCTAAGTCTAACCTCAATATGGATGGCTCATTCAGCCAATAAAGAGCCGTCAACCAGATTCATTTGACCGGAGCAAGTGTTCCGGGAGATGAGGTTGATGGCATCAAATATTTGTATATAAACCACCTAAAGTCCGAGACGACTCTTACCTAGCCGGTTCAGAGCAAGCCGACCAGCTGCCACCGCTTCGTCACTGATGGCAATGCTGGGATCCCCTGGTGATCAGAATGCCACATTAATCAATACCATCCTTGTCACAGCAGGCGCTCTGCTAATCACTTTATATTCCGTGATCCGGCCCTTCGTTAAAAGCTCATATACTCCGAAAGGCTGCCGCATCCTCGGGCTCCTAACAAGCCAAACTAATCTACACGATGAATTCCACCCAGAATACAGCCAGGGTGTTCCCGAAGGCAGCATAGACGAGCAAGGACGCCCAGCGTGGCGCGTGAAAGCACTCTTTACCTATCCTCTTAAGAGCTGTGCAGGCGTTGAACTCAATGAAGCCGATGTCATCGCCACAGGCTTTGCCTTTGATAGGCAGTTTTGCTTTGCAGAGGCGGAGCCTTGCAAGGACCCCAAAGATGGGTCGACTTGGGTAGCCCGTACTCTTCGCAATCGCGGCTTTAACAGGCTTGCTCTCGTTCGTCCGGAGATTTGGATCCCTGATCCAGATGCGCCGGGGTACAGTCCTGAGCTTGCAGAGATTAAGTCACGCGGTGTTATGGTGATATACTACCCCCGTGTTGGCCGCAACTCGCTACATTCGGCCATTATCAAAGCCGGCACTTACTTCAACGTCATCCCAAGGGAAACCTCATTCATGGTGCCCCTTCATCCTCCCTCTTGTCGAAACCAACAGCCCACTTTACCACTTACCCCTGTCAAAATATGGAAAGATAATCCCCTAGCGTACAACTACGGCCAATTCATCCCACCCTCCTTTCACCGTTTCATCGTCCCGCATGAACCAGGTCAGAGTCATGACCGTCATATAACCTTGTTCCGTGTAAACCCATCCCACACCAGAGAAATCTATCGCAACGCCCCTCGCAAACAGGATCTTGGCTTCCAGCCTACGACCGGCTTCGCAGACGCATACCCAATTCACCTCCTTGGCCTCGCTAGTGTAAGAGACGTTAACTTGCACTGCGTGGATGATATCCAGCATTTGAGTATTCGGCGCTTCAGAGCAAATGTTATCATCCAGGGTCCTGGGGCGTTTGTGGAAGATGATTGGAAGGTTATTCGCATCTCACCTCCATCAGCAGCACCATCTGCTACTACTGCAAAAAAAGTAGTAGGGGACGATACCTCGGAAACCAAAACCAACGAATCCAACAATTCCAGGTCGGGATTGGTGATTTACACGGCCTGCCGCACAATCCGGTGCAAACTCCCCAATGTCGACCCGGATACTGGGATCCGACACCCACGGGAACCGGATCGGGCGTTGAAGAGTTATAGACGCATCGACAAGGGCGATCTGACAAATGCTTGTTTGGGAATGCAGGGGGTTCCGGCCGTGCAGGGTGAGTCCACCTTGGCGTTCATGGGCTTGTCTAACCACATACCTATGAAGCAAAACCTTCCCTCCCCTTTATTTATGTTGTTTGCTGGAATTGTGCTAACAGCCGAACTGTAGAATCCCGGATTCGGGTTGGAGACGCAGTATCTGTCTTGGAGACAGGCGAGCATTGTTATATTAAGATGCTGAAACCAGGTGAAGTTGTGGAGGGGGTTTAATTGGCTATTTGTATATTTTATTGGCTCATTAATCTGGTGATGTACGTTTATCCAAATGATATATGTACATATGTATTATATAATGTATAGTTAGAAAGCCCAAATGGTTCAAAAACGGATGTATAATCAAACCCCTAAGCCGGCCCAAATACGCAGTTATATCCTATCCTTCACAGTCAAGATTGAGCTTTAATTGTCGGGTCCCCCGACGATCCTGCGTCGGGCTCATCATCAGCCGAAGCCGGCCCATCATCCGACTCGACAACAGGAGCTTCATCCTCAGGGTCATCAGGCAGAAGTAAGTTCAAAACCAGGCCTAAGAACCCCGTAACGGCAAATCCATTCGCCATAACCAACTCAACGGCCTGGAGAAGACCCTCCAGCGCATGGTTATCGCCCTTGTAGGTGAAAACGTAGGAGAACCAATCCGGCACCAGCGTCGCCGCCATACCGACAGCGAAGGAGGCAGTCAGGATGAATCGATTTCGACGCGTCCAGTCAACGCTACACATGATGCGGACACCGGAGATGGCGACAGACGAGAAGAGGAATGTGGTCATGCCACCGAGGACGGAAGAAGGGATTGCGACGAGAGCGGCCGCGAATTTCGTGAAGATACCCATGATGACGAGGAAGAAGCAGCAGCAGTAGCCGGCTTTGCGGTTTGCGCAGCGCGTGAGGGCGATGACGCCGTTGTTCTGTGCGAAGACGGACATGGGTGTTATTGTGCACAGGCCTGCGAGGAGGCAGGTGATACCGTTTCCTAGAACGCCGCCTTGGATGCGAGAGTCGAAGGTCGGGCCGGAGACCTGTAGCCTTGAGACGTCGCAGGTGGCTGTGATGTCGCCGATGGATTCCATCATGATGACCATGTATACGGCGAGGAGTGGTAATATTAGTGGTGCGTATATGTTTAGCGGGAAAGTTCTGACCCAGACAAAGGAAGCGACGGGCGCAGCGTCGATACCGGACCGATCAAAGTAGCCACAAGCGGCGGCAACGATGCAGCCGACAAGTAGGCCGACGATAACGGCACAGGATTTCATGATGGGCGAGCCGAATCGCTCACAGAGGATGATAGTTACAAAGACGAGGAAACCCAGTCCAATAAACTCGGCGCTACCCCAGGGTAAGGCGTGGGGAGCATCTGCACTGGGGCAAAGTGACCCGTCACCAGGGTTGCTGCCGCATGTGCCAGAACCACCGGCCCAGTCTTTCATTCCGTTCGAGATCAGACTCGCCCCAATCAGGAAGACCGTAGGGCCTGTCACGATGGGCGGGAAGAGGGCTTTCAGCAGCCTGCTGCTCATGAACGAAAGCCCGATTTCTAGCAAAGAACATAGGCAGGAGGTGGCCAACAGCGCTCCATATCCTTTGGGACAGGGCAATTTTGCGCCTGAATCGTCTACCGGACAGTACCCAGTCGAATACATCTGCGCAAATGTACCCGTTGCTACTGTGATTGTGGCAAACGAGGTTCCCACCACCGAAACCAGACCCGTGCCGACATAATACCGCGTTTTGTGTACGTGCAAGCGAAGCATCTGTATCGCGGAAAGAAAACCGGAAACGATCAAGGAGGTCGAGACGAGGTACTGTGAATCCTCGGGGCCGAAGTTGGCACCGGACGAGCCAGCTAGAAGGATCGGAGGAGTGATCACTAACAGGATAAGTATGCGACAGATTTCGAGTGAGAAATAGAAGTACCTCCAGCCAGCATCGCCAGTGCATGCTGCAGTCCCAGCAGTAGAGCTAGGACTACAGGAATCTTGTCCTCGAGGCCGAAAAACGGCGCAGACCTCCTCTTTTGCTTGACAAAAGGAAGCCTCGGCGTGAAGAGAAACGCATAATCGTAGTCGCCAATCAGTCCATCTTTGGTGGTGAAGGCATTGATCGTCCGTCGCAAACGGTCACGGAGCGTCCTCTTAGGGCTGAGGTCTGGCCCGATCTGATCTGGGCCATCCATGATATCTCAATGTGTGAATAAAGATAAAAAATATACAAGCAGCTGCTGTGAGGCCGGGCAGAGCTAAACTCGTGCGGGGATCGTCTCGCTTAGCTCGGGGGGTGAAAGTTGGACGTCATGAGCAAGCGCTCGACCGGATGCGACACTCTATATAGAGCTGACCTTGCGATCGCGATAGAAAATAATATGTCAGAGCCATGTGTGAGGGAATGAATCATCTCAACCGTTATCGGCCCCAGCTGGGCTTGAGATTAAGGGAAATTGAGATTACGGAGAAGCCAGAGATAAGGGCAGCTGGGGTCGGCGCCCCCAGATTCTTATCAGCAGCAGCAAGCCAGCAGCGACGGGCGGCGCCGATATACTGCGACCGGAGCCTGCCACAGTCCACACCTTCGGCATAAGCAGTGGTTCATGTCTCTACGAACTGGTGTCTTAGAGCCGCTTGATCTTTCGAGACTCCTTCTTTGCATTGGCCTTGAAATGCAGGCGTCGAACTTTAAGCAGAGCACGGTTCAAAAGCATGACACCACGACCAATCATCTACTGATGTAATGATGTTAGTCAAGGGCTTTGTCACCAGAAATTCTAACGTGTAAGTTAACTCGTAGAACAAGAGCAGGGACTGCAGGGTCCGTGATTGCATCCAAAGTACGCAGTAATACTGTCGAGCGATCTCTGCTAGCCGAGGTCTGGGTGTCCGAGTGCCTTCATATTCACGAAGCTTCTGGCGTGCTGATTATTGACTGTTGAATTGCCAGGAATAGCATTATGAATCATGGAGATGTAATGATCGCTGGGCTGGCGAAAATCCCTGCAAGGAGGACCGGTTTATCCTGGAATAATACAGATGACTAATTATGCAGCGGGCGGAAGAGGCATCCACACAGCCACTCCCGAACAAACTTTGCGTTGGCTCTCACGCCACCGCCCTGGCCCTACGACCCACGTCTGGAACGTTGAGGAAACGCACCAAAATAGCGACCCACCCGCCAATCAGCAGCGGCCATTATTGTTGAACCAGCGGGTCCCGATGGGTTGCAGCTAACTGGATGGAGGTTCCTTCTCGCCCCAACAAGTCCAGCTCGCCGCATCCATTGGTTGGAGGAAGAACTTCGAGCGATCTTCTGGAGAGAGATTCTGTTGCTCTCACACATCCTGAAGCCGTCTTACCTCGGAACTTTCTCTCTCGCATGATCCGGGCTCTCCAATAAGGCGCTTGGCCACTCTTTTGTCAGATTCCCCGACCCTCCTTTGCCTTTGTGCTCCTGGCATTGATGCCGCCGTCCGCCCGTTAGGACTCCCGATCCCCAACATCATTCCGTGGTGGGCCCCCAGTCGACCTCGACCTTTTTTCCAACTCTCCGCTTTTCTACTTCCTTTCTTTAAATACCTCTTTGCCCTCCTTCCCCCACCGTCCGTCATCACATAGACTCACGATTGATCCGGCACTTCCATACACTCAGGATCTGCCATCATGTCTGCACAAACGGCGGACGCCCGGGCTCGCGCTCCGGATGCTAAGAAGGTCCATATCGCCGATACGGCCATCAATCGCCACAACTGGTACAAGCATGTCAACTGGTTGAACGTCTTCCTCATCATTGGAATCCCTCTGTATGGGTGCGTCCAGTCGTTCTGGGTGCCTCTGCAGCTCAAGACTGCCATCTGGGCCGTCATCTACTATTTCTTCACCGGTCTCGGTATCACAGCAGGTGAGCAGTACTTTCTCGATGAGCGTTTCTCGATATCGAATGCTAACATGAACAGGTTATCATCGTCTGTGGGCTCACTGCTCGTATTCTGCCACCCTCCCTCTTCGTATCTGGCTCGCTGCCGTCGGTGGTGGTGCAGTCGAAGGTTCCATTCGCTGGTGGGCTCGTGACCACAGAGCTCATCACCGCTACACCGATACCGAGAAGGACCCTTACTCCGTCCGCAAGGGTCTGCTCTACTCCCACCTTGGCTGGATGGTTATGAAGCAGAACCCCAAGCGTATCGGCCGCACCGATATCTCCGATTTGAACGAGGACCCGGTTGTCGTATGGCAGCACCGCAACTACCTCAAGGTTGTCTTTGGCATGGGATTGGCTGTGCCAATGCTTGTTGCTGGTCTCGGCTGGGGTGACTGGAAGGGTGGGTTCATTTACGCCGGTATCCTGCGTATCTTCTTCGTTCAGCAGGCAACCTTCTGCGTCAACTCATTGGCCCACTGGCTCGGTGACCAGCCTTTTGACGACCGCAACTCGCCCCGTGACCACGTCATTACCGCTCTCGTCACCCTTGGAGAGGGCTACCACAACTTCCACCACGAGTTTCCATCTGATTACCGAAACGCTATTGAATGGCACCAGTATGACCCCACCAAGTGGAGTATCTGGGCCTGGAAGCAGCTTGGTCTCGCCTACGACCTGAAGAAGTTCCGCGCCAACGAGATCGAAAAGGGCCGTGTCCAGCAGCTACAGAAGAAGCTCGACCGCACGCGTGCTAATCTCGACTGGGGTACTCCCCTCGACCAGCTCCCTGTCTTGGAGTGGGACGACTATGTTGAGCAGGCCAAGAACGGCCGCGGCCTCGTTGCTATTGCTGGTGTTGTTCACGATGTGACCGACTTCATCAAGGACCACCCCGGTGGTAAGGCTATGATCAGCTCCGGAATAGGCAAGGATGCCACCGCCATGTTCAATGGTGGTGTCTACTACCACTCCAACGCCGCCCACAACCTTCTCTCTACCATGCGTGTCGGCGTCATCCGTGGCGGCTGCGAAGTCGAGATCTGGAAGCGCGCTCAGAAGGAAAATGTCGAGTATGTCCGGGACGGCTCAGGCCAGCGTGTCATTCGGGCTGGCGAGCAGCCCACCAAGATCCCCGAGTCCATTCCCACCGCGGATGCGGCTTGATCTTGGTAGCCTCCCGTTTTCTTTGTCGATTTAATTTTATTAGCTTAGCATTTTCCTCCCTCTCTTTCGGGTTCGCGACTTAGCACACTGGCGTTCTATTCTTTTTTTTTTTTAAGATCTGGAGTTGCGGGTTTTGGTCGATGTCTGGCGGTGCAGTCGAACCATTAGTATAATACGTCTACATAAAAGCGAGACTTGAATGAGATATGCCATGAACCTACCTACCTTTTTTCCACTCTCATCTTCTGTAACTGTCGAATCACTTCTCACTCCTTTTGGCATAGAAAAGGTATTTTCCAAGAGATGCGGTCAGGTTAAGCCGGGTGGAGAAAACTGCTCCCAGCGAAAAGTCCACCCACTAAGTTTAGTCCCAATTGGTTAGTCGCATCACCTGACTACCAAGTGATATTGTTCAACGAGATAGATCTCAATATTTGACATATATATCTGAAAAGTTCGGTGATGGTGAACCGGTAAATTTCATTCCAGCCCAGCCAGTTTGAAGGAAGATATTTGGCCGTTGTTAGTGTTACCAAGCCGTTCTTCCTAACCATATCAAGCCTATACCTTAGCTAGTACTGGGTAGATCTGCATGTCAGTGAAAACACCACAAATACACGGCTTTTCCGAAATAACTCTTAAGGCTGCGTTTATTCTTAAGTGTGCATATTCTTATGCCCTTCAAATAGTACGGCGCCTTGCTAAATCTGTCGATCATCAGCTACCTTGCACCGGATGTCGAGATATCCGACGGACCTCGGCGCCCGTGTCGAAAAGACTATAGTTATTCATACATTTTGACTCAGACTGATGTCATTGCTGGTAGGATATTCGCAATACTGTGAAGTGTGGTCGCCCGCATGTCGAAACCCCTCTATCATTCATGGATGGCTTAGCTCCACTTTCCCCTCCACATTCGCCAATCCAAAGCCCTGGAGCTTAATGCTGACTGCCAAGAGCGGCTGGTTCGAAGTCCATCCATATTGTCTCGTAGCTTATAGTTGACAGTGTTATATATGAATTCCCACGCTTTGCAAAGATGTAGACTGAAATGTGAATAAATAGCTATCTACGATAACCGAAAATGGGCGGGTTCTTGTCATTATCTGCTCCTCCGTTGACGGAGGCCAACCTCCAGGACCAGGCTGGCAAGGTGAGCTTTCTTTAAAGTGCAGTAAACAGTCTGCCCGAGTTACGTTGACAGAACGACAATAGGTATTCGTAGTAACCGGTGCAACATCCGGGTACGGCCTCCTCCTAGCCAGAATCCTCTACCAACGCAACGGCAAAGTATACATCGCAGCTCGCGACACCGCGAAGCTACAGCAAGTCGCAGACAATCTCAAACACGACTTCCCCAATTCCACCGGCGAAGTGCACTTTTTCCACCTTGATCTCTCCGACCTGTCAACCATCAAAGGCTCCGCAGACGCATTTCTGGCCAAGGAAAGTCAACTCCATGTACTCTGGCATAATGCCGGAGTCATGATCCCTCCCCAGGGGTCCAAGACTAAACAGGGCTATGAGCTTCAACTTGGGACAAACAACATCGGCCCATTCCTGTTGACCAAGTTCCTGTATCCGGCTCTGGTGAAGGCTGCTGCCGGTTCACCTGCCAACTCCGTCCGTGTTGTTTGGGTATCATCTAGCATGGCCCCCAGAGCTCCCAACCCTGCTATTGATTTCACAAACCTTGATTATCACAAAGATGAATGGGCCTGGGTAAAGTACTCGCGAAGCAAGGCAGGAAACGTGCTCCAGGCGACAGCGCTAGCTCGACGTGCTAGAGACGATGGTATCGCAAGCTTGGTGAGTGCAGAAACACCGTCATCGACGGATATACGCCCTCTCTAATCCCGTCCTTAGGCACTCGACCCGGGAGTTGCCATCACTGGCCTGCAGCGTACCATGTCAAGTTGGTTATACGTCATCATTGTGAGATCCCTTGTCCCGAGTTATGGACTGTGGGAGGGGGCCACCCTGTTAACACCGTAATAGCGTCTCATATCGAACAAGCCGGAGATTGGGGCGTATACCCAGCTCTATGCAGGCCTCCAACCCGACCTTGACATCCAGAAGCCTAAGACATGGGGTAAGCCAGGAGATTTACATTGTAGTGTCAGTCCACTAACCAGTGCGGCAGTTGTTCCCTCAGGAAAATTGGTAGGTGGCCGAGCGGACCTCTTTGATGATGAGGCGAGCGAGAGATTCTGGGAATGGAACGAGGAACAGGTCAAGCCATATGTCTAAGTCGAAGAGTGTTCCAAGTGTGCGCAATCCATGTGATATAGTAGCTCGTAAAGGGGTTAAGATCTACCTCCGTTTATCTCCGGGCTGTTGGCGGCATCTCGCGATGCAGTCAAGCATCCCATCCATTTGCCCACTTCAATCTGTCAATTCATTTCAAATACTAGCGAGACAATATTAAACTATGGATTCAGCCCTCATTGAGCACTGGAATAAAGCTCGGCGGCGCGAGCAAAATGCAAGAGCACAACGACACAGCCGTAAGCTCCCCAGCCACTGTGGACAAGGCGTCACCCTCTTAACCCATGAATTCTCTGGCCAGGTGCGCGCCGACGGGAACTAGAACAAACGATGAAAGGGTCCAATGTATTCAGTCATCGCATCATAGCGTAAGTGCATATCGCTGACGCCTAATGCCGGATGGGGTGTTCACACAAAGTGCCAGCTCTACCGGCTGCAGGGGCAAAACAACATGTCCGCAACCACAGTTGGGATTTGATAGCTTTTTGTCCTACTTTGCCCGCGTATCCGACATAGAAAATGTGGCAAGAATACTAGATGCTGAGGGCTTGGATATCGGGGCCATTGCAAAGTATGGCCTCATATCCATGGGGTACTGTATAGATGATACCCTGTTCGAGAAAAGGAAAACCCTTTGTCTTGCATGCTGGTTCTCTGAGATCGAGCCGCGGATAGACTCTCGTTTTGATATTGCCACGGTTGTCCTCGCCGGTGTTCAGGTTTTGGCTCGATTGAAAGGCCCTGCGAGTTGGTGCTTCCAAGCCAGCAACAGTTCTGTTCCGAGGATGCTACAGTTAAATACACACGCATCCGCTTTTCTTGAGATAGCCCGACACATCGGCCTGACATTTGAGCAAATTGCAGATGATGACGCAGTTTCACCATTCACACTTACTCGTCTAGATGTGCCATGGTGAGAACTTCATATTACACATATCGAGATAGCGTGTAATTGACGGAGTGATTAGGGCAACACCAGGGAAGGCCGCTAATTTGAAACCAGATCTCCAGCCAGTACTTGAACAGGTAACAGTTGACCACCATCCGTACCTGGACATAATTCCTTTCCCCTCATTCCGCTCCCGTGCCCTGTCGGTAATGGCTAGCAGTGAACGAGCTTTAGATGAAGATGCGTTGTGTTTTGATTTAATGCACGGGGGCATGCAATGTAACAGTTCCCAAGATGTATCTTTACATGGACGTGGGAATGGAGTCCCCTGGGATGCTCGCAGCTGGGAGGTCACGCCATGGTTTTTCCGGAAATGGGGCATGCTTGTTGGCGATGAGAGCGAGTTTATCTATAAGAACAGTGCCTGGTGGTGGGCCCGTAAGTATTTCTGAATCTGAAACTTCTTATCCTCCTGGATAAATGTCTACCCTAGCACGACATCATGTCCAGCGCTTGGAATTACCTTATCATGTTTGCTATTGTATATCTAAGTATAAGTATAAGAGGCCGCATGACAGCGATTTTATTTGTTGACGCACTGACAGTGGAAGGTAAAATTTCCGCCTCTCTCCAACCTAATTTCTAAAGTATTATGAATTATTGTGATCTAGCTAGGCCGATAAAGCTGGAGGATATGAAGGGTTGGAGATTTGGAGACTTGAAAGTTGGAGACTTGACGTAATATCCAACATCCCAACTGTAACCCTAGAATATTAATATGGCGGCGGACGCGAACATTTGAGGAAGCCAGCCAAGTTATAGCTTCTTCGAAGGCAACACCTGGTGGTTCATAATTTGAAGTTTTCCTAACCGGCGAAACTACCATACTATGTCTGTCGAAACTCCTCTGCGCACCTCTGGGTGGCAACTACATGGCACCGGGCCTAGCGACGGTTCTTCGGCTCTCAAGTGGTCCTCCAACTTAGAGCTGCGTCAGTTGAAACCTGACGACGTCCTCGTTGAGTTCCGTGCTTGGGCTCTCAATTACCCTGATGTTAGCAGTATGTATCAGCATCCTCGCCAGATTCATATCTCAGTAACAGTTAGCCGACGGGAAATTTAGTCGCTAATGGAACATTTCCGTGGATCCCTGGCAACAAAATGACCATGATACCCGGCTTCGATGGCGCTGGGGTCATCATTGCCGTTGGATCTGGCGTACAGGAATTCAGGATATCAGATAAAGTGATTCCGCTATACTACCCAACCTTCCACGTTGGAAAAGCCCCATCGCTCGAACAAATGTCATTTACCCCAGGGTCTTCGCCTAGTGTTCCTGGAACATTCCGCAAAATGGGCGTCTTCAAGCAAGAGCACGTAATCGCAATGCCATCAAACTTGAGCTTTGACGAAGCCGCAACCCTGCCTTGCTCAGCGCTCACTGCGTGGAATGCACTCCACGGAATCGCCCCATTAAAGGCCGGCGAATGTGTCTTGGTGCAGGGTACCGGCGGGGTCTCCCTCTTTGCTGCTCTGTTCGCCCTTGCTGCAGGAGCGATTGTGATAGCAACGACGTCGACTGAGGAAAAGGCTAACCGGCTCCGTGAACTTGGCGTGCACCATGTGCTGAATTATAAAGAGGATCCAGAGTGGGGTGCCAAAGCAAAAGAACTTTCACCCAGTGGACAGGGATGCCACCGGGTCATCGAAGTAGGGGGGCAGCAAACCATTGCCCAGTCATTCCAGTGTGTTGCGCGCGGTGGTGAGATTGATATCATTGGTTTCCTGACGGGACAGAGGAAAGATGACGCAGGGCTTACATATTTGGAGCCTTTGATTCGAGCTTGCACCGTTCGGGGCATCGAGGTTGGCAACCGGGTTCAGTTTGAAGAGATGGTTAGGGCTATTGAGAGGCATGATATCAGGCCTGTCATTGATGGCAAGAGATTCGCTTTGACCGAGCTCCAGGATGCCTACCAGTTCATGTGGAGCCAATCGCAAATTGGGAAGATCGTGCTTACGGCCTCGAATTCTGTGTAATTATGATCGTTTCGCGGGGGCGTATTATTAAGATAGATACAAATAGTTACATAGGAACCGACTTGCGGTCAAGCCAGCATGTGCCTCGGCTACGATGTGGATCCGCAAGACCGGGCGGGCCGAGTTTCTGCAGCATGAACAATGCGATTGTTACGGAGTATGTTTCCCAGCACGAACATTACTCTGTAGTGTTCTCTGAGATTACGGTGCTGTTATATTATGGGCTTTATAGTGCTACTTACTTAATGTAAGCGTCACAGCCACACTCAATACCAAGGACCCCGCCTGGTTTTGCTGTTAGGAATTATATAACTACGGGACAACGCTGGATTCACAATACTTTGTTTTATTTTTTTTTGGTATACTCCGCGGGCAATAAAGCCGTCTCACTCGTATGCAACCTGCTCTTCAATATATCAAAGTTATAATATTATGAGGGACTTGAATCAATCGACACTTCCTAATTGGGTGTGGATATCTTACCCAGTCAAGTGGGTCGAAGGAACGAATCTCGCTCGTGGCTGCAAATAGGAAAAGTAATCGCTGGCCCCTCTAATCACGTTTTTACACTGGTGGGGGCTAGGGATGGAGGATTCCATGGCTTGAAGTGCTGATTCCCACCTGAAGTGATCTGACTGTCTTGGTCCATAGTAGAATCGAACACCCTTCGTCCATGATAGCAGAAGACATGGCTGACACTGCCCTCGAGAACCCACCGATTCACTATCGGTCCATCCTCCTCTTTATCGGGTACCTCTCTCTAATAACTTCCTTGGCTTTACGGTGCTGCCGCACCATCTATTCCCGGTATCAGGCACGGCAGAGGAACAATGACTGGGCCAATAGCCAGCGGCGAACGCACCTGTTTCTATTTCTCTTCCTGGCTGCTATGAGTCTTGGTACTACATGGTACTACATGATCTCGCTATTTATCCGCACGTACGACAATTGGGCGACCAGCCCGCAGGGATTTCCGTATGCAACCGAAGAGACGCCTCTCATTACCCGCATGGGCCTCTGGTTGTACAATACGTACATCTTCCAAGAGGCCTGGGAAACGGTGTCTGAGACTCCAGCCCGAGTCTGGTGGAGTGGTCAGATCTTTGGATGGACGATTGGCTGGAGTCTTTTCCTGGCTATCACAGGTATCTTACCCCCAATCGCAGAATTCACCGGTTCCATGAGTAACAAATTATAACAGGTCGGAGATATCGCATACCCTATGTTTGGGTTTTTATGCTTCTGGCCCAGGCTGTCAGTGTCGCATTTTCTGCAAATCTTTTCTTTGCTGCAATTACTGTATCTGCACGACCTGACGAGAAGAATGTTTCCTTTTCATGGTACCCACCGCTACTCTATGAAGCCGTCCCGGTTGTGCTCTCGCTTCTCGACACCCTCGCCGTCCCTATATATGCGTACCAGAAAAGTTTTATGCTGGTCCTACTCGCGCCTCACTTTTTGGTCTTTGTCCCTTGCCTATTGGGCCCAGGAGGCTCCTCGCCGGTGCCCACTGAAAAGTCGGAGGGACAACGACAACTTGCTACCTGTACCCAACGCTATGTTGTCTTTATGAAGTGGGTGGCGGCAGCTTCGATTCTTTTACAGGCCTACTTGACTTTCCTGGCGTCGGAAGAACTCGGCACGGACCTGTCTTATGGCGAGTTCGCGAAGAAGTTATGGGACACTGTATATGTTCACCCTGCTTGCAGTAGTGTCAGCTGGGATGCAATCATGTGTGCTGTAAGTGCATTCTTCTGGGCATTCGTGCATGATTTCAACACGGATAAGATGGTTGGTGGACAGTGATCGAGGTGGGTGGATGTTGTTATATCATACGTACACATCATATATATAGGCAAGCACGTCACGCACGTTTACTGCCAAAAGCCTGTTGGAAACTGAGGGATGGAGACTCAAATAAATAAAATATGTATATATTGTCTTGGGTAGTCGATGTTATATAACCTAGCAACCATAGATAGAATCTAATGATATTCTTGTTAGAGTATAGTGATATGGTATAGTTTGACCGATAGCTACTACTTACTTCGATCTGGCCTTCCATCAGAGAGGTGCGTAAAGGAAGAAGAGGAATTGCTGGGGGCCCAAATTATATAATCTCACCTTGATACTGGGACACCGTCTTTGTCAATACTACCTATAGAATAATCGAAGTTTGTATGAGATCCTACATCAATAACAGGACAGCCCTGGGATATCGAAGTTCTATCCACTGCCAGGAGGACCGGCAACCAGTATAAGATAACTCTACAGTATCACTAGGCTGCCCCGTACTTTGAATCACCTTCTTACTGCAACGCTCGTAGGTCTCCCCCACTGTGGAGCCTGTACCCTGAGCATCAACATGTCTTTCCGTGAGGTAAATTTCAACAAAAGCTGTAAGCTGTCTAAACAGATCAAAATTCTTTAGTCTGAAAGCGGTCACCTTCGCATTGAGTTCTTCCACAATATCAATCTCCATGGTTTCCGACTATACCATGGTTGCTAGCATTACTGATCCCGCAGGCTGGGCAGTTAAAGAGGCATTGGATTCTGCACCTGGATGCCCATGGACTCCTTCGTTGGGAAATTTAGGGTTATTAGCACGCCATGTATGTTGACAGTCCCCTGCTTGGTAGTGGCTATGGTCTGAAAATTCGAAATAGATCCCGTGGAACTTAATCTCGGTTGTTGCCTGGCCTCCATACTACATAAGTGGACATCAATTCCAGTACTGTATAGAATGAGGCGACTCCACTATACGTTCCGCTAAGGTGTTACAAGAGTGTTGAAGCAGGGGGGGCAGTTGTCGTTGGTCGGATGATATAGGGATGAGAGTAGGTAGAGCATTAATATATCAATCTATGTAAGAATATCCGGCGTGAAGCGAATGCTACATTATTGTGGCTCACTGGAGTGCCTTAATATATATGCGTTGAACATAGTTGCCACCAAATGGACCTTTGGTGGTGAAAATCGATTCGATACCGGAAGAGACTTCATTTATATAGCTATTCCATATCCTGGACATTCTCCAAAGGCAAAGCTCCTTTTAAATCAATATTATGGCGAGGAAGAGAGAATCAGCACGGCGTCGAGAGTGAATGAAGGCTTATCGATAAGAGCAGTGATGACAACTGCAAAACTCTCCACCTCCAATTCCTCAACCTCAACTCACTCGCTCGCTCACTCGCTTCAAGACGATTGAACTGTTCTTCCAGTTCCACTCTAATCCCAATCTAAACATCAATCTCTACCTAATCAAAATCCAAACCTGAAACAATTATACTTCCACAAAGGAGCGGGTCGGGGACCAACACCACCACAATGTCCACCCCAACACCAACATCAACATCAACAACAACAACAACAACAACAGAACCCAAACTAACCGCGCCCTCACCCTCCACCCTCCCAATAACGACCCACCACTGCCGCTTCTGTGCAACGCTGCTAATCGCCACAACACGCGACCTATCACGCCTCCCCACGCGACAAAAGAACGCTGCCGATTCTGCCCGGATCTTACCACTACGCAACCACACATTCCCCTCATCCACGACCACGTCTACACAAAATCCAGAAGATGCACAAGCCCAGACTGAAAGTCAGGAACCGAATGGGCGGCAGGAACACTACACGATCCTCCTCTCTACAAACGCGCGGGACCGGAAGCCGACGCTGATCAGACGGGAGGACGGGTTTGAGAAGAGGTTCTTTCTGCGATGTGGGCGGTGTCGGGTTACGGTGGGGTACTTTTTGGATGAGGTGCATTTTCCTGCGGAGGGGGGATTAAAGGCTCTGGGGAGTGGGTTGAATGAGGCTGGGGAGAAGATTAGGGAGGGGGATGAAGGGCAGAGTGGAGAGGACAGGGCTGTCTATTTGCTTCCGGGAGCGTTGATGGAGACGGGGATTATGAGTGATGAGGAGAAAATGAAGAGTGTGGATCGGGAGTGGGCGGACTGGTTTAAATGATCAGTCTGGGGCTTGCGATTTAGGTGTAGGCTCATGTATATCTAGGTGAACATTCTATGGACTCATTCAATGGCTAGAGCAGTCTGTGGATACATCGGGAGAGGTTATTGAATAGGTAGATTATGAAAGTACTGTAACATCATAAGAAGAATCATGAGGACGTAAGGGTAAGGGTATCGTGTAGTTTAGTTGGCCAGGATGGTGCGAACGAGATCTAGAATATCATTAGTACTACCATCGCAATCTCCACATGGGCAATAACATACCGGTGTAGTTGATCTCCCCGCTGCTGGTATCAACAGCCTTGAGCAGCTCATCAACCTCGTCATCGGTCATCTTCTCGCCCAAGTTTGTAAGGACTATCACCGAAACCCCGTTAGCACCGAATCACCAATAACGCCAGGACAAGGCGCAAACATACTGTAGCGCAGCTGTCCAACACCAATAACACCCGTCATATCCTTATCAAAGACCTGGAACCCGCGACAGTACTCCTCGGGCTCGCCAGGCTCACGGAATCCACCAGGGCGGTTAAGGACCTTCAGGAACGACTCGAAATCGACTAGACATAGCACCAGTTAACAGGCGCTCATTTATCATTAATCAAGTTCAAACGGAACGTACAGTCACCGCCAATATTCTTCTCGAGATCGGCAACTTCAGAAAGGGTTGGGTTCTGCCCGCAGGCGCGGAGAAGGTCACCGAGGGACTCGAGGGCGACACGGCCGCTGCCGCGCTTGTCAAAGAGGGAGAAGGCTTCCTTGTAGTTTGTTGAGGCCTGCTCATGAGCATCAGGTGAGTGAGATGATTTATTGTTGCGGGACATTTTGATTGCGCCGAGGGAAAGGGCAGCAGTAGCAGAATGGGAGATGGGAAGATGAGGAGGAAAGGAAGTTCACCAGTGGCTGGCTGCGTGATGATGCGAGCGAGCGACGGACTGGAGAGCAAGCAATGTTTGGTTTGGGAGGGACGGAACCGCCACTGAGCCGACCACGGCTGAATTCAATTCAACTTCACCAAAACAATGCGGCAGGCGCAATCCAGGGACTGCAGTGGCTCTGAAACCAAAGCAGCTTTTGCTTTGCTTGCTCTGCTCATTGCGAGCGACTCCGTCCCTCCTTGCAGAAATAATCGAGGGGATAGGAAATGATGTTCAGCGACCGGGGCGACGTACCATGGTGATTGTTTTGAAGCGGATGTGGAATGTATGTATCGAGTTCTTGGTTTCGGGAGAATAAGACCGATTCGATTTGGGGAAAGAGGAATGCAACTGGGAATCTGGAAGACCGACGGTGGAATGCAGAGAAAGGAGGGACAGTTTTGAAGTTGGGGAGATCGGCCCAAATCTGGTTGTTGTGGTAACGGCTCCGCTCTAACAACGCCAGCTAACCACACCATGTTTCAGGGCCAAGAGCACACCAGACAGCTTCAGGATTACTAAAAATAGTTAAAGGGCGTGAAATCCGTCAATTCATGCGTATAGAGGATATATATACTCGAGACTGCGGCCGTAGCGCATGCAACATATCAACAAAGAAAAGAAGAGAAGAAAATTGTCCATCCAAAAAAAAAAGTCCTCCATACTCCAGGTCCGGCCAAGCCATATGGATACAAAGTCAAGGGGTATATATAATGATTGATATCTAACATTGTGAAAGTCACTGTGACACTCCCCTCGACTTGTCAATGCAACTGCTCAGCAGGTTTGCGGCCTCCGCCAACAGCTCCCATCGGGCATTGGAAAACCCATCCCGCAGGATCATCAACAGTCCAAGACACCGGTTCCGCCCTTTCATTGATTCAAGGTCGCTCGGCTCACGACAGCCGCCTACATGGCGCAAGAATGCCTGCATATCTTGCCTCTGTTCCTCGACCGTCGATAGTTCCGGTGCGTTTGGTATCGGGCCCTCAAGGGCGTACCCGTAACACCAGACGACGAGGGCGGCAACGTAAATCACCCATGGCCGGTTGAGGAGGTAATCCTCGCGCCCACAGTAGAGCTCTCCTTCAACATCTGCGTTTCCGTGTTGGTTGTCCAAAAGGCATTCGGCGAGAAATTTCAGAGCGTAGAAGGTAGCGTCGCGGGCAGATGCCTTGGTTGCCCAGCGGTCTACCATCTTCTCTCGTGCAGCGTTGTAGTCTCTTGGAGTGATAGACCGTCCCATTAGTCTTCGAGCGCCAGCAAATATCTGACAGTCAACGACGTCAACATGCGAAGCCATATGAGCCAGACCGTGAAGTACGTCGCGCGATTCAAAGACATTGTCCTCGTCTAATGCGTACCGGGCACGATATACATTAGGGAAAGAAGTTAGGCCTGGTTGTCCGAGCGCCTCGTCGAAGTCGCGGCGCCAGTTATCAAAGGCACGTAACAGCGCAGACCTCCACTTGTCGCGGCCCCCGAGGGCATGGGCGACACCGAGCGAGCTGACCTGCAAGTCACGCTGGTTCATGTGCCAGCTCACACTAAGCAGACCAGCCATAAGAATCGTCCTTCCAAAGGCGTTTGTTCGCACGCGCTGCCCGTTGAGGGTCCTTTTAAGCCCGTCTAGGAACATCACCGGCCTGAGGCCGTTGGCCTGAAGACTCGCCTGTACTCGAGCAACCTCCGTGGCGCTGGTAGCAGACCACAACGCTTCATCGCAAGGAAGCGGTAGACGTAGTTCATGTGCGACCATCTTCGCCGAGTGTCCGAACATCGTGGCATGAGTTGAATCCAGAACGAACGCTGCAAATGCAACTCGCCGAGTGGCCTCGGTCTTAATCCAATGCGTCCAAGACTCGTCGGCTGCAAAGTCCGGTGTCATTGCCGACCCAGAAGTCGACCGCGCCTGCCGGTCATCTCTCAAACTCGCAGGGGAGTCGAACGAGTGACGGCCTATCAGGGAACTACCGCGTCGCATCAACGTCAGAGTTGTGTCGTGGTGGATGTGCGCCCGCTCATGAAGTGCTCGAGTAGAGTACATCTTCTCGTAAACCTCCAGGAGTAACAGTGACTGGAAAATCCAAAGTTTGGCGGGCGGTCGGAAATCTCCTTCCATGAAGATCTCCCAACGCAGATGCCACATAATGAAGTCAGCTAGCTCTGATGCTGTTTCGGTGACTTCTTGCCCGTGGATGGTATCCAGGGTTGCTGCGCCAATCGCCATTACAGCCAGCAGTAGCAAATTGGGCGCCTTATCGGCTACAAAGGTCGGCCGATGCAGGATTGGCAGCTGCACATGGAAGTGGTACCAGTATGAACCAATGTAGGTTTGCATTTTGGACAGGCTAAGAACGTGGTTGTCGTCGTCCATGTCCCCGTCCATCAAAGCATCCTTGCGCTTTGCAACTGCGGAGTATGCGGCCTCGTTGAACCGAGTGGACATGAGGTCTAGCAGCTCCTGGCGCTTCTCCTCGGACATGATCGCTCGTGGCGAACCAGGGTCAAGGATGCTGGTAACACTCATTGGATGGGATGGAACAACACTGTTAAAAAGGCTTCCGTAAGAGGCATCACTCATCAGAAACTGGTTCTGCATCTGCGCATCCATGTAGCCGGACACCATCCTTGTTGCCGATTGATTGGCTGCTGACGACCCAGGCGCCGGGTCGCTGAAGAGCCATGCTGTGAAATCGTCACCCATATGGAAGGGTGAACGATTGCTTTCACCACCAAATACAGGATATGCAGAAGAACTCATTGAGTCGAATTGCATATCCCCGACCGTTGAGCCTTGGGTCATCATTCCTGCCATAGAATCTAGGACTCCCAGACCGCTTGCTTGATCAAGTGGGGCAGATGTTGATGAAGCTACTGGTGCTATACTGATGTCGGAGTACCCATCAACTGGGATGTGCATACCCGACTGTGAACTGTAGGCGGAAGGGTTCATTAAAGACCCATGGAGATCAGTTGAGGCGCCATAGCCTGTACCGAGATCCTGTGGCCTGTTGGATATAGGTGCAGGCTCGTCCATGGGAACTGAGCGCGGACCTGGCCCCAATTCGTTGGTAGGTGAGCCATTCACGGCATGGCGAGTGTGGACACCGGCATGTAATGAACGCTGGAGGGGCGGGGAGTTGAAGGCCATAGAGGCGGTAGGCGAGCCCATATCTGGCAGCCCGCCTGGCTGAGAAAATGGAGAGTCCGCTGTTTCGAGAGCATGATGTTGAACAACGGGTTGGTAATTGAAGGGCCGTCCGAAGCCGGCAGCGGTTGAAGGCGAAGAGACCGCAATGCCGGTCGTACCGATATGTTGATCCGGGCCTGTAGAGCCCTGTTTAGAGTCCGGTGGTGAAAGGACAGGAGGAGACTGGGATTGAACTATTTGTGCGGTATTATGAACGGCCTGGGATTTCGAGATCCCGCTTGTATTTGTGGAAGCGGCTTGCGCAAAGTGATCGCGTTTCTGCAGTTGCGAGCCCTGAGTTGTGTGTCGTTCGCGATGCCGCACGCAGAGGTCCTGTCGCACAAAAGAACGGTAGCATTCAGGGAAATCACATCGGTATATCTGCTTTGGGGCATCTAACGCGGTGAAGGATCAGTATCCATGCTAGCGGGAGTGGGAAGAGCAGGGAGCTAGGTGTGCAAAGCATACGGTTCAATTGATGGCGGTATAGATGCTCCGCGCGTGAATAGCTCTTGCCGCATCCTTCGAACGAGCAGTCGAATTTACGATCCAGCTGCACCTTGCGAGTCCTTTTCCTCTTGCGCGGAGGGGCATTGGCCTCATGAGTGTCCGGACTCTCTGACCCCAGGTCCGTGTGCAGTCTGCGTGTGCCCTGGTCCAATGGCGCCATAGTCGTGACGGCGAAGGTCATCCTTAGCCGGATATGGTTCCAACTCCCAGTTGCGTATTATAATTGTAACTTTGTCTGTCTATGTGTTTCTATTGCTGTGTGCAGCAGCTCAGCCAATGCCCTTGAGGTAACCAGCGGAGATTCGGATTTTGTCAAGCACGCTCATCAATCAAGCTCGAATAGAACAGAGGGAACGAGAGTTTGCGACGATGGTAATGCGGTGAGCGAATGCCATGGGCTCTGGGAACTGCGTGTGTGTCGTTGACTGCGAAGCCCCGTGGGGAAACCGACGATCGGAGGATTATCGGGGTTAGGCGATAAGAATGAAAATTTCTCCGTATCGGGAGTCGTTATTGTAGGAGAGACGGCGACCGGAGGGATGGTGTCTGATGTATACGAAGAAGGAGAGAAGTAGGAGGGTGAGTCTCGTACCGGCGATGGTCCGATGTCAGGCAGTCGGTGGTGAGGGGGAGGCGGGAGTGGGAAGAAGCTAGACCAGGACCAGGTTGAACCAGAACCAGAGAGGACTCTGATGGAAAAGACAGGCGCGGTACGACCTCTAAATAAAGACAGCCGACGGTTGTATCGTGTCTCTGCGAAATGAAATCCAGGTGCAACAAGTCCAACGAGGTCAAGCAGAGCAGCCGGTGGGGCCGGGCAACCATCGCAGGGAGCTCCCAAAGCGGCTAGAATGAGGCCGAGAGGGAGAACGACAGGGAAGTCGCATCCACCTTGTCGGACTCGCCCAGTGACCCAGATCCAGGAAAGAGGAGAAACGAGAAAAAGAAATGCAACTGCAAATCCTTGCTCAGAAAAGCATGGTTGAGGCGTCGTCTCTGGGCTGATGAGTGCGAGGAAAGGAAATGGATCGTGTGGCAGCAAATTCACCGGCAGCGATTGGACTGCGACGGCGGACGGCGGCGGAGTACCAGTCCCTGGCACGAGCAAAGACCAAGATGCTCCCGTCAATGTGTCAGAAGACAAGAGACAGAAGGAAATTCGAGAAAACTGGCGTCGGAGACAGAGCAGTCCTAGCCAATCCGGATCGTGCAATGGGTGCTGGGTGAAAATGCGATGCGGCAGCGGCGGTTAACATGGTTCCTCCACCAGGAAGCCGATGGAGCCCTCGGACTGGCTCCTGCAGGCTCCTGCAGGCTCTCGCAGGCTCTCGCACTTCTCTCGGGCTAGACCCGAACTCAATCGAGCGATCCAAGTCCCTCCATGCTCCCAAGGCTTCACATCTCGAAGGCTCAACAGCCACAGTGCGGAGAAGTGATCTGCGGAACTTGCTGCCCTGGTGGACTGCTGCACTGGGGCATCGTTGTCTTCAGTCAATCAAAAGCTCGTCTTAGCGAGGATGCATGATGATGATGATGCCGGTGCACCGGTGACCGACAGGCCTTCCTGACTGTGCAGAATTCTCAAACGCCTATAGGGCTACTGGCATTTTGCGTGCGTCGATCGAGTGCAGGGGTGTTTCCCAGCACCTCATCGAGTCATGCTATCCCCAGAACCTCACCAGAGTTACGAAATCTCCCGACCTGGCCATGAGCTGATGGTTACCTGCCGGTGATGGTAACCTGATCATTCTCGTCCCACCAGCCTAAACAGCGTCTCTCTGGCGCCTCTCATAGAGCTCCACTAGGTGTGGCGCTGTCTGCGCCATTTCCAACTACGTAACAAGACATGAATATCCTCATTTTCGGCGCGAGCCCAAAGCGCAAGCGCAGCCAAGAGGGAAAAGCAAACATCAAACCTCAAACACCTTTCAAGCCACCTGACGCCTGTCGCCCGGCATTTGGCGTTCTCCGCTGGTTCCCCAGTATGGGGCCCGGCGCCGCGGAGAACAGAGATCGCTGCAGTTGATTTGCACCAGTGTGCAGGGATCCGCGGGCTAGTTGCCAGGGGCACAGTTGCACAGGAAGAACAGCTTGGAATTCGAAACCAATATCTTGACTGATAGTGTTGGCTGACCAGATCCTGGTCAGCCTCAACTACTACGGTATCACTGCCTATGGGAGGGAATCTTCCGATACTGGTTCCCAAACTATCGGAATCAGGACTATTGAAGAAATCCCGGCTGCTGGATTTTGGGTTGAGTGATCCTCTCTTGGCTTCCTGCTTCTATTTTGATATCACATCCCCATCAGCCATCAGGATCACGACGCTAACGATCGAATTAATTTCGAAGCCGTGCCAAGCGCTCGCGATCGCCCTGATCCGTATAACAGAGATTATCATGATTATCTCGAGCTTAGCCTCAGGTCCCGCAGCTGGGGCTGGCCTCGCAAAACCCCATTCAATAAGGCTAGCCTGCTGCATCGAAGGGTCGTCAAGACCCCATAGCGCCAGACTACGAAGCGGGCGGCGGCAGCCGAAACAAGCGACTCGAAAAGAGTTGCAAAACGTGCCAATGCAGGACCAAGTTGGTGCCGCATCATGCATGCAGGGCAAAATGGCTAAAACAGCCGAAACAAGAAGGGTTGGGCAACGACAAGGCAATTCTATTAGCTAACAAGGACCGGTCAGACCCAGCGCAAGGGTTGGGACGAAAAAGCAAGTATACATCCAACACAGCGGCCTCCGCCTATCAGACGCTCCAGATCGAGAGGCGATCCGATCTAGAATCTTGATCTGGCACGAGCACTGCGTTGTGGGAAGAGGGGGTCTCGGAATTACGTAGACTTTGACGCTCCCGAAGGTTAAAGAAAAGAGGAGCTTGGAGCTATTCTTGACTGCCGACATGAGTTCCAGCCGTGCTTCTCGTATAGAGTGAGTGGCTAAGACTGGCTCCTGGCAATTATTATTATGGACCCCCCGCCTTAAACGCTCGAAAATCCGCCCCAGAGCAGGATCACCACCGCGTCAACTGATTCAATCAACTAAGAATAATTCCTTGTCTTCAGACTTCATCCCAAAGCAAGCTGCGAGGAACATCAAACCCTCTCGCCCGAGATCGTCCAGTCCAAGTTAGTTCGGCTGATCAGCCTCAAGCCCCAACCCGACCCAGTCACCCAGCCCAGAATTTTGGTCCTTGCCGGTTTAACCTCGACGTTAAATAAAAAGGAAAAATAATAGAAGGTTAGAGAAAAGCTTGGAAGGCAATTAGGATCCCTCGTCTCAACAAGTGAGTGAGTCAATCAAGCCAACCAAGACCAGGGTCGCGAAGGTTGCCCTCCCCGAGTATAGTTCGTACACTCGAGTCCGAGAGCAAAGTCCCAGCCGATCTCGCCCTCCACTCCACGATACCCAATCACCGAGAATAGTGCGTGTGATCCGATCAAGGACGGTGCCTAATTTCTTGATCATGAATCAAGCTCCGATAAAGGAGGGTAGCAGTCGGGCGCCTGAGTATACTCCTCATTCTCCAGACCTACTCTAATGCATGATAATCAGTGGGGAGGCGACGAAAACTCTTCTTCCATCCTTCCTTCGTCCTTCGAGAGTGTTCTAGGGTGACACTGGCGTTCCTGTCAGATTAGCCGAGATATGTTTACTTTTTTTTTCCAGTAGTGGACTGGGCTTATGTTTTTTTTTTTTTTTTTTGCCGCCTTAGTTGATATTATTTTAATTTGCCTTTGGTTCGCTCTAGGCCCAATGCCTTTGCCCCAGGGGCAAGACCTTGACGCAGGCTACCAGCCAAGTGGTAGTTTTCGAGTACTACGTTGCGCCTACTATTGAATAAGGGCTGTTGGACAAAGAATCATACCGTCGAGGAGTGTGAGTAAGTCTGAAGCAACCGCGGGCGATCAGTGGGACTGCCATAGCAAACCAGATGCAACATCTGTCCATCTGGACATGCACTCGACGACTAGCTACGCCCTAACGACCATCCCGCCCCTCCTGTACCTGACCGACACCGCAGGCTTCCCGCGGCCAGGGCAGGTCTCGGAATTAGCAGATGATGCAGATCAGGTTACGCTAGAATTTGGAATGAGCGTGGAATGAGCGTGGAACGCCCGAGAACGCGGGGCACCAAGTTTCAAAAATGATTTGCAATGGTCATCCGCCCTCGACTAGTTGCCAGACTAAATTCCCTAAACTATAATTTCGTTTGATACACGCAGGGAACCAGCGGCCTCGGGGTGGATATGGATGTGGATGTGGCGCCTTCGTCATCTTATCTCCCCCATCTCCATCATAGTGCATAGTGGCTGCTCTGAAACAAGGTCCGCGAGCAATCACGATCACCCCGAGAGGCACGGCAAGAATACATGATTGGGTATGTGATATTCGCATAGGTTGGAAGCTGCACGAACTCATGCCATCTCACCCGCGGGCTGGGTCTCATGACGTGCGCGATTATGTATAGCGATAGATTGCTGAGGATTTGGCTTTCCCCGCCACAGGAGCTGAGAGTCTTTTGAAATTCGAGGGCGGGTGGTGACGAGATTTGAACGGTTCACCCCCCATGTATGTCGGTGTTCCCCAAGAGCTGCCCCTGACCTGTTCAGTCTCCGTTCCGCCTCCTCCATCCCCCCCTCTCTCTTCTTTCCCAAACGAAATGAAAAAAAAAATAGAAAACTGGCAAATTTATTAGGACAGAAAGAAGGAATCTACCCGCTAAACCTGAACCGTGTGGCTTCCAATCGGCCTAGGCCTTCCCTAGGTGCCACATTCCGACGTC